>NC_059148.1:33029498-33629498 GCF_020740605.2 Lemur catta | reverse complement strand
CAGCTCGCCAGGGTCTCGCTCCACCGCCCAGGCCAGAGCGCAGTGGTGTGATCACAGCTCGCTGAGTCCCAACTCCTGGGCTCAAGGGATCCTCCCACCTCAGCCTCCCAGACAGCGAGGGCTGCAGGTGTGTGGCTGCTGTGCCCACACACATTTTTTTTTTTGCTTTATTTTTTTGTAGAGATGGGGTCTTGCTATGTTGCCCAGGCTGGTCTCGAACTCCTGGCCTCAAGCGATCCTCCCACCCCGGCCTCCCAAAGTGTTGAGGTTACAGGTGTGAGCCACCACACCTGCCCTCTAGATTCTTCCTGCTATACCATGAGCAATCCGGGACCGCGTCCAGTCTGGCCTCCAGGAGAGGAGGCAGCTGCCCTCGATACGGGCCCTGTGGGCCGAGTGCCGCAGAGACTGGCAGAGCTTTCTGCAAACTCAGCTCACAACCGTGACCCCAGAACGCCTCGTTCCACACGCCAAGCCCACGGCCAAGTGCGATCTCACCCACGCGGACACACGCGAGTGGGACAGCCGCCGGGACAGGGCAGCGAGGTGCTGCTCCGGGCCGTCGGGCACAACCCTCCCCCCAAGGTGGGGCGTGGAAGGAAGCCCAGGGGCCGCACACTCACCCGGTCGCACAAGTCGGAGCCCTCGGTCTTCAGCCGGGACTGCAGCAGCGCGATCTCGCCCGTCAGCGCCTTGTGCTCCGCCTCCAGGCCCTTCTTGCCGCTGTTGAGGGTGGACATGTCCCGGGACTGCTTGTACCTGTTGACGGTCTCGTCGAAGTGGCGGTACAGGCCTATCCTCTTGTTGACCAGGGTGAGGACCTGCTCCGTGATGCAGGCCACCTTCATCCGGGCTTCCGCGGCGGGGTCCTGCGGGAGGGACAGAGGCTGCGTGTGACGGGGTCCAGGCGTGACCCAGGCTGACCTCGCCTCCCAAAGGGTCCCGCCTGACGTGACACGCTGCAGACAGGACGTCACTGCAGGGCGGTCGTGCCAATGTAATCAGGAAGCAACAGTCGACGAACCGAAATTAAGGGACGTTCTCTAACACAAATGTCAAGGTCGATAAAGACACAGAAAGGCTGGGGAACCGTCCCAGATTAAAGACGCCTAAGGAGACAGGACAACCAAAGGCAACGCGTGACCCTCAGCTGCAGTCCGGAGCATGAAAAGTAATTGCTGTGACAGTTACCATTGGGACAATCGCACCCTCCGATGTCTCAGCAAAGACAGCCATCCACACACACACAGCCGTCCCCCGGTGTATGTGGTGCAAGGGCACTTTCAATCGGCATCTGGTTCAAAAAAATCCTGTCTACAAGAGGATGACCTCAGGGTAACGCCGTGGGGCCTGGGATAACCAAAGAGCCGAGACACGGTGGGGCCTGCCGGTCAGGGGACACAGGGGACTGATGGGCCCACGTCGGCGGTTCCTGCTGAACCCTGAAGTCTGCCCACCAGGAGTTAGCACGGGGGGAGGGCGGGGGGAGGGGCTGCCGGAGAGAGGACGAGGGGAGTTTCCCACCAAGTTCAACCAAGTCACAAGGACAAAAGCAGCGGACTAACAAGCGCCAATCTTTCCGCGTTTTTCCTGCTCCGACCTTAGCTCCAGGTGAGTGTATTTCCAGAGCCGAGACAAGCCAGGAGGCAGGGACTTAACACCCTGTGCTGGTGACCACAAGCAGCACAGAGTCTCTCTCTACAGGGGGGATTCGCACAAGCCACAGGCAGGGAGGAGTCTCCCGCCCTGGGACCACGACGTGGTGACACACACACACACACACCGCGGACGGTGGCGCCGGCGACCGCCAGGGCCAGGCAGAGCGCCGAAACGCACCTTGGTGATGGAGAAGTCCAGGCGGACGTAGACGATGACGGTGAAGAAGAGGATGTAGAAGGCCGCCACGACCAGCAGCGGCTCCTGCAGCATGAGCACCTTGTTGAACGTGTAGTGCACCTGGCGGGGGACCGGGAACACGGGCGTCGGCGGCGCTGCCGGGACCCCCCAGCCTGGGAGCCCGGACGCCCCCCGCTGTCCCCTCCCCGCACCCCCGAGGCGCCTGTGGACTCAAACCGTTCCCGCCCGAGGAGGGCGAGACGGGCCAGTCCTTGTCCCCGACCCCGCTGTCACAGAGGGCGGAACGGCAGGGCCGCTCACCACGATGTCCTGAATGTGCTGCTCCACCAGGTTCTTCTTGTGGGCCACGATCACGGGCCGCCCGAACGTGTCCAGGTAGGTGTAGTGCAGCTCATCCGCGGCCCGGCTGATGTCGTACGGACTGTCGATCTGGATGTTTCTGGAAGGAGGCGGGGACCAAACACAGCCTCAGACCAACCACACTGACGCCCCAGCATGAAGAGTCGGAGACCTGGCAAGGCTGAGGGGCGGGTTGAGGTCACCAAGTTCGAGTTCCTCCGACTCTGTTCCCCTCCTGGCAGCGGAGGCCCAGCCAGAAAGCCCCGAGGGCTAGACCACTAGACCACGTCCTGCTGAGACAACAGCTGTCCCCCTGCATCCTCCACACACAAGCGCTCTGCGTCCTGGGCCGTCCCTTGGACTCACACAGTTGACAAGCTTTCCTGTACGTTCTACCCATCGTCTCCGGAGGATTTTTTTTTTTTTTTTTTGAAACAGAGTCTGGCTCTGTCGCCCGGGCTAGAGTGCCGTGGCGCCAGCCTCGCTCACAGCAGCCTCAGACTCCTGGGCTCAAGCGATCCTCCTGCCTGAGCCTCCTGAGTAGCTGGGACTATAGGCATGTGCCACCATGGCTGGCTAATTTTTTTTTTCCTATTTTTAGATACCCAGCTAATTTTTTTTTTTTTTTTTTTTGTATTTTTTAGTAGAGACGAGGTCTTGCTCTTGCTCAGGCCGGTATCGAACTCCTGACCTCAAACGATCCTCCCGCCTCGGCCTCCCAGAGTGCTGGGATGACAGGCGTGAGCCCCCAGCCCGACCCTGCGTTCTTGCTTACTGCCTGTCATCCCATCAGCTTCAGGCCATCACCCTGGCTCGTTGAGGCAACTCTGGAAACTGTACCTGTCATAGCAAAGTACGTTTTCAGAAAATCTCATAAAGAAATCTCGTGCCCTCACCTGAGTCTACTTTTTGTTTCAACGTCAGTCAGAAAGTTCTCTATAGGTTTTTTGAGTACCTACTTTGTGCCCATAGAACTTCGGTGCCCCCTGAGGTAGGAAGAGGCAACCGGAGACACGGGGTGCAGGGGAAACGAACGGTCACTCACTTGGCCCCTTCGGGCAGGATGATCTTCACCGTCAGAGAATCTATCACTTGCTCGTCGAACACGTGGTCCACGAACCTCATTTTCAGTGCGTACTGGTCACCTAAGGAGCAAGCAAACACGCGGTGACGTGAAAAACGGACAAAATGGGACAAAAGACAGAAACAAGTGCAGGGTGGGGATGTTCTCAGCCCACACGGAAGGGAACAGAGATGCCATCTAAGGTTCACGGACGGGAGACGCCGGGAAAGCAGAGGTGGTGCTGGGGGCGCAGTGTTTGGGTCTTCTCCAGTTGCCATGGAAACACCGAGCAATCAGACAGCAAAGCCAAAAACCTGCGGACCATGTTTACAACAAAACTAAGTAATAGGCCGGGCGCGGTGGCTCACACCTGTCACCCCAGCACTCTGGGGAGGCCGAGGCGGGAGGATCGCTCGAGGTCAGGAGTTCGAGACCAGCCTGAGCAAGAGCGAGACCCCATCTCTACTAAAAATACAAAGAAATAATCTGGACAGCAAAAAATATATGTAGAAAAAATGAGCCGGGCGTGGTGGCGCATGCCTGTAGTCCCAGCTACTCGGGAGGCTGAGGCAGGAGGATCGCTTGAGGCCAGGAGGCTGAGGCTGCTGTGAGCGAGGCTGATGCCACGGCACTCTAGCCCGGGCGACAGAGCCAGACTCTGTCTCAACAAAAAAAAAAAAAAAAAAAAGAAAAAAAAAGGAAAGAAAAGCTCTTGGTGACACCCCAACCTTCCCAGGAACGAGAGAATACGCTCTCCCTTTCTAGAAGAACTGGTAACAGGGGGGTGGGAAGGGAGAACTGTAAGAAATCAGAGAAAAGGTCAATTCCGCCCTCACTTCTGAAGACTGACCCAAACTATAGAGGTACTCATAGCTGGGGAGGTTGTAGCCAACGATGTAGTGCGTCTTCCAACCGCCAAAGAGAGGGAAGCGAGGCCGGATTTCCATCTCCACGGAGTCATCCAGAATGAGGAGGTGGCTGGTGGAGACGTTGCCAATCTCGTCCCGGTAATAAACGTCCTGGGCGGCAGCGGGGAGGATGGTCTGCGGGACGGAGAACAGAGCCTTCGTAAGACGCCAGGCACCTACTCAGAGGGAGGGATCCCAGCTACAGCTGCAGCAAGACCTTCACGAGGCGCTGCCTAACAAGAACGGTCCCCAAACTGGAAGCATTTTAACAAAGTTCCACCGTCCCACCACCGTTGCAAAGTTTCTAGAAATGACATCGACTTTTCTCAATCAAGGCTGCAAAGTAGCCAAATTCCTCTACACAGTAACTCATTAAGAGCAGTGCAGATACCTTAACACTGAAGCCTTAGTGCAACGGTGAAAATGATTTTGCAAGTTATTTTGCAGAGAGGGAAACTAAAGATGGAAGAAATTACATCGAATTCCTAGGCACTAGGGTTATGGGAATGGTTTCCCCAGCTAATATTCTTTATTGTATCTTCTAAGCAAATCTGTGAATACACCTTGAGCCCAGGGGAGAGGAATGTAATACCTTTGTTGACACAGTGGGTTCTTCTTAATACGCAAGTACATGAAAATGTTTATAAGATTTCGTTTATAAGACAAAAAAAAAGATATAAAACTGGGTATGCAACATCAATAAATTTTTTTGTAAAGCAGCAATACAAAAAAACAAAGAAACAGATCAAAGTAATACTTAGTGTTTGGGTGCCAGTACTACGTTTTTTCTTTTTCTATTCAGATTTTCTTTAAAAAACGTGGCCTACTTACAAAAAATACAGGAATTTTTTTTTTTTTTTAAGATTGTGTTGGGGCCGGGCGCAGTGGCTCACACCTGTCACCCCAGCACTCTGGGAGGCCGAGGCGGGAGGATCGCTCGAGGTCAGGAGTTCGAGACCAGCCTGAGCAAGAGCGAGACCCCGTCTCTGCTAAAAATAGAAAGAAATTATCTGGCCAACTAAAATATATATAGAAAAAGATTAGCCAGGTGTGGTGGCGCATGCCTGTAGTCCCAGCTACTCGGGAAGGCCGAGGCAGGAGGATCGCTTGAGCCCAGGAGTTTGAGGTTGCTGTGAGCGAGGCTGACGCCACGGCACTCACTCTAGCCCGGGCAACAAAGCAAGACTCTGTCTCAAAAAAAAAAAAACAAAACACGGCCTACTTACAAAAAAATAGGGGAATTTTTTTTTTTTTTTTTTTAGATTGTATTGCTTTCTAACCCTGCCACTTGATGACTTTCAACATCGATCGATCCCAAACAACTGTCTGTATAGTTAGCTGGCTTCAAAAAGCAATAGGCCAGATGTGATAAAGTCACGGTTTCTTACAACATCCGGGCTCAAGGCTCGGTACCTTAAAGGAACGGATGGAGGAGATGCCGCTGTCCGGCTGTCTCTGGTAGTCGTAGCGGGAGAAAGGGCCCTTCAGCACGGCCCCCGTGTGTTTCAGGTCCACGTTCTCTTCCACGGCAATGTTGCCCCAGTGAGAAACCTCGATGACCCGTGTCATGCTGGTGACGGTCAGGAAGGGGCTGTTGTTCTCATAGTGCACCTTGAAAGTGTCCTGCAGAGGGAGGAGCGAGCGGTTCAAAGTTCTGGCAACAGAGGAATCAACTCTAGTTTAAATCATGTTAACTGGAGACAACCTATGCATCAGCAACAGAATGGTTAAATTTTTTTTTTTTTTTTTTTTTAATTTATTTGAGACAGAGTCTCGCTCTGTCGCCCGGGCTAGAGTGCCGTGGCGTCAGCCTCACTCACAGCAGCCTCAGACTCCTGGGCTCAAGCGATCCTCCTGCCTCAGCCTCCCGAGGAGCTGGGACTACAGGTATGCACCACCATGCCTGGCTAATCTTTTTCTCTGTATATTTTTAGCTGTCCAACTAATTTCTTTCTATTTTTAGTAGAGACGGGGTCTCGTTCTCGCTGAGGCTGGTCTGAAACTCCTGACCTCGAGTGATCCTCCCGCCTCAGCCTCCCAGAGTGCTGGGGTGACAGGCGTGAGCCACCTCGCCTAGCCAAGAAATCTGAAATGTCTAAAACAGCCCTGCTTTTTAGAGATGATACAGGAGTAGGCAGGGTGAAAAGACATGACTCCTGAGATTTGCTTTAAAATACTCCAGCAAGGAAAAATAAAAGGGCAGCTGAAGCAAGTGTGGTAACTTGCTACCCACTGAACCTAAGTGATGGGTGTGTAGGAGGTTATACTGCTCTACTTTTGCATACATTTGAAATTTGCAATGATAAAAAAATCTTCCTAAGCCTTAATTGCTCCCTCTCGCTTCAAGTCCCGAGCCCACAAGGCCCAGCATTCAAGACCCTCAGCCGCGTGGCCAGCTGTCTTCACCCCAGCACTGCCCGGACACGCCAGCTCCAGGCCTGTGTCCCTCTTGCTGTCTCTGCCTGCAACGCCTGGCTGGCCTCTCCCCCACTTCCCATTCCGACTCTCCTAATGCTACCCCTACCCTCCACCTGTGTTCCCAAAAGGACAAACAGGACCTCGTGGACTCATTTCACAGCAGGTTAAAACCTTTGGGGACAGGCCGGGCGTGGTGGCTCATGCCTGTCACCCTAGCACTCTGGGAGGCCGAGGCGGGAGGATCGCTCGAGGTCAGGAGTTCAAGACCAGCCTGGGCAACATAGCAAGACCCCATCTCTACTAAAAATAGAAAGAAATCATCTGGACAACTAAAAATATGTATAGAAAAATGAGCCGGGCGTGGTGGCGCATGCCTGTAGTCCCAGCTACTCGGGGAGGCTGAGGCAGGAGGATCGCTTGAGCCCAGGAGTCGGAGGTTGCTGGGAGCGAGGCTGATGCCACGGCACTCTAGCCCGGGCAACAGAACCAGACTCTGCCTCAAAAGAAAAACTTTGGGGATGATCTTAGAAACGACTTTAGATTTCCACGTAGCTCTTCTGCTGGCTGTAAAGGGAGAACCCCACGCTGCCCAGGCCCCTCCACCAGGAGTGACTCTGCAGGACAGGTTCCGGAGCAGACAGACGTGGGCGGGACCCCCCTTAGCCTACCTGACTGTAGGCAGGGACATCTCTGAAGGGCCCGTAATCCAGGAGGTCCTCGGAGCGCGTCGGGTTGCCCAGCTTGCTGTAGCTCTCCACGTTTCGGGAGGCGAGTTTCACACGCATGGTCTGTGCCTTCGTTGGATACGGAGAGTAGAAGTAATGGTTCCCCTCGAACACCACGAACTGCTTCTCCGACTGGGTGATCTGGGTCGGGTACGGCTGCAGCACGTGGGTGTAGACGGTTTCCACCGTGACTGAAATCTTGGACCCAGGATCAAGAGCAACGGGCAGCTTGACCGTGAAGAACCTCCCACTGAAGCGAGAACCAGGCAGGAGAAATGAGAGAGATGGAGGGAAATGAACACAGAGGCCGGGCGCGGGGGCTCACGCCTGTCATCCCAGCACTCTGGGAGGACGAGGCGGGAGGATCGCTCGAGGTCAGAGTTCGAGATCAGCCTGAGCAAGAGCGAGACCCTATCTCTACTGGAAACAGAAAAAAATTATATGAATAGCTAAAATATATATATACAAAAATTAGCCGTGTGTGGTGGCACATGCCTGTAGTCCCAGCTACTCGGGAGGCTGAGGCAGGAGGATCGCTGGAGCCCAGGAGGCTGAGGTTGCTGTGAGCGAGGCTGACGCCACGGCACTCTAGCCCGGGCGACAGAGCCAGACTCTGTCTCAAAAACAAACAAACAAAACAAAACAAAACATAGACATCCAAGTCTATGTGAAGCAAAGTATTTCAAGGAATGTTCTCCTACCCTGTAGTAGTTAATAGTAATCATAACCCACAAATGGGTCCAAAATATGTCTTGCTTAATACGACATATCATATTATCGGGTTATTAAATATGAAATGTCCAATTTCAAATCAAAAGTGTAGCTTATTATATCTCAAACATGAAGCAGTACAATTAAGCAAAGTGTGCACCTAAACTAGCGACAAACCTTTGCCATCTTAACGGTAGCCTGTGTACGCCAGCAGCAAAGACGCCTGGAGAGCGAGTGGTTATGAAATCGTGAAAGGCGTTTTCCCCAGCTTGTTGAGAATTGCATATTTTTCCTTGTAAAAAGTATTCCAAAGCCTGGAAGAAGTGGCAGTCAGTTGGTGCAAAGTCTGGTGAATACAGTGGATGACAGAGAGTTTCCACGTCCAGTGTCTGTAGTTTGAGCAGCGTTGTTTGTGCGACACGTGGTCAAGTGTTGTCTTGCAAGAGGATTGTCCTGTCTCCAGGGACCAATCTCGGCTGCTTGATCACAAACATCCTCATCATTTTGTGCAACTGGTCGCAGTTGACATCCACTGTAATCGACTGGCCAGGTTTCACGAAGCTGTAGTGGACAACACCAGCGCTGGACCACCAATCAGACACCATTAGCTTTTTTTGATGAATATTCACCGTGGGACTGTATTTCAGCTCTTCATCTTTATCCAACCACTGTGCCAAACACTTGGGATTGTCAGAAAGAATCCATTTTTCATCACACGCAACAATACAGTGTAGAAATGGTTCAGCTTTATGTCGTGACAGCGAGGAAAGGCAAGCTTTGAGATGATTTCTCTTCTGACGCTGATTTAATTCATGCGTAACCATCTATCCAGCTTCTTTACCTGGCCCATTTGTTTCAAATGGTCCAATGCTGTTGGAATAGCGACGCCAAACCTTGCTGCTAATTCACAGGAAGGTTGAGATGGATTCGCTTCCACTACAGCTTTCAACTCATCATTATCCACCTTGGTCTCAGGTCGCCCATGTGGGTCATTTTCAAGATTAAAATCACAATGGACCTTCTCAAACCATCAATGTACTACTGTGTGTTCACATGAGCCACATCCGTGCCAAACACTTTGTTGACATTTCAAGCTGTCTACGCTGCACTGGTCCCATGATGGAACGCATACTCAAACATAACACCAATTTTTGACTTATCCATGGTTTCACAAAAATTACTCTAAAAAAAAGTTGAAAAATAATCACAAGCCAAACCTCGCATTTGGAAGAATGAGGACGTACCTTCACAATAAAAATAAAACAGGAAGTGTCAAAGTGAAATGGAAGGGATATCAACTGTCAAACTTAGTACATAAGAAAATTGGACATTTCGTAATTAATAACCTAATAATAAAAACATCCTCTAGTACACTAGTCATTTCCTAAGCAACTCGTCCTAGCTTGTGATTCCAGTCCTAACAGAATAACCTTTAACAAGAGACGAGAAATACATATTCTGTTTGTTAGCTTACCTTTTACCCTTAATTTTGGTTTCTCGTACTTCCAGATGGTTCTCTTCCTCATCTTCTCCCTTCACCTACAACAGAAAAGAGCAAGTTATTTATTTTTGTGTCTTTTGGCTTCTAAAGTTTGAGTCAACAAATAAGCAACTGCCTTAGAATTTCAACATTAAAGGGTCAAAACTATCAGAACATTTTGAAGATTGAATTACGGTTTCAGTTAACAATTTTTTTCATCTGAAACCTAACAATATTGTCAATGACTTACTTATATATGGAATGAGCAGTATAATAACCTCTAGAAATATAAAACATTTTCCTGAGATGGGGTGTGAAACAGTACATATATCCATTTAACTGGTCTCTCTCGTGCTCTACGGAATTAACAAATGATTTTGAATAAATCTGGTGACGTGACCGCAGATCTGATACCTCAACACAACTGTACCTAACAAGCCATCAAGGCCAGAAAAGGCTACACTGTACAGTCGAAGAACACACACAAAGCGTGGAACAAACTAACCTAAACTGTTCTGAATAGGGAAAAAACAAAAAGAAAAAACGAAAAGAAAAGAAAAAACAAACAAAAATGAAAATCGTTTTATTTCCTTTCTGAATAGGGAAAAAACAAAAAGAAAAAAAAAACAAGAAAAAAAAAACAAAGGAAAAAAAAGAAAAAAAGAAATGAAAGTCGTTTTATTTGCTTTCTCGATAGGGAAAAAACAAAAGAAAAAAAACAAAAAGAAATGAAAGTCGCTTTATTTCCTTTCTGAATACGGAAAAAAAAAACAAAGAAAAAAAACAAAGGAAAAAAAAAGAAATGAAAGTCGTTTTATTTGCTTTCTCAATAAGCAAAAATCAAAAGAAAAAAAACAAAGAAAAAAAACAAAAATAAATGAAAGTCGCTTTATTTCCTTTCTGAATACGGAAAAAAAAAAACAAAGAAAAAAAACAAAGAAAAAAAAAGAAATGAAAGTCGTTTTATTTGCTTTCTCAATAAGCAAAAAACAAAAGGAAAAAAACAAAGAAAAAAAACAAAAGTAAATGAAAGTCGCTTTATTTCCTTTCTGAATAGGGAAAAAAAAAACAAGAAAAAAAAAAAGGAAAAAAAAAACAAAAAAAAAATGAAAGTCGTTTTACTTTCTTTCTGAATAGGGAAAAAACAAAAAGAGAAAAAAAAAAAAAAAACAAGGAAAAAAAAATGAAAGTCGTTTTAATTTGCTCCCGGGTCCTCCACTCGGGCCACCGCGACACGAAGTGTGGCGCCCGCTTGGGGACGCTGCCAGGCACCGGGCTGCGCGGCCACCGTGCTCGTGTGACCCGTGGGGGGTGCGCTCGCTCGGCCGGAGGTCGGAGGTCGGAGGTCACCAAGCGGGGTCGCCAGACGCACCCGGAAGGGGACAGGCTCCGAGGGGCCGCGCGCGCTGGGAGCCGGCGCTGACGTGTCGGAGCTACCGGCGGGCGGAGGGCGGCCCCGGCCACCCGCCCGCCGCCCAAGTCCCCGCATTTCCGGAAGAGCCAACCCGGGAAGGGCCGCGGGGGCCCGGCCTCGCTCACCTGCACGCCCAGGTGCGCCAGGCGGGCCTCGAGCTCGGGCTCCAACGCCAGAAGGAAGGAGGCGGCCCGCGACGTGGCCCCGCCGCCCGGGTGCGCCAGCACCACCTCGGCCGTCACCTTGGCCAGGTGGCTGCTCAGGTCCACCGTGCGCTTCACGTCCTCGTTGACCAGCGGAGGCGCCTCGGGGGACGCGCCGCCCGGCGCCGGGACGCAGGCCCCGAGCAGCAGGAGCAGAAACCCACGCGCGGCCGGCGACTCCATGACCCGGATGGAGCTGAGCGCCGCGCCGGGCCGAGCGCCGCCGCCGCCGCCCCGCCTCCCGCCACCGCGCGGCCGCTGATTGGCTCCCGACGGGCGCCGCAAGATGGCGGCGCCCGGCGGCGGAGGACCCCGTCTCCGGGGCAACCGGGCGGCCCGCGGAGCGCCTGATTGCAAATGCTTCTCAAAGACCCCTCAAGGCGTCCATTGTTTGCAGCGCTGGTGCATCTAATTCTAACGCCCACGGCCCTTTTGTCTAGCTCTCTGCTCTCTGCTACCATTCTCCCCTTGCAATACCTCTGACCCTTTTGCTTCTCGAGACAGTAAAATTGAAAAAAAAAATAAAATTACAAAAAAAAAAAAAAAATCGAAAAAAAAATAAAATTACAAAAAAGAGTAAAATTGAAAAAAAATTAAAAAAGAGTAAAGTTGAAAAAAAATTAAATTAAAAAAAGAGACAGTAAAATTGAAAAAAAATAAAATTAAAAAGAGTAAATAAAAAATAAAAATTGAAAGAAGGTAAAATTGAAAAAAAAATTAAATTAAAAAAGTAAAATTGAAAAAAAAATAAAATTTAAAAAAAGACAGTAAAATTGAAAAAAAATAAAATTAAAAAAAGTAAAATAGAAAAAAAATAAAATTAAAAAAAGAGACAGTAAAATTGAAAAAAAACCAAAATTTAAAAAAGAGAGTAAAATTGAAAAAAAATAAAATTAAAAAAAAAGAGACAGTAAAATTGAGCTGGGACTGAGAAAGTCAATGTCAGCCTTATCCAACGTGCATCCATGGATGCTAAAATGAGAGCAAAGCTTTGAGCCGAAACAGGGTAGTCGCAGAATCTCAAAGTATCTCCCCTGAAATGCTTAGGATGAGAAATGGTACAAAACAGTTACTTTCCAATAGTGAATCCTGCCAGGCACCACGTTAACTTGGTGGAGAAAGTTGCCACCACGTGTGACACACAAGTGACATTAATTATATGTCTGCTGATACGGTCCACTGAGAAGGGCACGTCACTTTTGTGGTATTGCCACGGGAATCGTGAAAATACATGACCTCGATCTGGTGGTAAACATCAAACAAACCAAAATTGAGGGATAGTCTACAAGATAGAACTGACTTTTCACCCTCTTACCTCTGTGTCCCCTTGTAGGTTGTGCACCTGCCTTTTTTTATTGGAAAGGACAACATGAAGGTTTGATTACTTCCTTTCCCCCATGGTGACTCCCAGAGTGCCTGGGGTGTTGTAGGTACTCAGTAAAAAGATGCAGAGAAGTATTGCCACTGAGTCAAGGAAGTGTGAGAAATACTACCCTATGGCTGGTCTGATGGTAGTGGGTTATCAGAACTTATTAACTTTAGTGTCACTAAAGTTGGTATTCAACCCCTCACTGCTAAATTTGACTGGCTTTAAAAAAAAAAAATCCACCCTGCATATAAGCAGATTAGTGAGATCTTATTATTCCCCTATTTTGGAGACAGAACCAGGTATCACAGAAGACAAAACCAAACACTAAGCCCAGCAATCACCCATGGACTGTTCAGAACAATTCTTTAATTCACACCTCAAATTCCTACTGTTATCTATATGGGTCAAAGCTCTTTTGGTGGCAAGTGATAGAAACCCAACTCAAACTAGGCATAATAGTATGCAGTATAAACTGCTGTTACAAAACGCCAAAACAAGAATGAATTAAACAGAAAGGATATTTCTTTCTTTCTCATGTAAATATTCTATGGCAGCCTGGCTTCATCAATATGATTGCTCTCCCAGCCTCAACACTTGGCTTTCATGGCCTGATCCAAGTTGGCTGTTCCTGCATCTTCCGGAATGTCTGCATCCCAGCTTAGTTTTGCTGCAATAACAAAATACCTGAAATTGGGTAAATCATCATGAACAGAACAGACTCCTTTCTTCATTCTCCACTTCCACTGCTTCACTTGACTAGCCTTAAAAAAAATGATAATAAAGGCCAGGCGCGGTGGCTCACGTCTATCATCCCGCCACTCTGGGGGGCCAAGGCAGGAGGATCGCTTGAGGTCAGGAGTTCGAGACCAGCCTGAGCAAGAGCGAGACCCCGTCTCTACTAAAAAATAGAGAGAAATTAACCAGACAACTAAAAATATATAGAAAAAATGAGCCGGGCGTGGTGGCGCATGCCTGTAGTCCCAACTACTCAGGAGGCTGAGGCAGGAGGATCGCTTGAGCCCAGGAGTCTGAGGTTGCTGTGAGCTAGGCTGACATCATGGCACTGTACTCAGGGCGACAGAGTGAGACCGTGTGTCAAAAAAAATAATAATAATTAATACCGTCTAAGAGTAGATAAAGTGTCATAGCAAGTAGTTATTATGATTAAATACTGTCTTCCCCACGCCTTAAGCTGGAAGCCCTGTCTTTTCACTTGCGGTGCAGACAGGACAAAAATTTTGTTTCTATCCTTCTAGTCCATTCCTTCCGGTACTTTCTCAAACCCAATCTTCCTTCTCCCCGTCCCACCCTTCTCTCTTCCCGTTCCTATAGACCTTCCTTTACAAACCGCACCGTATATCACGAGGAACCTGCAAGAACTACGATGACTGGTCAGTTTCTTTACAACCTCGGGAAGCCAGAACACACTTTGGGCAGGGTTTTGTTATCAGAGACAATGTGTGGCAGTGAAGGCGGAGCCTCCCGCTCCAAACCACCTGGGAATTGCCACTTGCCGCTGTGTGATCTTGGCTACATTGTGTCAGCTCGCCTGACTGTCCCCTCGGTTCAAACGGGAATGCCACCACCTTGCAGCGTTGCAGTGTAGTGTGCTACCCTTGCACGCGCCTGGCACGTGGGTGCTGCCATTAGTACCACCATCAAGAGAGAGGACACTGAAAGTAACATTAACAACCCTGCAGGGGAACGTGACAACTCATTTAATGCTAGCGAGGACACCCCAGAGATGCTGTCATCTCATTTTACACGGGACAGCGGCCTCTAATCCCATCTCTGCCCGAGTTTAGCAGAATGCACAAGCAGGCTGAGCCTCAGCTTCCTCCTTTGCAAACGGTGACAACATGGCGCGACTCATGGAGCCACCGAGAGGGCTAAGCGACACCGAAGAGGCGCTTAACAAACGGGGACTTCCTCCCCCAGCTTCCCTCCGCCCCGCCCCCGGGCTCCGCCCCGCCCCCGGGCTCCGCCCCGCCCCCGGGCTCCGCCCCGCCCCCGGGCTCCGCCCCGCCCCCGGGCTCCGCCCCGCCCCCGGGCTCCGCCCCGCCCCCGGGCTCCGCCCCGCCCCCGGGCTCCGCCCCGCCCCCGGGCTCCGCCCCGCCCCCGGGCTCCGCCCCGCCCCCTAGTGCCCACTGCGCAGGCTCAGATCCAGCCCCAGGACGTGCGCCCCAGCCACGGCCCAGCTCAGCATTCACAGCCTCGCGACTCGACCCGGAAGCAGAACCCCCAACGGGTCAAAGACACCACCCCGCCCCCTCGCTCCGGCACCGCCGCCAGAGGGCGCACGGGGCCGCCATATTGGCTCGCACCTCCGTCGTCACGCCAGCCGACGGTTCGGGAAAGGCAGGCGTTTGCCACACAAGTGGCCGCGCCCCTCGGGGGTCGTAGGAAAAACGCGGAGAGAGGCTGTTTCTGGAAAACGCGCAGCGTTTCTCGGAAAACATGGCTGCCGCGGAGCGACCCGGCGTTTCCGGACGGGGCAGGAGGCCCCGAGTACAAGATGGCGGCGCGGGCGCGCAGGGGCTGATGGGAGCGTGCGCCCTCAAGGGCGGGGCTGGCGGGGCTGGCGGGGCTGGCGGGGCTGGCGGGGCTGGCGGGGCTGGCGGGGCTGGCGGGGCTGGCGGGGCTGGGACCCGCCTCTGTGTGCGCGACGAAGGGGTCGCCTCGGAGGCTGCGTGTGGGGTCAATGTCACCTCCTTGCAGCGCGTTAAGGCGATGCTACCGCCTGACAATTTGGAGAACTGGGCAATACGGGGGTTCCTGTCACCTCAATCCGCAGACGTCCTTGTTCCCATCTGCAGCCACCAAACTCGGGGCCGGTGCAAGAAATTCGAGCCCGTCCTTAAAAAGGAGCAAAGCAGGCCGGGCGCGGGGGCTCACGCCTGTCACCCCAGCACTGTGGGAGGCCGAGGAGGGAGGATCGCTCGAGGTCAGGAGTTCGAGACCAGCCTGGGCAATGTAGTGAGACCCCGTCTCTACTAAAAATAGAAAGAAATTATATGGACAATTAAAAATATATACAGAAAAAACGAGCCGGGCGTGGTGGCGCGTGCCTGTCGTCCCAGCGACTCGGGAGGCCGAGGCAGGAGGATCGCTTGAGCCCAGGAGTCTGAGGCTGCTGTGAGCGAGGCTGACGCCACGGCACTCTAGCCCGGGTGACAGAGCCAGACTCTGTCTCAAAAAAAAAAAAAGAAAGAAAGAAAAGAAAAAAAAGAGCAAAGCAGCCCTTTATAATTCTGATGTGGCGCCGACTCCCAGATGTATTAAGTGCAAGAAAGCAGAGCGCGGGGGAAACGTGCATATAGATACGCCTTTGTGTTTTTAAACAAAGAGACACACTTAGGTATTAAGATATACATGTGTTTATATAGGCGAGGACTATCTCGAGAAGGACTAAGAAATTGGTGACAGTGACTTAAGGCACAGTTTAAGGAAAGGAACGGAGAGATGGGGGAACAAGCATGGGAGGAAACAGTTTCCATGGAAGACCAGCTAGGTCTTCTGAGGTCTGTACGATGGACAAGTGTTTGTATGTGGGTTTTTTTTTTCTTCTTTTTTTGTTTTTTTTTCGCCACCGCCTATTTTTATTTTATTTTATTTTATTTATTTATTTATTTATTTTGAGACAGAGTCTCGCTCTGTCGCCCGGGCTAGAGTGCCATGGCATCAGCCTCGCTCACAGCAGCCTCAACCTCCCGGGCTCAGGCGATCCTCCTGCCTCAGCCTCCCGAGTAGCTGGGACGACAGGCACGCGCCACCACGCCCGGCTCATTTTTTCTGTATATACTTTTAGTTGTCCACATAATTTATTTCTATTTTTAGTAGAGACGGGGTCTCGCTCAGGCTGGTCTCGAACTCCTGACCTCGAGCGATCCTCCCGCCTCAGCCTCCCAGAGTGCTGGGGTGACAGGCGTGAGCCACCGCGCCCCGCCCAGAATCATTTTATCTTTTGGTAGAAAACTCAAGATGCAATGCCTCAGTCAGCCAAGCGTAGATTTCCTTTCTCATAATCCAGATGTCCAGAGAAGTAAAGTCACGTCATGAAGCCATCAGGGGCCAGGGTTACTTTTTTACCTTTGCACAGTCAGACTTAGCCTATGGTTGTCATCTACATGTTTGTCACCTCAGGGTCACAAGATGATTGTGCCACCTCCTCCATCCATTGCATCCACCTTTCAGACAGGATGAAGGGGTGGAGGAAACGGCAGACTATACTCGCCAGCTCAGCCCTTCTTTTTTACCAGCTTTTCAGGAAGCTCCACCCAGCAACTTCCACCTACACCTGGTCGCCCAGAACCAAGTCATCCAGCCACCTCTGCCGGAAAGGAATGCTGAGAAGCGCGTGTTGTTGCCCTAAACAAATCAGCCTCCTATTAAAAGAACAAGTTGGAGAGTAGATGCGTGGGCATTACAGTACAGCTTCATCAGGCAACGTTAACCTCGTGTCTCCCAGCTGCAGGAGTACTCAGAGCATTTAAAATTCCAAACATCAGGCTGGGTGCGGTGGCTCACGCCTGTCACCCCAGCACTCTGGGAGGCCAAGGCAGGCAGATCACTTGAGGTCAGGAATTCGAGACCTGCCTGATGTGGAAGAGCGAGACCCCATCTCTACTAAAAATAGAAAGAAATTAGCTGGACAACTAAAAATATATATAGAAAAAATGAGCCGGGCGTGGTGGCAGATGCCTGTAGTCCCAGCTACTGGGGAGGCTGAGGCAGGAGGATCGCTTGAGCCCAGGAGGCTGAGGTTGCTGTGAGCGAGGCTGACACCACCGCACTCTAGCCCGGGCGACAGAGCGAGACTCTGTCTCAAAAAAATAAATAAAATAAAATAAAATAAATATAAATATAAAATCTATATACTGTCAAAGACCTAAATCTAAGAGCTAAAACTATAAAACTCTTAGAAGGAAGCATACAGGAAAAGCTTTACGACATGGGATTTGGCAATGCTTTTGTGGCTATGTCACCATAGACACAGGAAACAAAAGAAAACTAGTCAAATTGGACTTGGTTGAAATTAAAAACTCTTGTCCATTTTAGAGGCTGAAAGGTATGATACATTTCCTCACTCTCCATGCTCCTATAACAAAAGACAGATTAACAAGAGAAAAACATAACAAATTTATTTAATCACAGGTTGGTTTTTTTAAATTAGAGACAGGGTCTTGCTATGTTGCCCAGGCTAGAGTTCAGTGGTTATTCACAGGTATCATGATAGAGCACTGAGGCCTCAAACTCCTGGGCTCAAGCGATCCTGCTGCCTCAGCCTCCCGAGTAGCTGGGACTACAGGCATGCGCCACCACGCCCGGCTCATTTTTTCCTGTATATATTTTTAGTTGTCCAGCTAATTTCTTTCTATTTTTAGTAGAGACGGGGTCTCGCTCTTGCTCAGTCTGGTCTCGAACTCCTGACCTCAAGCGATCCTCCCGCCTCGGCCTCCCAGAGTGCTAGAATTACAGGCATGAGCAACTGCGCCCGGCCATGAGCATGTATTATTTGTGTAAGTTTTTTTGTTTTGGGGGGGGGAACGTCCCTTGAGTTCACTTATTTTTATTTATCAAACGTTTCCAGTGCATTTCACAAGCCCCAGACAGTGTTCCAAGCGCTTCACAATCTTGCCATGTTGCATTCTCATAAGAACTCTATGAGGTAGTCTCTAGTCTCCGAATTTACAGATGGGGAGACTGAGGCACACAGACTGGGCAGAAAGGAATAAGCAGCCAAACTGGGATTTCTGAACTCAGGCAATCTGGGTGGAGTCTGATGTCAACCACACTGATAATTCTCACGCCAGCCAGGTCAGATGTAGAAATCGTCCAACAGATACCAAAAGGAGCCACAAGGGAATAAGGAATGCCATCACTAGTTTCAATACCATACAGTAATGGCCGGTCTTGTTTCTTGTCCGACCCGACCCACTTACTATCTCCTCATTTTAAATATTCTGAAGTCAATCATTTTTGTAAAAACTGCAGGCCGGGTGCTGTGGCTCACGCCTGTCATCCCAGCACTCTGGCCGAGGCAGGAGGATCGCTCAAGGTCAGGAGTTCCAGACCAGACTGGACAATGTAGCAAGACCCCGTCTCTACTAAAAATAGAAAGAAATTAGCTGGACAGCTAAAAATATATGTAGAAAAAATTACCCGGGCGTGGTGGTGCATGCCTGTAGTCCCAGCTACTCGGGAGGCTGAGGCGGGAGGATCGCTGGAGCCCAGGGAGGTTGAGGTTGCTGTGAGCGAGGCTGACACCACGGCACTCTAGCCCGGGCGACAGAGTGAGACTCTGTCTCAAAAAAAAAAGAAAAACAACCTGCTGACAGCACACCCCTCCTCACTGTCACTTTGCGGATGAACAGGCTCCACGGTGCCCGGCAGACTCTGCAGAGAGTCCTGTATGTGCCCAGCTCGTCCTCCCATTGAGGGTTTCTCAGCTGCTCCCTAATGACCTTGGACTTCTCCCCGATCGTCCCGCCAGGCTTCCTGGAGCAGCCCAGGAACTGAGCACCCACGCCGACCCCCTGCTCAGCCTGCCTGAGGGCTGTCACCTGCCGGGGACGTCCCCTGCACCTGCTGCGAAGCCAGGTGAGGACAAAGGGAGATACCAACATCGCAGCTGTCAGCTTGTTCCTTCCTCACCCTGAGACCGAGTCCCCAGCCCCTCTGGCCTGTTGAGTCCAACGACAGGGCATCCCCCTTTTCCCAGGCAACAGTGGCCGGCCTTTGTGAGCCTGAACTACAACTCCCATGATGCTCGGGGAGTCCGGGAGGCGCGTTTGCGGGGAGCCTGCCCCAGGGGCTGCTGGGGGTTGTAGTTTTTTCCTTTCCCACAGCTTCTGCGCTGCCAGACAAAGCCAGGTCTGGCCCATTTTCAGAATCTAATCTGGTCGTCGTGTCTGGTCTCATAGGGGACAACTTCTAAAGCTGCTCTTTCCACCTTCATCCTTCCTGCCCCTGTGCAGGTCGGGCCTCTAAATTTTTTTTCTCGATCTTTCCCTCTCTGAGCCACTAGAGAGTAAATTGAAGACACCTTTTTGCAGAATCCCTAACTTCCAAGTTTATTTGCTAAGGACAAAGAAGGCATTTTGTTACAAAAGCGGAAAATGCAATTAGCGGAATCAGAAAATGTGATTGCTACAAAACCGGTATCTAATTCACAGTCCAACTCTGGGAGGCCGAGGCGGGAGGATCGCTCGAGGTCAGGAGTTCGAGACCAGCTCTGAGCAAGAGCGAGACCCCGTCTCTACTAAAAATAGAAAGAAATTAGCCAAACAACTAAAAATATATAGAAAAAATGAGCCGGGCATGGTGGCGCATGCCTGTAGTCCCAGCTCCTCGGGAGGCTGAGGCAGGAGGATCGCTTGAGTCCAGGAGTCTGAGGTTGCTGTGAGCGAGGCTGACACCACTGCACTTTTGCCTGGGCAACAGAGCAAGACCCTGTCTCAAATAAATAAATAAATAAATATTAAAAAAATAATTCACAGCCCATATTTAAGTTTTTTTTAATTGTTCCAATAATGTCCTTTGTAGCGCTAAAACATTTTTAATTATGGGTACATAATATTTGTGTATATTTTTAGGGTACATGTGATGTTTTGATACGGGCATGACACGTAATAATCAAATCCAGATAATGGGGTATCCATCATCTCAGTCATTTATAATTTCTTTACGGTAGGAACATTCCAATTCCACTGCTTTAGTTATTTTAAAGTAAAGTATAACTTAATTGTCGACTATGGTCACTTTGTTGTGCTATCGAATATTGTTCATGCTATCTAATTACCTAACTGTATTTTTGCACCCATTAAGCATCCCCATTGTATCCCCCGTTCCCTGCTATCCTTCCCAGCCCCTGGTAACCATAATTCTACTCTCTGTCTCCATGAGATCAGTTGTTTTATTTTATTTTTTTTTAGACAGAGTCTCACTTTGTCGCCCAGGCTAGAGTGCCGTGGCGTCAGCCTCACTCACAGCAACCTCAGACTCCTGGGCTCAAGCGATCCTCCTGCCTCGGCCTCCCAAGTAGCTGGGACGACAGGCATGCGCCACCATGCCTGGCTAATTTTTTCTATATGTATTTTTAGTTGCCCAGATAATTTGTTTCTATTTTTTTTAGCAGAGACGGGGTCTCGCTCTTGCTCAGGCTGGTCTCCAACTCCTGACCTCGAGCGATCCTCCTGCCTCGGCCTCCCAGAGTGCTGGGGTGACAGGCGTGAGCCACTGCGCCCGGCCCAGATATCTTTCTGATATACTTATTTGTTTTCTTTTGGATATCTTTTGGACTTGCCTAGCAGTGGGATTGCTGGATCATGTGGTGGTTCTATTTTTAGTTTCCTGAGGAACCTCAATAGTGTTCTCTACCGTGGCTGCACTAATTTACATTCCCACCAACACTGTAGGGGGTTCCCCTTTTTCTGCGTCATCACCAGCATTCGTTATTGCCTGTCTTTTCCATAAAAGCCTTTTTAACTGGGGTGAGATGACATCTCACTGGAGTTTTGATTTCCATATCTCTGATGACTAATGATGTTATGCACTGTTTCACATACCTGTTGGCCACTTGTATGTCTTCTTTTGAGAAATGTCTATTCAGATATTTTACCCATTTTTTAATCGGATTGTGACTTTTTTTTTTCTAGTTCATGATCCAGTTCAGGAGCATTGTGTTTTGTTTTTATGTCCTTTTTCTGTTTTTTGAGACAGAGTCCGGGCTAGAGTGCCATGGTGTCAGCCTTGCTCACAGCAACCTCAACCTCCTGGGCTCAAGCGATCCTCCTGCCTCGGCCTCCCGAGTAGCTGGGACTACAGGCATGTGCCACCACGCCCGGCTAATTTTTTCTATATATATTTTTTAGTTGTCCAGATAATTTCTTTCTATTTTTAGTAGAGACGGGGGTCTCACTCTTGCACAGGCTGGTGTCAAACTCCTGAGCTCAAAGGATCTGCCCTCCTCGGCCTCCCAAGTGCTAGGATTACAGGCGTGAGCCACCGTGGCCAGCCATAAAGTTATTATTTTATAATCAACAACTACTTGTAGAGACATACCTTGAGACCCACATGTATTTTAAAATTAAAAAACTAGGTAGGGGAAGGAAAAGGCAGCACTGGGAAGAGGATTTGGTAATATTTGCTTCTGGGACTATCTTGCTCATTCTCGTAGCCTTGGTTCTCTCAGTAGTAGCACTTACCATGGCTCTCCTCCTCCATCCAATCCGTTTCTTCCAGGGACATCTTCAGAGCCAGCGGCTGAATGAGGCCCTGGGGAGCATTTCTTCAAACCCGGGGCCTAGAAGATGCTAGAGCAATGGCTCTCAAACGATTTTCAGTATTGAAAACAGACAGAATGGAAGTTGTTTTGGTTGGAGCAAGAACAGCAGGCTGCAGCCATGCATGGAAGGAGACCTCCTCCTGCCCTGCTGGTTGGCTTCTGAGGGCTCCCCACCCCCCACCTATTCCCTACCCTAAGACAGTAATGGAAACCTCCGATCAAGTGGTCAATCAAGCCGCCTTTTTCTCTCTTTTTCTCCTTTCAGCTTCAGCATTCTTTGGCTTGTGGCCCGTCACTCTGATCTCTGGCTCCATCTCCACGTGGACTTCTCTGTGTCTCTTAAAAGGATACTTGGTCACGCCTGTCATGCCAGCACTCTGGGAGGCCGAGGCGGGAGGATCGCTCGAGGTCAGGAGTTCGAGACCAGCCTGAGCAAGAGCGAGACCCTGTCTCTACTAAAAATAGAAAGAAATGATCTGGATGACTAAAAAAATATATATATAAAAAATTAGCCGGGCGTGGTGGCGCGTGCCTGTAGTCCCAGCGACTCGGGAGGCCGAGGCAGGAGGATCGCTTGAGCCCAGGAGGCTGAGGTTGCTGTGAGAGAGGCTGACGCCACTGCACTTTCGCCTGGGCAACAGAGCAAGACCCTGTCTTAAAAAAAAAAAAAAAACAGGATAGTTGGTATTAGATTGATGGCCCACCTAGATGATACAGGATGGTCCCATGTAGAGGTCTTTACTCAGATGCACAGACATTTTTTACTCATCTGGTCACCCTGGCAGGTTCCAGAACACGGAACGTATCTTGCTGGGGGGTTACTATTCAACCCACTGCAGGGGTTAAGAATGATTCCGAGGTTTGCGGGAATGGAGCAATGGAAAGAATGGAGTTTGCATAACCTCCATGGGAAAAGGCCAGGAAGACGCATTGGTTTTGAAGATGGAGATCAAGGTTCTGGGTTGATGGTGACGGGTTCGGAGGGGGTTGGAGGTCCATGTTTATTACGTGCCTTTTAATACCAAGTTCAAAGAGCCTTCAGCTGTTTTCCCACAATCTTGGGCTGTCCCCTCTGCCAAAGTGTCCTGGTCATGTCTGAGTCCCCTAGGTCCTCTGTCAACCAAGCCACCCGATTGGCGGGGTCGCTTGCAGTCTGCTAGAAGGATCCCACGCGTTGTCACCAGACAGACGTCGGTTCGTGTCCCCGTTCTAGCACTTTCTATGGGAGCTGGGTCAAGCGACCCTCTGTGCTGCATCTCTGTTTCCTTATCTGTAAGCCGTGATCATCTTTGCTCAAGTGGCTAAAGGAAGGACAAACGGTGACCTCCGAAGAGGGACATTAGTGGAGTAAACAAGATACCCCTCGTCCTCCGTCTCCCCCGCCCCAGTGGCATTCTTTACTCCGGGGACACAGGGGCTGGCTGAGGAATCGGGTTGTGGGTCCAACATGGCGCCGCCCTGCTCCTCCAAGATGGCGGCCGCCGCGTGGGGGCCGCCATCTTTTTTACCACGTGACCCGGGCGCCGGCCCTAGGAGGCCGGCACGTGACGCGACGTGGAGGCGGGGCTTCTCCCGCGCTCCCCCCCGGCGTCGAGCGTCTCGTGACAGGCACTTCCGGTCGGGGCGGCGGCGGTGGCGGAAGTGGGCGCGGGGCTGGAGTCCTGGCCATAAAGCCCAAGGCGGCGGCGGCGGCGGCGGCGGCGGCGGCGGCGGCGGCTGTGGAGACTCGGACGTCGCGGGGGAGGCCGCTGGGACCGGAAGTTGGGACTTCTCCGCTTCCGCCCGTCGTTGCGT
This sequence comes from Lemur catta, assembly GCF_020740605.2. NCBI lineage: Eukaryota > Metazoa > Chordata > Mammalia > Primates > Lemuridae > Lemur > Lemur catta. Next base: position 33,605,931 of record NC_059148.1, on the reverse strand, counting down.
CTCTTCCCAGGCGGGAGCCCTCGCGACGCGCCCGGCCCGGAGCCCGCAGCGCAGCGGCCGCGGTAAGCGGCGGGCCCGTCCCCATCCCCCTCCCGGGGACGCCGGTCGCCGGGGCCGCGTGTCCCCTCCCCGGTCCCGGCCCGGCCCCTCGGATCGCGGGGAACCTCGGGCTCCTCCGGGCTCCGCGGACAGGCCCGGACCGCGCCCGGCCGCGCAGGGGGGGGAGGTCAGAGGTCGCCGGGCGTGACCTCCGGCCGGGTTGGCGACCCCGTGCGGCCCGTCGCGGACGCCTGGTTGGCGGGTGGCGTCAGGCCGGGGGCGGCCGGTGACCCGGGCGGCCCTGGCAGCGGCGGGACGCGGTGGCCGGCGGCGACCCCAGTTGGGGGGTGTCGGCGCCACCCTGGCCGCTGTCGCCGTCGCTGTCGCCGTCGCGCCCGGGGCGCCAGGGCTCCCCGCTGTCACCCCAGTTGCACAGCGTGACCCCGTCGGTGGGAAAGGGTCCCCGACGGCCACTGACTGAGTCAAGGCGGTGAGTCAGGTCACGTGCGCCGGGCGCGCCCGGGCACCCGGGTCCCCGTGCGCGTCGCCTCGGGCTCCCGGGGACACGGGGCTGTGCGTCCCGAGCGTGTCTGCCGTCGCGCGTGGGCAGAAGTTTCCGAACTTGCCGTAGGAGAGGGGGGTGACAGCGGACATTCGCGCGCTTGTCGCGTCCCCCGCGGCAGGACGAGACCGCTCCTCCCTGCGCTGATTGCTGGGTTGGCTTCTCTGGTGCAGCCGGGGCCACGTCCAGGTGGGAAAGTCGGAAGGACAGACAGGTGAAGTCACGTGTCCAAGGTCAGTAAGTCACCAAGCCGAGGGTCAAGCCCAGGCCGGCAGGATTCGTGAGCGCCGGCCTCACTCTTGTCGCTTGTCCTGCTGCCAGGTGACCCCCGAAAGCTTGTCATTTAGCTGTGGCTGCCTGGTGTCTGTACCTCACTGCCTCCCTGCACCTCCTTTATTTTTATTATTATTATTTCTTTGAGTGTCACTCTGTTGTCACCCTGAGTGGCATGGTGTCAGCCTCGCTCACAGCAACCTCAGCCTCCTGGGCTCCAGCGATCCTCCTGCCTCAGCCTCCCGAGTGGCTGGGACTACAGGCATGCGCCACCACGCCCGGCTCATTTTTTCTATACATATTTTTAGCTGTCCAGCTGATTTCTTTCTATTTTTAGTAGAGACGGGGTCTCGCTCTTGCTCAGGCTGGTCTCGAACTCCTGACCTCAAGCGATCCTCCTGCCTCGGCCTCCCAGAGTGCTGGGGTGACAGGCGTGAGCCACCGCGCCCGGCCTGCACCTCCTTTCTGAGGGATGTCACTTGAAAGCCTCTCTGGTGGAATTAGTTCCACCTTAAGGCCGTGAAACGTGCATTTGCATCGGTGACTTAGAACGCGTGTCATTGTAGCGTAGCGTCACTAAATCTAGGGCTCTTGAATATAAGCGAGATACTTTGTTGAAGTTTGAAAAATGTTGCCGCCTAGATCGTTCTGTGAGTCGCGTTGGGCCTGGCGCGTTTGCCATGTGAAGCTTTCTTGCCACCTTGGTTGAGTGTCCAGCCAGTTGCTTCTTCTTTACTGAAAATACCGCGTCTTTGGATTCCCGAAGAAGACGCTCTTGTCTCCTCCTTGTGACTTAAAGCAGCTGATCAGCCGCATGACTTCTCATCCATGGATTAATAGCGTCCTGTTAGTGTGTTTCTCTCTTCCAAGTTGGGGGAGTTTGTGTCTGAGAACTGGAGGATGAGTTATGAGCACTCCCGAAGACACTTTGCAAGCTAAAGCTTAGTGTTCGCACCCCTGTTGTATTCTAACGTACTCTTCCCTTTTTTTTTTTTTTTTTGTTATTGAATTCTCTACTGTCATTTAAACTTTTTTTTTTTGAGACAGAGTCTCGCTCTGTCGCCCGGGCTAGAGTGCCGTGGCGTCAGCCTCGCTCACAGCAGCCTCAGACTCCCGGGCTCAAGCGATCCTCCTGCCTCAGCCTCCCGAGTAGCTGGGACTACAGGCATGTGCCACCACGCCCGGCTTCTTTTTTCTTTCTTTCTTTTTTTTTTTTTTTTTTAATTTTATTTTACTTTGCTACCCAGCCTGATATATTTAAGTGAGTAATAAGTGCTGTAGCCAGATGCAACGTTTGGGGTCATAGGAGAGTAACTTTGAGCGGCCTTTCATTCATTCACGAAATATTTTGAGTACCTGCCCTAGAGCAGGCATCGCTGGATATTGACTCAGGCAGATAGGCACGGCTCTTGTCCTCGGGGAATTTTACAATGGTGCACGATCGTCGCCAGGAATTCTGTCGTGGAATGACTTTTTTGCAGTAGAAGTTGAGGCTTTTGGAAAGGGGAGTTGTCTGTTTTTTTTTTTTACTTTTCCAAGAGTAGAGGAGTTTTTTTTTTTTTTTTTCCCCGTCTTTGCAGGTGAATCCGTAGTAATGCAGAGTCTGGCATTCCGGCTAGCTCGAGGACTTTGTTAATTTTAACGACAGCATTTGCAGGGTTTGCTCTTGAACGAGTACGGAAGATAATATTACAGTTCCTAATTGATCCTGGCTTCGGGAGAGTAACCTTCCACGCTGAACTTGTTTCTCCGTTTGCTCTAGTGGCATTTTTTTGGTTCCCTCAAGAGGGAGTCCCTGTTGTCACTGTCATTACATTGCCCTGCAATGTTTTTTGAGCCAAGTTACATTTGGCTTGATGGTTTTTTTTTTTTCCTTCGGGTGACAGGGATGTTTAATGTAGCACGTACCAGTCGTAGGATCAGTACCTTGCTAAATAAAAACTCTGTGCTGTCCTGTCTCCCACATCTTTGTAATCCCCTCATTCAAGGGGGTTGGAGTTTTACATTTGGGGTAGAACTGCGTGCTTCAATGCACAGACGGCTGGCGTGCCGGACAAGGCCCCCTAAAAGTAGTTTCATTGGTGTGTCCCTCCAGGTAGTTGCTAGCAGCCACTCGGGGCAGATTTTTCTTCTTTTTTGTTTGTGTCACTTGTGCCTCAGCTCCCAAACCCCGCAGCATCGTGCAAGAGCATTGCTTTCGCAGCAGGGTGTGGCTTGGAATCGGTTTTCTCACCCCACTGCCAAGCGAAGCAGAAAAGTTCTGGTTATTGGATTCGCCCCTCACAAGTCTGTAAAGAGATCCGAGCTAATAACGATTTTGCCCTTAACATTTGGCATTAGGGTCTGTGTGCAAAGAGGTCGCAAACCTGGACCGTACACGTATTCTGTACGTCAGTTGTCGCATGCACTGTTCCTGTCTGGAGTTCCACCTAGATGTCTCGTTGCTTTTCCTGTTTAAATTGTCTAACTCTCCGTATAATGCAGCCAGTGTGGCTGAGGTAGATTTGACCCGGTACGGTAGGCAAGGTTTGCTTGGGGAAGTGGGGAGTGGGAGGAATCCCCCTGGGTGAGGCCAGACGGTGCTTCCCCTTGGCGATGACGTCACCTTTGGAAGGGGACCGCAACTCTAGAAATGAACTGTCCCCCCACCAACCCTCCGGTTTTTCGGCTGTTGGTTTTCTGCTGACCCCGTCTCTCATATAAGGTTGCCGTGGTAGTCTCAGACGTCCGTTTCTTCGTGTTATCAGTTACCTGTTAATACCATCCAATAGATGGACCGTTTGATGCTTGTCTGCAGTTCCCTGCAGAAGCACGTTTTGCAACGTGTTGATCCTCTTCATGTATGTGCTCTCCCGTCTTCCCTCTGTTCTGTTCTGTTTTTGTTTTTTTTTTTTCCCTTCACACGTGTGACATTCAAGACACAAGAAGAGTTTGCATTTGTGTCTGAAAACTTTCTGTTTTCCTAACTTGTCTCAGTAGCGGCTGTGGTCAGCGTGATCTGTGAATCCCAGGTAAAAGTGTGGTGGGTGAAATCGAGAGCAAGCTTTTTTTAGCAGTCTCTCCTCCGACCGGTTTCAATTTTAGTGCCACTCCGGGCTGTGATTGCAATAACAAATGTAAGAATAGCTCCTCGCAGAACGTCTCCTTGAAGGAAGGCGAAAGCTCGGGAGTTGTTTCCAAGGGTGACCTGGAGCCTTGGCCCTGTTTGTTTGCTTGAAGATCCAGGACTTAATGCATGATGTCATCGCTGCCGTGAGGATCCGTCTGCCTGATTCTCTTGTCCGTTTCCTGGTGGCCCGGGACTGCCGGCAGTCGGGGACAGAACAGATTGAGGAAGCGCGTTAAGGGAAGCCTGGGATTGTTAGGAATTCCACAGCCTCGTCTTGCTCATGTGACTGCCACCGGGTGAGGGGAGGGAGGTTCCCTGTTCTCCTGCCCAGTGACCAGTGACGATGGCTTACCCAGTGACGGTGGCTTGTTTCTGACGGCCAGCTTTCTGGACATTTCACCACGTCACTTCAGCCGTCCTTTAAAAATTACCCGGTGGAGTAGATTTTTACCTGATTGATTTCCAGTTTTCCTACGTGCGGTACAAAGTTGATTTTGCCATTTGGTAACCTTTTTAGTTTGAACGATTGATTGGAGAGCGCACAATGACAGGGCCCCCTATGAAATTAAAACGTTTGAAAAACCCACCACAGACTTTGTGAAAAATAGTCCTGCTTACCTAGGGTGTTGTGTCAGCTTACCAGCGCTTCTCTGTCCACTTGCAGACCTGGGGAGCCCTGAAAGTCCAGGTCATTTAAGAGCCACTCCTAAATCCTTTGACCTGCGCCATGTTGATCATTCTTAAAAAAAATGTTAACTGTCACCCAGGCCAGAGTGCGGTGGCGGGATCGTAGCTCACTGTGACCTCAAATCCTTGGGCTCAGGCGAGCCTCTCACCTCAGCCTCCCGAGTAGCCAGGACTACAGGCATGCGCCACCACGCCCGGCTCATTTTTAAATTTTTTGTAGAGGTGGGATCTCACTGTGTAGTCCAGGTAGAGACGGGGTCTCACTGTGTTGTCCAGGTTGATCTTGAAGTCCTGGCCTCAAGCGAACTTTTCCTTGCCTTTGCCTCCCAGAGCGGCAGGATTCCAGGCGTGAGCTACTGTGCTGGCCTGTAGAAACCTTGTTACACAACATTCTCCTTTATTAAATGCTTTTTAATGCTTGTGTAGTGCTTGCACGTGATTTAATTTGGTGTTCGCAGGTACTCTTTGAGGTTGGGTGCTCTGGTGCCCAGCCGGAATGCGAATCTAGCTCTGCCGAAACTTCTGCCTTTTGTGTAATAAATCAGTGCCCTGAAGCCATCAGCATTTGACCCCTGATGAGAATACATCCTTCCTCCTTTACTTTTTATTTAAAATGGCACGTCTCTCTTGCTGATTAGTAAACTAGTCAGCTCTTAAAAAAAAATAAATAAATAAAACAAGGAAAATTGAGAAGTATAAAGAAGAAAAATTTCTGATTCACTACCACCAGAGGAAGACCAAAGTGTTATTTTTTTGCTTTGAATATGTACTTTTTTAATACGATGAAATGAAACCCTCGCAAAATGGTGTGAGAATTTAACTGTGCAGACGGGGCACTCTTGGATGCTTTGACCTGCGGTGCCTCCCCGAATAGACACTTAATGATGGGAATCTCGGGGTCGTGGGACTAGCTGTATTTTCCAAAAAACGTTGAACGGTAGTAGGCAAAGAACCTGATACCTCCAGCTCCAAAATAAGGTTTATTTGCCATGGTAACACCGGATAAGTAAATCATTGCCCTCATTTTCAAGTCATTTGTCATGCCTGTATTTTAGTAAACATGCATATAGAAAGGTACCCAGGCCGGGCGCAGTGGCTCACGCCTGTCACCCCAGCACTCTGGGAGGCCGAGGCGGGAGGATCGCTCGAGGTCAGGAGTTCGAGACCAGCCTGAGCAAGAGCGAGACCCCGTGTCTACTATAAATAGAAAGAAATTATATGGACAGCTAAAAAAATATATATAGAAAAATTATCCGGGCGTGGTGGCACATGCATGCCTGTAGTCCCAGCTACTCGGGAGGCTGAGGCAGGAGGATCGCTTGAGCTCAGGAGTCTGAGGTTGCTGTGACCGAGGCTGACGCCACGACACTCTAGCCTGGGTGACAGAGCCAGACTCTGTCTCAAAAAAAAATAAAATAAAAGTACACGGAGAAGTGAACAGTTCGGAGAATTTTCACCCACTCAGAAGTCCCCTGTATCTGTTTCAAATCATCATCATCCTCTACCCCATGGGGAACCAGCCTGCCGATTTGTAACACTGCGCTGTAGACTGATTTCGCCAGGTTTGGAGTCTGTGTAATCATACAGAATCATACACTGTATATTCTTCTGTGTCTCTGGTTTCTTTGACTCAGTGGGTTTTTTTTTTTTTGTTTGTTTTTGTTTTTTAGATTTTGTATCGTGTGCAGTTGAACCTCCATTTTCATTGCTTAATAGTATTCCATTATGTGATATGTCGTAATGTGTTTAAGTGGCAAGGCTGAGTTTTAGGGTATGCCTGTGTTGTTCGTTTGCTAGGGCTGTCTCGGCAAATAGCGCAGACTTGTTGGGTTCAACAACAGAAATTAATTCTCCTAATTCTGGAGGCTGGAATTTGAGATCACAGTGTTGGTGGGGTTGGTTGGCTTGTTCTGAAGCCTCTTTCCTTGGCTTGTTGACGGCTGACTTTTCCTCCCCGTATCTTCACACGGTCTTCACTCTGTATGCGTCTGTCTTGTCTCCTCTTGTAGGGCACCAGTCACACAATGGCCCACCCTAATGACCTCATTTAACCTTTTAAATTTTTAAATTTTATTTTTGTACATATAGGGTCTTGCTATGTTGCCCAGGCTGGCCTTGAACGCCTGGCCTCCAGTGATCCTCCCACCTCAACCTCCTAAAGTGCTAGGAATTTGGGGATGAGCCCCCATGCCTGGCTCCAGTACTCTTATTTTATATTCCCCACAGCTGCCTGCAGTGTTTTCTTATAGTAGACAAGAAACGTAACTTATACGCACTAGAAACAGTAACTGGCTCTGCAAAGTTAGAACTGGAAACTTTTTAAACAAAAGTTTAGTGGGTAGTATTTGAAGATTCATTCCAGAATAATGATTCATCCCTGCCCTCAAGAGGCTTAGAGTTGGAGAGGGGGACAAACTTGGGAAGATCCCTTGAGGCCAAGAGTTGGAGACCAGTCTGGGCAACATAGTGAGACCCCATCTCTCTCTTTTTTTTTTTTTTTTGAGACAGAGTCTGGGTCTGTCGCCCGGGCTAGAGTGCCGTGGCGTCAGCCTCACTCACAGCAACCTCAGACTCCTGGGCTCAAGCGATCCTCCTGCCTCGGCCTCCCGAGTAGCTGGGACTACAGGCATGCGCCACCACGCCCGGCTAGTTTTTTCCATATATCTTTAGTTGTCCAGCTGATTTCTTTCTATTTTTAGTAGAGACGGGGTCTCGCTCTTGCTCAGGCTGGTCTCGAACTCCCGAGCTCGCACGATCCTCCCGCCTTGGCCTCCCAGAGTGCTGGGGTGACAGGCGTGAGCCACTGTGCCCGGCCGACCCCATCTCTTAAAAAAAACAAAAAAAGTGAGCTGGGCATGGTGGCATGCCTCTGTAGTCCCAGCTCCTTGGTTTGAGGCAGGAGGATGGCTTGAGCCCAGGAGTTTGAGGCTGCAGCCTGGGGGACAGAGCACGACCCTGTGCACGCCGCCAAAAAAAAAAAAAAAAAGTCCTGGAGGTTCAGGAATAAAAGTCACCCAAACAGTTTAAAGAAAATGCTAGAGTTGGCTGAGGTGGTGGGTGAGGTGCCGAGTGGATTTTTGGCTAAGCTGATCCGGAGGTGAGACCGGGGCAGACCACTGTGGTTGCAGGGGGTGGCGTAAGCAAATGGATGGGCGCAGGGGTTGGAGCACCTCCGATCTGGGGGTGACCGTGTGTGTGAGCCAGATCCTCGGGGGCGGGGCAGGCACCGTGATGCCAGGTGGGAGGATTTATGTCCAGCGAAGTCATGCTTTGCTCAGCAATGCTGGAACGGACAGGGCAGCATCCTCTTGCGTGACCCTCACAACCTCGCTGAGTGACGCATATATATGGCACCCCAGTTAGGGACGAGGAATGACTCTGATGCTACAATTTGCATAAAGACACATACCTTAGGGCTTAGTGGGCCGGGGCTGAAATACTAAACCTCCTCCGCAGTGCTCCGGCCGCAGGTGAAAAGTCAGAGCTGGTTCTGGGGGGGCTGGGGTGGGACGGAGGAAGAGAACGGTTAGTCTGGTTTTCCTCTTTGAGCCGGCCACCCCGCTGCGGGCTCCTCTTGGTGATTAAGGACAGTCTGTTGTACAAGTGACATGCCCGGGATGATGTAGGCTTGCCATCAAAAGCTTCGAGCTAGTGAAAATAGTTCTTATGTAATTGTCTTGTTTACTAGGTATCTGCTTTCCCGTCTGTCTTCCTGGAAAAAAAAAAAAATAGAAAAAAAAAATGCGCCATCATGCCGGTCTCTCATTCAAAGGCCGTCAACTCTTGGTTTGGCTTCTAGGTTTAGAAAGCTTGACGGTGAGAGCACCGTGTTCCAGAATCTATTCTCAGGCCTGTCATCCCAGCACTCGGGGAGGCCGAGGCGGGAGGATCGCTCGAGGTCAGGAGTTCGAGACCAGCCTGAGCAAGAGCGAGACCCCGTCTCTACTAAAAATAGAAAGAAATTAGCTGGACAGCTAAAAAATATATATAGAAAAATTAGCTGGGCGTGGTGGCGCATGCCTGTAGTCCCAGCTACTCGGGAGGCTGAGGCAGGAGGATCTCTTAAAGCCAAGAGTTCCAGACCAGCCTGGGCAGTATAGCAAGACCCCATCTCTACAAAAAATAAGAAAAATTGGCCAGGCGTGGTGGCGCATGCCTGTCGTCCCATCTACTCAGGAGGCTGAGGCAGGAGGATTGCTTGAGCCCAGGAGTCTGAGGTTGCTGTGAGCGAGGCTGACGCCACGGCACTCTAGCCCGGGCGACAGAGCCAGACTCTGTCTCAAAAAAAAAAAAAAAGAATCTATTGATCTGGGAAGCAAAGTCCTCTTGACGGGAATTGCTGTCCCAGGAACTAACTTCTTTGTGAAAATTGCCTTTTTTCCCCCTTCCCGGCGGGAATGCAATACTTAGAACAAAGTATATCCAGTATATTAACAACCTCTTTACATTTGGTGGAGGTTCACTGTCACCTTGTTTAAGCTTCCCGAGTTTAAGCAGCATCTGATTTGTCACCATGTTGTCCCAGAGAAGGAAACAGACTAAAAAGGTCCTGCTCAAGTTTCCTGGAGTCTGCGGAGTCGTTGGCAGATAATTCTTTAACCCTCACCGTGGTAAGGTTCCATCTCGTGTAACTTTCATCGTTCAGTTTTATTTAAATTTTTTTTTTTTTTTTTAACAGAGGAGTGCTTTGACTCTTCTGTTTTTTTTTTTTTTTTTTTGGTTTTTTTTTTTTTTATTAATTAGCGTCATCCTTGCACAGGGGCCATGCTAATCTTCTCTGTATCGTTCCAATTTTAGTGCATGTGCTGCCGAAGCGAGCACTATTCTGTTTGTTTTGAAAGACAGATCTGCAGGCGGTGAGTTTTCAAGCAGGATCAGATACAATAAATAGGCTAGATTAGCCTGTAGTAGCAAATAACCTCAGAGTGGTCCAAAACGGCCTGGCTTTTCTAGAAGTCCACGCTGTTCTTGCTCCTGGGGCAGGAGAGCCCTCGGAGGCTCTCGGCTCCCACGTTGAAATGTTCCAGCCCAGATATGACACATCCCTGCACGTCACTCCTGCTTACAGTTCGTTGGCCAAAATGAGTCACCACACAAGGACTCCAGAACTGGGGATCGTACCGCGGACTTGGAAGGCAGATGGCTGGAAATATATTCGGGATATAGAACTCGCATCGTACTTGGCTTGGCGATGTAGGCTTGCTGTTGGGGGGAAGAACTCTCTGTTTGTAGATGCTTGCTCCAGTTAGCTGGTAATTCATTTTATTTATTTTTTTATTTTATTTTTTTATTTCTTGAGACATCTGTCACCCCAGCACTCTGGGAGGCCGAGGCGGGAGGATCGCTCGAGGTCAGGAGTTCGAGACCAGCCTGAGCAAGAGCGAGACCTCGTCTCTACTAAAAAAATACAAATTACATGGACAGCTAAAAATAAATATAGAAAAGATGAGCCGGGCGTGGTGGCGCATGCCTGTAGTCCCAGCTACTCGGGAGGCTGAGGCAGGAGTATCGCTTGAGCCCAGGAGTCTGAGGTTGCTGTGAGCGAGGCTGACGCCAGGGCACTCTAGCCCGGGCGACAGAGCCAGACTCTGTCTCAGAAAAAAAAAAAAAAAAAAATCAGTAGGTCAGGGGCTATGGGATTGTAGAAACTTCCATAAGCAAGGCCACAGTCTGGTTGCTGAGTGTGTCGCTAAGCTTTCGTCCCTACTTCTGAGCAGTGAGAGGAGTGGGTTAACTGTCCTTCAGGTCCCTTCCCATGTTGACATTCTCCGGCCCCTGGGGACATACTGCAGCAGCTTTTGCAATATCCTAACTGGCACGATGACACCCTCGGAAGCTCAGAAGACCCTGTTGGCCGTTTTCAAAGCTGCCTGCCACCTGGAGCCTCGCCCGTCCCCTGCTCAGAGAGAGACGAGGGCAACCTCACTGCTAGACCGTTAGGTTGTCTTTTCCTTAAAAAGTAGACTTGTTTTTAAAGTGCAGAAGCAGTATGGAAGTCTTAAGTAGTCCTCTCCACCCTTCTGGATAATTCGGTGACTATAATTTAAAACATATTTATTAATAAAATTTAAATGGATAGTACAGTACGTACTCTTCCGCGATTTGCCTTTCTCACATTTCAACCGTATATGGTAGATACCTTTCCTTGTAAGTCCCTACTGTTTTTAATGGTTGTGCAATATTGCATTGGCCGTAATTTATTTAACCATCCTCTGAATGATCATTTGTTACTTCCAGCTGTTCTCTGTAAGAAAATGATTTATTGTTTATATTTTTCCACTTACTCAGTCATTTCCGTAGGATGTAGTGAGCAGACATGCTTAAAATTCGGTTTGCATTGCCTTACAGTCTTCAGGAACGTTGTCTAGTTAACATTTATAGTTTAAGAATTTCATTTATATAGTTGCCAATTGTCAGTTTTAATTTTTTGCCAGTTTAATGAATGGGAAGAATTTGAATGATGCCTCATTGTTTAAGACACGTGTTTCTTTGATAGTTAGATTCAGCTTTTTAAAAAAAAAAATTAGCCATTTATATTCTATGGTTCTTGTTCTCTAAAGCCTAAGTTACCCCTCCCCCTGATTGGTAGACTTGTTTTTTATTTTTTGAGACAGAGTCTGGCTCTGTCACCTGGGCTAGAGTGTCGTGGCGTGAGCCTCGCTCACAGCAGCCTCAGCCTCCTGGGCTCAAGCGATCCTCCTGCCTCAGCCTCCCGAGTAGCTGGGACTACAGGCATGCGCCACCACGCCCGGCTCATTTTTTCTATATAGATTTTTTAGCTGTCCATGTAATTTGTATTTTTTTAGTAGAGACGGGGCCTCGCTCTTGCTCAGGCTGGTCTTGAGCTCCTGACCTCGAGCGATCCTCCCGCCTCGGCCTCTAGAGTGCTGGGGTGACAGGCGTGAGCCACCGTGCCCGGCTGGTAGACTTTTTATATGACAGTAATCTGATCCTTTTTCACGTGGCAGACGTTCCTGGCTTGTTTGTCTTGGCTGGGTTTGGCTGGTGGCGTGTGTGTGTGTGTGTGTGTGTGTGTGTGTGTGTGTGTGTGTGTGTAGCATAGACACTTTTCCAGGATCACATCTGTCTCTGTCAGTTTGTTTTGTTTTCCGGGTTTTATGTTGTACTTGGGCCCTACCCATCTCTAGGACAATAAAAACAATATTTTTTTTTCTTGCATTTGGCCTGTTTGGATTTTTTTCTATATGATCTGATGTCAGGATCTTTTTCCAGATGCATAGTTGTGTCGGGTTTTTGTTTTTATTTTTTGAGACAGAGTCTCGCTCTGTCACCCGGGCTAGAGTGCCGTGGCGTCAGCCTCGCTCACAGCAGCCTCAGACTCCTGGGCTCAAGCGATCCTCCTGCCTCAGCCTCCCGAGTAGCTGGGACTACAGGCATGCGCCACCACGCCTGGCTCGTTTTTCTATATATATCTTATTTTTCCATATAATTTCTTTCTAATTTTAGTAGAGACGGGGTCTCGCTCTTGCTCCGGCTGGTCTCGAACACCTGACCTCGAGCGATCCTCCCGCCTCGGCCTCCCAGAGTGCTGGGGTGACAGGCGTGAGCCACCGTGCCCGGCCTGATGATGTTCTCTGTCGGGGTCCCCTGGGTGTAGGAAAGGAAGCGGCCGGAAGGCTGAGGTCCCCGCGCTCTCGGGCTGCTCAGAGTCGTGCCCGGGGAGGTGTGTTCCACTCGCGGTCTCCATCCTGCTTACGCTGGTCTCTCCTTCCCTCCTCCAGTTTGAAGGATGACCTCCAGGAAGAAAGTGTTGCTGAAGGTTATCATCCTGGGAGACTCTGGGTAAGTGTTGGTGTGTTTGACCCGCAGCTGGGCTCAGAGCTAGGCCACCCCCACGCCGTCCCTTCCTGCTCTCACTGTGGCGGCCTTGACTTGGCCCTTCCGTTCTCCCTGCAGGTTGGGGCGTGGTGGGAATCTAAATCGTCCCTTTATCCCCTGGTTTTTATCCTGAGTTGGGGGGCATAAGGCGTGGCTGTTTGAACTCGGCTAATGATAAGATCATACCATAGTCATGTTCCTGCCACCTCTTCCGTCCACACTGGGAGTCCTGCTGTGTAGATATGCAGCCCTCAGTGGTGTGCAAGCTTCTGTATCTGGGGGGAAAAAAAAAAAAAAAGGTTTGTCGCCGTTGGCCGCCTGCCGCATGTGACTTTGGAGTGCCCTGTCCTCCCGCTGTGTGAATTCAGGCCGGCGTCTGAACGAGCTGCCACTCACCCTGTAGCCAATTCCTAAGATGCTGCGCTGGGCCCTCCAGACTTGGGGTCGGAAGTAACCCACCATAGTCGGCTTATTGAAGACTTCAGTATTTTTAAAAATGGCAACAATAATAATCAATGCAGGTGTGCATCTTGATTCCAAAGTTCCCCGCCCTTCCTTTAAAAAGCCAGTGATTTTTCCATCTTGACTGGCTTGTTTGAATCACCGGAGGAACCTTTTTATTTATTTATTTTTTTTGAGACATAGTCTTGCTCTTTTTTTTTTCTTTTTTTTTTGAGACAGAGTCTTGCTCTTTTTTTTTTCTTTTTTTTTGAGACAGAGTCTTGCTCTTTTCTTTTTTTTCTTTTTTTTCTTTTTTTTTTTTGAGACAGAGTCTCGCTCTGTCGCCCAGGCTAGAGTGCTGTGGCGTCAGCCTCGCTCACAGCAACCTCAGACTCCTGGGCTCGAGCGATCCTCCTGCCTCAGCCTCCCGAGTCGCTGGGACTACAGGCATGCGCCACCACGCCCGGCTCATTTTTTTCTACATATATTTTTAGCTGTTCAGCTAATTTCTTTCTATTTTTAGTAGAGACGGGGTCTCGCTCTTGCCCAGGCTGGTCTCGAACTCCTGACCTCGAGCGATCCTCCTGCCACGGCCTCCCAGAGTGCTGGGGTGACAGGTGTGAGCCACCGCGCCCGGCCTAGATTCCTTTTAAAAGCTGCAAAGATCAGGTGTCTGTTTTTGACTTACGTTTGTGGTCTCTCTCGCCTTTCAGGGTCGGTAAGACATCGCTCATGAACCAGTATGTCAACAAGAAGTTCAGCAATCAGTACAAAGCCACAATAGGAGCAGACTTCCTCACCAAGGAGGTGATGGTGGATGACAGGCTAGTGACAATGCAGGTGAGCGGGTGTCCCGGCCGGGCCTCCCTGGTTTCCTTACTCTGACCCTTCTCCGTGCCTGGACCCGTCTCCTCCCTGCCCTTCCAGTCCTGGTACGATATTCATGACTAGTCGGTTACAGGTAGGCTTGCCAGGTAGGTAAAATATGGGACACACCGTTAAATCTGAATTTCAGATAAACAAAACGAATCATTTTTTAGCGCAAGTGTGCCCCAAAATAGCACGATACGGCATGCTAACGTTTTTTTTTCACAGTTTTTGTGAAATCCATATTTAACCGGACTCCCTGTTTTTTTGTCATTTATTTTTGGGTTTTGGTTTTTACCAAATCTGGCAACCTGTACATCACTATCTTGCGTTTCCCAAACGTCTAGCTCGTCACTCTCTCAACATCCTTGCCAGACGCTTCGGGTCAGAAATGTTTGTGCCTCACCTGGGTTCTTAACGGCAGTTAAAGGATTTTGTTTATTTTCTTGACTTTTCTTTTTAATCCGTCCTATCTGTCACCTCAAATGTTATGCTTCTGTTTAGCCAGGCTGGTTTTTTTTCGTGTATCAGCGTCATCTTTAAGGGTTTCTCTTTCAGGAGGTAGGATAAGATACAGATCCCTTCGTATGATTTATTTGAGAGCTTTCACGTTATGACTGTATTCACTTTTTCCCCCCCAAAGCATTTTGTTCGTATGTGCATTACATCCCTAGCAAAAGAACCCCGGCATTTTCCTTCCTGTGTGTTGTTTTTGTCTTGCTCCTTCGTGGTCCCTGAGGCCAGTACAGCAAAACCAAACCGATGGGACAGGAATAGATTGTTCCACCACTTTTCTAGATCCTGGAGTTGCGTGTCAGCTCTGAAGCTCATGACAGCTGTTTAACCTGCCTGCGAGGCCCACGACGACTTTCCCAGCTCTGCGGTCACTAACGATTTCGAGTTTGCCAGGTAACCGTGTTCCATCGTCACAGTTGGAAGCCGCGCTGTGACTTTGGAGGCTGGTCTCCTGAGGACCCGGTGTTCCCGCCTCTTTGCCGCCTTGTTGACGTTCCTGAGAGCATCACCCAGGACAAGAGGGTGGCAATGGCATTGCTCCCCTTTTTTGTCTCCTGCCACATGACGCGCTCGTCTTCCGTGAATGTGTCAACCTGGAGCTGGGGCGTTCTCCTAGACGATCACCCAGAGTTTAAGTAAACCCAGCTGGAGCGAAACGGACACTTCCAGATTGCAGAAAACGGCAGGACCGAAGCTAGTGGTCCATTCGGGGCTCCTGCCACGGTGACTGGGAGTTTATGACAGAGGACAGAGTTGGGTCAGTCGTGCGGGGGCAGGAGGTAGAGCTGTAGGAGGTCGGGGAGCCGGAACTGAGATCCGTGGTACTCACACCCCCCCACCCCACCCCGGACTTGGGGAGGATGCGAAAACAGGGTTGGAAAACCCGGCCCGAGGAAGTGACAAGACTCATGTCTGCAGTGTAGGTTTGGGGCTTTGTTGAGTGGATTTGAAGTTTATCCTCCGCATGGTACAGAAACCTTCGTCTTGAAGAATGTAACATACAAGCCCCCGTCACTCCCTGAGAAAACAAAGCCGAGACCACGCTATGGGGACATCGACAACCTCGGAAGAGGTGAGCTCATAGTCACAAGAGGAAATGACTGACCGCAAGAAATGCTCACGATGACTAGGGATGTTTTAAAAAGGAATAGAAACCAGGATGGAAAGGGATGCTATGAAGAAATGAGGATATGGAAAACTTCGCACTGCAAGAAGTGAAAAAGCAGCATGGAAATAAAGTGAATGAACAGTTAAGCGACAGAGTAAACACAGCGGAAGAGGCCGGGTGAGGCCGGGCATGGTGGCTCACGCCTGTCACCCCAGCACTCTGGGAGGCCGAGGCGGGAGGATCGCTCGAGGTCAGGAGTTCGAGACCAGCCTGGGCAATGTAGCGAGACCCCGTCTCTACTAAAAATAGAAATTATTTGGACAACTAAAAATATATATAGAAAAATGAGCCGGGCGTGGTGGCGCATGCCTGTAGTCCCAGCTACTCGGGAGGCTGAGGCAGGAGGATCGCTCGAGCCCAGGAGTCTGAGGTTACTGTGAGCTAGGCTGACGCCACGGCACTCTAGGCCGGGCGAGAGAGTGAGACCCTGTCTTCTGGGGGCGGCGGGAGGGGACAGAGTCACCCTGGGTGGAGTGTGTAGTGACATCACTGTAGCTCACAGCAACCTCAGACTCCTGGGCTCAAGCGATCCTCCTGCCTCAGCCTCCCGAGTAGCTGGGACTACAGGCATGCGCCACCACGCCCGGCTCACTTTCTTTTTATTTTTAGTAGAGACGGGGTCTCGCTCTGTTGCCCAGTCTGGTCTCGAACTCCTGACCTCGAGCGATCCTCCTGCCTCGGCCTCCCAGAGTGCTGGGGTGACAGGCGTGAGCCCCCGCGCCCGGTCTAGATTATACTTTTCTAAATTCGAAGTGAAATTAATTTTGGAAGCTTGCTAGGAATTTTTCGGCTTTTCTTTGTAATCCACGACTCTGCCTTCTTCGTGTGTCTGAGTCCCAAATAACCATTTGGTTCCAGCTACGAGTAACAGGGTTCTTGTGTCATTCCACACTTAGGATTGTGCCCGAAAGAAGCCATTTGAAAATAGAGAAAACAACCGTATATACTAATAATGTTTATTGCTGAGTTATTTATAACCATGGAAACTTGGCAGCAGGATTTTTTTTTTAAAAACGAGAATGGTTTACTGAGTTTGTTCTGGAGGGTGCTGGACAGCAGTGAAGCCCGGGGACACGCTGTCCCCTGTCACCCGCTCCGGTGTTGCCAGAGAGGATGCCGTGGTGGCTTTGGGGGCCAGGAGGAGGGGACACGGGGGATCGTGGAAAAAGGTGTGAGGCAGAAGATTTCAGCTCTAGAAAATTCTCAGCCACCGGGATGACTAGTGGTTGGCATGAGATGTGAGCTCATTGCGTGAGTGAGTGTAGATAGCAGGTGTTTTCTGGATTTTTTTTTTTTTTTTTTTTTTGCATTTTCTTAGTTATCTTCTAAATATTTGCATAATGACGACGTTACTTCCCTATTGGGGATTTAAAAAAAACTGGTCCGAGGCTAGATTTCAGTTCTATTTTTAGAACTTTTCTTTTTCCACTTTCGCTCTTCAGGAGTGATTGATTGTCTGCTCCTGCTTTCCTTCTTGTGCAACCCGGTTCCTCCCGGTTCTTCCCGGTTCCCCCGCACCTCGGTCCCCCCTTGTGGGCAAAGGGCCATTTTCCCACTTGGAGGGACACACACGTCCTCTGTAGAATGTTGGAGAAGCAGAACAGCCCCACGATGAGGGCTGCCAGCGCCCTGATGCTATTTTATTTGCACATGTGGACTTTGTTTACTGTATTCTTTTCTTTTTTTTTTTGAGACAGAGTCTCAGCCTCGCTCACAGCAGCCTCAGCCTCCTGGGCTCAGGCGATCCTCCTGCCTCGGCCTCCCGAGTAGCTGGCACTACAGGCATGCGCCACCACGCCCGGCTCATTTTTCTATATATTTTTAGCTGTCCAGATCATTTCTTTCTATTTTTAGTAGAGACGGGGTCTCGCTCTTGCTCAGGCCGGTCTCGAACTCCTGACCTCGAGCGATCCTCCCGCCTCGGCCTCCCCGAGTGCTGGGGTGACAGGCGTGAGCCAGCGCGCCCGGCCTGCATCCTCATTTCTCAGCCATCCTCACCACGCCCCTCTGGTCCTGCCGGGTGGCTGTCGGGGACCCAGGGCAGCAAGGAGTCCGGCGGCCTCGCTCTCGACCCTGACGTGGCCCAGAGTGACGTGATGAAGGTCCCTGAACCGGTCAGCGGTGCCCGCTTTGCTTCCTCACTCTAGTGTGTGTGTTCCTCATCTTCCTCTCGGTCTCTTGCCGTTAAGGTTCTGCGTTTTGCTTTTCTGTCGAGGTGTAACAGAAATAAAACGTACCGATCCTTGTTGTTGTTTGGGGGCGAACTTTACATATGGTGGACCGAACTGTTCAGTGGGTAATCGCTTCCCTCCGTTGCTGTCACTCCCGGGAAGCTCCCAGAGCGCCTCCATCTTACATTTGCGGCTTGGATTTCACGCTCCTGTCTACCTGCGTGAGCTCTGCGGGGCTCAGGATAGAAAACATCGCCGGCAGCCCACGGATGGCACCCAACGTCACCGCGTCGTAGAGACACACACTGTTTGGCAGGGTGGTTTTGGGTATTCTGGGGCTCAGATCTGCTGCCTGGGTTTTGAAATCACTTGTTTTTGTGGGTGGCCCTGCAATCTGTGTCCCCCCGACTGTCTCTGTCTCTGTCTCTCTCTGTCTCTCTCCCCCCCCTCCCGGCCCCCCGCTGTCCTGCCCCGCAGCCCCCCAAGGAGCCAATGTCCTGTCTCCCTCAGATCTGGGACACGGCGGGCCAGGAGCGGTTCCAGTCCCTGGGCGTGGCCTTCTACAGGGGCGCGGACTGCTGCGTGCTGGTGTTCGACGTGACGGCCCCCAACACCTTCAAAACCCTGGACAGCTGGAGGGACGAGTTCCTCATCCAGGCCAGTCCCCGGGATCCCGAGAACTTCCCCTTCGTCGTGTTGGGAAACAAGATCGACCTCGAAAACAGACAAGTGAGTGCCAGAGACCGCAGGGGCCGTCCTCACTGCCGCCCACCCCTCGGGATGGCTCCGGAAGGTTCTGGAAGGTTCTGGAATGTGCTGGAAGGGCATGCTTGTTACCCCAGAACAGCCTTTCAGACCAGCCGCCTTTGAGGACCAGGGCCTGGGTGGCCTGGCTTAAGTCCCCATGGCGTCCCAGCAGGCTGTGACTTCGGGCCACCATGTTTGCCCTCTGAACCTCAGTTGTCTTTCTGTGTTTAAAGGAGAGAGCTAAGTCTTGCCGTTGTCCCTGTTCTTCTAGCACCTTCAGGGCCTGCCTGGATCTCCGGGTGTGTAGGAGTTTGCTTTGGGCTCCGAGTGAAACTGCTCCAGTGTAGTTTTTTTTTTTTCCTGCCCCCTGATTTTTTATTTATTTTTTTTGAGACAAAATCTGGCTCTGTCGCCCGGGCTAGAGTGCCGTGGCGTCAGCCTCGCTCACAGCAGCCTCAACCTCCTGGGCTCAAGCGATCCTCCTGCCTCAGCCTCCCGAGTCGCTGGGACGACAGGCATGCGCCACCACGCCCGGCTCATTTTTTCTATATATTTTTAGTTGTCCAGCTAATTTCTTTTTATTTTTAGTAGAGACGGGGTCTCGCTCTTGCCTAGGCTGGTCTCGAACTCCTGACCTCGAGCGATCCTCCCGCCTCGGCCTCCCAGAGTGCTGGGGTGACAGGCGTGAGCCACCGCGCCCGGCCTGCTGTGTAGTTTCAAGTAGCATCTGTTCGAAACAGAGACTCTGTCGTTAATGACAGCTACGTGTATTTCAGACCATCGGTCTCTTCTTCTGCCCTTCCTAAGCGACTCCATCCCCGTCTCGAGGCTGAAATCCGGGGAGGGCTTGGGAGGGGAATGGGGATGTTGAGCGGCCAGGGTGCTGGTGACAGCTGCCGGTCCCCTAGCGCTCGAGCGTGAGGCACGGGGGACGTAACAGAGGCAGCGGCGGCGGGGAGGGGTCTGCGGCCTGCGGGGCTGCCGGGCATGTCCCCCTGCGGGCCCCAGGAGAGGCAGGTCACGTGTCCCGGCCCGGCTTCCCACTCCCGCCACCAGCTGCTTCAGTAGAGCCTGAGGTCAGAGGGTACGGGCTGTGGACGGAGATCGAGCCCCAGCTGTACTGAGCGCCGCCGGCAGGGTGGCCTGGGACAGGTGTGTCCCCCACACCCTCAGCGCCCGGGGCCACCGTCCTTCCCGGGGAGGGCGGAGGCCGTGCCCGCGGTTCCCGTGGTGAGCCCCGTGTGCCCACTCCTTCCAGGTGGCCACGAAGCGGGCGCAGGCCTGGTGCTACAGCAAAAACAACATTCCCTACTTCGAGACCAGCGCCAAGGAGGCCATCAACGTGGAGCAGGCCTTCCAGACGATTGCCCGGAACGCGCTCAAGCAGGTGGGTCTCGGGGGACGCCCCACGGCGACCCAGCCGCCGCCCGGGCCTCCCTCTCCCTGCCCGGCCAGCCGTTCTCCGTGCAGCCAGAGAAACCCGCGTGTTCAGCCGAGAAGGCTCCGGCATGTCTTGCTTAAGCTTCTAGAAATTCCACTCTGTCTGTGAATGATCTGGAAGGTTAGAGGGGCAGTGAGGACTTGGGCTGAGGCCGCCGTTGGCGTCCTGGGCTTGTTCCTGTTTTCTTCCACGCTGCCGAGCCCGGCTCACGTCCCCCCGAACTTGAACTCAGACCCCGGCTCTGCTGCCCATCGTTAGATCTAGTTTGGGTGTTTTTATTTACTTATTTATTTATTTTTCTTGAGACAGAGTCTGGCTGTGTCGCCCGGGCTAGCCTCGCTCACAGCAGCCTCAACCTCCTGGGCTCAAGCGATCCTCCTGCCTCGGCCTCCCGAGTAGCTGGGACCACAGGCATGCGCCACCACGCCCGGCTCATTTTTTTTTTCTATATATATTTTTAGCTGCCCAGATAATTTTTCTAATTTTAGTAGACACGGGGTCTCGCTCTTGCTCAGGCTGGTCTCGAACTCCTGACCTCGAGCGATCCTCCCGCCTCGGCCTCCCAGAGTGCTGGGGTGACAGGCGTGAGCCACCGCGCCCGGCCCCTACTTATTTATTTTTAAATCATGTGACCCTCCCTCGCCTCTAAGGTGGGAATCTGCGAAGGTTCAGCGAGACGGTCTCTCTCAACTCTCACGTACCAGCAAGTCACCGTTTTTCTCTGGGAACAGTTAAGTAAACAACACAGTCGGGAAAGAAAACACAGGAAAACTTTATTCGAGAAATACACCTCCCAGCGCTTCTCGGTAACCTTTGCCGTGATGAGGTGAAATTACGTCTGTGCAAATTGAAAGGCTGTTCTGTTTTTTTAGATTTTTAGTTTTTTTTAAAGCCAGTCAAATCTAGCAGCGGGGGGGTCGGATACCGACTTTAGTGACACTAATGTTCGCAAGTTCTGGTCACCCGCTACCCATCCGACCCAGCCGTGGAATGTTCTGGTTTAGCGGCTGTGTCGGGGGAAGCATCAGAGGCGGGTGGCCAGGTGAGAGGGGTGTCGGAGCTGCCGGGGACACTCAGGGAGGCAGACGGTGGCTGTCGGGGACAACGGGTGGCTGTCAGGGGCAAGGCAGGTTCTCAGTGGGACGGGACCTCTGGACGTGGGACCGGATGAGACTCCGAGTGCTTGTTCCCAGGACGAGGGGGGATCCTGGCGTGGGTGGCAGCTGCAGTAAGTGTCCCCGTGACGAAAGGGACGGTCCTGCTTAATGAGGAATCGTCCCCCCAGAATGCCAGGGGAGCCCCCCACCAGGACAGAGACACGGTGGCGAGGCGCCGACGCGAGGCCTCCCCCCTCCCCCGTCCCGTTAACAACCTGTCGCACTTTTACAATGTTCACACGGTCACGTGGGAATCCACACACGGCTGGGAACGTGTGATCCCGCCTGTCCCCAGTGTCAGCATCAGGGTTTTCCTCTCTGGCCGTTCGTGTCCCCGTTGTCCTGTCCTGATGCTTTATATCCAGAGCCTGGACGAGCTCGTGGCCCAGAGCTGCTCGGCGTGGAAGTGACAGGCGCTTTTCCTGCACCCGGAAGCCCAGGGCCGCCCCTCAGCGGCCACGTGTTAATTCAGCACAAGTCCCTCTGCTCTGGCTTTGTCCCACAGGGGGTGACAAAGTCGGTCCACAGCTGTGCTTATGGGCCCGCAGCGTTTGGGGGGCAGAACCCTCCTGAAACTTTAGAAGCAGCAGAAAAGAGACCATTGTTCTAGAAGGATGCGCAGGAGCTGGGGCAGGGGGAGGCGGGTTCCAGCCCTCAAGGGGCGGCCGGTGTAGACACTGGGGGTGGCCGGGGCTTTGAGAGAAGCCGGATTCCAGACCGGGTTGGGGCCTTTTTGGCGCAGGCAGCTTCGTGGCACAGCAGATGAGCCTGTGTGAGCAGGGCGTGGCGCCCGCCAGCCCCTGTCCTGACTGCCGGCCCGGGGTGGTGACAGTCTCTGCCCCCTGCTTGCCCATCCTCAGGATCCAGCACCTTCTGCCAGCGTCTCCCTTCTCCGCTGGGTCTCGGCTGCTCCCCGGGCCCGCCTGGGCCGGAGGGGTCAGAGGGGGAGCGTGACTTCGTCTCCCCGTGTCCCCGAGTTACCGTGTCCCCGCGTAACTGGCCTCCGTCTGTCTCCCGCCCAGGAAACGGAGGTGGAGCTGTACAACGAGTTCCCCCGAGCCCATCAAACTGGACAAGAACGACCGAGGCCAAGGCCTCGGCCGAGAGCTGCAGCTGCTGAGGGGGCGGCGGGGCGGAGCACGGGGTCCCCCCGCGGACCGCGGACACACCTAGGCCTTCGACACGAGACCCCCTTCTTCTTCCGAGCGAAACAGAAACCGACCTCTCCCCTCCAGCTGCCAAAAGACACCCCCTCCAGACACGGTCACGGCCGACACACGACACACACGACACACACGAGAGACACACACACACACACACACACACACACACACGTCTGACGCACCGCAAACTCCAGCTCACGCCTGGGACGGCTCCTTGGGGGGGTCCGCCCACCCCCCCCAGGTGAGTCCCCGTGGGTGGGGGCAGCGCGGGCGCCTCTCTGTCGCGGAGTCGCCATCGGAAGCTCGTTCTTGTCCACTGGAGAGAGACAGAGAGACAGAGAACTGTTTACAGTTAATCTGCGTCTAATTAATGAGTTACCTGATTTTTTTAACGGTCTTGTGGTCTTTTTACCTCCCTCCCCCTCCGCCCTGCCCCAGCCCTGTCCCCCCTTGAAGGCTGCCACCCCCCTCCCGCCCCCCAGAAGGCTGCTGTCCCCACCCCCTGCCCGCCGCGTCCCAGGCCCCACACCTGTCGCCCAGGCTGAGTTTTGTATGTATCTGTTAATGCTCGTTACTTTTAACTAATCAGATCTTTTTACAGTATCCATTTATTATGTAATGCTTCTTAGGAAAACAATCTTATAGTACATGTTAATAATATATGCAACCAATTAAAAAAAAAAAAAGAAACAAAACCACAATGTATGAATTAGCGTAAGAAACTTCTCGGATGACGTTGTCTCGCCAGTCCCCGCGACGCAGGCCCCGCCCGCCCGCACGACACAGGGTCGAACCCTGTCGGGCCCGCGGGGCGCGACCAGAATTACAGACGCCTTTTGTCAAAGACTCAAGAGCCAAAAAAAAAAAACCGGTTCCATCTCTCCAAGGGGCGAAAAACCCGGCCATCGGTTCCCTTCTGCGTCTCAATTTTCCAGAAAGGTCGATTTTGCCGTAACACGGCGGTATGTGCAATGGATAGAAACGGCTGTTATTTCGGGGAATTAAAAATTCTCATTTTCTGTTTTTTTTTTTTTTTTTTTTTAATTTTATTTTTTTTTTCCTTCCTCCTGCTCCACACTTCCGAACTGGACCCTGTTAAATGAGCATCTACTATAACCGGGAAAGGAAAAACCCTCACCGATCTGTCCTAGTGATTTTTTTTTTTTTTTTTTTTTTACCTTTGTTCTAGAAGGCACTCCTTTCGGGGTTGTTGGTACCCGTAGGTTAGCAAGCAGACCTCTTTTTCTCCTCCTGTCACCGACTAACCGGTTTCTTTGGTTGGAACCCCGGGCGTGTCCCGCTCCTGTCCCGGGACCCGGCCCTGCGTCGTACGTAGCTTGCTTAGCGGAGCACCCCCCCCCCCTTTTTCCCAAAGGTCTACATTTTAGGGTGTGGGCTGAGTTCTGTAAAGAGATGAGCGTGATGCCAATAAAATTTAAACAAGAACAAAACATCATTGGTCTTTGCCCTGTCTTTGTTTTTTTTTTTTCTTTTCCTTTTTTTTTTTTCTTCCTTTTTTTTTTTTTTTTTTTCTTCTTATTTTTTTTTTCCTTCTTCTTCCAGAACCTTAGCTCGGGGGAGACCATGCTGGGTGGTCCTAGGCGATGTTTTGTCGAGCACGAGAGGCGTCCTCACATCCAGTCCTGCGGCACCTGTGCTCCAGCGTACCCGAGCCACCAGCCAGAACCGGACGGCTGCCACCGACAAGCAATGCCACCCGACAAGCAATGCCCACCGACAAGCAATGCCACCGAGAAGCCATCGTATAAAATAGCAGTTGAGCCAGCGAGCGGGTCAGTGCAGGTTTTGCAAAAGGGCCTCACCGGCTTCCACCTTGAATTCTACTTTGCTACACTGTTGGCTACAGTTGCGCTTCCCCCGGCTCCTCCTCTGTTTTCTTTCCTCCCTCCCCTCGTGCCTCCTGGCGCACACTTGGAGAGTTAAAAATAGCGTTGTTGTTCTAGAAGCTCCCATGCCGCACTCTGGGAGGCCGGCCACCCCCCCCCCCCCAGCCCTGGCCGGGGGTGCGTGGTTTAAGTCTTGTCTGGTTCTGTGTTTCATGCTGGGCCTCTTGGGGTGTTACTTGGCCTCGAGGAGCACGGAAGCCTCTCCAGCTTGGACCCCTGTGTGATCCCGACCTTGAACTTGACGTGCAAACAGACATTTTCCCCCTCTCTGGTCTCTTTTTTTTTTTTTTTTTTTTTGGAGACAGAGTCTCGCTCTGTCGCCCGGGCTAGAGTGCCGTGGCGTCAGCCTCGCTCACAGCAACCTCAACCTCCTGGGCTCAAGCGATCCTCCTGCCTCAGCCTCCCGAGTAGCTGGGACTACAACCACGCCCGGCTCATTTTTGTATACATATTTTTAGTTGTCCAGCTAATTTCTTTCTATTTTTAGTAGAGACGGGGTCTCGCTCTTGCTCAGGCTGGTCTCGAACTCCTGACCTCGAGCGATCCTCCCTCCTCGGCCTCCCAGAGTGCTGGGGTGACAGGCGTGAGCCACCGCGCCGGGCCTCCTTGCCCCTTGCGTATGTAAATGGATACGGTTCCTGGAGGACCTTGTGGCTATGCTGTCCCCTCAGGAGGCCACATCGAGGTCCGGAAGAGGCACAGGCTCCCCGGAACGATGGGCCCCCAAGCTCTCGTGCCCACCTAGGGCGCTAGCTGGCTCCGTGGCGCCCCGAGGCTGCAGGGGCTCTGCGCCCAGGGGCTTGCGTGGAGCCGTGCCCGGGTCCCGGGGGGGGCGCGGGGGTCGAAACTGCAGGGAGTTTTGGGGTCGCTACAGGCGGCCTGCGGGTCCCCCCCAACCCCCAGGCTGCAGGGGTGTCCCGCTGCGCTTCTCCACGTTTTTGCATTCGGATTTTTTTTTGAGTCCTGCATTCGAATTTTTAGACTCCAGTGCGCACACACACCCACATAGCGTATTTACAAACGCTGGTCTCTCTCGCTTCTCTTGAGAACGCCTTGCACCCCCTCATGGCACCAGTCCCCCCTCTGCTGCCGCCTCCGCTCAGTTGTGTCACCTGCCCCGCCAGGTAGGCCGTGAGCTTGGGGACCCTGAGCTTGGGGACCCTGCAGAAAGCTACCGGATGCTGTGGCGCGCGGGGGCTGCACGCGG
Source organism: Lemur catta (assembly GCF_020740605.2). Classification (NCBI taxonomy): domain Eukaryota; kingdom Metazoa; phylum Chordata; class Mammalia; order Primates; family Lemuridae; genus Lemur; species Lemur catta. Next base: position 33,580,637 of record NC_059148.1, on the reverse strand, counting down.
TGCACCCGATGGTTCTGTGCTCAGGCCACTCGGAAACGCCACCCCCCCGTGTCCGCGACACCACGGGGGACCGTCTGGACTCTAGGCACGGGGACGCCAGCTGGGACCAGCCGGAAGGTCCCCCCGGAAGGTGGCTCTGCTAGGTGGTGTCGCGTGCGTGGCAGGGACGCCCCAGAAGTCGCCTGCAGGTCGGCTGGCTGCGTCTTCCACGGGGACCCTGGACGCCTGAAAATCCGTGGAAGGAGACTCCGATGGTGGCCCGGCCGTGACTCGCGGGACGGAGGTCACCCTTGGAGGGGACGGACGGGGCGGGCACGTCCGACGTCCCCGCGGCACCGAGAAGGGCTCGGGGGAGCGCGCCGCCGCAGGGACGCTCCGGGGACCTGGCCCGCCTGTGACAGCACCCCAGGTGCCACCTCCGGCCCCGGGTCGGTTCCGTGCACCTGTCCCCGCGTCCCTGCCCAGCCCTGGCGACCGCCTCTTGCAGGGACACGGGGGGGGGGGGGGGACACGCGGAGAGGCGCCCCGGGAAGTCCCGCAGGCGGGGGCGCCCCCGTTTCCATGGAGACGGGGCGGGGACCTGGTGGGGGCGGGGCAGGTTTCCATGGAGACGGGGGCGGGGCCGACGTCTAACTGCCCGGGTGGCCCGGGCGGCTCCTCTTTGCAAACGCATCTGGCGCGCACGGGGCCGGTGACAGGCGACAGACAGGCCGAGCCCGGGCTGAGAAACTAGGGTGTAAACGCACAGAACACCCGAGTCGTGCAAAACGGACACGCGAGGGCGGGAGGCGGGGGTGGCCCTGCCTCGGGCGGGGGCGTTGACGGAGGGCTTCCCGGAGGAGGCGGCATCGGGTTGCTTGGCAAGAGGCGGCAGACGGGGCGCGGGAAAGTCTCCGAAGAGGGAGGATTGGTGCACGGGGATGGGGACAAGGCCTCGGCGTCTGTGAAGACCTGGTGACAGGAAGACCCCCTTAGAGGCCATCGCGGCCGTCCAGGGGACAGTCACAGTGCCACAGGAGCAGGTGTGTGGCCAGGGAGGCCCCTGGGGAAGCAGAGGCCGGTCGCCAGCGAGACTCGAGGACAAAGGCAGCAGCAGGCCGGGGACAGGCCCTGCGCACGGCCACTACTAACCTGCCAGAGGCCGGGACTTCCGATGGGAACGAGGAATGGCAGGTGACATTAGAAACGTGGGTGGCAGCCAGGCTGTGGGGGGCACGGGGTCACCATGCCTGTCCTCGCAAGACCCCAGGAAAACTGGGCGAAGGAGACTGTCCCTGGTGTGCAAGATGGGGCAGCGGGGGCTGAGCCGGGCTGGGGACGTTGGGGACAGGAAGGTCGCTGAGAGTTTGGGGGGCCCCGGGGACAGAAGCAGGCTGGCACGAAAGGGACACAGGCCCTGGGAGTCCGGCCACACAGGCCGTCCGGAAGCAAAACTGTCTTTGACGTACAGATCCCCACCGCTGCCTGGAACCGCACCGCGAGCCCCAGGGGGACTGGGACACGCCACACCGGGGGCCACACTGTGGCTGTCCCCAGTTCAATAAGTCACATCTGGGATTCCGGCCTGGACGTCCAGAGTTAGGCGCTAAGCGGACAAAAGCCCGATGCGGGGCCAGGTGTGTGGCATCCTGCTTGGGGACATAAGCGGGCACCGTTATTAGTAACTGGATTAAGAAAATTAAGTGACCAGATTTTAAAGAAGTTTTTCTAGAAGCCCAGGGGGCAGGCGGTGTGACCATAGCCCGGGAGCACCTCCGTCTGCCACCCCGCAGAGCCTGTCCCCAAATCCTTCGTGCTCTCGGTTCAGTCCCTCTGGGCAGGGCAGGGCAGGGGGCACAGGGGACAGGTTCCAATCCCCACGTCTTCCCAACTCGTCCAGCTTTTCAAGACGACAACCCCAGGTTGGGGACTGTCACTCAGCTGCTCCTGTCCTCAGTCCAGGGGTGCCGGGGTGCAGAATACACTCCCAGCCAGCCTGGGCCACTGTCCCCGTCCCACTGTCCCCGTCCCTTACTGCGATGCCAAATCCCGGCAGCTGCAGGTGTGAAGGCCGGAGGAGGGCTGGGTGTCGCAATGAGCCCTGAAAGTCCCCTCGTTAAAACGTGCACAGGGGACAGGCCTGACCCGTCCCCGTCGGGGACTCCCGTTTTGCTGGTCCCAGGCCCCCCCCCCACAGCCTCAACGGGGAAGAGGGGGCCCCGGCCCCTAACAATGTCCCCCTTTCAGGGCTACACAATACACATTTGCATCTTAAAGGCGACATGTCCCCGCAGTCCCCTTTGTGTCCCTCTGTTTCCATTTTAATCCCGAACCTGGGTCCCGCCAGCCTCGCTCCCAGCCCAGGCCGAGGCCCGGGCCAACCTCTCGGTTAAAGCCCCTTTTGGGGGGGGGACAGGCTCTGTGGCCCCCCTATCCCGCAGCAGCGGGGCCACCTGCGGACTGGCCTTCAGGCAGGCCCTTGACCCCCCGGTCCCCAGGGCGTGTGGCTCCTGCAGTCCCCTCTCAGCCCCCCGACGTGCCCTGGGCGCACGTGCACATAGACCCATTTTACAGACGGTAACACTGAGGCCCGCTCGGAGCCCACGGCTTGGGGATCCCAATCCCAGACTGCGGGCAGCGAGGACATGTCCTCGTGTCTCCTCCTCCCAGCGAGGCCACACCTGGGTCCCCTGCTTCCTCTCTGACCCTTCCTCCTCCGTCTCCAACAGAGCGTCCTCCCTGCCCCTCCCCGGGTGGCCTGGGGACCGCGTCCCTGACCCAGCCTGCTGTCACACCAGCGCCAGATCCTCTGTCCCCCGTGGCGGCCGCGCAAACCTCTGAGCCGTCCCCAGGCTTGCTGCCCACGGCTGGGATTCCACGAGAGCGTCACCCTCTACTCTCCCTGTGACAGTCCAGAAATGCAAGGCCAAGGCCGTGTGGCCGGTCATCTGGCTTCTGGCTCCGTGTCCCCGACCACCACCCCGAGCCCCCCCCCCCCCAAAAAAAAACCCCGCCCAGTGTCACCTTTTTTCCCCACCTGGCCTCAATGTCCCCATCTCCCGGCTTATTCACCTGTCAGGGGGGACGAAAGGGGACCCGTCTGTGACAGGGGACCAGGGGGGACAGAGGCCTAAGGCTGCAAATGTGCCCACCGACCACCCCCTTTTCGGGGACAGGGTCTCGCTCCTACCTGGCAACGCGGGGACCCGGCGCCCTGTCCCGCCTCCCCCGTCTGTGGCCCCGGCTGCACCCGGGCCTGGGCCCTGGGGTCACTGGGGGTGTCCCTTCCAGCTCCGGGTCCCCCGCTGCCGGACCCAGGAGGAGCTCAGGCCACCAGACTCGCAAAAAAGCCCCCTGGGAGGACGTCGCCTGGGGACCCGTCGTCTGGACCGTGTCCCCGGGATGAGTCCCCGCCCCCTCCCCCACACGGGGGGGGAGGGGAGCGGCGGGGACCTCCTCTATTTGGGGGGGCTCCCTCTGGCCCCCCTCTGTCCCCCCATGTGGCTTTGGGGGGGCACCCGGCGACAGCCACTGGCGCGACACAAACCGGGGCACTCGGCGAGGGTGGCAGCAGCCAGGCGATGTCCCCAGAGCCACCCCCCCACCCCGGTCCCCCGGTCCCCGCGGCCCGAGGGCGCCTCCCCGCGCTGTCCCCTGTGCATCCGGCGGGGGACCCGGCTCGGCGACGTCCCGCGCGGGTCCCTTGCCCCGGCCGGCCACCGGAGGGCGTGCCCTGTGTTAGTTGGGACAAATTAAAGCCGCTCCTGCGGGCGGGCCCGGGGGTCCCGGGGACCCGGCCAGGGCTCGGGGGCCGGGGGGCGCGCCGTCCCCGGCCACGTGCGACCCCCCGGGGGACGCGGCGTGTCCCCCGGGTCCCCGCTGTGGGTCCCCAAACGGGGCGCCCCCCTCCTGCCGCGCTGCCGGAGCGGAGGGTGCGGCCCCCGCGTCCCCGTTCGCCGAGGTCCCCGCGGGCGCGGGTCGCCTCCCCGCCGCCTCCGGGGCTCGGGCCGCCGGGCGGGGGCCGCGGCGACGTCGGGGACGCGCGGGCCGGGCCACCGGCGGCCGCCGAAGGGGCTCCAAGAAGCACAAGTCGGCGGCGGCGGCGGCGGACCGGGCTGTTGCTGTTCTCAACGCGGTCCGCGGCGCGGCCATAAAAGCGCGGCGCGGCGGCGGCGTCCGGCCAGAGCGCGGCGCGCACGCCCGGCGCGACCTCCAGCGGTGGCGGCGGCGGCGACAGCGGCGGCGCGCGTCCCGCCCGGGGTCCCCGCGGCCCCGCCCGACCCCCGCGCCCTGCCGCCCGGCCCCCGCGCCCGGCCGCGGCCGCTCCCGCCCGGAGCCGCCGCGCGCCCCGAGTCCCCCGGCGTCCCCGCGGCGCGTCGCCTTCCTCTTCCCGGCGCGGCCCCCCGGCTTCCGCGCGCCGCCCGCCACCAACCCGCTCGCCACCATGTCCGTGGAGCTGGAGGAGGCGCTGCCGCTCACCGCCGCCGCCGCCGAGGGCGCGGCCGGGAAGGCCACCAAGGCCGGTGGCGCCGGCCCGGCGACGCCGCCCGCGGCCCCCGAAGCGCAAGAGCGGCAGGAAGAAGAACCAGCCGGGCAAGTACAGCCAGCTGGTGGTGGACACGATCCGCAGGCTGGCGGAGCGCGGGGGCTCGTCGCTGGCCCGCGTCTACGCGGAGGCGCGACAAGTGCCCTGGTTCGACCAGCAGCACGGTCGCACCTACCTCAAATACTCGATCAAGGCGCTGGTGCAGAACGACACGCTGCTGCAGGTCAAGGGCACGGGCGCCAACGGCTCCTTCAAGCTCAACCGCAAGAAGCTGGAGGCCGCCGGGGCGACCCCGGGCGCCGGCCCGGCCACCAGGAGGGCGACCCCGGGCGCGGCCGGGCCCCGGCGCGCGGAGCGGCGACAGCAGCGGCGACAGCGGCAGCAGCAGCAGCAGCAGCAGCAGCAGCCGCCGGCGGCCCGGGCCCCGCCGAAGCGCGACAAGGGCGCGGCCGCCCGCAAGGACAAAGGGGACAAGGCCAGGAAGGCGGCGGCGGGCAAGAAGGTTAAGAAGGCGGCCAAGCCCAGCGTCCCCAAAGTCCCCAAGGGGCGCAAGTGAGCGCGCCCGGCCTGGTGTGTCCCGCTTTTGTTTTTAAGTTTCTTTTTCTAATTTTTTTAATTTTTTCTTTCGGACCCCCCCCAAGTCCAAGTGCGCGCAGGTGGCGCGCGGCGGGCTGGCCCCGGCCCGGCCGCGGGGACTGTCCCCGCGTCCCCTCCCCTCCCCCTCCCCCTCCCCGCCGCCGCCGCCGGAGGGTTTTTCAAACAGCCCCGGCGACGCCCCCATTGGCTCTCGGCCTTGGCAACGGCCGTCGTCATGGTGACCAGCCCCCGGGCGCCAATGGCCGGGGCCGCTCTCGGGGGCCGGGACGTGGCTGCGCGACAAACGTCGCCGCGGGCTCGGGGCTGCGCGGCGCGTGCGTTCATTCCGTCGGCCTGGTTGGCTTTTTTTTTTTTTGGGGGGGGGGACAATAAATCGTTGAAACCTTTGAACCCCCCTCTCTCGCTTCTTCCCGGTGCCGCGGGGTGGGACAGGGGTCCCAGGACCCCAAATGTTCCACAGGCGGCGACCCGGCAGCAGAGGTGACAGGACGCTTAAGGCCCGACCTGGGGGCGGCAGGGACAGGAAGCCCGGAGTAGGGGACGGGTCGGGACCCCCCCCATCCCAGCCGGGAAACTGAACGTTGTACCCTGGGGGGGGGTGGCGGGAGGGGACAGCCTTGCAGTGTCACACCAGACTGTGCCACCTTCCCAGAGCTTATTCTGAGTGTCAGGAGACTTTGTTTATGGTGAGAGGTGACAGGCACGAGGTTTGGCCGGGGACAGTGCGGGTGGCGCGGTCTGTCCCACCTGGAGCGCAGACGGGACCCAGAGGATTACTGGGGACTTGGGAAGAGAGTGGCTCCCGGCGCTGGGACACCCCTGGGGTCTGGCATGCGGGACAGTTGTCCCTCCAGTTGGGCCCCAGGCCAAGGTCTGTTCGGACAGACGGCCCTAAGAAGCGACAACTGCAAAATTAGGGACGCCTTTGGGGGCAGTGGTAGATACGGAAGGTTCTAGAACACTGGCTGTGTGTGCGGATCTTATACCCCCCGTGTAAGAGACTCTGGAAACTACAGGTGGGGAAAGGGCTTTGGGGCGATGGCGGGTGCAGGGGAGGGAGCCCTGCTGGGACAGAGTCCCCGGCCCGCTGGTGTCCCTGATCTGGCCCTCCACGGTCCCCTTGTCCCCTGCGTACAGGTGGGGTCGACAGGGAGGCAGCCCCTGGGTCCCCTGGGCAACTGGCCACTCCGTTCCCTGCTCAAGTCTCTGCCACACGGGAGGCCGCTCCCTGCTCGCATGGCACTGCGTGGCCGGGTGCCACATGCAGTCCCCTACCTGCCCTGTCCTGAGCGCTGGGGACACAGCAGTGGCCAAAAACAGCCCAGGTGCCTGCCCGGCCCCCCTCCCCCCAGCTTCCCGAGCAGAAGGGTGACCGATGCAGGCAGGGAACACTGTCACTGGGACACGGCTAGACTGGACTGGGGCTGTCTGGGGTCTGCGGGCACTTTGGAGGCAGGTGACCCTGCATCAGAGACTGTCCCTCTCTGTGGCCAGCCCATGTCCCGGCCACCAGCAGCTGGCCTGGGAATCAGCGTTGTGACCGGCTCCCAGGTGGTTCGGAGCTTCAGAGACGGCTGGGCAGGGCTGTGGCCGGGGACAATGCCCCCTGCTGCGTCCTCCAAGAGAACTTGAGCCCCCGGCCTTCCACTTTGCTGCCATCACTGTAATTTTCCCTTGGGGACCCGGCTGGCCCCTCCCACACCCAGTCTTGGGCCACAGGGGTCTGGGGGGGTCTGCCGCCTCCAGCCCTGGCGATGGTCATTGTCACCCAAGACCTGGCTAATGAGTATTTAGTCGGTTATTCACTTGGCCACGGTGATTGGGTCAGAAATGGGTTCTTTCGGCCCGGGCGCGGTGGCTCATGCCTGTCATCCCAGCACTCTGGGGAGACCAGGCTGGACAACATAGCAAGACCCCATCTCTAAATAAAATACAAAAAAAATCAGGCCGGGCGCAGTGGCTCACGCCTGTCACCCCAGCACTCTGGGAGGCCGAGGCGGGAGGATCGCTCGAGGTCAGGAGTTCGAGACCAGCCTGAGCAAGAGCGGGACCCCGTCTCTACTAAAAATAGAAAGAAATGAGCTGGACAGCTAAAAATATATATAGAAAAAAAATGAGCCGGGCGTGGTGGCGCATGCCTGTCGTCCCAGCTACTCGGGAGGCTGAGGCAGGAGGATCGCTGGAGCCCGGGAGGCTGAGGCTGCTGTGAGCGAGGCTGACGCCACGGCACTCTAGCCCGGGCGACAGAGCCAGACTCTGTCTCAAAAAAAAAAAAACAAAAAAGAAAAAAAAAGAAAAAGAAAAATGGGTTCTTGACCTCGGTGGGCTTGATGAGAGTCAGCCGTGGGACTTTTCCTGGAATGATTGAGAAACGGCTGCTCTGTCCCCTGGGATCACTAAACGGTAGGGCCAGAGTCACCATCTTTGTCAACACACGGGGCAAAGGAACCAAGGCCGAGAGAACTGGCGCCAGGCAACGTGCAGATGCGTGACGACATTAACGGAGCTGCTGGATCCAGCCGTGCCTGAAGCCCTGCTCGACCCGGCCATCGCGTGCACCGATACGCTGCTGCTTGCATGCGCCAGTCTGAACTGGGTTTCTGTCGCCTGCGTCCTGGTCCCTCACTCCTTTGACTCACCGTCCCCAAACTCGCATCCTGGACCTTGTCAAATTGCTCTTCCTCCAAACCCACCTAATGTCCCACTCCCCGCCCCGAGTCCCCGCGCGCCTCCTTTCTTCCCAGCTTGCTTGGGGGCCTCAGTGACCTGGATGACAGGGTCTCGAGACCCTGGTCAACCTCCCTGGACCAACCAACCTGGCCTGAACTTGTCCCTCCGCCAGCGTAGGGCGTGGCGCGGGGCACGTGGCCTGCGGGGGAGGGTCCGAGCACAGCCACCTCCCTGTCCCAGGCATCAGGGGGACATCGAGAGGCAGCAGAGAGGCCCTGGCTCTTCCCGCGGCAACTGCTGTTGGGGCCACTCGCAAAATGGGGACAGTGACACTTGCAGACGTATGCGACACCAGAAGGAGATGTCATATGTCAAGGGCCCAGACCACAGTCATTCACTCAGCACCCACAGGCTGGGGACCCCCTTGTCGCAGACTGTGCCAGGCTGGGGGCGGAGGGGACAGAGGCAGCGACAGGGACTTGCCCACCTGCAGACCAATGACAGATAATCCAGCAACTTCCAGGGAGGGACATTCCGGACTGGGGGGTGGGGGAGGGGGGGACCTCGCACCAGCGCAGGCCCCGAGGTCTGGAGGACCTGTCACCTGTCCCCGTGGCCTTTGCTTTTCCGATCTGACCTTTTACCAACAGATCCCCTACTGGAATGTTCCCTGGGGATCGCTACTTTGTCCCATTTCCCTTTGTTTTCCGGGGCTGCCGTCCCCCCCCTGCGTCCCGGGGCTGCAAAGTAGGAAAAGCAGCAAAGCGCACACGCGTCGGCGCAGGGACAGTGACCGCGGCGCGGCCACCCCGCCCCGCCCCGCCCGCCCCGGCCGGAAGCGACGCCGCGCGCATTGGGAACTGGGAGCCCACGGGGAGCGGGCCCGGGGCGGAGACCCCAGCCGGCCCGCGCGCGCGCGCCCGCCAGCCTCCCGCCGCCCCGCCCCGCGCGGGGGCGCGCAGCGCAGCGCCGCTCGCTCCCATTGGCGGGCGCCGGCGCGAGCTGGCCTCTGATTGGCGGGAATTCCGATCCCTCATTTGCATACGGCCCCGGGCCCGCGCCCCCGCGCGCGGCGGGATCGCGCAGCGCCGCCCCGTCCTCCCCGGCCGCTTCCCTGCGCCGTGTCTCCCTCCCCGGGGGGGTGCCCGGGGGCGGCCTTGCGGGGCGCCCCGTCATGTCATTCCCCGCCACGCCACTGTCACTCGGTCCCCGGCTAATTAACGCCTGCAGGGTCCCCGCTCGGGTCCCTGCTGCAGCACGGGGCTGGGCGCCCCGCAAGTGCTCAGAGTCACCGCGCAGTATTACCGCATCTACTGTTAACACGGGGAGAAGATAAAGGCAAAAAGAGGACAAGTGCTCAAAGTCACCGCGCAGTATTTCCGCATCTACTGTTAACATGGGGAGAAGGTAAAGGCAAAAGGGGTGACAAGTGCTCAGAGTCACCGGACTGTATTTCCGCATCTACTGTTAACACGGGGAGAAGGTAAAGGCAAAAAGGGGACAAGTGCTCAAAGTCACCACGCAGTATTACCGCATCTACTGTTAACACGGGGAGAAGGTAAAGGCAAAAAGGGGACAAGTGCTCAAAGTCACCGCGCAGTATTACCGCATCTACTGTTAACACGGGGAGAAGGTAAAGGCAAAAAGGGGACAAGTGCTCAGAGTCACCGCGCAGTATTACCGCATCTACTGTTAACACGGGGAGAAGGTAAAGGCAAAAAGGGGACAAGTGCTCAAAGTCACCGCGCAGTATTACCGCATCTACTGTTAACACGGGGAGAAGATAAAGGCAAAAGGGGGGCAAGTGCTCAGTGTCACCGGACTGTATTTCCGCATCTACTGTTAACATGAGCAGAAGGTCAAGGCAAAAAGGGGACAAGTGCTCAAAGTCACCGCACAGTATTTCTGCATCTACTGTTAACACGGGGGAGAAGATGAAGGCAAAAATGTGGCTCTTGCTTTGATGGGACTAAGGATCCGGGCGAGTGCTCCCCGCGGTAGGGGACAGGGCTGGCCCCCCGCACTCCGCTCTCAAGCCCCACGCTCAGGCTGGTTTCAAGCCGAAGGATTCAGGCAACCCCCAAGTGTTACGAGTGAGGACGGGGACGCGACAAGGACCCCCCGCCCGCCCCGGCCTTTCTGGAACGTCGTCCTCAGACAGCCCCAGCGCCCCGTTGGTCACCAAACCCACACGTTAGGACCGAGGCCGGGAGAAAACCGGGGAAGATCCAGAACTCTCCACCGCCCCCCCCACAAGCATCCTTTTCCGAAACGAAGGCGGAGGTTTAGCAAATATAATTTACTCAGGGAAAAAAAAAAAATACATTTTTAGGAACTTATTCTAGAAGACAGAAAGGAACCAGAGCACCGGGTCAGGGGTGAGAGGTCCCAGCGGGTCACACCGGCTTCAGAGAAGACCGGAAAGGGTGGGCGCAGTGCCCCATGGGGTGCTCACACCCCGCAGTGGCAGCCACCGCCTCTGCCAAGGCTGCCCCCCAGCCCCACGGGGGGCCCCTTCCCCGTAAGCCCACAGCTGTCGGCTGTCACCGTGCCACCTCCTAAAACACACACACACACACATACGATGCAAGAAGCTGTCGTCACGGAGAGCAGCGGGCGCAGGACGCGCCGCCCTGGGTTCCTGGAAGTCCCGTGCCGTCACTGGCTGTGGGCCAGCTTGGCCGCAGGCTCCTCCTCTTCTCGCTTCAGCCAGCGCTGCAGGAGCCCCGCCCCGCCTCTCTTGCGAGGGAGCGGGCTGTGCTGCAGGAACTGGCTGGACCACCGAGGCACGCCCGACTCTTCCTTCTCGGGTGTTTTCGGCTCTTCCTTTGTGGGCGACTTCGTGGCCAGCCACTGCAGCATCTTCTGGCTGCTGCCGCCTGGCGCGGGCTCCTGGGAGAAGGAGGAAAAGCTCAGAGAGTCCAGCTCACGCTTTTGGGAAGAGGCCAAGGCTCAGGGAAGACACAGAGGCGGGGGGGTGGGAAGAGCAGAGGGGACCCCGAGGGGCGGGGGAGCAACTCTCAGAGAAGGTTCTGCAGAGGTTCAAATTAACGTTCTGTTTGTAGGCCGGGCGCGGTGGCTCACGCCTGTCATCCCGGCACTCTGGGAGGCCGAGGCGGGAGGATCGCTCGAGGTCAGGAGTTGGAGACCAGCCTGAGCAAGAGCGAGACCCCGTCTCTACTAAAAAAAAAAATAAAAAGAAATTAGCTGGACAACTAAAAATATATATAGAAAAAAATGAGCCGGGCGTGGTGGCGCATGCCTGTAGTCCCAGCTACTCGGGAGGCTGAGGCAGGAGGATCGCTGGAGCCCAGGAGGTTGAGGCTGCTGTGAGCGAGGCTGACGCCACGGCACTCTAGCCCGGGCGACAGAGCCAGACTCTGTCTCAAAAAAAAAAAGACGAAAAGCCCAAAGGACTAGAGAAGTCACAGGCCCCTACCTACCTTCTTGACCACCAAATCGACGGGAGCCAGGCACTCGGGGGTGTTGTTTCTGGAGTTGTTCACCACGGGGGACACGGGGTGGAAGGTGATGTTCTCCGTGGGGTGAATTAGCTTCATGGCTTCCTGAGCTGAGACCTCGCCAAAGTCCAGCCATTTAGAGACCGCCTCGTCCCCATCCAATATGGCGGGCATCCTAGCCAGCGAGGTCAGGGTACGGGGTGGGAGAGGCAGAAGCAGGGGAAGAGGAGAGGGGAGAGAGACTTGAGCCCGCTGAACACACTGGATCAAATATTTCATTTTGATGACACACACACCTGTGATAAGCACTGCGAGGCCGAGGCGGGAGGATCGCTTGAGGCCGGGAGTTCAAGACCAGCCTGGGCAACATAGTGAGACCCCCATGTCTGCAAAAACTGAAAAAACTACCCGGGCGTGGTGGCGCCTGCCTGTAGTCCCAGCTACTCGGGAGGCTGAGGCAGGAGGATCGCTTGAGGCCAGGAGTTGGAGGCTGCTGTGAGCGAGGCTGAGGCCACGGCACTCTAGCCCGGGCGACAGAGCGAGACCTTGTCTCCAAAAACAATAATAATAAATAAACGCAGGTCTCAAAGGAACTACGTTCAAGGGCAAAAGAACAGACCCCGGGATTTGAGACCGCAAAGGACCAAAAACTGTGCATAACTTTCCTTCCACAGCTTCATAGGAACTCGTGAGCCGGAATTCTCCTAACACCCACTTCTGCAAGCAAACTTCAGGTCTTACTCAAGATAAAGTGCGGTATTTCCTGCAGATTTTATGATTTCTTAACCACTTGGCGTGAATAAAACAGTGCCGCTGATTTTATTAGGGTCCTATTATTTTTTAATGTAGCACTGACAAAGTTTTTATTTTTATTTATTTATTTCTTTGAGACAGAGTCTGGCTCTGTCGCCCGGGCTAGAGTGCCGTGGCGTCAGCCTCGCTCACGGCAGCCTCAGCCTCCTGGGCTCAAGCGATCCTCCTGCCTCAGCCTCCCGGGTAGCTGGGACGACAGGCATGTGCCACCACGCCCGGCTCAATTTTTCTATATATATTTTAGCTGTCCAGCTAATTTCTTTCTATTTTTTCAGTAGAGACGGGGTCTCGCTCTTGCTCAGGCTGGTCTCGAACGCCTGACCTCGAGCGATCCTCCCGCCTCGGCCTCCCAGAGTGCTGGGGTGACAGGCGTGAGCCACCGTGCCCGGCCAACAAAGTTTTTAAGTCTGTCTGTTTAAACCCACTTTCCCCATCACTTATGTGGTTTTTATTGTACCATTTTGCATCGTGGGATGACTTTCAGCCACGTGTGTCATGTTAGAGCTGAACTGACTATGACTGTATTTTTCAGAACGACTCAGTTTCCTAGACTCCAAAGCTACCTAACTAGGAGGATGGAGGACAAATCCTCCTTTGAAGCCTTCTGGATCCAGGGAAGAGCGCGACTCGCCTGTGGTGGATGTCGCTCAGGCGCTTGCAGGAGTCCACGGTGAGGATGGTGTAGGAATACAGGACCTCTCCGCCCTCCGGGGGCTCCCAGCAGTCGAAGATCCCGGCCATGGTCAGCAGCCTCCAGTCATCCCAGACCTTCTCCCGGCTCTCAGCGCCGTCTGCAGACTGGAAGCGAAACACACGAGCAGGTTAGATGCGCTCACAGCAGCCTCCAACTCCAACTCCGGCTCAAGTGATCCTCCTGCCTCAGCCTCCCGAGTAGCTGGGACCACAGGCATGCGCCACCACGCCCGGCTCATTTTTTCTATATATATTTTTAGCTGTCCAGATCATTTCTTTCTATTTTTAGTAGAGACGGGTCTCGCTCTTGCTCAGGCTGGTCTCGAACTCCTGACCTCGAGCGATCCTCCCGCCTCGGCCTCCCAGAGTGCTAGGCACACTATGGACTATTATTCAGCCACAAAAGGGAAGGAAGTTCTGATCCATATCAAACGTGGATGAACCCTGAAAACATTACGCTAAGTGAAAGAAGCCAGTCACAAAAAACCAAATATCGTATGATTCTATTTTTAGAAAATGTCTAAAATAGACAAATCTACAGAGACAGAAAGTAGACTCCGGGGAGTGAAAAGTGAAGAGCGACTGCTAATGGATTATGGAGTTTCTTTCTAGAGTGAAGAAAATATTCTAAAATTAGTGGCAATGGCTGCACACCTTTGATAGACTAAGACATCCCTGAATTTGTTTTTTTTTTTGTTTCTTTTGAGACAGAGTCTCGCTTTGTTGTCCGGGCTAGAGTGAGTGCCGTGGCGTCAGCCTCACTCACAGCAACCTCCAACTCCTGGGCTGAAGCGATCCTCCTGCCTCAGCCTCCCGGGTAGCTGGGACTACAGGCATGCGCCACCACGCCCGGCTCATTTTTTATATATATATATTTTAGTTGGCCAGATAATTTCTTTCTATTTTTAGTAGAGACGGGGTCTCGCTCTTGCTCAGGCTGGTCTTGAACTCCTGACCTCGAGCGATCCTCCCGCCTCGGCCTCCCAGAGTGCTGGGATGACAGGCGTGTGCCCCCGCGCCCGGCCGACATCCCTGAATTTGGATAATTTGTTTCCCTGCACCTTTCCAGATATATACTGCGGGTGCCGATGGTGATACCTTCTCCGTTTTGACCTGGGGGAAGTAGATGAAGTACGGCTGCCGCTGGTTTGTCCCCTGACATCTCTGCCACTCGTAGAATCCGTCTGCTAAGACGACGCAGCGTCTGCCCTTGCCAAGCGGCACCTGAGGGGAAATGGGCACAAGACGTGGTCTTAGGGACACAGTCACGCTTCACGGGCTGCCGTTACGTGGAACTTCAGTTAGAATCTCACACTCAAAAGTGTGACCTTAGAACACGTACTTGATTTCTCTGTACACCTCCCTTTTCTTGTGTATAAAGTCACAACTCACACACACAGATGTGGAAAAGATTAAATAACGCACACACGAGCCGCCAGCTCTTTTCTAGAAAGTACTTACGGCATCGAGTCTCCGAAGTTGACTCCCTAGTATGCACCCCCTACGCAGCCCCCCACACTGAATCCGGCTGGCTCTGTCTAGCCAGAACGCAGAAGCGATGCTGCCTCACTGCAAAGGCTGGGACTCCAAGCCTAGAAGCTTCTATCTTGCTCTGTTGCATCGCCAGCTCTGGGATGTATAAGTCACCATGCCAGAAACCTGACGACCCCGACACCCCGCTAAGCTAGGCATGTGGAAAGGCTTCCAGCTGTTTCTGCCACCCCTCTGAGGTGCCAGATGTGAGTGGAGGAGCCATCGGGAACATCCAGGCCCGGCGGCCACCTGATCACAACTCTGTAAGAATATCTGAGTGAAAACTGCCCAGCTGAGCTCAGTCAGGCCAGAGAATGTGAGTGGTTTGTTTGGAACCACTAAGTGTCAGTGTGGTTTGTTATGCGGTAACAGAACAGCTCTCCACGTTAACAGCTGGGGAGACTCTCTGTTTTTGTTGTTGTTGTTTTTTTTTTTTTTGAGACAGAGTCTGGCTCTGTCGCCCGGGCTAGAGTGCCGTGGCGTCAGCCTCGCTCACAGCAGCCTCAGACTCCTGGGCTCAAGCGATCCTCCTGCCTCAGCCTCCCGAGTAGCTGGGACTACAGGCATGCGCCACCACGCCCGGCCAATTTTTCTATATATATTTTTAGCTGCCCAGATCATTTCTTTCTACTTTTAGTAGAGACGGGGTCTCGCTCTTGCTCAGGCTGGTCTCGAACTCCTGACCTCGAGCGATCCACCCGCCTCGGCCTCCCAGAGTGCTGGGATGACAGGCGTGAGCCACCGTGCCCGGCCTCGCTCTGGAAACTTGTTTTATCTCTCAGGGACACGAGGCCCTGACAGCCCTGTTAGCAAAAAAGAACAGAGTGTGCACCTTCTCCCCAGACCGGCTACCCACCTTGAACGACCGTTTCTCCATAATGGTGTCACTGCGACAGTTGGTGGTATTGAACTGCAGCTTGGAGGGATCATCTTTGAACCAAGAGGGGACCAGGCCCCATCGCATGGGAGCAATGATGCGCTCGGATGAGTCTGCGTCCTGCCACAGGAGAAAGGTTAAGATCTGGTGAGGAGATCATGATGAAATTGAGAAAACCGGAGGCCGGGGTGGGAGGATCGCTCGAGGTCAGGAGTTCGAGACCAGCCTGAGCAAGAGCGAGACTTCATCTCTACTAAAAATAGAAAGAAATTAGCTGGACAACTAAAATATATAGAGAAAAAAATGAGCCGGGCGTGGTGGCGCATGCCTGTGGTCCCAGCTACTCGGGAGGCTGAGGCAGGAGGATCGCAGGAGCCCAGGAGTCTGAGGCTGCTGTGAGCGAGGCTGACGCCACGGCACTCTAGCCCGGGCGACAGAGCGAGACTCTGTCTCAAAAAAAAAAAAAACCAACCAAAAAAACCAAAGAATTATCCTGGCCAAAATGTTAATGGTGTGCAGATTGAGAAATCCTACTCTCGCAAGTCCCGTTGATCACTTTTGAGTGTGTTCACCGAACAACTGTCAACCAAACCCAAACGTGAGGGCAATGAATAGAAACTGGCCGAGAAGCCAATATACTGAAAATATTGCTCAGTATTAGTCATCTTTTCTCTGCCTTTTTGGACTTCTGAACAGAACAGCTGGTAGCCCTGGGGTGGCTCAGTGAAAGAGGAAGTCATTTGCAAATCTGTGGTTTCAATTGTCAATGTCGCAATCTACACACACATGCTGGCCGTTGACGATTTGAATGAGCTGCTGCAATGGTTCCAATTTTGCTTTATAACTCGTAGGTTTGAGAAAAATGAAATATCAAATATTTCCATCTTTACATCTGCTAAACCAATTTTTCTTCCAGCTAACGTTCTATAATTCTAGAGGTAGTATGAAGAGCACTAGGGCTAAAAATCAATAAGGCTCATATACTTAATCCTTCTCTGCATTCTAACCTTGAATTATGCCTTCCTTTTATCTTTTCCCTTCCCCTTCAAGGTTCTCCACGATATTTCATCTGGATTTCCCTCTCACTCAAAAAAGTTTCAACACGGAAGTACGCACCCTCTAAAAGTAACGCGTGAATAAACTATTTCATGTAAATGGCTCCGTTCAACCAAAAAGATCGTTATTTGGTATATTTAGTTCACAACAATGTGATCCCTTAGATCAACTTGGACTGATCTGAAAAACAATAATAGAAAAAAATAGGCCGGGCGCGGTGGCTCACGCCTGTCACCCCAGCACTCTGGGAGGCCGAGGTGGGAGGATCGCTCGAGGTCAGGAGTTGCAGACCAGCCTGGGCAAGAGAGCGAGACCCCGTCTCTACTAAAAATAGAAAGAAATTAGCTGGGCAACTAAAATATATAGAGAAAAAAAAAAATGAGCCGGGCGTGGTGGCGCATGCCTGTCGTCCCTGCTACTCGGGAGGCTGAGGCAGGAGGATCGCTTGAGCCCAGGAGGCTGAGGCTGCTGTGAGCGAGGCTGACGCCACGGCACTCTAGCCCGGGTGACAGAGGGAGACTGTCTCATGAATGAATGAATGAATGAATGAATGAGTAACTATCATCCCAGAGGCTGAGAATCCACCAAACCCAGCAGCAGCGAGGACGACACCACGGGGACGCGGGGCAAGGGGACAGTGTGACGCAAAGCCGGTTACCTTCTCGAAGTGCAGCCGCGACAGCAGCACGGGGCTGCGGGACTGAGGGCTCTTGTTGTACGAGGGACAATACTTATCCGGGTCCCTCCAGGCCGGGAGCCGCTGCTGGCCCCGCCGGTCCCGATAGGCGCAAGCTCGAGTGAGGACGTCCCTGGGGAGGTGACACGACGTGCGCCCACACATTCTGCGGCCCCGTCTCTCGCGACCTTCCTGTCACCAAACGTAAGGAAGCGGTTTGTGCATCTCACATTCGACGTCCCTTTCGATCCCCGCAGGGCCCCGCGCTCCGGCCGCGGCTCCGTGTCACCCCCCGGTGTGACGTCTTTAGCCACCAGCTCCTTCCGCGGGGGGACCCGCTGTCCCCCGTCCCCCAGTCCTTGTGTGACCCGGCGGCGGCGACCGGAAACCGCCTCCCTCCGCCCCGGCCGGCCCCGCCGGTCCCCGCCGCCCGCGTCGCCTCCCCTCGGCCCCGTCCCCGTCCCCGGGCTCCCCGCGTCGCCTCCCCTCCGCCCGGGCGTCCCCAGAGCGTCGCCTCCCCTCCGCCCGGTCCCCGGCCCCGCCGCCCCGCGTCGCCCGCCCTCACAGCGGCCGCGTCGCCTTGGCCTCCGCTCCCGCCTCGCCGGCGCCCTCGCGACCCCCGCGCTCCTCGCGCCAGGCCCCGCCCCCAGGGGTCAGCCCCGCCCTCCCAGCGCCAGGCCCCGCCCCCAGAGGTCAGCCCCGCGCTCCCGGCGCCAGGCCCCGCCCCCAGGGGTCAGCCCCGCGCTCCTGGCGTCAGGCCTCGCCCTCCAGACACCAGGCCCCGCCCCCAGAGCTCACCCGGCGCTCCCGACGCCAGGCCCCGCCCCCAGAGGTCAGCCCAGCCCTCCCGGCGTCAGGCCCCGCCCTCAGAGGTCAGCCCCCCCCCCCGGCGTCAGGCCCCGCCCCCAGAGGTCAGCCCCCCCTCCCGGCGTCAGGCCCCGCCCTCAGACGTCAGCCCCCCCCTCCCGGCGTCAGGCCCCGCCCCCAGAGGCCACCCCGCACTCCCGGCTCCAGGCCCCGCCCTCCCAGCGGAAGGCCCCGCCCCCGAGGTCAGCCCCGCCCCCTTGGCGGGGTCACTGGTGCTCCGCGCTGCGGCCGGGTCGTCTCCGTCCTGGGCCGACACGGACGATGCCGGGGGCTGTGACAGCCGCGGCCCACGGACGCGTCCACCCCGCGCTGCCGTCCGTCCCGCAGCGGGAGCCTCAGGGACGGCGCGGGAGGGTCCCCGCGTCCCGGCCTGCTTGACCCCGGGGTGTGAAACCCACAAACGCCACCGTCTTCGCTTTTCTGTCCCGCAGCCTCGGAGCGCGACGGGAGCGGGGACACCGGGAAGCGGAAGTCAGGGATCCTGCGGGTCACCTGCGCCGGCACGAGTCTGTCCCCAGTCCCCAACCTCCATCTCCAAGGCTGGGCCCCGGATGTTTACAAAACAGGGTGACAGGGGCCTCGGGGCCACCAAGCTGGGGCAAGGCCAGGCCCGGGTTTCAGAGCCTGCTGCCTTGGAACCCAAGCCGGGGACGGCTCCGCCTGTCGCAGGGCGGTTCCCCGCTCTGTTCCCTCCTGGTCCATCTGCTCCATCCAGGTCACACCTGCCGCCAGGTGACACCGCCAGGTGACACCGGGGTAAATGGCTGTGAACGCATTGCCCATTAGCTAATGGCATTCACGCAACAAACTTTCACACCGCTCCCCTCCCGGGGCTTGGTGCGTGCAGAGTGACAAAGAGAGGGCCCTGCCTGCGAAGGGGACAGCGCAGGCGCCCTACCTGGCGGGGGGAGGCCCCCACGGGGCAGGGCGGGCACCTGAGCACGAGTCTCGCAGAGGTCAGCAGTCGCTGGATAAACACATGCTGATTTATTATTCCAGGGATGAGACAGATGGTTTCTTGGGGGAGCAACTGCAAGAGGAGGTGCCGATGTTTTTATTCGTTTACGACCACCCTTTTTCTGTTGCAGGCAGGAGGACGAGATTTAGGACAAGCTAAAATCAACCCCTACTTAAGAAAAAAAAAAATGTCACAAACCCGAATAGTTCTGGGTTTACGGGAGGGGGTAGAATTAAAAAAAAAAAACATATCTGCCGTGATTCCTAATTGCGTTTGAACACAGAAGCCCGGGAAGATGGGGTTTCCGGCGGTTTCGCGAGAAGGGCGGGAACTTCTGCGTAGTGTCTGGGGGGAACGGGGTGGGAGTCGGGGGGTCTCTCTGCAGGCTGGCGGGCCCCTCAGCCCACAGACGCCAAGATGATGTCTACGGGCAGCTCCTCTGAACTGCGGGCCGTCACCTGCATCGTCACCGTATCCAGCAGCAGCAGCCGGGAGCGCAGCAGGATGTCGTGGCCACCCCGGAACACGCCTAAAAGGGAAGGGAGAAGAAGAGTGAGTGGTCACGTGAGGCACAAGGGACTGCGGAGGCCCGGCTGGCGGTGGCGTCTACAGCGACCAATCCAGGCAGCTCTGGTGTAGACGAGTGGGCAGGGAAGCCGGCCTGAAGTCCCAGCCTGTGGCCTTACCTCTCTGGGCTTTGGTGTCCCCAACCTCAAAAGGCTTTCTGCCAAGTTCAACTGCGTTAACGGACAGGTCAGGCTCGTACCTGATGTCCCCGAGGCTCTCTCACGTCGGCCGACGCTGAGAGCACTGAGGAAGGGGACAGCCCCACCGGGAGGAAAACCGCAGGGCAGGTGTCTGTGAGACCCAGGGGACTGGGTTGCTTCAGTGGGGACAGACAGGATGGCCTGGGGGCGGGGGGGAGGGGGGGTGTCAGCTGTGAGCAGGGGACTGAAGCGGAACATCCTCCCAACTCTGTTTATAAACACTCAGCCAAAAAAAAAAAAAAAAATCTCACTTCCTTTTAATTGTTTTAGGTACAATGATTGTGCTGCCCTTTAAAAAAAAAAGGGGGGGCGGGGGTTGGTTGTCATCTCTTATGGAAACATACAGATGAAGCCGCAGTTTGATATAAAATGCTGTATGTGGAATTTTCTAGTAAATAACGCAGAGGTGGAGAATGAGTGTGGGGACAGGTGTGTGAGTCGAAGCTGGAAGATGAGCACATTGGATATATGATACTATTTAATTTTTGTGTCTGTTTGAAAATTTCCAAGCCAAAATGCTTAAATACCCATTCCTATTAGAAAAGACCAACCGATCCACTAGAAAATTCTGCAAAGGGGCCGGGCACGGTGGCTCACGCCTGTCATCCTAGCACTCTGGGAGGCCGAGGCGGGAGGATCGCTCGAGGTCAGGAGTTCGAGACCAGCCTGAGCAACAGCGAGACCCCGTCTCTACTAAAAATAGAAAGAAATTAGCTGGACAACTAAAAATATATATAGAAAAATGAACTGGGCGTGGTGGCGCATGCCTGTAGTCCCAGCTACTCGGGAGGCTGAGGCAGGAGGATCGCTTGAGCCCAGGAGTCTGAGGCTGCTGTGAGCGAGGCTGACGCCACGGCACTCTAGCCCGGGTGACAGAGCGAGACTCTGTCTCAAAAAAAAAAAAACAAAAAAACCCACAAAACCTGGCAGGCTAGACAGGCATCTTTTGTGACTGTCACGCAGGTTGCTGGTTGGGAGGGAAGCTGGGTGCTGCCAGCCAAGGGTCAGGAGAAGATTTCTGATGCTTTGGGAGTTTTAAACGTTGGGGATTTTCACTCCCTGCGGAGTCCTCCGCGCCCCGGGCCCGCCCCACGTGGGTGTGGCGCTCACCGGCCAGGAGCAGGGTGTGCGTGTTCTTGTTGTCCGGCACTCTGTCCGACCTCTCGCAGGGGTGCATGCCCAAGAACTTCACGATGTTGCCCACGGCCTCTGCGGGGAGAGATCAAACAGAGCGGCGTTTGACACTGTGATCTCGACATGGCCCCGCGTCCCTGGAGGGGAACAGGGAGGGGCACTTCGGCAGCGGTCCCAGATCTTGGGAGGCTCGCAGCCCCGAGTCACTGTTCCCGGGATTCTACCTTCCAGCGTCTTGATCGTTGACAAGGTGAACGTTTCCTCCTTCTCAAACTCGTCCCCTACCTCGTCCCAGGCTGCTTCGAAGTTCAATTTCATGACCTTTTGGATGTGGTCGGCCACGGTGACTTCGAGGTCTTCCAGCTGCAGAGATGGCAGTACAAGAAGTTGGGGACCCACGGCCAGGGGACAAACTCCCTGCTCCCCACACCGCAGGGCCTCTGCTCGGAGCTCGTCCGCTCAGCCCCTCCTGCAGCTTGTCCAGCGGGTCCCTGCTGGGCGCTGCGGGCTGTGCTGGGGTCTGGGGACACAGAGCAACGTGACTGGGGACATGGACATGTCCTCAAAGTGCTCACACGTTGCTGTGAGCCAGGCTGACGCCACGGCACTGCAGCCCAGGCGACAGAGCGAGACTTGGTCTCAAAAAAAAAAAAAAAATTGTAGTCATGAAGTATTTGTAAGGATACGGGAAAAGACTCGTATTATGGTTTTTAAGTCAAAACAGCAAGATCTCTATAATGTGCAGAATGACCTCAAATATGCAACTCGCCCTGAAAAATAACTCCCAAAGATTATGGATAGTGCTTTCCTGTTCATTTCTACTTCGTTTTTGTGTGTCTCAAGTTTTCTTTTTAGATGTAAACATTCAGTTTTCATAATTTAAAAAGAAGTTAAATCCAAGAACAGCAAGAAGCCGGGCCCGGGGGCTCACGCCTGTCATCCCAGCACTCTGGGAGGCCGAGGCGGGAGGATCGCTCGAGGTCAGGAGTTCGAGACCAGCCTGAGCAAGAGTGAGACCCCGTCTCTACTAAAAATAGAAAGAAATTAGCCGGACAACTAAAAATATATATAGAAAAAATGAGCCGGGCGTGGTGGCGCATGCCTGTCGTCCCAGCTCCTCGGGAGGCTGAGGCAGGAGGATCGCTTGAGCCCAGGAGTCTGAGGCTGCTGTGAGCGAGGCTGACGCCACGGCACTCTAGCCCGGGCGACAGAGCCAGACTCTGTCTCAAAAAAGAAAAAAAAAAAGAAAAAAGAACAGCAAGAAAAGGATTCCGGCCTGCAGCCTCAGGCGCAAAACTGAGCCTCCCGACACCAGGTTCTTACCACATACTCATCCTCGTAGCCTTCATCGTCTGTCTCCCCGGTGGTGGGGTCGCAGTCCTTGACGGTGAACTTCATCATGCAGCTGAACGTGCAGGCCACTGCGGGGGAAGGAGGCTGAGTGGTGAGGCTGCCACCAGCCTGCAGGGGACAAGCTCCTCTGCAGGGCTGGGGGTCACTGCCTGCTCCTCAGGCCTCTGCTTTTATGAGTCGGGGACACACGCCATCTGGCCCCACGACGCTGGGCAGAGGGCACCACCTTGGGGAAGGACAGGACAGTCGAGTCACGGGTCCAAGGAAAGAAGAAAGAAAGAGGAAAAGCAGAGACCATGCAGGATGGCTGTGTCCCTGTGACAGTCACAGGCCCACTGCCCCAGGACTGGAAACGGGGGCTGGTGGCTCCACGGGGGGGACTGGCTTGGGGTGCACGTGCTTGTCTCTGGGAAACACGGCATGGTGAAAGAAAGAGTTCTGGTTTGAGGACCAGACAGGCCTGGGTTCTGCAGTCACAGGAACTCAGACGATCATTTAACCTGTGCCTCAGTTTCCCCAAGGATGAACAGGGCCGGTGGAACTTCTCCCCACAGCTTTTCTAGGAGGATGACATGAGACAGTACATGAAGAGCCCTTGGAGCCGGGGGCAGTGGCTCACGCCTGTCACCCCAGCACTCTGGGAGGCCGAGGAGGGAGGATTGCTCGAGGTCAGGAGTTCAAGACCAGCCTGAGCAAGAGTGAGACCCCGTCTCTGCTAAAAATATAAAGAAATTACCTGGACAGCTAAAAATATATACAGAAAAAATGAGCCGGGCGTGGTGGCGCATGCCTATAGTCCCAGCTACTCGGGAGGCCGAGGCAGGAGGATCGCTTGAGCCCAGGAGGCTGAGGCTGCTGTGAGCGAGGCTGATGCCACGGCACTCTAGCCCGGGCGACAGAGCCAGACTCTGTCTCAAAAAAAAAAAAAAGAAAACAGCCCTTGGGACTTGGCCATTCTTCCTCTCAGGGCTGGAATCGGGGCGCTGAAGCCCTCCTGGGAGCCAACCGCTGTCCCCGCAGCCGTCCACCCCCTCGAGACTCCACGGCTCCCACGAGGCCGGGGCAGTATGGGGCCGAGGGCTCACCGGCTGTGGGGTCTTCCCTGGGCAGTGCCACCAGCGTGTAGCAGGTGCCGGGCTGGTTGTAGGGCAGGCTCCGGGCGGGCACGTAGCAGACCACCTCGTAGGCCTCGGTGGCTTCCATGTGCACGGTGACATTCTCCAGGGTCTGGTCGTTGAGCGTGTTGGTGCAGTCGAACTGGGCCAGGGGAGGGGAGGGGACAGCTCAGACGCGGCTCTCGGTCCACGCCGTGACGCACAGAAGAGCCGGGAGGTCCCACCTCTCCCCGACTGACCGAGGGGCCTCCCTACCCCAGTCCCCTGTCTCCACACTGACACTCCGGAGCCGTGTCAAGAGGTGCAGGGACACATCTGCTCGTGGCAGATCCTGCCCTCACGCTGGGCTTCCAACCAACTCCGAGTGGGGCCGCCATGATCCCCACCCCGGGGACCCATCGACCCCCAGCCCACCCTGCTCACCTGGAACACCATGTGGCCCGTGAAGGTGTGTTTGGTGCAGCGGATGACGTACTCTGTCTCTGACTCCGTGAGGGCCACCGGCTCGGGCGAGGACTTGAAGAGGGGCCCCAGCCCCCGGAACTCGGGCACGGCGGCCAGTTGCTCTGAAACCCACAGGCCACGCGTGCTCAGCTTCCCGAACTGCAGACACACTTGTCAGCATTTCTAATAAAGTCCCCGGACCGGTTCTCACGGTCTCCCCCTCCCTGAGATAGACGAGGACGTCCCTACGCCCGGCCGCTCGCTACTTCCTGAACAGGGGTGTGTGCATTTCCTCATGTCCCTGACCTTGGTCCTCCTTTGCCCCTCGCCACGGCCTGGGACAGATCTGAGCAGCAACCAACCAACCGTGACACCCCAAGGGACGTCCTAGCCCTAATCCCATCTGGAGGCTTCAGAAGCTCAGTGAGGATTCTGGAAAGGAGGTGGAGGCCGGGCGCGGTGGCTCACGCCTGTCACCCCAGCACTCTGGGAGGCCGAGGCGGGAGGATCGCTCGAGGTCAGGAGTTCGAGACCAGCCTGAGCAAGAGCGAGACCCCGTCTCTACTAAAAATAGAAAGAAATGATCTGGACAGCTAAAAATATATAGAAAAAATTAGCCGGGCATGTGGCATGCCTGTAGTCCCAGCGACTCGGGAGGCTGAGGTTGCTGTGAGCGAGGCTGACGCCACGGCACTCTAGCCCGGGCGACAGAGCGAGACTCTGTCTCAAAAACAAAACCTTGTGAGAGAACACGGACAGAACACATGGAACCCAACAGAATGTTCCAGTGTCCTTGAACCCGTGCTGTGCTCCGCCAGACATCCGGAATCACCTGGGCCACAGGGACCTGAGCCCGCGGAGTCAGGGCCCTGGGGCAGCTCTGAGCCACTGATTAGGATCTGGATCTGAATTCCGGCTCCTGCACTTCCTACTTGTGCAAAGTCAACCTTCTGTGAACTTCCGACTCCTGGGACGCCAGACAGAGCCACCAGCGTCCACCTGAGGCGACCGTGACCTACAACACTCTCCAGGCCCCGGCGCTCCGGAGAGAGACCCCGTAGCTGTTCTCGCTCTCTGTGCCCCCCGTGAGCAGACCACGCCCCGGCCCCGAGCCCACCCGGCGCCGTGACTCACCCTGGAAGATCTCCTGCCTGGTGGCCGCCACCTTCTCGGGCTGTTTGACGGTCGTGATGGGGGTGCTTTCTGCAGGGGACAAACACACGTGGTGACCGAGAGCTGCAGTCGCGGGCTGGTGGAGTGTCACCCCCCCCCCAGCGCCATGACTCAGGGAGGACGAATTCCAGCCCTCCTGAGAGGGGGAGAAGCGCAGGACATGTGACAAACACCGAGCACCTGTGTCACCCCTGCTTCCTGCAGCCAGCGCAAGCCCTGCCCCGCCACCCTGGTCCCTTTAGTGGCTTCAAAGCCACTGCAGACCCTCCAGCCAAGGCCCCGGGGGGAGCCCCGCCATTACCTGCTCTTTGCTCAGCCATGGGCGTGGTGGCCAGCGGCACGGACTTGAGGTCAAAAGGCTTTTCGGAAGGTTCTAGAGTGTACTGCTGCAGAGCCCTCTCCAGACCAGGGATGGACACGGTGAGACCTGGAGGCCGGGCGGGGGGACAGAGATGTCACCGAGCCTGCCAGGCACGACGGAACGCACGCCGGGGACCCCCGTGGAAGACTGAGGTCTCAGGGGTTCCCAAGTGACAAATCCTAGGAGCTGCGACTCTTGAGAAGAATCACTGAACTCTCTGGGCCTCTCTGCTCTCCCAGGGAGCGACTCAGGAAGGGCAAAGCACTAGGAAAATGTTTTATTAACGACTGTGTCAATTTACCGGACCGTTTCCACCCACGCCGGCGTGACCCTGGGTCTCCCGAGATGTCACGAGGATGCCACACAAGTCCAGCCGAGAACACCCTGCCTTGGATGTCCCCTGTCCGGGGAGGGTGCCGCTGCTCTGAGAAGGGCCCCGGTTAACCGCTGGGACAGACAAAAGCCGGCGACTCACCGTTGAGGATGTAGCCGGCGTTGAGCGCCTTCTGCTTCTGCTCCAGGACGTTCAGGTAGAAGGTGGCTCGGTCCCTGACTTCGTTGTCATCGTCCATGACGCACCTGCAGCCAGAACGCAAGGTGCTCTGGCCTGCAGCCCAGCTCGGGGGCAGGAGGACTCCCCGCATTGCTCTATCGGGGGGCTCGGGGGGGAGCAGGTCTCTTGAGGCTCTGAGAGGTCAGTCCCCACATGAGGAACCCAGAAAGCACCAGAACAAGGGCCTGGAAGTGCAGAGGGGCCTGCAGCCTGTGACAGTGAGCTAGCAGCGGGCCACGTTCACGCCACCCGGCCCCTCGCCCTAAAGCCCAGCCCCGTAAGTGTGGCAGCCCCCGAATCCAAGACCCGCTGTCCAGCAGCATTTAATAGGATCCAGTGACTAACCCCACACGGAGGTGTGTGCCCAAGAGACGTGGAAATCTACGTCCACAGGAAAACCTGTGCGTGAGTATTCACAGAGCGTCATGCGTGTGGGCCACAAAACGGAAATAACCCAAGAGTCGCTGATGAGGCCGGGCGTGGTGGCTCACGCCTGTCATCCCGGCACTCTGGGAGGCCGAGGCGGGAGGATCGCTCGAGGTCAGGAGGTCGAGACCAGCCTGAGCAAGAGCGAGACCCCGTCTCTACTAAAAAAATAGAAGGAAATGATCAGGACAGCTAAAAATATATATAGAAAAAAATGAGCCGGGCGTGGTGGCTCACGCCTGTCATCCCAGCAACTCGGGAGGCCGAGGCAGGAGGATCGCTTGAGCCCAGGAGGTTGAGGCTGCTGTGAGCGAGGCTGATGCCACGGCACTCTAGCCCGGGCGACAGAGCCAGACTGTCTCAAAAAAAAAAAAAAAAAAAAAAAAAAAAAAAAAGGAAATCCTGACCTGGGTCAAAGGGAACGTTGTCATCCACCAGGGTCCCTGGTCCGGGACTCACCTCTTCAGCAACACCAGGATACTCGGTAGCATTTCTTCGTTCTGGGCTCCAAACTTGGCCAGGGCACTCACGGCGCCTGTTTAGGAAGCAGATGTCACTCGCCCCGTGTGCCCTGACAGCGACTGTTCCGGCACTTTCGGTGCTCAGAGCCCCAGGGGCAACAAGTCTCGAGTGAGGAGGCCCAAAGTCACCACGACTGCAATGAGTGGCTTTGGGGGGACTTCGGCACCCTCTTGGGCCTCAACTTCTTTATCTACTTAATGGAAAAGGGAGCCCAGTGGGATCGCAGCTCCCACTCTAGGCTTCTGGGAGCGATTTTCAAAATCACTACGATGAGGCCGGGCGCGGGGGCTCACGCCTGTCACCCCAGCACTCTGGGAGGCCGAGGCGGGAGGATCGCTCGAGGTCAGGAGTTCGAGACCGGCCTGAGCAAGAGCGAGACCCCGTCTCTACTAAAAATAGAAAGAAATTATCTGGACAGCTAAAAATATATAGAAAAATATATAGAAAAAATGAGCCGGGCGTGGTGGCGCATGCCTGTCGTCCCAGCTACTCGGGAGGCTGAGGCAGGAGGGTCGCTTGAGTGAGCTATGATCACACCACGGCACTCTAGCCTGGGCAGCATAGCAAGACCCTGTCTCTTAAAAAAAAAAAAAATCAACGAGAGGACATCTAAGGTCCCCACAGGGGGGCTCCGGTCCCTTTGCCAGCAGGACATTCACCCAAGCCCAAGCGAAGAGCCCGAGTTCAGCGTTGGCTCAGACCCACCTGCCCGGACCTCCTCGTGCTCCAGGACCACTCGGTTGTAGATGAAGCGGATGTACTTGGAGGGGTTGTTGGTCTTGGGCCCCTCCTGGCCCAGGAGGTGCAGGATGCGGGTGGCCAGGACGGTGAACTCGCAGTCCTCGATGAACTCGCAGAGGTGCGACAGGCCCGTCTCCTTGCTCTCGGAGTTTTCCTCGATGATGCTGATGATGCAGTCCACGATGGCGCGCTTGTACTCAAAGCCACCCTGCGGGGGGACGGCCGGGGCGGGGCTGAACCCGGGGTCTGCCCGCTCCAGAGAGGGGCTGGGTGCCAGGCGGCACCGAGGACGGAACCTGGAGGCAGGGCGCCTGACATCGTACTAAATGAGCCAGTCACCAGCCTCGCTAACAGCAGCCTCAGACTCCTGGGCTCACGCGATCCTCCTGCCTCGGCCTCCCGAGTAGCTGGGACTACGGGCATGCGCCACCACGCCCGGCTCATTTTTTCCATTTTTTTTTTTTTTTAGTTGTTTGCCTAATTTCTTTCTATTTTTTTTTAGTAGAGACGGGGTCTCGCTCTTGCCCAGGCTGGTCTCGAACTCCTGACCTCGAGCGATCCTCCCGCCTCAGCCTCCCTCCCTGAGTGCTGGGGTGACAGGCGTGAGCCACCGCGCCCGGCCTGCTGTGTCCCTAAAGCCACAACGGTGAGTCACAATTCTCGCTGTAATTACCAGCACCTGGTGCGTGTTTACAGCGTCCATCTGTCCAAAAGGCGGGCAAAGGGCCAGAGGCACCAAGAACACTAGCTGGTTGGTGGGCTGGTCTGAGAACACCCGCAGTCAGGAGGCTCTTGGCTCCAAGTTCAAGTGCGGAGCCCGCGGCCAGGTCACTCCCTGCGCAGGGGGTGTGCCGTGCCCCGAACGCCCCCGACTCTCACCTCTTCCCGCAGCATGGTGAACAGGAAGTTCATGAGCACGGCGTGTTTGCGAGGATACTTCTGGCACAGGGCGCTGATGGCCTGCACAACCACCACCTGGGACAGACAGACAGACAGACGTGAGCCCCTGCCGCCGGGTGGGGTGACTCAGGTCACCGAGTGCCAGCAGCGCCCTTCCTTAGGCGAGGCCAGGCCACGGGCATGATACGAGGGCAAGGAGGGGACAGGAACTGCCCCCATGCTCAGGAGCACTCGATCCCCAGCCAACCCAGGGCTGGGTGGCACCTGTGGGTGTCCCCACAGCCCCGGAGTCAGAGCCTGGGTCCCCCAAACTCCGCTGTCCTCCTGAGGCCTTAGTGAGTCTCTAAGCACCCTGCCCCGTGACTCCCACCTGCCTTTCTGCTTCCTCCTTTGTCCAGCCTTTTTTTTTTTTTTTTTTTGAGACAGAGTGTCACTTTGTCGCCCTGGCTAGAGTGAGTGCCGTGGCGTCAGCCTCGCTCACAGCAACCTCAGACTCCTGGGCTCAAGCGATCCTCCTGCCTCAGCCTCCCGAGTAGCTGGAACTACAGGCATGTGCCACCACGCCCGGCTCATTTTTTCTATATTTTTTCTAGCTGTCTGGCTAATTTCTTTTTATTTTTAGTAGAGACGGGGTCTCGCTCTTGCCCAGGCTGTTCTCGAACTCCTGACCTCGAGCGATCCTCCCGCCTCGGCCTCCCCGAGTGGTGGATGACAGGCGTGAGCCACCGTTCCCGGCCCAGCCTGTGTCTTAACTGTTGTGTCCCTGCCTCTCTGCTCTCCTGAGTCTCATCGGCAAGCTCAGCTCCGCCTACAGCTTTAGCTACTTCTATGCTACCGACTCTAGATCTTTCTCTCTCGTCTGAGCCACCGTCAACCCAAAGTGGAAAATGATGTCCCCACTGCCACTCTCACGCTGTGCCGTACCGAGTGGCTCTATTCCCTGAAGGACTCTCACACCAGCCCCCCTCTCCTACTCCCCGGCCAGCTCTGGTGGCCGCGTCCTGTCCTTCGGAACCACGGCGACAACCTCCTCCCCGCGCTGTCCTCCACTCCACGCTGCTCCAGAAGGATCTCTCTCCAACGCACGTCTCACGGGTCAGCTCGGCCCGCGAAGCCGCCCTGTGACCCGCAGGCGGAGCAGGTTTCTGCCCGCTTTGCACGACCCACCGCGCTCTGCGTGACTAAGGCAGGGTCTCTTCCTCACTCTGGGGACCTGCGGGTGCTCCGGGGGCGCCCGGGTACCTTGAATTCGTCCGAGATCTCCGACATGAAGGACGAGATTTGCTTCATGAGGCGGTCGACGCTGCTCTCGCTGCCTGTCTTGAGGAGGGTGGTGATGGCCAGTGTGGCGATGCTGCGGTTCGAGTCCGTCACCAGATTCTCCAGGTCCAGGTTGCAGGCTGTCACCGCCGACGGGTGCTTCATGGCCACCTCGTTTGGGGGGGGGGTGGGGAGGGAGACGGAGAGGGGCCGGACCTCAATTCTAGCACTTCAGCCGGGCGCGGGGGCCCACGCCTGTCATCCCAGCACTCTGGGGAGACCAGCCTGGACAACATAGCAAGACCCCATCTCTAAATAAAATACAAAAAAAGGCCGGGCGTGCTCAGTAGCTCACGCCTGTCATCCCAGCACTTGGGGAGGCCGAGGTGGGAGGATCGCTCGAGGTCAGGAGTTCGAGACCAGCCTGAGCAAGAGCGAGACCCCGTCTCTACTAAAAATAGAAAGAAATTAGCCGGAGAGCTAAAAATATATATAGAAAAATGAGCCGGGCGTGGTGGCGCATGCCTGTCGTCCCAGCTACTCAGGAGGCTGAGGCAGGAGGATCGCTGAGGCCCAGGAGGCTGAGGTTGCTGTGAGTGAGGCTGAGGCCACGGCACTCTAGCCCGGGCGACAGAGCCAGACTCTGTCTCAAAAAAAAAAAAAAAAAAAAAACCAGCACTTCCCCGGATGGGTCCAGCCTGGTCACAGGCCCTTCGGACAAGATCATCTGACCTTCCGGAAGGAAGTAACTGAGACCTGGGCTACGCCTTTCCCAGCCAGGCCGGGGGCTGGGAGACAGCTGCAGCCAGACCCAGCGTGCCTCCCCTGAACCTGCCGAGGGGCCAGGCCCCCCCACCTCCCCACCCCTGCGCCCCTACCTTATTGAGGGTGCGGACGGCGGCGTAGCGGAGCGCGGCCTTGGGCGAGCTGCAGAACAGCTGGAGCACTGTGGGGACACACACGCCACATGCTTCCCTCACTACCGGGCAGCTGGGCGAAGCCAGGGCCGGGCCCCTGAGGGAGGGGCAGGGCTCATTTCCCTGCTGACACCTGCCCCCCCGCCCGGGACACAGAGCTCGCCTTCGCCCTGGGCAGCCGTGAACAGGGGCCGTCATGTCTACGAGCACCCAGGGGCTCTGGTCAATGATGACAGCTGGTCTACTTCCTTTCCTTGCCCTGGCTGCCTGGGAGCTCACAGCTAAAGTTTGCATTTGCCCTTAGTAGTGAATAAGACAACCGTTTTCTGGAATAGCCATGTTCCTTTGTGTATAACTTGGCTTTCATTCTCTGATACTTTTCTTAGCATTTATGTTTTTTTCTTAAAATAAGCTAACCCTTATTTTGAAGGCTCTCCTTTACGTCCTACCTAATTCTGGAACTAGGAGGGAGACCAAAACAATAAATCAATGCTCAAGTCAGGGAACGAATTCCTTAGCTCTCTTTTTGGTTTGTTTCCAGGGAGGAAGGGAGACTCCTCTCTCTGAACACGAACTCCTCTCTCTGCCTGACCAAGTTGACGCCATTATTCCAGGAAATCTCAGAAAAACTCGATCCACTCCTAAAAACCCGCACACCTAACCCACCTGCGATGCCAGCTTTGCTCTCACTGGGCTTGTCCTGTCTAGAATGTTCTCCCTCTGTTAGAATCCGGTTTTCCACCCCCGAGAGCCTCTCCTTTTCTGACCTCTGAACTCGCCCCCTTTCTGGTTCCAACCGCTCAGCCTCTCATCTCGTGCTTCCTGTCCTAAGTACCAACCCCTATTTTCCTGACACTAAACCACCGCCTCTCTAAGGGCGTTTTCTTCCTTCCCTGCAGCCCCCGGCCCAGGGTCCAGTCCCCAGCGGGGACGGATGTGCGCGCGGCCGGGTGACGGGGACGCTCGCTGACCTGACACGGCCGGGGCCAGCTCCTTGGCGCTGCAGCCGGGCAGGTTGACGATGGCCGAGGCGGCTTCGTACACGACCATCTCGTGCTTGTTCCGCAGGCAGCTCTCGATGAAGTCGAACAGCGGGCTGTTGTGGCTGCAAAACAACGCGGGTGACAAAGGGTTTGGGGACGAACCGCGCGGAGGGATGAAGGCGGCATCGGGCGGCCGCGGAGGGACGGGGGCCGTTGTTACCTGCTGTCCTCCTCTTCCAGCTGCTTGCTGGCCACCCGGATCATCATGCAGTAGGCGAAGGGGGACTTGAGGCCGTGCCGGGTGAACTTGCTGATCATCTTGTTGACGGCCAGCCGGTCGTTCTTACGCACGTGGTACAGCAGCCCCAGCGCGTGGTACTGCAGGGCGAGAGACGGCGACACGGTACAGGCACGCCGGGCCCAGGGCCATTAGCCGTGCGGCCCTAGGCGGGTCACCGCACCTCTGTCGGCTGCGGCCTTTTCATTTCTGAGATGGGCACGGTGGCAGCTGCCACGCGGAGCGATCGCCCCAGGTGCCCGGTCTAGACAGCGCCCAGCTCGACACCTGACAAACCACGCGAGCACGTGGCCTGGCAGAGTGGCATCTGAGGGCCGAGATGCGGCAGGTGTGTGCGCCTTCGACGTGGGAGGCTTCTCTGACCCTCTGAAGTGTTTTTTTTTTTTTTGAGACAGAGTCTGGCTCTGTCGCCCGGGCTAGAGTGCCGTGGCGTCAGCCTCGCTCACAGCAGCCTCAGCCTCCTGGGCTCAAGTGATCCTCCTGCCTCAGCCTCCCGAGTAGCCGGGACTACAGGCACGCGCCACCACGCCCGGCTCATTTGTGTATATATATTTTTAGTTGTTTGACTAATTTCTTTCTCCTTTTAGTAGAGACGGGGTCTCGCTCTTGCTCAGGCTGGTCTCGACCTCCTGACCTCGAGCGATCCTCCCGCCTCGGCCTCCCGGAGTGCTGGGATGACAGACGTGAGCCTCCCTGCCCGGCCGACACCTGAGTACTGTAAATGTCGCCCCCTCCGCTCCCGTCTCACCTGGACCATGATGTTGTCGCTAGATGCTGCCTCCTGGGCCTCGTTCACCCAGCGCTTGACCACGTCAAAGCTGCACTTCAGCAGGTGCTGCGGGCAAGGGGGGACATTAAGGGGCAGGCAGGGAGGATCGGTCCCCTCCCTGTCGCCCGGTGCTTGGTCTGCCCTCGGACACAGCCAGGGCCTGGCCGCCGTCCGGGCCCTCCAAGACCCCAGACGAACTCGGGTAACTCCCGCCCTCCCTCGCCCCGTCCGTCCTGGCTGAAGATTATTCTGCCGGATCTAAAGTCCAGCGAGCGATCTGTCACCCCAAGGGGACGACGGGTTGAGGCCACGCACCCAGGCCCCCCATCGATCGAGCCTGAGAAGGCAGGTGGGACCCTCAGACTTGGGGACACAGAATGCTTTTCTCGCGCCTACCGGAAAGTGGCCTTGTTCTTTCCTTCAATGTCCCACCCCGTCCCCCGCAGGGCCACCGCTACGCACCAGGGACGATACCAGGGCGGAGCTGGAGACGCTGGGCACCTTGTCCACGATGGCCTGCTTCATGTAGCGCTCGATGGCCTGCAGCATGGTGCTCTGGGCGCGGGGGGCGGAGGGGACCCGGTCAGTCCTCGGCGAGCCGCGGCCGGGCAGGTGGTGGGGCACGGGGGGCTCCCACGCCACACTGCCCGGCTCGGCGAGATGGGGACCCCCCCAAGCAAGCAAAGGACGGGCCCAGAGCCTCAGGGAAGGGGCCGGGCAGCGGGGAAGGGCGCAGCGCACGACTCACATCCGTGATCTGGCAGAGCGCGCGCACGGCCGGGCCCCGGTAGTTGTCCTCTTTCCCCGTCATGTCTTTTGTCAGGCTGTGGCGGGGCAGGGACAGAAAGCACTGTTACCACGCGGGGTGCCCAGGCCTGGCCACGCCTCTCCGGTCCCCCTGCCACCACGCTCACCCGGATCGCCATCCACCCCGCACTCTCTCTCCCTTCCTTCCCGCCCCACCAGGCCACGCTCCACGCGGCAGCTGCAGGGGGTTTCATGACACTCACACTGTCCAGGTCACCCCCCTGCTGTTGCTACAACATCCCCAAGGCTCCCTACGGCCAGTGACCTCATGCAGAAAGTTCTGGAAGTGCCCCCGGTAGGTCGCTCTCACTCCTCTGCAGGCCTTTGCATGTGCTATTTCCGCAGCCTGGAGCGGCCCTCACCCCTGCACCCCCGTCCTGCTATTTCTCCCTCATCTGTCCGCACCCCGCTCACAGCACGGGGCTAGGAGGCCTTTCGGGACCCAAATCAAGCTGGGTGCTCTGCTGATCTCCTCTGGCAGCCCCCCGTACTGCCCCGCGATGACCCGGATGGCACCCCGTCTTAATGGCCTCACTGCCCGCGATTGCTCTGCAAATCCTGGGGCCGCACACGCTATGTCTGTCTCGTTTGCTGCTGGACCCCCAGAGCTGCACACGGCACCCGAACTGCGCTCCGTAAATATTTTCTACATGAGCCTACAGAGCGACGTGTGACCCCCATCCGAAACCGGGGCAAGGAGAAACAGGAGAACGGAGCCCCAGTTCTTTTTTTTTGAGACAGAGTCTGGCTCTGTCGCCCGGGCTAGAGTGCCGTGGCGTCAGCCTCGCTCACAGCAGCCTCAACCTCCTGGGCTCCAGCGATCCTCCTGCCTCAGCCTCCCGGGCTCAGAGCGAGACTCTTGTCTCAAAAAAAAAACAAAAGCAAAAACAAAACGGGTCTCGGCCAATGGCAGCCGTCGGAGGAGCCACCCCCGCAGCTCCAGACTCGCCTGCTGGTGACAATGATGACATCTTCGGCGATGCACGACATCTCCTTAATGGTCAGGTAGCACATCCGACGGAGCGTGGGCTGGGGAAGAGACGGGAAAAGCCCTGGCTCGTGGCAAGAGGGCCAGAGCTAGAAGAAGCTTCTAGTCCGCACAAAGGCAGTGCCCAGTGACTGGTGGCGCCGGCTGCTCTCGCCGTCCCCGCCCCGCCCACACCTGCCACCACGCAAGGGAAGCCGGGACGGGGGCAACTTACATCGTTGGACTGAAACAGCTTGGTCATGGCGAAGAAGGCCTCGGTGGCTTCGGTGGTCCCCAGGTGCTCCCCCTGTGGTCGTCGAGAAAGAAGTCTCAGCGTGTGACACGGGGACCGGGTGGCTCTTCCTGCTGCGTCAGCCCAGGCCAGATCCTCAGACCTCGCGGGGACTCAAAGGCAACGCATCAAAATTGGAGGCCGAGGGGAGGACGCGGAACCCGGCCACTGCCGACAGCCACACGCAGCCCGTCTAACAGCCTGAAGGCGACCGCGACCTTTCCACCGTCCCCAACATCCTCCGGCACCGAGTTCGCCACCCCCAGGCGTCACCCTGGTTACCTGGTTGATGAGGTAAAGGATCTTGGTGAGGATGTGGGCGCATTTCCGAGGGTTGATGGGGGTTTCGTTAAACACACGGGCCTGAGAAGAAAGAAGCAAGCGACGATGTCACCGTCCGGCCTGGTCCATTTCCCTTCAAGGACATTCGAGGTCGGAGAGATCCCGGGGTAAATAAATACACTTGTCTACGCAAGCTTATTTTCACGAGGAGTTTGTTTCTCTTCACTCATCAATGAATAAATCCCGAAATCTTCCCCAAATATCAGTCAGGGATGTGCTGACCTATCGACTAGCAGATACTTAGTAAACAAAATTTTTTTTTTTTTTTTGAGACAGAGTCTTGCTGTCACCCGGGCTAGAGTGCCGTGGCGTCAGCCTCGCTCACAGCAACCTCAGACTCCTGGGCTCCAGCGATCCTCCTGCCTCAGCCTCCCGAGTAGCTGGGACGACAGGCGTGCGCCACCACGCCCGGCTCGTTTTTTTTTCTATATATTTTTAGCTGTCCAGCTAATTTCTTTCTATTTTTAGTAGAGACGGGGTCTCGCTCTTGCTCAGGCTGGTCTCGAACTCCTGACCTCGAGCGATCCTCCTGCCTCGGCCTCCCCAGAGTGCTGGGATGACAGGTGTGAGCCCCCGCGCCCGGGCCCCTACTGCTCTTGGAATGTATTCGCATTTAGGATGAACGTTTAGGAGGGAAGACGAAGGGGGACAAAGGACACTTGCCTCCTGCAGCACCGCACTCTTCTCCAGGTGCTGGAATGGGTTGGACCCTCCACCTGGGGGCGAGGAGAAGAGACAGGTTGTGACTCTGAATTTCAAAACTCTCCACACCTAAGGAAAGGGAGACGCGAGAATGTCCCTTCCCAGTACACCCGGTCAAGTTCAAACTCCTAAGGAACGGCAGCCACGATCTATCTGTAGGTCCTGCCAGTCTCCCTTGAGGGGACTCTCCTCGACCCTAAAGCTCTGGGCCTGTCACCCAGCAGCCCTGGTACGGTCCTTCTGTGCCATGTCTCGCTTTCATTCAAGCACCTCGTATTTAACCGAACCTCTACGTGCCCGGGGACCACAATCTCCCTGTTGACCAAGTTTCCTTCATAGCAGATGTCACCTTTGTAATTAACGACGTGTGTAATTACCTGGTTGATGTCTGAATCCACTATGCCTCTAACCGCTCCGTGATTGGCTTTGCAGAATGACCCACCCACCCCCCAAGTTGGTTCGTGTTCCGTCAGATTTTACCAGTCCAGCCTCACAACCAGACTTAACCGGCCTGACAACCAGCCTTAACTAACCAACCTCACAACCAGACCTAACCGGCCTCTCCCCAGGACTCAGCAGCCATGCCCAGCAGCCTCTTCTTGGCTCAGACCCCCCGAGAACCCTAGGACTGCGAACCCCACGCAACGTGACCTGCACGTCACCACCTCCTATAAAAGCCCTTAGACGGATTTGAGACTCTGTCCCCACACTGGGCTTCGGCATCCAAACGCCTTCCTTTTGCAAACCTGGTTGTCTCCATAATTGGCTTCTTGTGCTGCAAATCATGCGACCTAGGCTACCCCCCCCACCCCCCTTTGTGGGGTCGGTAGCAATTGCAATATCCCCAGCTCGGGCTCTGAGTGTCCTATCCGGTCTACACCGCGTGTCCCCCTCCATCTACACCACGTTCCCCCCCCGGGTCTACACCGAGTGTCCCCCCTGGTCTACACTGCGTGTCCCCCTCCATCTACATTGCGTTCCCCCCCCCCCCGGTCTACACCACGCGTCCCCCCCCCCCCGTCTACACCGCGTCCCCCCCCGGTCTACACCGCGTGTTCCCCTCCATCTACACCGTGTTCCCCCCCCCGTCTACACTGCGCGTCCCCCTGGTCTACACCGCGTCCCCCCCGTCTACACCGCGCGTCCCCCCGGTCTACACCGCGTGTCCCCAGTCTACACCGCGCGTCCCCCCGTCTACACCGCGCGTCCTCCCGGTCTACACCGCGCGTCCCCCCCGTCTACACCGCGTGTCCCCCCGTCTATACCGCGCGTCCCCCCCGTCTACACCGCGCGTCACCCGCCCCGTCTACACCGCGTGTGCCCCCCCATGTACACCGCATATCCCCCCCGTCTACACCACGCGTCCCTCCCGTCTACACCGCGTATCCCCCCGGTCTACACCGCGTGTCCCCCCGGGTCTACACCGCGCGTCCCCCCATCTACACCGCGTGTCCCCCCGTCTACACCACGTGTCCCCCCGGCTACACCGCGAGCCGCCCCGTCTACACCGCGCGTCCCCGGTCTACACCGCGCGTCCCCAGTCTACACCGCGCGTCCCCCTGGTCTACACCGCGCGTCCCCAGTCTACACCGCGTGTCCCCCCGTCTACACCGCGCGTCCCCCGTCTACACCGCGCGTCCCTCCCGGTCTACACCGCGTCCCCCCCGTCTACACCGCGCGTCCCCCCTGGTCTACACCGCGCGTCCTCCCGGTCTACACCGCGTCCCCCCCCGTCTACACCGCGTCCCCCCCCGTCTACACCGCGTGTCCCCCCGTCTACACCACGTGTCCCCCCGTCTACACCGCGAGCCGCCCCGTCTACACCGCGCGTCCCCCCGTCTACACCGCGTCCCCCCCGTCTACACCGCGCGTCCCCAGTCTACACCGCGCGTCCCCAGTCTACACCGCGCG
The DNA here is from genome assembly GCF_020740605.2 of Lemur catta. NCBI lineage: Eukaryota > Metazoa > Chordata > Mammalia > Primates > Lemuridae > Lemur > Lemur catta. The sequence goes on along the minus strand of NC_059148.1, from coordinate 33,543,174 downwards.
TCCCCAGTCTACACCGCGTGTCCCCCCGTCTACACCGCGTGTCCCCCCGTCTACACCGCGCGTCCCCAGTCTACACCGCGTGTCCCCCCGTCTACACCGCGCGTCCCCAGTCTACACCGCGCGTCCCCAGTCTACACCGCGTGTCCCCAGTCTACACCGCGCGTCCCCCCGTCTACACCGCGCGTGCCCCCGGGTCCACTGCAGGACGGCGACACAGGACGCACCGACCCGCGTCCGCTGAATGACCGGACGAAGGGGTCGAGGTTCGGGGTCGCGGGTCACCGGCCCCGCGGATGAGGCCCCCGCCCGGCCCGCGGCAACGCGACCCGGCGACCCCCGGGAGGTCGGACGCGGAAAGCAAGCGGGGCGCAGCCGCCCCGGGCGCCACCCCCCGACAGCTGGGGAAACTGAGGCCCAGAGAGGGGCGTGGCCACCCGCCCGAGGTCACGCGGGGGACAGCGGAGCGCGCTCCGGAGCCGCCGTCAGGCCTCGGGCTCCGGGCAGGGACGGTCGCCCCGCGAGGACGGGTCCCCGGGGCCCGCGCGGGGTCCGGCCTCCCCCGAGCGCCAGCCGGGGCCCCCCGTCACCTGACTCCTCGTCCTTCTTGTCGAATTTCTTCAACATGGTGCCGCCGGCCGGGGCGCAGCGCGGCACCGCAACGTCCGGCAGGCGCGGCTCTGGTCAGCGGTCCGGCGGCGCGTCCTCACCGCGGGCCACTTCCGGGCTCCGGCCGGCCACGTCGGCCTGCGTTGTGCGCAGGCGCGGCGCGAGAGGGGCCACCTGTGCGCAGGCGCGGCGCGGCTGGGGCGCCTGTGCGCAGGCGCGGCGCGGCAGGGGCCCCTGTGCGCAGGCGCGGTGCGCTAGGTGCGCCTATGCGCGGGTGCGCAGCGCTAAGTGCGCCTGCGCACATCCGGGCCACCCGAGCAGCGGGCTATATTAACCCCGTCCGCGGCGGAGCCAGAGGGGGTGTGGCCAGGCCGGGAAGTGGGCGGAGTAACCTGCGCCCCGGCTCAGCGCCTGGCGCCCGCCTTACGTAGATTCAGTTTCTTTCCGCTTTCTGGTTTCCTCCCCTAGCTCGAATCACCGTCTACCTAACACTACTTGGACTATCTTGCTTTTATTGTCGTTTTATTCATTGCAGTGGCTGCCGTTGGCACGTAGTAGTTGCTCAGTTAAGTTCGTGTTGCGTGAATGAATAACAGGAGCATGCACTTGGCCTTCTGATGCGTGGCTGCCCACGCCCCATCACAGCTGCTCCTGCTGCAAATTGTCTGGTGTTTTTATTTTTTATTTTATTTTGAGACAGAGTCTTGCTCTGTCGCCCAGGCTAGAGTGCCGTGGCGCCAGCCTCGCTCACAGCAGCCTCCACCTCCTGGGCTCCAGCGATCCTCCTGCCTCAGCCTCCCGAGTAGCTGGGACTACAGGCATGCGCCACCACACCCTGCTCATTTTTTCTATATATATTTTTAGTCCTCCAGATAATTTCTTTCTATTTCTAGTAGAGATGGGGTCTTGCTACACTGCCCAGGCTGGTCTCGAACTCCTGACCTCGAGCGATCCTCCCGCCTCGGCCTCCCCGAGTGCTGGGATGACAGGCGTGAGCCACCGCGCCCGGCCTGTTTGGTATTTTATTTAAACTTTCGGGGATCTAACGAAAGTGAAAGATCAGCGTGGCCACACTGCGTGGGCAACGGCAAAGCCGAGGCAGGGTGGGCAAAGGCTGCAAACGTCGTGGCTCCAGGTTGCCAGCACCGCGGGGAGGAGCAGCCCTGGTGAGCCGGTTGGGGAGAGGACTCGCAGGGGGCTGGTGACCAAGGTGGGAGTGACAGCAAGGTGGCAGGAGGGGTGGGAGGAAGGGCCCCGGGTTTCCTGTCGGTCAGGCTTTGCAGAGGCTGAGGCCTGGACGAGCAGATCTTGCACTGAGATGAAATTGTCAAGAGGCAGAGAAACGTCCAGAATCTTTAGTCAGTAACCCCACCCCTTATCTGGAGGAAATCATGCAAAAGAAGAAAATTAAGTTGCCCACGGCAGCAGTTTGCAGTGAGATAATTGGAAACATCTTAAATGTCCGTAAATAAGGGGGGATGATTATGGAAATTATGGTACATCCATGGGGCGAAATACTCTGCACCCTATAAAAGGGATTTTTCGGATGGCTTGGGAGGCGATATGCAAACTTCGTATAATAAGTAAGATGTTAAAAGTAGGGTGTAGGGCCGGGCAAGGTGGCTCACGTCTGTCACCCCAGCACTCTGGGAGGCCGAGGCGGGAGGATCGCTCGAGGTCAGGCGTTCGAGACCAGCCTGAGCAAGAGCGAGACCCCCGTCTCTACTAAAAATAGAAAGAAATTAGCTGGACAACTAAATATCTATACAGAAAAAATGAGCCGGGCGTGGTGGCGCATGCCTGTAGTCCCAGCTACTCGGGAGGCTGAGGCAGGAGGATCGCTTGAGCCCAGGAGTCTGAGGTTGCTGTGAGTGAGGCTGATGCCACGGCACTCTAGCCCGGGCGACAGAGCGAGACTCTGTCTCAAAAAAATACAAAAATAGAGTTGTAAGAGTTCTTTATACATTCTGAATACGACACCGTTATTGGCTACGTGATTTGCAAATATATTCTCCCATTCTGTGAGTTGTCTTTTCATTTTCTTAATACTGTCCTTTAAAGCACAAAAATTTTAAATTTTGATGAAGTTCGATTGATCTACTTGTTTTCTTTCATTGCTTAGGCTTTTGGTGTCATATCTAAGGAATCATTACTTTTTTCTTTTTGATTTTTAGACAGCATCTCACTCTGTTGCCCGGGGCAAAGTGCAGTGGCATTATCATAGCTCACAGCAACCTCAACCACCTGGGCTCAAGCGATCCTCCTGCCTCAGCCTCCCGAGTAGCTGGGACTACAGGCACGCGCCACCATGCACAGGTAATTTTTTCGATTTTTGGTAGAGATGGGGTTTCATTCTTGCTCAGGCTGGTCTTGAACTCCTGACCTCAACAGATCCTCCCGCCTCAACCTCCCAGGGTGCTAGGATTACAGGCCCAAGCCACCACGCCAGGCAGAGGGAATCATTACTTAAGCCAAGGTCATGAAGATTCACCCCTCTGTTTTCCTCTAAGAGTTTTATCTCTTACATTTAGGTCTTAGATCCATTTGCATTAATTTTTGTACATGGTGTGAGCCAACGGTCCAACTTCACTCTTGCCTATGATACTAGTTTTTCTCAGCACCATTTATTATTCCTTCCCTCACTGAATGGTGTCGCCTCCTTGCTGAAAATCAGTTGCTCCTGAACGTAGGGGTTTGTTTCTGGACTCTTGCTTTCTATACGATAGTTTTGCAAAATGTTCTCATTGGGTATAAAGGATCTCTGTGTATCATTTCTAACAATTGCATGTGGATCTATGATTATTTCGATAAAAATTTAATTTTAAAACGGTAGAGATTATTGTTAGGATACCTTCTCACCACCACCACCTCTATTCCAACTAAAGAAAACCTAACTTTGTTCTAAGAATTTCCCCCGCCCTCCTGAAATGCCTTCTCTTGCCACTAGGTGGCACCAACTCTTCCTCTTTTCCGTCTATTTTTTCAGAAGCCCCAGGAGGAGGATAAAAGTCCCAGGTGAGACCCTGGCTGTCCTGGGCCTAACCTGAGTGTTCTCTCTCTCTCTTTTTTTTTTTTTTTGAGACAGAGACTGGCTCTGTCACCTGGGCTAGAGTGCCGTGGCGTCAGCCTCGCTCACAGCAATCTCAGACTCCTGGGCTCCAGCGATCCTCCTGCCTCGGCCTCCCGAGTAGCTGGGACGACAGGCATGCGCCACCACGCCCGGCTAATGTTTTCTATACATTTTTATTTGTCCAGCTAATTTCTTTCTATTTTTAGCAGAGACGGGGTCTCACTACATTGCCCAGGCTGGTCTCGAACTCCTGACCTCGAGCGATCCTCCAGCCTCGGCCTCCCAGAGTGCTGGGATGACAGACATCAGCCACCACGCCCGGCCAGAATTTTTAAACCTTCCTTGATATTTCTTCATATTCAATAAACCGAATTAGAAGAAGCTCAAGTCTCATAACCCCCCCGAGAGGCGTTGGTGTAGCTGATGTGAACCCTATCAAATCTGGGATTGACTTTGCTTTTTAAAATCGCAGGGACGTCATCTGCTTGGATCACGTTCCATTTGCAATCCGTGTTTAGCCGTGGCAAAAAACCACTCGAGGGCGGATAATCTTCCCCTGGCTTGGCAGCGCTTGCCGAGGAAGTCCTGTGGCTCCCTTCCCGGGTCCCAGCCCGCTGCGGATCCTCCTCCCTGTGCCCAGAACACAGTGGCTGTCAGCATGTCCCAATGACCCTGCTGGCCCTGGGCTGGAGCTAGAGGCTGTGTCCTAAATAACTCTCGCAGCGCCCGGTGACAGTTCTTTCTCAATATAGCCTGTGATTTGCTGTGCAAAGGTCAGTAGCTCGAGTTAATGTGTTTCAGGGACAAACAGATCCGTTTGTATTTCACAGAGGGGATTTTTACCATTGGGAAAAGAAGACAGAGCTTCCAGGAACTGGGAAAACACCAATGAAAAGTTCTTTCCCCGCGTTCTTTTTTTTTTTTTTTTTTTTCAATTTTTTTTTAATTTAAAAAAAAATTTTTTTTTAATTTTTTTTTAATTTAAAAAAAATTTTTTTTAAAATTTTTTTTTTTAATTTTTAATTTTTTTTGAGACGCGGTCTTGCTCTTGCTCACGCCAGTCTCGAACTCCCGACCTCACGCGATCCTCCCGCCTCGGCCTCCCAGAGTGCTGGGGTGACAGGCGTGAGCCACCGCGCCCGGCCCTCCCCACGTTCTTGATTTGTAATATAATAATAAAGGAAATAAAAATTAGAAAGCTCTCAATCATCTCAACATTCTTTCCCCCTTCAAGTCCTTCTCTACATAGGGGTATATTTGGACAAAGCTATAAATTGTCGCATGATACAAATTTCGGTTCTGTCTCTTCTCCTAATGTCAAAAATTCCAAAAAAAGGAAACCTCGCTTTTTTCGGGGTAGAAGTTACTTTTTATTCTAAAGACAGTGTAGTGTTACATAAAGTTTGATGAAATTGGAAGAAATTTATTCCTCAGCCTGTCAGCCTTATAAAACAACTTTAAGTTTTGCATTTTCTATCTAGACTTTGTCCACTGTGTCTAGTTGTTGCATATTTTACATAATAGAACTGCTAGTTATTACGCACAACGTTCACAAGTATCTATCTAAAAAAGACTACAGGCCGGGCGCGGTGGTTCACGCCTGTCATCCCAGCACTCTGGGAGGCCGAGGCAGGAGGATCGCTCGAGGTCAGGAGTTCGAGGCCAGCCTGAGCAAGAGTGAGACCCCATCTGTACCAAAAAAATAGAAAGAAATTTATATGGACAGCTAAAAAATATATACAGAAAAAATGAGCCGGGCGTGGTGGCGCATGCCTGTAGTCCCGGCTACTGGGGAGGCTGAGGCAGGAGGATCGCTTGAGCCCGGGAGGTTGAGGCTGCTGTGAGCGAGGCTGACGCCACGGCACTCTAGCCCGGGCGACAGAGCGAGACTCTGTGTCAAAAACAACAACAACAACAACAACAACAACAAAAAACAACTCATGACTTCGGTGGATTAAAGATTTTTTCCATTGTTCTCTCTAGCAACCTTTAAAGATGGCGCCGGGTGCCCCAGTGAGAATGGAACCATCCATTGAACATTCTGGGAAGACTTTGTCCTTTGAAGAAGATGGCGTCTACCTTGCTATGCTCAGCTACCCAGTGTGAGTCACAAAATCTCGGAATGGAAAACACCCTTGGGGATCCCAGTGCAATATCTCATTTTACAGAAGAGAAGGCAGGTCCACGGTGTTGGGGGGGAGGCAATGGCCCATCCTGGCCACCCTGTGAGCTGGTGGCAGAGCCACCAAACCCAGTGGCCTTTCCTCTTCACTCAAGGTTCTCCTAAAGACTGGCGGTGCCCAGCCCTGGCTGCCAGCCTTCCTCTCTCTCGGTCTATATGATTACTAAGCACAATGTCCCCGGCCAGTCCCGATGACTCAGAGCCGAGGGCTGGGAGGGGCAGGGTGGGGTGGTGGGTTGTGCACCAGGGCTCGGTTACTCACCGGAGGGAGACCGACTCTCAGACAGGGAACTGGAGAAGGCTTTGTGGAGCCGGGCCAGGGCGAGAAGGCTCTGAGCAGGTGACTAGCGGGAAGTCCCTCTGGGGACGGGAACAGAGCCAGCTCGAGGGGGACCCGTCTGCCAGCCACCGAGCCCGTGGAGTTTTACTTCTGCAAAGCTGCAGAGCCACTGTAAGGGCCGGTTTGTCTTCTTTTTTTTTTTTCACTTTGGGTGGCCATATGCCTATACCAGAAAATGTGCCATCGTCACCATTTTTTCAGGGTGCAATCCAGTGGTGTGAATTACACGATGGGGCAACTGTCACCAACATCTATTTCCAAAACGTTGCCACCACCGCCCCAAACAGAAAGCCTGTGCCCATTAAGCAATGACTCCACGTTCTCCTGCCTCAGCGCCTGGTGACCTCTGATCCGGTTTCTGTCTTTACGAATTTGCCTATTGTAGGTTTTTCATATAAACGGAATCGTACAACATTCGTCCTCTTGTGTCTAGGAGATGTCACTTACAAATGTTTTTAAGATTCATCCATGCTGAACCATGTATCAGAAATGCATTCCTTTTTTTTTTTTTTTGGTGCCAAATATATTATGTTTGTGTTTATTTTATTTATTTATTTTTGAGACAGAGTCTGGCTCTGTCGCCCGGGCTAGAGTGCCGTGGCGTCAGCCTCGCTCACAGCAGCCTCAGACTCCTGGGCTCAAGCGATCCTCCTGCCTCAGCCTCCCGAGTCGCTGGGACTACAGGTGTGCGCCACCATGCCCGGCTCATTTTTCTATATATATTTTTAGCTGTCCAGATCGTTTCTTTCTATTTTTAGTAGAGACAGGGTCTCACTCTTGCTCAGGCTGGTCTCCAACTCCTGACCTCGAGCGATCCTCCCTCCTCGGCCTCCCAGAGTGCTGGGATGACAGGTGTGAGCCGCCGCGCCCGGCCTGTGTTTGTTTCCATGGTGGTAAAATATCAGTAACCTAGAATTGATCATTTTAACCATTTTAAAACCTACTCCAGTTACAATAAGTACAATTTGCATTGTTGTGTCTCATCGTAACTCTCCCTTTCGAGAACCTTTTCATCTTCCCAAGATGAAACTCTGCCCCCATTAAATACTAACTTCCTATTCCCCCTCCCCCTGGCCTCTGGCAACGAACCCCTTTGTGCCTCTGTGAATCCGACTATTCTAGATACCTCATATTAGTGGAATTGTGCAATATTTGTCTTTGTGTGTCCGGCAAATTGCACTTAGCATAATGTTTTCAAGGTTCATCCATGTTGTAGCATGTATCAAGAATTTCCTTCCTTTTTCATGACCGAGTAATATTCCATTGCATGTATCCATTCATCTGTGGGCAGACGCTTGGGTTGCTTCCACCTGTTGGCTATTGTGAATACCGGTGCAATGAATGTAGGCGTGCAAATGTTCTCTTTGGTTTTTTTTTCTTTTGAGACAGTCTCACTCTGTCACCCGGGCTAGAGTACCATGGCATCAGCCTCACTCACAGCAGCCTCAGACTCCTGGACTCAAGCGATCCTCCTGCCTCAGCCTCCCGAGTAGCTGGGACTACAGGCATGCGCCACCACGCCCGGCTCATTTTTTCTATATATATTTTTAGTTGTCCATATAATTTCTTTCTATTTTTAGTAGAGACGGGGTCTCGCTCTGGCTCAGGCTGGTCTTGAACTCCTGACCTCGAGCGATCCTCCCACCTCGGCCTCCCAGAGTGCTGGGGTGACAGACTTGAGCCACCGCGCCCGGCCGAAATGTTCTCTTTGGGACCCTGCTTTGTGTTCTTTTGGGGTCTATATTATCACCAGCAATGCATGAGTATCCCAATTCTTCCACATTCTCTCCAACACTTGTTATTTTCTGTTTTCGTCCCTTTATAAGGCTGAATAATATTGCATTGAACGTACAGACCACATGTCGTGTGTCTGTTCATCATTTGATGGACCCTTGATCTCTTTACTCCCTTTGGCTGCCTGGAATGTTGGTGTTCGAGTTCTGTTGTCAGTTCTCTGGGGCATGTAGCTAGGAATGGAATTGCTGGTCCTACGGTAATTCCTTGCTCAATTTTTTGCAGAACGACCAAACTGTCTTCCACGGCAGCTGTCCTCTTTTACGTTTCCAGTAGCTACGCCCAAGGGAGAGGTTTGAGCAAGGCTGGAATAAGGTCCCCTTCCCCGAACCCCCGCCCCTCCACACCTGCTGTAGTGATACTAAGGGACTGAGAAATTATAGTATTTCTCTTGTGCAAACCACCTGTTTCTGGACTATTGCAACATCACCCCTAAAGGTTTCTTTTACTTGTGGTGTCAGATGTTTAATTCGACAGTGATTACGTCCCCCTTTAACTCTAATATAGCCCACTGTCTGATGATTCTAAGCTGAATGATTAGAGCTCTCTTATTCCAGAAAATTTCTGCTCTGTTACATATTTTCTTCTCTCCTTAAAACTTTCTTATTAGGCCGGGCGTGGTGGCTCACGCCTGTCATCCTAGCACTCTGGGGAGACCAGCCTGGGCAACATAGCAAGATCCCATCTCTAAATAAAATACAAAAAATCAGGCTGGGCACAGTGGCTTACACCTGTAATCCTAGCATTCTGGGGAGACCAGCCTGGGCAACATAGCAAGACCCCATCTCTAAATAAAATACAAAAAATCAGGCCGGGCACAGTGGCTTACACCTGTAATCCTAGCATTCTGGGGAGACCAGCCTGGGCAACATAGCAAGACCCCATCTCTAAATAAAATACAAAAAATCAGGCCGGGCACAGTGGCTTACGCCTGTCATCCTAGCACTCTGGGGAGACCAGCCTGGGCAACATAGCAAGACCCTGTCTCTAAATAAAATGCAAAAAATCAGGCCAGGCGCAGTGGCTCAAGCCTGTAATCCTAGCACTCTGGGAGGCCGAGGCGGGAGGATCGCTCGAGGTCAGGAGTTCGAGACCAGCCTGAGCAAGAGCGAGACCCCGTCTCTACTAAAAATAGAAAGAAATTAGCTGGACAACTAAACATATGTACAAAAAAAATGAGCCGGGCGTGGTGGCGCACGCCTGTAGTCCCAGCTACTCGGGAGGCTGAGGCAGGAGGCTCACTTGAGCCCAGGAGTCTGAGGTTGCTGTGAGCGAGGCTGACGCCACGGCACTCTAGCCTGGGCAAGAGAGTGAGACTCTGTCTCAAAAATAAATAAATAAAATAAAATAAAAGTATACAAATAAAGCATAAAATATTTTGTATATTGCAGTCTCATATAGACCATGAATTTCCTTGTACCAATTAATGCAAAGTTTTTTATACAGATTTACATAATACAATAAAATCCATGATTTATAGTTCATTGTCTTGTCCTAGACTGGGAAGCTTTCCGATATTTTGCATCTGGACTCTGCTGACTCATTTGTATCCATTTCTCAGAAACACAGTTGCAGAACTGCAGGCTGATTCTCTGAGAGCCTGCAGGAGAAGGTAAAATATTTAAAAGCAAACAATGTTGATAGTTACTGTGATTCAGCACAATTGAGATTGTGTTTCTGGCAAAGCAAACAGAAATAACCGCTCTGCAACTTCTCAGCCCCGGTCAGTCGGGAGAGGTTTGAGCTCCTTGTTCAAAAGGTGGCCTCTGGGGACAGTGGCCAGCACGGACGGGCCCCCTCCCAAAATGCAGGCATGAAAATCTAGACAAGGGACTTCAAAAGGCAGGACATTCCGAAGGATGCTACGGCACCACACATCTTGGGGACATCGTGCTAAGTGAATAATAAGTCATTCGCAAAGGGACAAAGACGGCATGATTCCACTTCTGTGAGGTCCCCAGAGGAGTTACAGTCACAGAGACAGAAAGGGGAATGGCGGTGACCGGGGGCTGGAGACAGGGGACACGGGGAGCCAGGACATCTTGTCCCTGAGGCGTCTGCAAGGTACCGTCTGCAGAGACGATGTTTGGACCAAAGGACGAGTGAGTCACCCGGGAGTCAGCGACAGGGGGAAGCATGGGGATCTTCCAGGTAGAGCAAAGAGCACTCGCAAAGGCCTGCAGGCTAGAACCATGTAGCATACTTGCCACCGTCCAGTGTGGCTGGAGGGATAGGCAGTCCCAGCGTTCAGCCCTTCTCCTGGTATCCTGGCGAAATCTGCTTGTCATTTGCGGGTTTGGCCTGTCCTCCGGTGACCCCGAAGTCCCGTGATATTGTCACTTTGTCATTCTGCTAAGGCAGAGAGTTGAGCTTTTCCTGGCTGAGAAGGGGGGTACCTTCGGTTTTTCTGGTAACCTCCGTACACCGCCTTCTCCTTTGGGCAGCGTTTGTGTGCTTGCTCAGGTTTTGGCAAAGCTCTCTCCAGGCATACCCCTTGCAAAGTGCACTCCCTAAGAGCACGGATCCGCATCCCTTATAGCCATCTCCGGTGCCCGGAACATTCCGGGCACACAGTAGGTGCTCAATAAATGTTTGCCGAATGAACCATTGACTCACATATGGTTCCATGTTCCTCCTCTCCTGCATGGAACCCGTGGGCGACGGTAGCGTTTCTTTCATCACTAGGAGCCAGGAATTAAATGAACGATGGTAAATTAACATGTTATTTACAAGCAGATCCAGGTTCAGGGCTAATGCAGAAATAAAGAATTTTTATCCTCTAGCCCGGGCAGCAGAGTGAGACTCTGTCTCAAAAAAAAAAAAAAAAACAGAATTTTTGTCAATTTCATGTGGCCTATATCCATTTTCGTAGCAAAAATAGGATAATATCGACTTTTTTAAATTCTAAGCTTATTAAATTTTTTAGTTCATTTAATTACATAATTTATTTTATTTATTTATTTATTTTATTTTATTTTTTTTGAGACAGTCTCACTCTGTCACCTGGGCTAGAGTGCCGTGGCGTCAGCCTCGCTCACAGCAACCTCAGTCTCCTGGGCTCAAGCGATCCTCCTGCCTCAGCCTCCCGAGTAGCTGGGACTACAGGCATGCGCCACCACACCCAGCTAATTTTTTCTATATATTTTTAGTTGTCCAGCTAACTTTTTTCTATTTTTAGTAGAGACGGGGTCTCGTTCTTGCTCAGGCTGGTCTCGAACTCCTGACCTCGAGCGATCCTCCCGCCTCGGCCTCCCAGAGTGCTGGGGTGACAGGCGTGAGCCACCGCGCCCGGCCATGGGTTGATTTCTGACATGGTAACACTCACGACAACATTTGAGTAGGACTTTACAGTGTAAAAACTACTTATAGGGCATTATTTTAAACTCACCCCCTCTCCTGAGCTAAACAGCGGCCTTCCCATTTTATATGATAGCTCCACTTTAAACCTATTCGTCTAAACACCGATGCTGGAAATTCCAGATTCCCTTGAATGTATTATCCGTATCATCGCCAGGCCCAGCACAAAACAGAAGCCAACTGCTGTTGCCAGCAAATCCGGGTTGGAAGGTACTTAAAAAACAGGAAAAGCCTGTGGAAAATGCCCGAGTCTTAGCGACTCTAAAGTGCAAGGTAATAAATACAGCTCTTGGGACAATGAACGCATTGGGCAATCTCAGGTGTAATGCTACAAGCGAAAATGAAATTGATTGAATAATAGTTCATTGAAAGCCTATATTCCAGCCACCCTGCTCGATCCTGTGACTACGAGAATGAGTTAAGACCTCGCCTTCCCTTGAGGGCAGGGTCTGTGATACAGAATCAGAAAATGAAACAATGATAATGAAATGATGAGATTTGTTTGCAAAGACTTCCCATGATTTTAATTTTCAAAAGTTATCTTTGGCCGGGCGTGGTGGCTCACACCTGTCATCCCAGCACTCTGGGAGGCCGAGGTGGGAGGATCGCTCGAGGTCAGGAGTTCGAGACCAGCCTGAGCAAGAGCGAGACCCCCCGTCTCTACTAAACAGAGAGAGATTATATGGACAGCTAAAAATATATAGAAAAAATGAGCCGGGTGTGGTGGTGCATGCCTGTAGTCCCAGCTACTCGGGAGGCTGAGGCAGGAGGATCGCTGGAGCCCAGGAGGTTGAGGTTGCTGTGAGCGAGGCTGACTCCACGGCACTCTAGCCCGGGCGACAGAGCCAGACTCTGTCTCAAAAAAAAAAAACAAAACAAAATATGATGCCTCATTTAATCCTCACCACGGCCCTTTGAAAATATCCACAGCCTATTTTCATTAACATTATTTGCGTGGCGTGGGTATACATTCCATGCTCCTAGATAATCCTAGTCCTTGCCTTCCTGTTTTTGCTGTGGTTTGAAGGGAAATGATAAGAAACTTTGTATATCAATTTCTTTTTCTTTTTTTTTTCTTTTTTCTTTTCTTTTATTTTTTTAAGACCAGTCAAGTGCAGTAGTGAGGAGGGGGGAAAGTAATAGAATAAAGAGTTCAGTCTGTAACTGACTGTGAACAATCAAGTGAGATAACTCACTACCTTCGGACCGGCCTGTATATCAATTTCTGCACGGATAGTTTAGGGAATTGCAAAATTCACAGAAATAAGCTACTTCAGGTGATTTGGGTCAGTGGCTGTTTTAGAAGGTAATTTATTGGAAGGAGGGCTGAATTTGCAATTGTTAGCTCAGCGATGCCACTGCACCGCAGCCGGCTCTAGCTCAGTGGAGATCGGGACAATTCACCGAGCGCAGTAGGACAGTATTGGCCGTGCCAGCTCGTACGATCCGTGACTTTATAGCCAGGACTGCAAGATCGTGGCTTCCGCTTCCGTCAACGGGAGAGAGCAGCAGTAGCTGAGCTGATGAAAAAGTCAGAAAAGAAAAAGCCCCACTATTATCTGAAATTGCACTGGCTTTGCCTTGTCCAAAAGCGATTTCCCATTTTCAAAGTCACTTTGCGAGCATTGACCGTGCCGGAATCATCAGCATTCTCTGGGGCTGGGTGAAGGGTGAGTCAGGATTCTAAATTCTGGCTGCAGCCCTGGGTTGGAAATGGAGACATCAGGGAAGGAGGACTTCGTGATGTCAGCAGTTTCCAAGGACCGGTCAAATCATTGCAAAACGTGGCTGGTTTTACAATGCAATTGATAGATCTGAATGCTCCAAAAAACGAGGCAAAGGATCTGCTAAAAGCAAAGCTAAGGGGTTCATGGCATCTGCTGTCAAGCAGGTGGAAGTTTTGATGTGCTCTGTGCTCTGCCTGGGACCTAACATGCCACCAATTAAAGCGTATCGCTGGCACTTATAAGTGTGTGGGGTACAGCAATCTCTGCAACCCCCGTCCATACCACGGAATACCAACAACAAAAGGCATGGTCTAATGATACGTGCAGTCACATGGTTGGCAGCCAGGGAATGTGTTGAATGAAAAAGGCCAATCTCTGGCCGGGCGCGGTGGCTCACACCTGTCATCCTAACACTCTGGGAGGCCGAGGCGGGAGGATCACTCGAGGTCAGGAGTTGGAGACCAGCCTGAGCCAGAGCGAGACCCCTGTCTCTACTAAAAATAGAAATTATATGGACAGCTAAAAAAAATATATATAGAAAAATTAGCCAGGCGTGGTGGCACATGGCTGTAGTCCCAGCTACTCGGGAGGCTGAGGCAGGAGGATCGCTTGAGCCCAGGAGTTGGAGGTTGCTGTGAGCGAGGCTGATGCCACGGCACTCTAGTCTGGGCAAGAGAGCAAGACTCTGTCTCCAAAAAAAAAAAAGAAAAAAAAAAAAGAAAAAGAAATAAAGTTAATGTTTTATAAATTGAGGTCTGAGCACATTTCTGAAGATTGAAAAACACTGATTTATCCTTGCCAAACTCACAAGTGACTGATTTATAAACTAGAATGGCCATTTGTGTTACTTTCCAAAGAAAAGGGCTGGAGACACAATGAATGAATGGGTAGCATAAGATTTGGGCTCTCCTTTTCTTACAAGGACTGCAATTAATTGGATTAACCAGGCAGTAAGTCCCTTATGAGATGTGGATGGTACCTTAGTCTAGTTCATGTTAAAAACATCTGCTCTTTCTGGGATTTGCAGAAACTCTGTGCAACTCTATAGGTTTCCTTTTCTCATTAAAAATGAAGAGATTGGACTAAATATCCTGAGACCGGACTAAATGTTCTTCTAGATACTAGATTCTAATTTACCCTATCATGTAGTAGTTCTTCAGTTTAATCTTTAAAAACTGGTTTTAATCTTTAAAAAGTATTTTTGTAGGTTATGGCGCTACACAATCAAGTTTGACACATTGTTTGCTCTCAAAAGAAACAACTTCAGGACATCTTGTAAAATACATGGAAACAATTGTAACCATCATTTTGCTAGTCACTACTTAGTTCCAAGTTTAACTAAGTTAGGTAGGTACTTGATACAAAATTGCCTTTTTAAAGAAATGAATGCATCTACTTTTAAGAAAAGAAAAGAACGGGTGGTTTTACTTTGAAACTTTTAAACCTGTCTGCAAGTGAAGGTTTTCTCTAATCAGTTTGCAGTCGAGTGAGTTTCATTTGAAGGTCAAATGAAACTGACCTTAGAGAAAGCCAAATAATTGGAGAAAGGTTCACTAAATTATTTCAGTGTTTTGTATTGTCCTTATCAAAGGTGATAATGTTCCCTATTTTGTCACTTTAGGGAGTCAATAGGATATTATAGGGTGAGGTCTCAGCGGATACTGCGAGGCCAAATGCCTGGCACATAGTAAGCACTCAATACATAATAATCGGCCGGGCGCGGTGGCTCACGCCTGTCATCCCAGCACTCTGGGAGGCCAAGGCGGGAGGATCCCTCGAGGTCAGGAGTTCGAGACCAGCCTGAGCAAGAGCCAGACCCCGTCTCTACTAAAAATAGAAAGAAATTAGTCAAACAACTAAAAATACAAAAAATGAGCCAGGCGTGGTGGCGCATGCCTGTCGTCCCAGCGACTTGGGAGGCTGAGGCAGGAGGATCGCTGGAGCCCAGGAGTCTGAGGCCGCTGTGAGCGAGGCTGACGCCACGGCACTCTAGCCCGGGCGACAGAGCCAGACTCTGTCTCAAAAAATAAAAATAAAAAAAAAGAAAAAAATGCCATGTCACCCTCCGTGGGGAAGAGAGGGAGGGTCACGGGAGGGCAGGGTCAGAGCCTCCCCCAGGGAACAAGGAGGCGACAGAGTGAGCGTCTGTCTCCAAAAAAAAAATACAAAGAGTGACTGTATCGTCTTAAGGCTCCTCCTCGTTCTCACCTGGGTCCTAACCGACTTTAAACCCGGGTTCAAATCGCCACGGTTGAATCCCCGCGAAGCATTCAGCAGATCGTGTGCAACACAGTCTCCGTAACGAGGCGCAATTGTCGCAGAGCCAACGTGACAGCCCAGGCCAGGTGTCCCTCCTGGCCCCCTCTCTGCGACCCCTCACGCCCCCAGGGGATGTCACTCATCACAAACGTGCTAAACGTGTCGCAAGGGGCGTCGTGCGACAGTGCCACGACATTCCCTTCCCTGGCTTCATTCATGGCCCCCCCAGGGCAGGCCCCTCGTCCCCGCCGGGCACTGTCATTGGGGGCGGGGGATGTGTCACTCCTGGCGGTGACAGTAGCAAGGACTTCCGGGCTCTGTCGCGGCTCCCACAAGCCCCCAAACACATCTCAGGGCCTGCAAAGACGCGTCCCCCGGCCGCCCCGGGGCTCCGGCTGCCGGGAGACCGCACCGCGGCCGAGACACCCGGACTTCCGGCCGGGCTAGAGCCGCTTCCGGTCGGCGGGGTCCGGGAGGCGAGACCCCGGCGGGCAAGGCCGCGCGCGGGTCCCGATGGGAAAAAAAAAAACAAAAAACAAACAAACAAACAAAAAAAACCCGCGTGGGGCACGCCGGGAAAGGCGGCCCGCGCGCGGAGGCCCCGGCCAGGCCCCGCCCCCTCCTCCCGGCGCGCGCGCTGATTGGCTGCGTGGGCGAGGCGGCGGCGAGCCGTGTGCAGCGGCGTGTGTGGGGCCGTGCGCAGACCCGCGTGTGGCGCAGGCGAGGACCCCCCGAAAATAAACAGCCGCCGCCCGGCGTAGCCGCCTGTCCCCGGGGCCTGCGACCGAGTCCCCGCCGCGACGCCGAAGGTGAGGGGGGCCCGGGGCGCGGGGACCGTCGCCGTGCGGGTCCCCCCCGCCCGCCGCCACCACCACCACCTCCTCCCCGGCCGGACGGAGAGGGGCCGGGAGCCGGCGGGGCGGCCATGGCGGCCGCGGTGGGGCCGTCGCCGCCGCTGCGTCAGGCCGGAAGCTGGGCCGCCGCCTCGGCCCCGGCGCGATCGGGGGCGACCCCGGTGTCCCCTTCCGTCCCCGGGATGCCGGGGCCGCGCCCAGGCCGCGGGCCCCGCGCGAGGGAGGCCGGGGCGCCCTTGGCGGCCCCGCGGGTCCCGGAAGGAGGGAGCGGAGGGGGATTTGGCGGGAACTCAGCCGGCGGGACGCGGCCCGGGAGTCTCGGGGGGCGGCTCCGGGCAGGGTCCCCGGGGAAGCCCCCCCGGCGCTCGGGGTGGCGGGACGCGCCCGGGCGGGGCGGCGGGGACTCGGGGGTCGACGCCCTGCAGAGCGGGTGGCGTCCCGCGCCGTCACCCGAGCCCCGATGTCGCCTGTCCTCCGTGGCCACCGGCCCAGGGGCTCGATCGGGGGGGGGGGGCGATTTGAGTTGCAGGGGGGCCCCCCTGAAAAGCCCCGACGTCCCCCAAACCCCGGCTTTGTCACCCGTCCCCGAGCGTGGCAGCGGCCGCGAGTGGTCCGTGCGGCGCTGCTCGCGTTAATTAAACGGAGGTCATTTGCCAATTTGCTAATGAGACGCGCAGTTGCATGAGGCGACGTCCCTTTAGATTCTTTTTTTATTATTATTATTTTTTTTTCCCTCCCCCGTAACGTGAAAACCTGTATTCGAATGGCAGGAGCGTCTACTTCCGGGGTGGGCAGGGGGGAAATATTGATGATTATTTTTTTTTTCCCTTTTTTTTTTTTTTTTTATTTTTTAAAATTATAGGTAAGGCTGCGGGTTGTTGCCACGTGTTAGCCATATGGCCCGAGCCACAGGGCACTTCCGAAGGTGGTGACCGCGTCTGGTCTTGGGGGGGGTCTCATAAACAGCAAACGTTGCCCGTTTGTGACTTCAGTTAGTGTGTTTTACTGGCCGTATTGGGGACCCACAGACAGGGTAAGAGGAAGGAGCCAAGATTTTGGATTTGTGGGTTTTTTTTTTTGTCTTTTAAAGTAAAACAGGACTGCTTGACGTCCCCATCTTGCCCCTAAATGACATTTTTTTTTAAACTGGGTTCCCCCCCTTTTGGCCTCGTTTTGGAGCGAGACACAACCAGTTAACGTCTGCAGCCAGGAGTTAAGCTTTGAATTTAAATCAGCAACTTCACGTTACTTGTTTGCTCGAGCAGCGTCAATGGAGTGTGAGGCTTGGGGGATTTTTAAAAATGTGTGTAAGATGCCGTGCGTGTCTCCTAGGGAAGGCAGGTTTTTTTTTTCTTCAAGCTTCAAAAGAATTACTGTGTTGAAGGCTTATCCAACACCTAGAAAGTCCCATGGTCCAAAGGACAGGCTGTTTTTGGCTTTTTGAGCCTGGTTCTTGTCCACAAGGAAGTCTTTTGTGTACTGGAAAATAAAAGGAATAATTTATTAGATTCCCAAGGGCCGAATTAAGCACTTAACAGTTTTCCCAAATTGCATCTCTTGGCAACAACAAAAAATTTTTTTTTTTTACAGCTAACAGTATAAATTTGAGTACTTTTCTTCGTATATTTCACGATACAAAACTTAAGTGTTTCTTAGGAACCAGAGGTCCACATTTATTTTCATACTGACGACAAGAGAAGTAATGTTTTTCAAACCGATGCGCAGTTTCTGTAAAACATTCTGAGCCAACTCAGTGGAAGACCAGGGGGCATTTCTCAGACTGGCATTGTACGTCGGGGACGGGCAGGGTGATCTTTTAAGATATCGTAAATGGGGTTTGTAATCTGATTTAAGACCGGATTCTTTTAAAACCTAATAAAAACACTGCCTGTATCTATGGGAAGATACCAAATAGGTGCTTCAAAGCAACGGAACCACCGTTGGGCTGATTGGAATGGTTGGTCTGTTGGCAAAACGCTTGACCACAGATTTTGCTTTGTTCCCCCTGCAGGAGTGAGAGTTAAAAAAAAAAAAAAAAAATTGTTGGCTCCTTTCCTCTTCCCGAGCCTCCTGACAGTCAGTGCAAAGCCAGACAACGGATGCCAAGGCATCCCGGCCTGCCGGGTGGAGAGCACAGTCCTTTCATACTGTCGCACTGAGTAGATGCCGCAGGGGGTGGGGAAATGCCACCTAGAGGTTGCAGTGAGCCACCCCGCGTTTTCACGTGGCAAAAAAACTCCCGGGATAACAAAAAGAGAGAGCTCGTAGGCATCAGAATTCAAGTTGTGAGTAGCAGAGTTCATTAGGAATATGAGAGTGTCACAGCCGTGACCCTGGAGTGGCTCCGTACAGGACTGGTGAAATCACGCTGCCCGTATTCGCACATGCAGCGACAGTCCTCAGTTCTTTGGTGAAGAAGTTAAGTGGGGGAAAAAAAAAATCTGCCTCGGCTTAAAGTTCAAGACGGAGGTGGAATACTGTGAATAAAAAGTTATCAGTTCTAGTTTTGCTTTGATTTTTTTTTATCTAAGGAGAAATACAGAACGAATACTTTCTGCATTAGAATTCAGATGTGTAGTTTTTTTCCTTTTTTTTTTTTTTTAACAATTACTTGTTATATAGTGGTAGTACCCTGGTGTGATATTTTTTGAGGTAGGGAGTAAATTGATGTACTCTTTTTTTTTTTTTTTTTTTTTTTTTTTTGAGGCAGAGTCTCACTGTCACCCGGGCTAGAGTGCCGTGGCGTCAGCCTCGCTCACAGCAGCCTCAACCTCCTGGGCTCCAGCGATCCTCCTGCCTCAGCCTCCTCAGTAGCTGGGACTACAGGCATGCGCCACCACGCCTGGCTCATTTTTTCTGTATATATATTTTTAGTTGTGCAGCTAATTTCTTTCTATTTTTTTAGTAGAGACGGGGTCTCGCTCTTGCTCAGGCTGGTCTCGAACTCCTGACCTCGAGCGATCCTCCCGCCTCGGCCTCCCAGAGTGCTGGGGTGACAGGCCTGAGCCACCGCGCCCGGCCCTGATATACTCTTTATAATAGCATTTTTTGTGTACTTTATCATTTAACTCTTAAGCCTCTGCAGAGGATTTAGAGCCAGACTGTTGAACTGAAATCCTGATCTAGTACTTCCTGGCTGTATGGTTTTGGGTAAGTCACTTGGTATAAGATCTTCAGCTTCCTTCCCATTAATATGGAGCGAGAATACATAACTATGCAGGGTTGTAAGATGAAAGGTAATATGTTTATTAATACCTGACTCAGCTATCCAGCTGTTAAAACCTGTCAGAAGTGGTCAGGGCAGGCCGAAATGGATGGAATTCACCAAGGTCAGGCAGTAAACGCAGGAACCGCGATAAAAACTGTGGAATTGCTTTCCACAATGTACTCTGTTCTCTGTCATCCTGGCCAGAATGCAGAGTGTGTCTTGCTTGCTTTCACTGTATCTGTAGTTTATTTTGATTGCAGGTACGTTGGAGCACTAAAGTGAGTTAGCGAGCACCGTGCGCGTGCGCATTCAGAGGGCAAAAGCTGCCCTGTGGTCTAAGAGCAGTTAGTTAGGTCAGCAACATGGATGAGTCAGGGATAACCCTGAACTTGGGGAAGATAAGGTTACACGCAAATGTAAACCGTATAAAATAATAGCGGCAGCCAGAATGACCTCACGCTTTGCTGGTGTCATTTGATCCCCAACCTTCCTCTTGCTACTTATCTTAAACGTGTTTCCTAGGATAGAGTTGTTATTGATTAGAACTCACGGTCCCGAGCATACTGTTAGATTTAAGTAGTTTACTGGTTTTCGGAGTATCAACAGTATGGCATGATTGTGTTAATGAAGATAAATTTTGAAGACCCTTTGTGCTTTTATCGCTTCTAGGATTTAATCTTCAAGGCCCAGGTAGGAGCAAAATCTGTAAAATCAGTCAAACCTTAGTGGTACGTAGTATATATATATACATGGCCCCTCACAGTGAGTCTTTAGTCTTTTCAAGCATCATCTTCACTCTCAGAGGTATCCCTCCCCCTGCCCGGCGTGCCCTGTCCCCCTGCCACCTCTTTGAGTGGTTTGTGTTTTGAAAATTTGACCCACAGACATTGAACCTCAGAAACAGAAGTCTGATATCTGGAGTTGAAAGCGTGAACTCACTTGGAAATTGCCCGTTTTTCTCTTCTTAACCTTCTCTCCATTCCATTAATAGACTGTAAGCAGAGTCGGCCCCAGTGTAAACCTGCCGGGTAGGTGTTGGACTGAGTTCGGTCTAAACTGCCCGCAGGCGATCCAACTTAACTGGGGGAAGAGCGGAAGAAAACAATAACTCTGCAGAGGACGTAAACCTTTGCAGGGTTTTGGTTGAGCATCTATTAAGCACAAGGTACCTTGTTACAGTTCTCACCCCAGGTCGGGTTCATCTTGTCCCGTCTGTAAGGACAGAGAGAGCAGGCAGGTATCTTTGCAGTCACACCGTCTGTGGTCAGAGTGGATTCATTGTTTGCGAGGACAACTGTGTGGGGGGTGGCGTGATGATTTAAAGGTGACTTGCTGGGAAAAGAATCTGACAAAAGGCAACATGGCGGGGCCATGAGATGTCAACACGGTGTCCTGGGTCTCAACTGAGGAGAGTTCCAGGCTGGGAGATGCGGCCAGACTCTTTTATAGAGTTGGCATTTCAGTGGAAGGCTGGGCGAGGCGGTGCCGGGTGGAGGCAGGGCAGGGGGAGCAAGACGGAGCCGCAAACTTGCAGGCAGGAGCAGCGGGAGGCCCTGAGACTCGTGGAGCCGTGACTCTCGGCTGTGTCTTGTCGTGTCCTAAAAAAGCCTGGAATTCTCTGAAGACGTTTAGCTATGTGTGTACGTAAGGTGACTATTAGGAGGAGGACCCGCCTCTAGCGTAAGCAGTACACCTCTAAAACATGGTGGCAGTCGGTTGGTTTATTAATGCTGCTACAGAGACGGATCTATTGCAAGGGACTGGTTGGTTATTCAGTGACAGCGTAGATCGCCTGGTTCACTGTTGAGGGTTGGCTTGGTGGAAGGGAGGAAAAGGCGGATTGCATGCAGGTTACCTAAGCCCGTGGGAAAGGCCTCTGTAAAAAGCGTGTGTCATACTGATGGGGGGTTTGGGGACTGGTAATAAAGTTAACGTCCTGGCCCCGCCCCCCCCAGTCCCTCTCTGTCTCCGGGGTACAGTGCAGTGACATCATAATAGCTCACAGCAACCTCAGACTCCTGGGCTCAAGCAATCCTCCTGCCTCGGCCTCCCGAGTAGCTGGGACGACAGCCATGCGCCACCACGCCCGGCTCATTTTTCTCTCTATATAATATTTTTTAGCTGTGCATATAATTTCTTTTTGTTTTTAGTAGAGACGGGGTCTCGCTCTTGCTCAGGCTGGTCTCGAACCCCTGACCTCGAGCGATCCTCCCGCCTCGGCCTTGCTGGGATGACAGGCGTGAGCCCCCGCGTCCAGCTAATTTTTCTATTTTTAGTATAGACCGGGTCTCGCTCTTGCTCAGGCTGGTGTTTTTTTTTCCCTTTTAAGACTCAGTGGGGTTTTTTCCTTCTGGTTTTTTTTTTTTTAGCCTTTACTGTAGTAAACAAAATTATGTGAGGCTAAAAAATGCCACCCCCGCCTAAAAATCTGTGGATGGCAAAACCAACATCCAAGACTTCTGTCACAGTGTATAAAGGTGCATATCTGTTTTTGCAGAGTAGTTTAAGTGCGGTCCTATAAGGCACTGTGTTAATGGGATTGTTTTAACTAAATGGAGAAATGCTTGCTGCTTGCCTTAAATGTAATTTGTGGTCCATATTGAAATGATGCCGTTTTACCCAACTTTCAGTCGGGAGTTAGGGTAGGAAAAAGTAGAGCTTAATGTTTAATACTAAAGGCCAGACAAGGTGGCTCACACCCGTAATCCTAGAACTTTGGGAGGCCGAGGCAGGAGGATCGCTTGAGGCCAAGAGTTGGAGGCCAGCCTGGGCAACATAGCAAGATCTCATTTCTAAGAAAAAAAGAAAAAAAATGAGCTGGGCGTGGTGGCACGCACCTGTCTTGCCAGCTTCTTGGGACGCTGAGGCGGGAGGGTCCCTTTCACTTGGGGGCAGGAGTAGGGGGCTGCAGTGAGCTGTGATCCCACCGCTGTGCTCCCGCCTGGGTGACAGAGTGGGACTGTGTCTCTTTAAAAAAAAAAAAAAAAATGTTACTTTAGCTAATGTTTGCTTTCCAGAAGTGTTTCAAGTAAACTGAACATTGTAACCACTGGCTTTGTATCCCTGGTAAGCATCTGATGATTCCTTTGTAACATTTTTCCTTTGTACTTTACAGTTGTGAAATGAACAGGTCCCTTTAAAGCAGCCTGAAGGAGAGATCGTCAGGAAGTATTTGTTTAGCTTTCGAGACAGGTAGTGATATTGGCTAATCAGAGATTTTGTTTCTTTTTTTTTTTTTTTTAAAGAGAAATGTCTTAAATAGTAAATTATGAAATATTCAGGACTGGTCAGCTTGCCTGGATTACACTGTAAAAGTAAGTGATCGTTTATGTGCAAAGAACTCAGGAGAGCAATGTTAGACGTGCTCCTATTGATCTAATTGTAAACTGGAGAAGATGCAAAATGAACAAAACGGGCATGGAGAGGAAGCAGGTGCCAGGAGCAGTATTTTTCTTTTTCTTTTTCTTTTTTTTTTTTTTTTTTTGAGACAGAGTCTCTCTCTGTCGCCCGGGCTAGAGTGCCGTGGCGTCAGCCTCGCTCACAGCAACCTCAGCCTCCTGGGCTCAAGCGATCCTCCTGCCTCAGCCTCCCGAGTCGCTGGGACGACAGGCATGCGCCACCACGCTCGGCTCATTTTTTCTATTTTTAGTTGTCTGGCTAATTTCTTTCTATTTTTTTAGTAGAGACGGGGTCTCGCTCTTGCTGAAGCTGGTCTCGAACTCCTGACCTCGAGCGATCCTCCCGCCTCGGCCTCCTCCCGGAGTGCTGGGATCACAGGTGTGAGCCACCACACCCGGCCTGGCTGGTTTCTTTTGACTGCATGTGAAACCCCAAGTATCCCATACATACAGATAAAATTTTTTTTTTTGGTGATACATTCAAGGTCAAGTGGCAAGAGTTGATGGAAGGATTCCTCTGAAAACTTTATCCTCAATCAGATAGTGGAGAGTTGGAATAAATGAATATTGGGTTTTTTTCTTTTGAATATTTGGCAATGGAAACTTTTTGATACTAAACTTTAGCTTAAATTGTAGTCACCGTACTTCTCTACAAGTTAATGGTTAAACAATCATTGAAAGAGGTGAACCCTGGCATTTTTCTGATTGCCTTATGGGGGTTTGGTGCTGCGGTTGGTTTGGCTAATTCCACCATCCAGTCAGTCTTACGCTATTGAAACAATATGTTTTTCTAGGTGATGGTACCGGTGCTTAGGTTTGAGAGAGTATTTAAAATACTACTTTGTGTACCATTGCTCCACACTGGGATGTAGGGTAAAAATATTTAGATATGGAAGTGTGGAAAAATAGTTTATGATGTTTTCATTCCATTCTACTCCATTTCCTTCTAAGAATAGCATCAGTTTATTTTTAGATTGTTACAAAAGAAGTACAAAATCCATTTGCTTTAGTGGGAGTTTTATTTTTACTTTAAAATAATACCCAGTACAGGAGTCTATTGAATTCTAAGTAGTGTTGTTTTAAACATAAAATGACAGAAACATTTGGAAAGGGGGGAGATGAGGAGAGAAGAAAATTCAAGTGTTAGCAGTGCTGTAGTAGCACTTCAGTGTACCTCCTGGTCATTTCGCTAATATTTTTAACATACGTCTGTCCCTCGATATCCGTGGGGAATTGGTTTCAGGACCTCACTTGGATACTAAAATTCTTGGGTGCTCAAGTTGCTAATGTAAAATGGTGCGGTATTTGTAAATAACCTATGCTTTAAATCATCTCTGGATTACTGTTTGTTGTTGTTGTTGTTGTTGTTGTTTTTGAGACAGAGTCTCGCTCTGTCACCCAGGCTAGAGTGCCGCAGCGTCAGCCTCGCTCACAGCAACCTCAGACTCCTGGGCTCCAGCGATCCTCCTACCTCAGCCTCCCGAGTAGCTGGGCCTATAGGAATACGCCACTATGCCCGGCTAATTTTTTCTATATATATATTTTTTAGTTGTCCAGCTAATTTCTTTCTATTTTTAGTAGAGATGGGGTCTCGCTCTTGGTCCTGCTGGTCTCGAACTCCTGACCTCGAGCGATCCTCCCGCCTCGGCCTCTCAGAGGCGTGAGCCACCACGCCCGGCCTCTACCAGTTATTTCTAATATTGTGTGTTCCTTGACACTAACCCTGTAAATCCCATCGCCCCATCAATAGTATTGACATGTGTATTAATACCCACATGCTTCACGTCAGTGGTTTTAAAGATCAGAAATTGTATGATCTATGCAACGTTTTACAATATTTCATTTCCAATATGCTTTATCGTAGATAGGTAATGCCTAAGTGTATAGTCGTGTAATTAATTATTTTTTTAAACAAATACGTCGGCTAGTTTTTGCCCCAGGATAATTTTCCGAAGATCCATTTAAAGGGGAATAACGGTTGAAAGTCGTTTCCGTGGTCTGACGCTGCTGTTTCTCATGTTTCGAAGATCTGCCTGCAGCCATGAGCAGCAACGAGTGCTTCAAGTGTGGACGGTCCGGCCACTGGGCCCGGGAGTGCCCCACCGGCGGGGGCCGCGGCCGCGGGATGAGAAGCCGAGGCAGAGGTGGTTTTACCTCGGATAGAGGTATTTTGTCGATTACAAAAATTGGCAGTACGCCAGTATTCGTCAGGACCACGACCGGTCTAATCCGTCAAAATCCTTTTCTTGTTTCTGCTGCAAATAGGTTTCCAGTTTGTCTCCTCCTCTCTCCCAGACATCTGTTACCGCTGTGGGGAGTCCGGCCACCTCGCCAAGGACTGCGACCTTCAGGAGGATGGTAAGTGTTTAACCCTTCGCTTCCCTGCTCCTGCAGAGCCTGGAGGGAAGCGGGCCTGCGCCGCTGCACGCAGCCCCGGCAGGGATTTCCCGCCCTTGAGGCTTTGTGTCGCGTGCTGCAGAGGGACGCCTTGCAGAGGTGTTATAGTCTCCGCCCGCTTCCCTTCCCTATTGTTGAAGCCTGCTATAACTGCGGCCGAGGCGGCCACATCGCCAAAGACTGCAAGGAGCCCAAGAGGGAGCGGGAGCAGTGCTGCTACAACTGCGGCAAGCCCGGCCACCTGGCCCGCGACTGCGACCACGCCGACGAGCAGAAGTGCTATTCTTGCGGCGAGTTTGGACACATTCAGAAAGATTGCACCAAAGTGAAGTGCTATAGGTAAGCCGCCGGCAGGCCGCTGGCCGAGATCCTTCTAGAGACAGGTGATTAGCTACAAACGAAGGGCCTTGTGGATCGGTGCATTCGGGGAAAGTTGGCTGTGACCAGACAGAAGAGCCCTTTTGGCATCCCTAACCAGCAGCCCCTCTGTGCTCCAGCCTGCGTCCTTCCACGGTAGCTTGGGGCACACGGCACCTGGATAGTTTATGTGACCATGGAGTTTTTCTTCTTTTTTTCCTTCTTCTCCAATCTGAAGGAATTGTTTTTGGTTTTTTTGTTTGTTTGTCTGTCTTTTTTTTTTTTTGGTGGTGTTTTTGGTTGTTTTTTTTTGAGACAGACACACTCTGTTGCCTGGGCTAGAGTGCCGTGGCGTCAGCCTCGCTCACAGCAACCTCAGACTCCTGGGCTCAAGCGATCCTCCTGCCTCAGCCTCCTGAGGAGCTGGGACTACAGGCATGCGCCACCATGCCCGGCTAATTTTTTCTATATACATATTTTTAGCTGTCCAGATCATTTCTTTCTATTTTTAGTAGAGACGAGGTCTTGCTCTTGTTCAGGCTGGTCTCGAACTCCTGACCTCAAGCGATCCTCCCACCTTGGCCTCCCAGAGTGCTGGGATGACAGGAGTGAGCCACCGTGCCCGGCCGATTATGGAGTTTTTTAAATAGAATGTTATATAATAATTGGAAGCTTCCAGGGAGTTTGTAGAAAGCTATGTAATTCATATACATAAATCTTGTTTCATCATATAATCAGATATCTTCGCCTGTGAAATATAATAAACTATGCATATTTAAAGTGTACAGTTAGATAAATTTAGCTGTGTACGTACCCATGAAACCTTAGGAGATTAATTTGGATAAAAAGAACATCTTGGCCGTTGTTTTTGTTTTGAATTTGATTTTGGTTGATCTCTTATGGCAAAAGTTTCAGTTTCATAGCTTGCGCTGTACAGTTGAGTAGCTCTGTGATCCAACTACTCCTTCCGGCCTTCAGTTTATTAATCTGAAGATTTATTGCTTTGGAGAATGCACTGCTTTGCTTATTAACGGGTGTGTGTTCTGTAATGATCATTGCTTGGTAGGCGGCCTTGGTTTTTTTTTTTTTGGGGGGGGGGGGTTTGTCTTTTTTTTTTTTTTTTTTAATTTCTTCCCTATTCGGCTTGTTGCTATAGGTAGACGGCTTTGTTCTGAGCACCCTCGTGAAGACTGTTTTGATCTCTCCCCAGGTGTGGCGAGACCGGTCACGTAGCCATCAACTGCAGCAAGACGAGCGAGGTCAACTGCTACCGCTGCGGCGAGTCGGGGCACCTGGCGCGGGAGTGCACGATCGAGGCCACCGCCTAACCGTGCCCCCCGTCGCCCCTCCTTTTCTGATCGATGGTTGTATTATTTTCTCTGAATCCTCTTCACTGGCCGACGGTTGGCGCACACACACACACACACACAGGCAACTCCCGGGCCAGTGAGCTTTACTTGCCGTGTAAAAGGAGGAAAGGGGTGGAAAAAAAAAAAAAAAAAAAAACAAAACCGACTTTCTGCATTTAACTACAAAAAAAAAAAAAGTTTGTTTAGTTTGGTAGAGGTGTTATGTATAATGCTTTGTTAAAGAGCCCCCTTTTCCGTGCCACTGGTGAATAGGGATCGAGGAGTGGGAAGAGTTGAGTCAGACCGCGAGCCCGTCCCGGGCTCCTCGAACTCGTTCCCACGTAGGAGGTAAAATGAATTCTGGAAGCATCCACGAGCTTCCGTAAATAACATTAATTTTTAGCAGCAGAACGATGGCCTTGGATCGTGTGACCTCAGTAGCTATTAAATAACATCCAGTAACATCTGTCTCGGGCCCGACCTAGAACATACAGTTGAGTGGGGAGTCAACAAAAAGACAAACATGCGTGTGATAACGGCTGTTGCGAGAGAGATCGGGGTGCAAGCCTAACCGTCCCCGCAGCGCATGGATGCTGCGCGTGTAGACGGCGTTGACGAAAGGTTTAGAACGACATTTTTTGTTTTTCAAAGATTAAATCGAAAACCCGGAGTCAAAAACATCAGCGCTCAGAGTTAGCATCATTCGAAGCTCTTCAGGAATTGCAGAGAAATGCATTTTCACAGAAATCAAGAGGTTATTTTTGTATACTATTATCACCTAGACAACTGTGTTTCCTTTGCAGTAATGAGTTTTTAAAAGTCAGATGGAAAAAGCAACTGAAGTCCTAGAAAATAGAAAAAATGTAATTTTAAACTATTCCAATAAAGCTGGAGGAGGAAGGGGAGTTTGACTCAAGTTCTTTTTTGTTTTGTTTAAAAAATTCTCATTAATGTACATAGTACAAAAAAATGCCATATTAAAGCGGGGAACGTGGAGGACCGAAAGCCGGCGGTTTGAGCTCTTTTTTTCTCTTGCTAACTCAGTCGTGACAAGTTGCTGTCACAAGGCTGCGTAGGGTTTAGGGACTTCGGTGTCAGCCAGCTGTTCTGCAGAATTGTATGAAGTTCTCTGTGTGATCCATCGTAACGACGCCGTCGAGTTGTGTGCTCACGCGGAACAGTTCTGATACCGCGGCTGCGTTTTTAGCATTTTACATTCTGGGCTTCGTCGGCATCTGAAAACGTTGGGTTTCTTGTCTTTTTTCCTAGGCTCTGATTTTGGGTCGAGACAGACCTCAGGAATCGTGTGGTTTAATGAACTCACTTTATAGATGAGTTCATAGAAGTCCTCTACTGTTTCCGCCCTCCCCGCCCCCCGAAATTAAATACACTGCATAGCATATATTTTTTCATTCTGTGATATTTTTGCTGAGCCGATTGTGTACGTCTCAGATGTTGAGCTTATTAAATGTTTGTTTTCTGCAAGTAATGTCATAGCATGAGGAGACAAAAAGCTGTTGTCAAAGGCACGGCTGTGAACTGCAGTTAAATTTGAGGTTTGGGGGCCGGGGCATAAGGAGTCATCTCCCCCCCTGAGATCCAGCCTCACGTAAGAAAACCTAAAAAACACAGCAAATGGGGTAGATATGCTGTTGCTCTTTAGGTCAGCCCGGGTCTGGGCAATAATGAGATGCAATTTATTGGTATTGAGCTTGACAGCTCGAGCAGCGCAACAAGGAAATGTACTTCACAGGGAAATCAAGCTAATTAAAAGCCAACGTGCAAGTGCAGCGTGTGTAGGAGCTAGTGCTCTGCTGCGAGACTTGGTTTTACGGGGCCTTTTTAAAAAAAGTTGTTATAGAATGACATTAACTTGATGATGCCCGAATGGTTTTTGTCAAAAGTGAGGTTGGTTTGGGGGTTTGCTTGCACCACTGAGTAAGAAATGATGATGATTCTTTTTTTTTTTTTTTTTTGAGATAGAGTCTGGCTCTGTCGCCCGGGCTAGAGTGCCGTGGCGTCAGCCTCGCTCACAGCAGCCTCAGCCTCCTGGGCTCCAGCGATCCTCCTGCCTCAGCCTCCCGAGTAGCTGGGACTACAGGCATGCGCCACCACGCCCGGCTCATTTTTTTCTATGTATATTTTCAGTTTTCCAGCTCATTTCTTGCTATTTTTAGTAGAGACGGGGTCTCGCTCTTGCTCAGGCTGGTCTCGACCTCCTGACCTCGAGCCATCCTCCCGCCTCGGCCTCCCCGAGTGCTGGGATCCAATTCCCCTCTCAAAGGTGGGATGCAGTTCCCTTCCCCAGAGGGAACCAGAGAGGTCTCCGAGTGGAACTCAGGTTAAGTCTGTAGGGGGAGCGGATGCCAGAACAATCCACATAGGAAATGTTTTTTGAATCCTGCCATACGTGATCTCTGCATCCCAGAGTCAGGGATTTAACGGCTAAAGACGTGCAAATATCGAGAGCCTCATCTGAGCGAGGAAGAACTACTAGTTTGGGGCCGGGTACTTACGGGAAAGGTTAAACTGTCGTGAAGAAAAGACCCCCAAACGCAGTGACCTTAACAAGACACACGTTTATTTTTCGCATTTTGCAGAGCTCGGTGTTGTGGAGCTGGGAGGGGCACCTGCATCCTCACAGCAGTTCTGAGTTCCGGTTGGCCGTGCCTGTCATCTCTTCGTCTCAGCAGAGGTGGCGAAAGGACAAAGGATGTCCCCTCGGTTCCCGCTGGCCTTTATTTAACCCCAACCCTAGCTGCCAGAGAGGTGGGGAGATGGAGTCTATACGGGGGTGGCCACGTGCCCACTTAGGACTTGCAAAGAAAACTTGCTGTCCTTGTCCCATCCAGGCACGAGGTCCTGGTGGCTCAGTGCGTGTCCTGTCCTGTCTGACACTGAACCCCAGGTCACCTGCTTCCCTGGCTGGCTCGGGCCTCCCGGCTGCCGCGAGGGTGCCCAGCCCCGGTGGGGCTCCCTGGCAGAGGGCGTCACCGGGGCCGAGACATGCTGTCGCCGTGTCATTCCATTCCTTCCCACCAGTGTCCCCTTGTCCCCCTGGTCCCTGTCTAAGGACCCGGCCCCGGCCATGTGCCCAGCCCCGGTGGGGCTCCCTGGCAGAGGGCGTCACGGGGGCCGAGACACGCTGTCGGCGTGTCATTCCATTGCTTCCCATCAGTGTCCCCTAGTCCCTAAGGACCCGGCCCCGGCCGTGTCCCCTTCGCACAGTGACCGCATCTCCGGGAAGCGACTCCTCTCCGCCCTCCCCCCTCCGCCCCAGAAGCGGCTTTTTCCTCCCGGGACCTTCCATCCTTCCGGGAGGACGTGCCCAACCCGGCGCGACTCCCGCTCCCACCGGCCCCGGGGACCGGCAGGGGCTCCCGGGCGGGCGAGCCATTCCCCAAACGGGACAGCAGCCGTCACCGAACAATCGAGAACGGGGCCGCGGGGATAACCGAGTGGCGACACTCACTTCCGGGCAGCCTCCCGCACGCTCGCGCGCAACGCCCCCTACTTCCGCCAGCGCCTGTAACTGACACGGGAAATTGCACACTTGGTATCGCGAGAACAAACCCGGCCACCGGGGCTCCTCCGAACGCGCCCGTCCTACGACGCATGCGCAACTTTTAACCACACCCCCTCCCTGCGTAACCGCGCACGCGCGAGCGCCAGGGCGCGGCGCACGGACGCCGCGCGGGAAGGGCCACGCCCAGGAGCGTGCTGCGGTATTTTCTGCCCGGCCCGATGCCCACGATCACTTCCGGTTCCCCGCTTCCGGTCCGGCCCGCTTAGCCTTCCGCCAAAAACGTCAGCGCCCGCGGGCGGTGGGAATCCGCGGTGCTCCCGGAGGTCGTCCTGGCTTGAGGCTGCGAAGGTCGCCGGGCTGGGGCCGCGGGGCTCCGGGGCGGCGGCCTCAGCGACACCATGGTGAGTGGGGTGCGCTGGGGACGGACGGGGCGAGCGGGCAGGCTGTCACGTCCCCAGCCCTGCTGGGGCTGCCCGTGGTGTCGCAGGTCACGGGCGCAGCGACACTGCGGGCCGGAGGCGCCCGGGGTGTCACCTGGCGGCTTGTCAGAACTTGAAAGGGGAACCTGGAACCCGGACCCCGATGAAGCTCTCTCCGCCGTCCATGGGGACATCGAGACGGGCTCCAGTCGCGGCGGGCGCGTGACTGGCGACACCGGGGACAGCTGTGACTGTACGTTTGTGGCATCCCTGGTCCCCTCCCGGGCTGCCCCCCGGGGCACACACTTCGCAAGGGGGCGTCTTCTGTCGCCTCCCGAACGCCTGACACGGGGCTCGGAATGAATGAATGAATGAATGAATGACAGGAGGGCGGGAGGTCGTGACCCCGGGGGCGGCGCCTTGGTGGCTTCCAGAAGCGTTTGCGGCCCGCGGACATTGCCGGTCGCGAAGAGGATGCTCGGAGGTGATACTGTTGGCTACAGTGTGGTTTTCCGTAAGCGGAGCCCCTGGAAGAAGCGCAGGGTTGTGCTAAAAACAACAACAAAAAAATAAAATAAAGCGGCTCAGGACGCCATGGTTGAGGGATAGACGATACGGATTGGAAGCCGGTGTAGACCGATGAGCGCAAGATCCCAAGGAGAGAAACCAGTGGACGAGACGTAGCCTCTTCTGGCGGAGGATATTTCCCAAATCCCAGCCGTTCTCCTTGATCCCAGATCCCTGCCGTTCTCCTTGATCCCAAGTCCCTGCCGTTCTCCTTTATCCCAAGTCCCTGCCGTTCTCCTTTATCCCAAATCCCTGCCGTTCTCCTTTATCCCAGATCCCTGCCGTTCTCCTTTATCCCAAGTCCCTGCCGTTCTCCTTTATCCCAAATCCCTGCCGTTCTCCTTTATCCCAAATCCCTGCCGTTCTCCTTTATCCCAAGTCCCTGCCGTTCTCCTTTATCCCAAGTCCCTGCCGTTCTCCTTTATCCCAGATCCCTGCCGTTCTCCTTTATCCCAAATCCCTGCCGTTCTCCTTTATCCCAGATCCCTGCCGTTCTCCTTTATCCCAGATCCCTGCCGTTCTTTATCCCAGATCCCTGCCGTTCTCCTTTATCCCAGATCCCTGCCGTTCTCCTTTATCCCAGATCCCTGCCGTTCTCCTTTATCCCAGATCCCTGCCGTTCTCCTTTATCCCAGATCCCTGCCGTTCTCCTTTATCCCAGATCCCTGCCGTTCTCCTTTATCCCAAGTCCCTGCCGTTCTCCTTTATCCCAAGTCCCTGCCGTTCTCCTTTATCCCAGATCCCTGCCGTTCTCCTTTATCCCAAGTCCCTGCCGTTCTCCTTTATCCCAAGTCCCTGCCGTTCTCCTTTATCCCAGATCCCTGCCGTTCTCCTTTATCCCAGATCCCTGCCGTTCTCCTTTATCCCAAGTCCCTGCCGTTCTCCTTTATCCCAAGTCCCTGCCGTTCTCCTTTATCCCAAGTCCCTGCCGTTCTCCTTTATCCCAAGTCCCTGCAGTTCTCCTTTATCCCAGATCCCTGCCGTTCTCCTTTATCCCAGATCCCTGCCGTTCTCCTTTATCCCAGATCCCTGCCGTTCTCCTTTATCCCAGATCCCTGCCGTTCTCCTTTATCCCAAGTCCCTGCCGTTCTCCTTTATCCCAAGTCCCTGCCGTTCTCCTTTATCCCAGATCCCTGCCGTTCTCCTTTATCCCAGATCCCTGCCGTTCTCCTTTATCCCAGATCCCTGCCGTTCTCCTTTATCCCAAGTCCCTGCCGTTCTCCTTTATCCCAGATCCCAGCCGTTCTCCTTTATCCCAGATCCCTGCCGTTCTCCTTTATCCCAAGTCCCTGCCGTTCTCCTTTATCCCAAATCCCTGCCGTTCTCCTTTATCCCAGATTCCTGCCGTTCTCCTTTATCCCAAGTCCCTACAGTTCTCCTTTATCCCAAGTCCCTGCCGTTCTCCTTTATCCCAGATCCCTGCCGTTCTCCTTTATCCCAAATCCCTGCCGTTCTCCTTTATCCCAAGTCCCTGCCGTTCTCCTTTATCCCAGATCCCTGCCGTTCTCCTTTATCCCAGATCCCTGCCGTTCTCCTTTATCCCAAATCCCTGCCGTTCTCCTTTATCCCAGATCCCTGCCGTTCTCCTTTATCCCAAGTCCCTGCCGTTCTCCTTTATCCCAAATCCCTGCCGTTCTCCTTTATCCCAAATCCCTGCCGTTCTCCTTTATCCCACGTCCCTGCCGTTCTCCTTTATCCCAAGTCCCTGCCGTTCTCCTTTATCCCAGATCCCTGCCGTTCTCCTTTATCCCAGATCCCTGCCGTTCTCCTTTATCCCAGATCCCTGCCGTTCTCCTTTATCCCAGATCCCTGCCGTTGTCCTTTATCCCAGATCCCTGCCGTTCTCCTTTATCCCAAGTCCCTGCCGTTCTCCTTTATCCCAGATCCCTGCCGTTCTCCTTTATCCCAAATCCCTGCCGTTCTCCTTTATCCACCAAGCTTTTGTTTCTGTACCAGTTGAAAGGAAGAGTCTGAAAAGAAGATTTCAATTGAACTCATTCTTGAGGGGGTGTGTCTATAAACTCATGTGCCTGATGCCACCGCGTATTTATGTCCTTAAATCATCGCGCTGTCGCTATGAGATAAGAAATACGATCTCTATTGTAAAGATGGGGAGACTGAAGTTTAGAGAGACTCCTTCCTCTCAGGGGTGGTAAATGGAAGAGCTGGAAGTAAAAGTCCCTGACTCAGCCAGTAGTGTTTCTGTCTACACTGCAACCCAGAAAACATTCTTTTATTTATTTATTTTTTGGACACAGAGTCTCGCTCTGTCGCCCGGGCTAGAGTGCCGTGGCGTCAGCCTCGCTCACAGCAACCTCACACTCCTGGGCTCAAGCAATCCTCCTGCCTCAGCCTCCCGAGTAGCTGGGACCACAGGCATGTGCCACCACGCCCGGCTCATTTTTTCTATACATATATTTTAGCTGTCCAACTAATTTCTTTCTATTTTTAGTAGAGACGGGGTCTCGCTCTCGCTCAGGCTGGTCTCGAACTCCTGACCTCGAGCAATCCTCCTGCCTCGGCCTCCCAGAGTGCTGGGGTGACAGGCGTGAGCCCCCGCGCCCGGCCCAGAAATCAGTCTTTGCCCAACACTGTGTTGTAGGAATAATTGGCTTGACACTAGTGTTAGGGAGCTTGCAGAGAACTCACTTTGCACAAGCCAGTCTTGAGGCTTAAACTTCCCCAAATCCCAGTGGCAAGGAAGAGAAAGGTGTGACGCTGGGTAGCGAGTGTCGTGGTTAGTATAAACCCCGATACAGGGGACCAGCCGAGTTGGGAAGAAGGGGTCCCAAACCAGCTCTCTGGGGTGGTGATGACACAGATAAAATTGCAGGGAGGAATGGGAGTCTCAGGGACAGAGGAGGAGTAAAGATTTTAACCGGAGGGAAGAGCAGCGTAAGTCACAGGATTTGGACGTCTTTGGAATTTTTGGTTGTTGTTACAGCAGTTCAAGCAGTCTGTGGCTGAATCCTTATAAAACTTGTCACTATAAAGTAAATGGTAACTTGCCTGCATGCTACCCAAAAACAAAGCCAAAAAAGGATATTTTAAACATTGCCATTTTTCTTCCCTTCTCTCTCTTTCCAGGCTCGAAATGCGGAAAAGGCCATGTAAGTATCAACCTATTTTTGGCTGTAAACTTTTTGTAGCTTAATAACCGTCACAAGACTCATTTTGTCCTTTCGGTATAGGTAAGCTGTTTCTTTCTCTGCACGTAGCATTCCCTTATTTGCCTATTCGTTTTCCCCATTAGTGTTTTCTTTTCTTTTTTCTTTTTTTTTTTTTTGAGACACAGTGTGGCTCTGTCACCTGGGCTAGAGTGCCGTGGCGTCAGCCTCGCTCACAGCAACCTCAGACTCCTGGGCTCAAGCGATCCTCCTGCCTCAGCCTCCCGAGTAGCTGGGACTACAGGCGTGCACCACCACGCCCGGCTCATTTTTTTCTATATATATTTTTAGTTGTCCAGATAATTTATTTCTATTTTTAGTAGAGACGGGGTCTCGCTCTTGCTCAGGCTGGTCTCAAACTCCTGACCTCGAGCGATCCTCCCGCCTCGGCCTCCCAGAGTGCTGGGGTGACAGGCGTGAGCCACTGCGCCCGGCTGATATTAATCTTTTAACATCTGGATGCATTGCTCATCCCAGTGGTCTGATAAGTAGCGTTTCCCACGGTCCTTACACGCGGTGTAAATTAATGAGATATTTGGGTGTTCAGGAGTACAAATGGCCTTCTCAGCCCTATTCCTTGCAACATGGAAACCATTTAGCTACTCTGTGATTTCTTAATTGCAGTGTTATGTATGAATGACATTAAACATGGTCATGAGTGGGTCTGCCTCGTCCAGGAACACGGGTAATGAGAAATCTGTGAACAGGGTCTAATGGAGTCTTTTATATCCCTCGTAGGACGGCCTTAGCCCGATTTCGCCAGGCTCAACTGGAAGAGGGCAAAGTGAAGGTAGGTGTAAATCTTCCTTAACGAATTGTACAGTATTAAGAATATGCGCAGTAAGACTTCCTCCTGGACAGACGTCATTTTATTTTATTTTTTTATTTTTTTTAATTTGTTTTTGAGACAGAGTCTGGCTCTGTTGCCCGGGCTAGAGTGCCGTGGCGTCAGCCTCGCTCACAGCAGCCTCAGACTCCTGGGCTCAAGCGATCCTCCTGCCTCAGCCTCCCAAGTAGCTGGGACTACAGGCATGCGCCACCACGCCCGGCTAATTTTTCTATATATATTTTTAGCTGTCCGTATAATTTCTTTCTATTTTTAGTAGAGACGGGGTCTCGCTCTTGCTCAGGCTGGTCTCGAACTCCTGACCTCGAGCGATCCTCCCACCTCGGCCTCCCAGAGTGCTGGGGTGACAGGCATGAGCCACCATGCCTGGCCTTTAATATATACCATTCTTTGCATGGTTTTATTTCTTTTGAAATTTTATTCCCACACATATGTGTACATATACACACACATATATTCACGTATGTTTGTTCTAAACTCTGACAGTCATCATTTCTCATGGTGGTATAAATACGCCATGAAATGGATGTGACCTAGTTTATTTAGCCAGCTATTCCCAGACATTTAAGTTGTTTCACCATATTAGATACCATGCAATGAATGTTTTACTAAGAAGATTACAGGGAGAGGTTTAAGGCTTGATGAGGATCCTCTGGAACTGAAACCAAGTGTGCTTAGACCATTAGACATTTTAGACTTCAGGCCTGAATCAGCGGTGAATATCGCATGAATCTCGGAAGTAGTACAGTGGCGACACGTGTCATTTTGCTTCTCCTCAGGAACGAAGACCGTTTCTTGCCTCGGAATGTACCGAGCTGCCCAAAGCCGAGAAGTGGAGACGACAGGTACATTCTGGGTAAATCTGATCTCAGGGGTAGTAACAAGTCTCTGCGGCTTATTATCTGCATACGACTCTTCAACCGGTACTCGAACGATTTTTAATTACTAATTTCGAATTATGGTTTTCCTGCGTTTTGAAAACCTATTCAAAAGTCGTGGGAATGTACCGCCTTTTGTTTGTTTGTTTGTTTTGTTTTTTTTTTCCAGATCATTGGAGAGATATCGAAAAAGGTGGCTCAGATTCAGAATGGTAAGCTCACCATGTCACGCCAAAGAGGAAAAACTGTGATCATCTGAGATGCAAAAAAAAAAAAAAAAGTATTTGACAAAATTTAACATTCATTCGGAATAACAACTCTAAGCAAACTGGGAGTAAAAAGCATTTTTTTACCTTGATAAAGCCCTTCTACCAAAAACCCTGCAGCCAACGTCATATTTAGTGGTGAGAAGTTGAATGTTTTTCTTCTGAAAATCTGGAAGAAGCCTCAGAGGCTAAATCTCCCTCCCTGCTTAGGCGTTTGCTACTTTGATAGTTATATAAATGGAGCTGCAGGGTTTTTTTCAGTTTATATTTCTTAGGTTGCTAATGAGGGTGAGGTTTTTTCCAAGGGTTTTTTTTTCTCCTACGCCATTCTGAACTCCGGTTATAATCCTTGTGCTCTGATTTATTTGGGTGTTGATGGTTTTTCTTAATCAATTTAAATGACTATTTTTATGTAGCGTACCTTTTGTAGACGTTGACATTTCATTTTTAAGGCTACGCCATTTTTTTTTTCTTTTTTCAGACAGAGTCTCACTCTGTCACCCGGGCTAGAGTGCTGTGGCGTCAGCCTCGCTCACAGCAGCCTCAGACTCCTGGGCTCCAGCGATCCTCCTGCCTCAGCCTCCCGAGTAGCTGGGACTACAGGCATGTGCCACCACGCCCGGCTCATTTTTCTATATATATATTTTTAGTTGTCTTGCTAATTTGTTTCTATTTTTAGTAGAGACGGGGTCTCGCTCTTACTCAGGCTGGTCTCGAACTCCTGACCTCGAGCGATCCTCCCACCTCTAAGGCTATGCCATTTTGCAGACATGATATTAACACGTCTGTTTTCCAGCTGGTTTAGGTGAATTCCGGATTCGGGACCTGAATGACGAGATCAACAAGCTGCTCAGGGAGAAGGGCCACTGGGAGGTCCGGATCAAGGAGCTGGGCGGGTCTGATTACGGAGTGAGTAAGCCGCAGCCCCCCGTGGTGGGTCCCACCAAGCACCCCCTGCGGCCCCCAGCCCGTCCCTGCCGTGGAGCGGGCTCTCAATAATGAGAGAAGGCTTGAAAGTGTCCATTGCACGTGGACAGGAAACCTACAAAAGGCCGGGTGGGATGATGCTGACGACCCCGAGCAGCCAGGGCACCTGCACATACCAGCCGGGGACCCTCGAATGGGCCCCTTCTTCTCGCTGGGCCTCGTGTTTAAAATGACCAGGGCCCCTCCCGTCCTTCTCAGTTCCAAGCGACTTCTTTATCTCAGGGACACTCCATACAGCCCTTTTTTTTTTTTATTACTGATTCTTACAGACGGCACAGTAGCTTTTAAACTTTTAGGGCCATAACCCGTTATAAAATACACACACGCCCATGTCATATCACAAGCCAGCATCTCAGGGACACTCCATACAGTCCCTTTTTTTTTTTTTTATTGATTCTTACAGATGGCACAGTAGCTTTCAAACTTTTAGGGCCATAACCCGTTATGAAATACACACACGCCCACGTCATATCACAAGCCAGCACCCGCAGAAGTGTGCTAGAAACAATACTGAGTGTGATGTACTGTTTGCTGTGTCCTATTGTTCCATCTTGATTTTTTTTTTTTTTTACATCTGATGATTGTGACCTGAGTGGATCTCACGACCCCACTGATGGGCGTTGACTTGGAAAACTGTTGCCCCTAGGCCGGGCGCGGTGGCTCAGGCCTGTCATCCCAGCACTCTGGGAGGCCGAGGCGGGAGGATCGCTCGAGGTCAGGAGTTCGAGACCAGCCTGAGCAAGAGCGAGACCCCGTCTCTACTAAAAATAGAAAGAAATCAGATGGACAATTAAAAACATATAGAAATAATGAGCCAGGCGTGGTGGCGCATGCCTGTAGTCCCAGCTACTCGGGAGGCTGAGGCAGGAGGATCGCTTGAGCCCAGGAGGTTGAGGCTGCTGTGAGCGAGGCTGATGCCACGGCACTCTAGCCCGGGCAACAGAGCGAGACACTGTCTCAAAAAAAAAAAAGAAAAAAAGTAGCTGAGACTACAGGTGTGCATCACCACGCCTAGCTAATTTTTAAATCTTTTTGTAGAGACGGGGGTCTCACTCTTGCTCAGGCTGGTCTCAAACTCCTGGCCTGAAGCGATCCTCCCACCTCGGCCTCCCAGAGTGCTGGGATTAAGTAGCCACTGCACCCAGCTATTCAGGATGCTTTTTAAGGGATAAAAAAAGGGACCATAAACATTTTTGTGTGCGTGTAAATATTTCCCACGTTAGCATTCTCTTAAAATACGTCGCAAACATGGAAACAGTGGGTTTAAGGATTGGACCCATTTTCTTTTTTTTCTTCCTAACAAGAAAGTTGGCCCTAAAATGCTGGATCACGAAGGCAAAGAAGTCCCGGGAAACCGAGGCTACAAGTACTTTGGAGCAGCCAAAGATTTGCCTGGTGTCAGAGAGTTATTTGAAAAAGAACGTAAGTAACTGATGTTTGTGAAGGTTTTGCACCGTGCTCGTTGAGAATCATCAGAGTAGATACGCTGTATGCTAAGTGCTCTTCCTGTATTTTTTCTTAGGGTCACAGCAGGTTTATCGTGTAGGAATTATCTTTCCCACATTTTCAGAGAAGCCACAGGCACTGGGATTGAAGTTATAGGCCCAGGGTACACCGTGGGGGCTGGAGAGTGAGCCCAGCTTTGGCTGGTGCCAAATGCCACGCTCTGAGCACACGCCAGTCTGCGGGTCCGGACGAGGAGTTGCTCTGTTTGATGTTCCCCAAAATGGCTGGGGCAGGCTCTGCAGCTCATCAAAGAAGGTTCATGTTTCAGTTACTTATTACTTGAAAATAATTGTAACTGAAGAACAAATAAAAAATTTGGGGGCCGGGCACGGGGGCTCATGCCTGTCACCCCAGCACTCTGGGAGGACGAGGCGGGAGGATCGCTCGAGGTCAGGAGTTCGAGACCAGCCTGAGCAAGAGCGAGACCCCATCTCTACTAAAAATAGAAAGAAATTAGTGGACAACTAAAAATATATGTAGAAAAAATGAGCCGGGCGTGGTGGCGCATGCCTGTAGTCCCAGCTACTTGGGAGGCTGAGGCAGGAGGATCGCTTGAGCTCAGGAGTCTGAGGTTGCTGTGAGCGAGGCTGATGCCACGGCACTCTAGCCCGGGCGACAGAGCGAGACTCTGTCTCAAAAATAAAAATAAATTAAATAAATAAATAAATAAAAAGAATTACTGAAACAGGGAGTGTATATTCAGGCCAAAAAAAAGAAAATTGCTTAAATATTCTGCATAGTAATCCTTAGTCTGAAAATGTTTTCTTCAGGGCATTCTCATTTGTCTTTTTCATTTATTTATCTCTGTATTTGTATTTCCCATCGTGCTTTTTTCATTAGACATTACGACGTTTCCAATGTTATCAAAAGACCTTGCAAAACGACATTATAGGGACTGCGGGATGTCCCATTCCGTAAACATTCTGCAGTTTATAATTTACAATCCTAGGTCATTCCCAAGTTTTAATTAGGATAGATTCCTTTCGAAGGGACTAATGGGGTCAAAGCGCTGATTTCGGGAAAGATCATACCACTTCTGTAATCCCACGAATGGTGCAGAGAAGTGACCATTTCATGGTATTTTCCTGAACGTACTTGCTGGATGGCTGCATCGTGTCATGCCAAGTCTTGGCTCAAAGCGTGATGGTGGCCTTGGAATTCAGCCGAGTGACTGCTGTCTCTTGCAGCTCTTCCCCCTCCCAGAAAGACCCGGGCCGAGCTCATGAAGGCGATTGACTTTGAGTACTACGGCTACCTGGATGAAGACGACGGGGTCATCGTGCCTTTGGAACAGGAATACGAAAAGAAACGTAGGTCTCTGGGCATTTCGGTTCCTTATAGATGCCATCTGATTGCTGTTTTGTTTTTTCTTTTGAGACACAGTCTCACTCTGTCACCCGGGCTAGAGTGCCGTGGCGTCAGCCTCGCTCACAGCAACCTCAGACTCCTGGGCTCCAGCGATCCTCCTGCCTCAGCGTCCCGAGTAGCTGGGACGACAGGCATGCGCCACCACGCCCGGCTAGTTTTTCTATATACATATATATTTTTAGCTGTCCATATAATGTCTTCCTATTTTTAGTAGAGACGGGGTCTCGCTCTTGCTCAGGCTGGTCTCGAACTCCTGACCTCGAGCGATCCTCCCGCCTTGGCCTCCCAGAGTGCTGGGGTGACAGGCGTGAGCCACCGCGCCCGGCCCTGATAGCTGTTCTCTCCTCTGCAAACAGGGTTTTCGATAGTGCTTTATGCCAGAAGGGAGTTTTCCTTATTGCTAATATTCAACTACTCCCCTTAAGGAATAGTCGAGACAGGCAGAGCTCTGTTGGGCCAGACGAACCACACCTGGCCCGGTCCCTTCCCTCCAGGAATTCGTTTCAGACTGGCCTTTCTTGAAGTTGCTAAGTGGCACCTACTTCAGTAGCTTTGAGATCTGCTTTAAACAGAGCTGAAGCAGGGCCGGGCGCGGAGGCTGACGCCTGTCACCCCGGCACTCTGGGAGGCCGAGGCGGGAGGATCGCTCGAGGTCAGGAGTTCGAGACCAGCCTGAGCAAGAGCGAGGCCCCGTCTCTACTAAAAAAATAGAAAGAAATGATCTGGACAGCTAAAAATATATAGAAAAAAATGAGCCGGGCGTGGTGGCTCACGCCTGTCGTCCCAGCTACTCGGGAGGCTGAGGCAGGAGGATCGCTTGAGCCCAGGAGGCTGAGGTTGCTGTGAGCGAGGCTGACGCCACGGCACTGTAGCCCGGGCGACAGAGCGAGACTCTGTCTCAAAAAAAAAAAAAAAAAACCACAGCTGAACAGTTACTGACATCGAGCAAGATGCCGTCACTGTGTATGTGAGTGTTTAGTCCACGTACCGTGCTGCGCATTCGACAGGCCTCCTTCGGAAGCCTCCTGCCAGCGTAGTGACGGATACGTTAGTGCTGATCCCCAGGGGGCACATCAAGCTGGGACTTTGGAAGTGAGTGGCCCAGCGTGGGAGCCTCTTCCCAGCCTGCCACCCCTCTGTCCCCACTGTCCTCACGTGGGCATGCTGGGAAGTCAGTCAAGTTGGTAAACTGGGGAGGGCTGGAGGACGTGCCCTAAAAATGTGCCCTGTAGCAGCTTACAGCCAGAGCCGTGGTAGGACCTGGGGCCCCTCGCGCCAGGGCAGAGTGACGGTGTCCCTGTCCAGAGGGGCTGTCTCGGCCTCACCCCTACAGAGGGCTGAAGGCTGACACAGACTCCGGAATGACCAAGCAGCGCCCGCTGTCCTTTGCTTTCAGTCCGAGCCGACTTGGTGGGGAAGTGGAAGGCAGAGAGAGAGGCCCGGCTGGCCAGAGGAGAAGAGGAAGAGGAAGAGGAAGAGGAGGAGGAAGTCAACATCTACGCTGTCACCGAGGAGGAGGTATTGGGGCCGGTCCCCTCCAGGGCTCGCCGCCTGCTCTGTCCGAGCCCGGAAGCGCGAAGGGGAGGAAGCTCGGCTCAGAGACGAGGCGGGCTCGGGCCGGGCTTGCTCGGCTGCAGGGGGAGCTGTTGAAGACCCCCCGGGGGCTCCCAGGGAGGAGGGCTGCCCAGGCTGGTCTCGAACTCCTGACCTCGAGCGATCCTCCCGCCTCGGCCTCCCCGAGTGCCGGGATGACAGGCGTGAGCCACCGTGCCCGGCCTGCCTTAAACAGCTGCAGAGTAAGGGTGTCTCACGGAGGTGTCAGCGTTTGCACAGCTGGTCCCGTCTGGTGGTTCTGTTGCAGTCGGACGAGGAAGGCAGCCAGGAGAAAGGAGGGGACGACGGGCAGCAGAAGTTCATCGCTCACGTGCCTGTGCCCTCCCAGCAGGAGGTAGGACCGCGGCTGGGCAGAGGAGGGCTCTAGCGGGTTCCGCCAGGGCTGCTCTGGGTCCTGGTCGCACGGGCCTCGTCACTGTGCCCGAAACAGGCTGTGGGACCCAGGAGGGGCGGGGGACCCCCTGCTGCCGGTGAAACCGACAAATGCTTTCCCAGGGGGGAGGGATTGGGGTTCTTGGAGACCCTGCTGCGTGTTGGAATCAGACCCCTCTTCCCGCTGGGTTCTGGCCCGGCTGGTGGCTCTGGCTGAGGACTGAGGCATGAGCCCTTCACCCCCTTTTTTTTTTTTTTTTTTTTTCTTTTTTGAGACAGTCTCGCTCTGTCGCCCGGGCTAGAGTGCCGTGGCGTCAGCCTCGCTCACAGCAGCCTCAACCTCCCGGGCTCAAGCGATCCTCCTGCCTCGGCCTCCCGAGTCGCTGGGACTACAGGCATGCGCCACCACGCCCGGCTCATTTTTTTTCATATACATATTTTTAGTTGTCCAGATCATTTCTTTGTATTTTTAGTAGAGACGGGGTCTCGCTCTTGCTCAGGCTGGTCTCCAACTCCTGACCTCGAGCGATCCTCCCGCCTCGGCCTCCCAGAGTGCTGGGGTGACAGGCGTGAGCCACCTCGCCCGGCCTCAGCCCTGCGCTCTCGCTGTCCCCAGATCGAGGAGGCCCTGGTGCGGAGGAAGAAGATGGAGCTCCTGCAGAAGTACGCCAGCGAGACCCTGCAGGCCCAGAGCGAAGAAGCCAAAAGGCTGCTGGGGTACTAGGGGGCTCTCCCTGGAGTCCGGAAGATCCGGTGGGCGTCCCTCCCTCCTCCTGCGGCCACACGGGACCCCCCGGTCCCCGGCCACAGCCAGCCAGGTTCCCCGAGCTTTTCTCGTCCTTCGTCCCCCTCCTTCCTGCCTTTCTTACCTCGTGTGCTGGGGGCCGGGTTCTGTCCCTGGCCCCCCTGCTTGGCGTGTGTACAGAGCTTTTGCTACCGTCCGAAATCCGCTTATTTTTATCGTGCATTGTGCAAAACAGCCAGCTGCCTGGCTGCCCGTGTTGTGTCTCTTCCCGTCCCTGTTATTCTGGGCGGGGGGAGGAGAAGAATCAGTGAGTGGCTAACATTAAAACAATGTAATTTTTTTTAAAAAAGACACATCTTCTCTTGCAAAAGGAGATGTGTCAGCCCTGAGCCGCACCCCCGGGGGCCACGGCCACCGGGTCCCTCCGTGGGGGCCTGCTTGTGGCTTGTCCCCCACCACGCCGGTCCACAGCCACTGTGTCCCTCCATGGGGTCCTGCTCGTGGCCCGTCCGGAGCCCCCTTCAGCCTCCCCCGCCGCAGAAATCTCGAGCTTGCTAATTTTTTTTTTTAAATAACCCGTTCCGCAGAGAGCTATTTTTATTAAAGATTTTTATAAGAAAGGGAGCCCCTCCGTGCCTGCAGCTCGTTCTCTGGGTTGACCCGTCTGAGGCAACAGTGGCGTTGGGACACGCAGTCAAAGTCACCGTGAAGGGCCCCCCCCCCCGGTCCCCTCGCCGCCCTGTCCTCCGGGGGGGAGTCCCCAAAGCTCCAGCCCTGGGTGCGACCGGACCTCAGGACCGTAGCCTCAGTTTCCCCACACTGAAGTCCGGGACTGAACCTGCTGCTGTCGGAGTTTGGGGTCGGGGCAGTCCCGCGAGGTAGGGTCAGAGGCATCGAGGGCCCCGGGGACAGAGTGACCCACATCTGAAGGTCTGGGACATGCGGAGGTGGCCGGGCTCGGTCGGACAGGCCCAGTTGCGGGTTGGTTTTCCAAGGGGCACCTGCTGCACCGGGTGTCACTTCCTTGCCTGTAGATGACAGCAGGACATTCAGACATTTGTCAGGCATTTGTCCTTCCTGGAAGAAGCGGGGAGGGGCTGGAACCAGGCGCGTCTTAAAAGCCGGAGTGCTCAGGGCCTTTCTGATCCGTCCCCCAGTCCCCCGCTCCAGGCCTTCAGTGACAAGGCCGTCCCCTCCCCGGGTCTCCGCGGGGCTTCCTGAGATTCCGGTGGAGCCGCAGTTAGGATGCTACTTGGGGGAAACAGGCTCAGAACGGAGAGACACCCGTAGGTGTCCCCCGGGGGAGGTGACAGAGGGAAGGACTCAGCAGGGCTCCCGCCCCAGGCTGGAAATAGCTGGGGCTTGCGGGTGTGACCGCTTTTGTGGCCGTGGTCACCTTGGCCGAGCTCGCATGGCTCAGAGGCCACAGAGCCAGTTTCAGGAGCCTCTGGTTAAATAAATCCTTTGTATTATTAGCTTTGGCTCCGCCTGCGGTTTTCCCAAAAGGCAACTTTTCCATAAATACACTTCCCTGGACTTCCCTCCCCTTCCCTCAGGCCACCCTCACGCCACTGCTGTGCGACTCACAGTGTCCCCTCCTGTTTGCCTTCAGATGAGTCACAGCAGCCCCGCCCAGGCCTCGGGATGCCCTGCTCTTCCCGGTCCTCCTTCCCCCGACCCCCCAGCCCCGGGCCCCTCCTGCTCTGGGGCAATGTATTT
The DNA here is from genome assembly GCF_020740605.2 of Lemur catta. NCBI lineage: Eukaryota > Metazoa > Chordata > Mammalia > Primates > Lemuridae > Lemur > Lemur catta. The sequence goes on along the minus strand of NC_059148.1, from coordinate 33,498,295 downwards.
AGATTTTTTTTTTTTTTTTTGAGACAGAGTCTGGCTCTGTCGCCCGGGCTAGAGTGAGTGCCGTGGCGTCAGCCTCGCTCACAGCAGCCTCAGACTCCTGGGCTCAAGCGATCCTCCTGCCTCAGCCTCCTGAGGAGCTGGGACGACAGGCATGCGCCACCACGCCCGGCTCATTTTTTTTTTCCATATATATTTTTAGCTGCCCAGCTAATTTCTTTCTATTTTTAGTAGAGACGGGGTCTCGCTCTTGCTCAGGCTGGTCTCGAACTCCTGACCTCGAGCGATCCTCCCGCCTCGGCCTCCCAGAGTGCTGGGATGACAGGCATGAGCCACTGCGCCCGGCCCCACCACTAGCTTTAAGGATGTTAAATTCTTGACCCCACGTAAAAAATGTGGGGGGATTTGCATTATTTCAAAATCAGGGCGTTAACTTGAGACATCACGAATATTTTTGAATCGCTCCATTTCGAATTAGCATAATTCCATTTCAAATAAAATGCCACCCGAAGAGTCCAGGAATTTACCACCAAGAGAGAGGAAATGCAGATTTTTTTTTTTTAACAGCTCTATTGAGGTATACTTCACATACCATAAAACCCACCCTTTGCATAACTGTACATTTTAATGATCTTAATACATTTCCTGAGTTGTGTAGCCCTCACCACTGTCCGGTTTTGTAATGTTTCTGCCACCCCACAAAGGCAAGTGGTGGCCGCGCTTGGTGACAAAATCCATGCCCAGAGCGGCATTCCCTGCACCCAACCCCAAAAACTACTTCCCTCTACTGGGGAGGGTCTGGATTTCTGTCTGCTTTGGTCACTGGTGCATTCCAAGGGCCACTGTTTATTGAACAAGGCCTGGCCCGTAACAGACATTAGTCCAGTTTCTATCAAATAGAAGTAGAGGCCGGGCGTGGTGGCTCACATCTGTCATCCTAGCACTTTCGGAGGCTGAGGCAGGAGGATTGTTTGAGCCCAGGAGTTTGAGACCAGCCTGAGCAAGAGTGAGACACCAAGATACCATCACTACAGTGAAAAGAAAGAAAAATTAGCCGGGCACGGTGGCTCACGCCTGTCATCCCAGCACTCTGGGAGGCCGAGGCGGGAGGATCGCTCGAGGTCAGGAGTTCGAGACCAGCCTGGGCAAGAGCGAGACCCCGTCTCTACTAAAAATAGAAAGAAATTAGCTGGACAACTAAAAACATATATAGAAAAAATGAGCCGGGCGTGGTGGCGCATGCCTGTCGTCCCAGCTCCTCGGGAGGCTGAGGCAGGAGGATCGCTTGAGGCCAGGAGTCTGAGGTTGCAGTGAGCTATGATGCCACCACTGCACTCTAGCCCGGGCCACAGAGCAAGAACCTGTCTCCAAAAAACAGAGAAAAAGAACTAGAATGCCCCAGGGGGAGGTGTCTGATGTGGGGAGGGGTGTCCTCAGTTCCCTCCCATCTGGGGGTGTCTGGCTGTCATTTCTCCCGGGACTTGTGGCTCGCTGGGCCAGCTCAGGAGCTGCTCTGCGCTCGCCCAGACACCCCTGCGAGGCTCCCTCGTTCTCAGTGCTTCTTGGCTGCCTCAGTTTCCCCAACTGCACCCACGGTCCCACTGAGCCATCCAGGCGGCTGCCAACTCCCCTTTCTGGCCCAGCCTCCCCCCAAGTGGGGATCTGATCCGTCCCCACCCCGGTTCCGTCGCCAGCCTCTTTTCTGGCCTCGCCTGGGGGCAGAAGGGCGGCGGCGCGGACACGACCCGGGTCGGGCGGTGGGAGGGGCGGAAGTGGTTGGGGGCGGGGCAAAGCTCTGGCGTGGGCGTGGCGTGGTGTAGATGGGGCGGGGCGAAGGCAGAATCGGGGCGGAGTCAGCCTGTGGGCGGGCCTGTGGGCGGAGTCGAAGCTGGGGCCGGGGCCTGTGGGCAGTGCTGGGGGCGGACTCTGGGCCTTTGGGCGGTGTTGGGGCGGAGTTGGCGGGTCTGTGGGCGGTGCTACGGGGGGTTGGAGTCGAAGCCGGGGGCGGAGTCAGGCTGGGCGGTTCCGGGGGCGGAGTCGGATCTGGGGGCGGAGTGAGGGCCGGGGGCGGAGTCGGCGGGCAGGGGCGGGCCTGTTGGAGGGGGCGGAGTCAGGGCCGGGGGCGGAGTCGGCGGGCAGGGGAGGGCGGGGGCGGGCCCGCGGGAGGTGCTGGGGGCGGAGTCTGCGGCCACGTAGGCGGTGCCGGGGGCGGGGTCGCCGAGCAGGGGCGGGCCTGTGGGCAGTGCCGAGGTGCAGTCAGGCTGGTTGATGTCGGGGGAGGAGTCGAGGCCAGGGGCGTGGTCTGCGGGCCCGTGGGCGGTGCCGGGGGCGGAGTCGGCGGGCAGGGGCGGGCTCGTGGGCTGTGCCGAGGCGGAGTCAGGCTGGTTGATGCCGGGGCGGGGTCGGAGCTAGGGGCGGGGTCTGCGGGCCTGTGGGCGGTGTTGGGGGGGCGGAGTCGGAGCTGGTGGAGGGGTCTGCAGGCCGGGGTGGGCCCGCGGGCGGAGCCGGGGTCGGAGTCAGCGGGCTGGGCATTGCCGGGGGCCGGGTCTGTGGGCCTGTGGGCGGTGCTGGGGGCGGAGTCGGAGCCGGGGGCGGGGTCTGCGGGCCGGGGCGGAGCCGAGCGGCGCCAGGGGCGGAGTCGGAGCCGGGGGCGGGGCTTGCGTTTCGGGGCGGAGCCGAGCGGTGCCAGGGGCGGAGTCGGAGCCGGGGGCGGGGCTTGCGTTTCGGGGCGGAGCCGAGGCGGAGGCGGGCGGCGCCGGGAGCGGGCCCCAGGCCGGCCGCGGGCTGCGGGGAGGGCCGGGCCGGGCCGGGCCGCGCGAGTCCGGGGCGGGGCCGGGGCCGGCGGTCGGCGGCGCCGCCCGTTCAGGTGTCGCGGCGGCTCCACGTCGCCGGGCGGCCCGCGGGGCCGGAGCGGACGGAGCGCGGCGCGGGGCCTGCGGGAGGCCGGGCCGGCCCCAGCGTGCGGAGCGCCGGGCCCCGCGGGGCCATGGCGGGGCCGGGCCCGGGCGGCGGGGACGCGGACGAGCAGTACGACTTCCTGTTCAAGCTCGTGCTGGTGGGCGACGCGAGCGTGGGCAAGACGAGCGTGGTGCAGCGCTTCAAGACCGGCGCCTTCCCCGAGCGCCAGGGCAGCACCATCGGCGTGGACTTCACGGTGAAGACGCTGGAGATCCAGGGCAAGCGGGTCAAGGTGCGCGGCCGGCGCGGGTCCCCCCCCGGGCTGTCCCCAGGCCCCCCGTGCTGTCCCCAGGCCCCCCGGGCTATCCCCATCCCCCCCACCCGGGCTGTCCCCAGGCCCCCCCGGGCTATCCCCATGCCCCCCACCCGGGCTGTCCCCAGGGCCCCCGGGCTGTCCCCAGTTCCCCCGGGCTATCCCCATCCCCCCCACCCGGGCTGTCCCCAGGCCCCCCGGGCTGTCCCCAGGCCCCCCCGGGCTGTCCCCAGGCCCCCCGGGCTGTCCCCAGGCCCCGTGCGCCCCCCGCGCCGGCCCCAGCTTTCCGGGGGCGCAGGCCTGGCCCCGGGGTCCGGCCCGGGTTGGAGCCCGCGAGGCCCGGGCCTTGGGTTCGCGGGCAGGGGGGGAGGCAGCGAGGCGACCCTGCCCTGCCGGGGGACTTTGCTCCGAAGTGACTCGGCCCGTGGGACGCGGCCTGGGGGGGCTGTCGGGGGCGGGGAGCAGCCCCTTCGGGTGGGGGACGCAGCCCCCCGTTGCCACCGGGGACCAGGAAGTCGCTGCCTCTGCGACCCGAGGGCCCAAACTTTCTTCGGTCACAATTTCCGGCTTGGCCACGCCTCCCCGCTGGTGGCTTTGTGGCCCCGGCGGTGGAACTTTCCTCGACTGGGGCCCTGGCGCGGCCCCCTCCCCCAGCCGGAGTCGGACAGAACCTGCACAGATAACCGGAAGGCGGGGGACAGGACCAGCTCTGGCAATGGCTCTCGGAGCGACAAACGGCAGGATGTGCTTGTCACAATGTCCTGGCGGTGGTCTGGGAAATAGTAACGCGCAGATGAATGAAATCAGAGTTTTCTTAACCCGGTGTCAGACCTGTCCCTAGCCCGGGCCGGACAGCGCGTCCTGCCTGCACACGCTTTGGGGACTTCACTGAACCGCACTGGACGCTTTCGTGTCCCCAAGATGTCTGAGGAGCACAGGGAGTCGCTTGAGCCCTGCTGTCGCCCTGCTCCGCCTCTCTGGGTGGCTGCGGGTCCTTGGCCCTGGATTCTTAGCTTTGTGTCTTTGCTTCTGCCACTTAGGCATAAGCCCTGGGTGTCGCCTCCCTCCTGCCCCAGGGCGGAGAAAAAAAGTTAAGTCAACAGTCTTTACGTGACCGCAGTAGATGTGACCAGGAAGCAGAAACTCCTGCCTGAAGGTTTTTCTTTTTTTTTCCTTTTTCCTTTTTTTTTTCTTTTTCTTTTTTTTTCTTTTCTCTTTTTTCTTTTTCTTTCTTTTTTTTTTCTTTTTTCTTCCCCCGCCCCCCAAAGTTTCTGTGTGTTTTGGTTTCCGTAGGACGGAAAAGAGCTTGCAAGGTGTAGGCAGGCAGCTTTGGGGTCACTTGGGAACCATCCCTTTTTGGAGCAGGTGGCGAGGGAAGGGCGGGTACGGATGGAGTGTGTCCCTGGAGGAGTGTGTGCCCGGTGACGATGCCAACCGCGGCAGGGACAGCGGAGTGGCAGAATATAGGCATAAAGAGCAGTGGCATCCTTCTAGCAATCTCTCGGTGGCCCTTGCCAGGAGTACATGTGGTGGCCCGTCGCCGATGGTGGCCAGGGAGGGGGACAGGGTGCTTGTTTACCTGTTGAGATAACAACCCGGGTCCCGGTGGAGTCCAGAGTGTTCTGTGCACACAGGTTACGCAATGCAGGGCCAGGCGGTTTGTTATGTCTTTTACCGCGGTCACCTCCGGTTGTCCTTCTTAGGGGGTGGCCTGGTGGGCCTGGGAGCAGTGTGGGAAATCCTCCCCGAGTCATAGCGGCTGCCCCTTCTGGGAGCCAGCGGGGTGGCAGGTGTATTCTCTGCTCGCCGAAGGGTTTGCAGGGGGAAAGCCTTCGGTCGCTTGCAGCCTGGGAAGCCCAGCCCACCGCGGGGGACCCTGTCCCCCAAGCCACGATTCCTGGGGTCTCCTGCCATCTCCCCTCTCTGAGCCTGCTTCCTCATCTGCAAGATAACTCCGAAGCGTCTGCCAGCAGCGTGGTTTTATTTGGTCCGGTTGATTGAGGTTTCCTTTATGCACAGTAAACTGGACGCATTTTGGGTGCACAGGTCTGTGAATTTCAGAAATGTACACAGACGTATAAGCACCACCGTGATCGTGGTAGAGAATATTCCCGTCAACCTAGAATGTTCCTTGTGTTCCCTTTTTTTTTTTTTTTTGTGAGACAGAGTCTCCCTCTGTCACCCGGGCTAGAGTGCCGTGGCGTCAGCCTCGCTCACAGCAGCCTCAGACTCCTGGGCTCAAGCGATCCTCCTGCCTCAGCCTCCCCAGTAGCTGGGACGACAGGCATGCGCCACCATGCCCGGCTAATATTTTCTATATATATTTTTTAGCTGTCCAGCTAATTTCTTTCTATTTTTAGTAGAGACGGGGTCTCGCTCTTGCTGAGGCTGGTCTCGACCTCCTGACCTCGAGCGATCCTCCCGCCTCGGCCTCCCAGAGTGCTGGGGTGACAGGCGTGAGCCACCGCGCCCGGCCTCGGAATGGATTTTCAATAAGAAGGGTTGACACTCGGCATGGAGATAGCCCCAGACAGCTCACACTCGCTGCCGTGCTGTAGTAGTGATCGTTTCCCGAGGATGCATTTGGCTCTGGCGATGAGGACTGGATTAGAGAGTGACTCTGGACGCTGCTGTCTTGCAGGCTGTGACGAGGTCTGGGGCTCATTTCCAACTCTGCCCCAACCTTGTGCAATTTACTCTCCTTTCCCCGGAGCCTCTATTTCCTCATCTGTGAAATGGGACTCACGATCCTCTCAGGGTTGTTGGAAAAACTTTGGACATGCTTCAGAGAATTTAAAATTTCCTCCATTGATTTTTTTTTTTTTTTTGGATAGGCAACGCATTCACGTGGCTTAAATTTCAAAGTTTTAGAAACTTACAAGGGTATCCGGTAAAAAGTGTCCACCCTCTGGGAAGAAGCCAGAGGATGTCTGAATTTGCCCCTCCCCACCCCGAGTCCCTTCCCACCTCGCTGTCCTCGGGCAATCGCAGCTGGTCCTAAACTCCTAGAACATTCCGGGGCTCCCAACTAACTCATCCTTGATATCTGGGACAACACAAAGGCCTGTTATGTAAACTCGGTTTTTTGCGGTTCAGTGGGCACACGGGCCTCAGGTCCAGTGCAGAGGTCGGTCCTGTGGACTTGTACCCCTTTATCGAGCTGGCTGTCTGGCCGGCTGTCACCTGTTGGGGACACTGCCAGATCCCCCCTCTGCAGAGGTAAACCATGTGCCCTCCGGCCTGGGCCTCCAGATTTCGGGACCTTTGTCTCTTGAGCTCCCTTTGTCCCTCCCAAGAGTCATCTGTGTTTTTGTCGCCCCTCCCTGCACTTCCAGAAGCAGGGGGACAGGGCCGGGAAAGAGGAACCGGTTTCATTTTAAAGTCTGCAAATCCTCAGTCCTTCTCATCGAGGGTCTGGCTTTGCTCGTGGACTTTTTCCTCTTTGGATCAAATCGGTCGGGGTTTTTCGGTGTCGATCGGAAACCGCAAAAGGCCTGTGCGATAACACAGAAAGTTCTAGGTGACGCTGGTAGTCTGGAGAAATCTGCTGTCCAGCCACAGCCATCCTGATGGCAAAATAAACCTTGTCTCCGTCTCTGGGGTCTCCGACCATCTAGGTGGCATCTGCAGTGGACAGAAAGAGGAGACAGGGCCGGCTCGGAAAGCGCCAGGTCAAAGTCTTGGATTTGCCACGTGAGTTCCCCTTTTTCCTCGGGGGACACGTCCCCAGACCACAGTGGATGCCTGAAACCCAGGATGCCACCAAACCCTACATACACCACGCTCCGTCCTACACCCAGGACAGGCTCCAAACCCTGTATATGCCACGCTTTGTCCTACACCCATGACAGGCTCCAAACACTACTGCAGGAAATCAGTGTGACGGTCCCTAACCACCACCTCGTGGCGCAGAACGGGACTGCGGGTCCCAGATTCCTCTTCCATGCAGCAGCGGAGCCTCCCCAGCAAGGGACAGAGAAAGTCACCCCTGATGCGGGGCCTTGGGCAGCCCCGTTTAGCGGGCGGGAGTTTGTCCCTGTCCCCCCTGCCCCTGCCACTGGGCTGCATCTGAGTCTGATCTGCTGCTGCCACCCTGTGTCACCGGCCCGGCGTTTCCCTGTCTCGTCCCCACTTGGTCTCTGCCCAGACGGTGGTGGGCTGTGACTTTAGCCAGTTACTGCGCCGGAATTTTCTCGGCGTCTCACTGTTGGTCCCATCAGCGCGCCTGTCCCTTGTCCCGTGGTTTGCTGTGAGCCCAGAGTCCGGCTTGCAGAACCGAGGACAGGAGCCGTGGGGACCCGCAGCGGCCCCTGAGCTCCGCTTCCTGGTGTGACTCATCGCGTCCCCAGACACGGTGTAAAATAGCTCAGGAACGTGGATGTGGGTCAGTGTGACCAGTTTGCAGCATCTGTCCCCAGCACTCGCTTCTCCAGGGTCCTTTCTGACATGCAGAGGCAGGGAACGCCGCCGCCTGGCCGGTTGCTCAGGAGGCAGACTGCATCGGCAGAGCCTGTCTGTCTCCACAGTGCTCTGAACCTGAACTTGAACTTGAACCACGAGTCCCCGGAAAGCGGCTTTCAGCCCCTCTGCGCCGGCCCGACTGCCAGCCACCGTGCTAGCTCTTGGGGTACAAAGAGGAGCGAGATGGCTTCTGTCCCCACAAGGACCCATTCTGGGTGGCAAGAGACAGACTCCCAAACCAGGAGTTGCACACAACAGGCCAGTTGCCACCAGTATAAATAAGGCCATTTGGGGGGGGAGGGGGTGTCTGGTTTGTTTTCATTGAATTTGCTTCAGGCGTGATGTCCCCGTCTGACTGTCACTGGGTCTCACCAAGCCTGTCATCTCCCCTGCGTTTTGTGTTCCCTGCCCAGCCCCCAAAGGCATCTTAGCGTGGGACGTGTGACTCCCATGGATGACCAGCCCTGTGCCGGGTGCTGTCGTTATGGGGTACGGGAACACGCAGGAAAGAAGAGTTAATTCCACTCAGGGTTGGGGCTCAGGGCTGTGCTTTCAGGGAGGGCTGTGCTGACGGAGGGGCTTTTGCAGTGGGGTCTTGAAGCATGGGTAGGAGTGCGTCAGAAGGGACCTCGCAGGGGGAGAAGGAGGGGAGCTGGGGGGCGGAGGGGTGGTTTCACCTTGACCGACGACGAACCCCGTAGTTCAAGGCTGAGCGTGTGCCCCGGGCAGTGAAAACTCCCAGGAGTCTGAGGCTGCTGTGAGCGAGGCTGACACCACGGCACTCTAAGCCCGGGCGACAGAGCGAGACTCTGTCCCCAAAAAAACGGAAAAAAAAAAAAAAAAATTTGAGGTTGGAAATCATTTTTCCCCGTAATTTTAAGGTATCGTTTCCTGAAACACCTACTGGCCATGTGGATCTTTTGTGTTCTGTGTTTCTTCCCCGTTAATCTGGAATTTTCAGTCGCGTGTTTGCTGGCGGGTCTGTTTTCTTCCATCGTGTGCGTCCGTCCCTACTGGGCCCTCTCAGTTAATTCTGGAGAACTTTCTAGAAGTATTTTTGTCGGACCTCCTCCCCTTGATTTTACTGTCCTCACTTATTGAAAGGGATCGTCTTCATCTCCCAGGCTGGTTCTATCACTTTGTTTTTTCTCTCCTCTATCTCTGTGTGTTTCTCTCTCTCTCTCTCCGGGTGTGGACGTGAGCCATCGGTCACCTGGATCCCAGGTGACCCTTTCGTGTCACCCCACATGCGCCGCAGAGGTGGGGCCTGGCCTTCTCAGAGCCTCTCACGGCTCGGGAAAAGGGGGGGTCTATTCAGCACGTGTGGCCCGGAGTTTTCACTCTCAGACCGCTCCCCGACAGGGTTGGGGACACACCGGTCACCTCCACAGAGACAGGGACAACCGTCGGAAGCTCCTGTAGTCTTTCCCCATCCCCGGATGGACGCGGGCCCCCCCCCACACACACACCGTGGGAACCGGAGGGACAGCCAGAGAGCCAGCGTCCCCAACTTCGGAGGTCCCCAAGAACCTGCGATCGGTGCAGCGGAGATGACAAGCCCAGGCCCTCGAGGGGTCCGGTCCCCCCGAGCCCTGGCACCTGTCCCCTGGTGTGTCCACCCGAAGTGCAAGATTTCCCAGCCTGGAATGGGCGGCCTCTCCTCCGGTCCTGCCTGGTGTCTATCCTGAGTGACTGCTGCTTCTAAAAGCAGCCAGGGAGGCTCCTTGGACACACAGGGAGTGGGGGGCGCCTCTTCTGCACGGCCACGTCAGAGCCGGCGTTTGTGGGCAAAGGACCCCAAGCTCCCTGCTCCGGCCACACTGGGTCACATGATGGCAACGGCATTAGGCTCAGAGGCCCCCCAAGAAGAAGGTCCCCGTGTCCCCGCCAGGCCCTCCCTGCCGCTGCCTGTCACCCCCAGGCTGTGGAGTCCCGAGAGTGGGGCCAGGTGCATGGCACACTTGCAGGCAGGGGACCCCGCCGTGCGCCCCACCGGCCCCGCGACACACCTGGGTCCACCTCCCCGACTGCCAGCCGCCCCAGCTCTGGTGCTTGGGTATCGCCAACAAGCGAGGCCAGTGTGGAGGGGACACGGGACACACAGAGGGTCCCCGCCAGCTCTGAGTCCCCCCGTTCCCCTCCTCCGCCTCCCCCTGGGGACCCCAGAGGGCTGGCACGGGGGCGGGGGGCGGCGGGTGGCATCCCGCCTCTGCATCCTCTTTTCTGGAGTCCAGCGGGGGGTCGGGGCTCTCCGTCCCCGCACTCTGCTGCCGCCACCCCGCGGGCTCACCGCGTCCCCTCCGTTCTCCAGCTGCAGATCTGGGACACGGCGGGCCAGGAGCGGTTCCGCACCATCACGCAGAGCTACTACCGCAGCGCCAACGGGGCCATCCTCGCCTACGACATCACCAAGAGGAGCTCGTTCCTGTCGGTGCCGCACTGGATCCAGGACGTGAGGAAGTACGCGGGCGCCAGCATCGTGCAGCTGCTCATCGGTGAGCCGGGGGGCTCCTCCCGGGGGTCCCCGCAACGCGCGTCTGTCCCCCGCGTCTGTCCCCCGCCCGCCCAGCGCAGGGACAGCCCCGAGCCGGGGTCCGAGCCCCGATCTTTCGAATTCGGATCCGGCTGATCGCTTGCAAAGTCCAATCCAAAACGGGAGTCCGTTGCTCCGCGCGGCGCGCGTGCGTGCACCGTGGCCCGGCTGCAGCCTGTGCGCCCGAGATGCGCGTCCTTTTGATGTCTATGTTTTGGAGACAGAGTCTGGCTCTGTCGCCCGGGCTAGAGTGCCGTGGCGTCAGCCTCGCTCACAGCAGCCTCAGACTCCTGGGCTCAAGCGATCCTCCTGCCTCAGCCTCCCGAGTAGCTGGGACTACAGGCACGCGCCACCACACCCGGCTCATTTTTTTCTATATATATTTTTAGTTGTCCAGATAATTTCTTTCTATTTTTAGTAGAGATGGGGTCTCGCTACATTGTCCAGTCTGGTCTGGAACTCCTAACCTCGAGCGATCCTCCCGCCTCGGCCTCCCAGAGTGCTGGGATGACAGGTGTGAGCCACCGAGCCCAGCCCCGGAGAAGCTTTTTAGCACCTGTGTCATCCCAGGGACCTCACCCCGGCGGTCAGGGTGACATTTCTGACCGGAGTGGAGCTCTCCTGGCCGCTGCCCTTTGATCTGAGACCTCCCTAAAAAGCGCTTTATTGTAGAGCATGTTACCCACCTACCGAGACAGGACTGTGTAACGACCCCCCCCCCCACCCCCCGTGCCCATCACTCTGCCGCTGCAACTAACAACCCCTGTCAAATCTGCGCTGGTCTCTGTCCTCATCAGCTTCCCGCCCTGGTGTCATTCTGAGACAAATCGCACATCAAACCATTTCATCCAGCGAGACCCTGAATTTAAGGAAAATGAAAAAATTAGCCGGGAATGGGGGCGCATGCCTGGGGTCCCAGCTGCTCCTGGAGTCCCAGCTACTCCTGTAGCCCCACCTACTCCTGTAGTCCCAACTACTCCTGTAGCCCCAGCTACTCCTGTAGTCCCAGCTACCCCTGTAGTCCCAGCTACTCCTATAGTCCCAGCTACTACTCTACTCCCAGCTACTCCTGGAGTCCCAGCTACTCCTGTAGTCCCAGCTACTCCTATAGTCCCAGCTACTCCTGTAGTCCCAGCTACTCCTGTAGCCCCAGCTACTCCTGTAGTCCCAGCTACTCTTATAGTCCCAGCTACTCCTGTAGTCCCAGCTACTCTTATAGTCCCAGCTACTCCTGTAGTCCCAGCTACTCCTGTAGCCCCAGCTACTCCTGTAGTCTCAGCTACTCTTATAGTCCCAGCTACTCCTGTAGTCCCAGCTACTCCTGTAGCCCCAGCTACTCCTGTAGTCCCAGCTACTCTTATAGTCCCAGCTACTCCTGTAGTCCCAGCTACTCTTATAGTCCCAGCTACCCCTGTAGTCCCAGCTACTCTTATAGTCCCAGCTACTCCTGTAGTCCCAGCTACTCCTGTAGTCGCAGCTACTCCTCTACTCCCAGCTACTCCTGTAGTCCCAGCTACTCCTCTACTCCCAGCTACTCCTGTACTCCCAGCTACTCCTGTAGTCCCAGCTACTCCTATAGTCCCAGCTACTCCTCTACTCCCAGCTACTGTACTCCCAGCTACTCCTGTACTCCCAGCTACTCCTATAGTCCCAGCTACTCCTGTAGCCCCAGCTACTCCTGTAGTCCCAGCTACTCCTCTACTCCCAGCTACTCCTGTAGTCCCAGCTACTCCTGTAGTCCCAGCTACTCCTCTACTCCCAGCTACTCCTGTACTCCCAGCTACTCCTGTACTCCCAGCTACTCCTCTACTCCCAGCTACTCCTGTAGTCCCAGCTACTCCTCTACTCCCAGCTACTCCTGTACTCCCAGCTACTCCTGTAGTCCCAGCTACTCCTATAGTCCCAGCTACTCCTGTAGTCCCAGCTACTCCTCTACTCCCAGCTACTCCAGTAGTCCCAGCTACTCCAGTAGTCCCAGCTACTCCTCTACTCCCAGCTACTCCTGTACTCCCAGCTACTCCAGTAGTCCCAGCTACCCCTGTATTCCCAGCTACTACTCTACTCCCAGCTACTCCTATAATCCCAGCTACTCCTATAGTCCCAGCTACTCCTGTGGTCCCAGCTACTCCTGTAGTCCCAGCTACTCCTGTAGTCCCAGCTACTACTCTACTCCCAGCTACTGCTATAGCCCTGGCTACTCGGGAGGCTGAGGCGGGAGGATCTCTGCAGCCCAGGAGTTAGAGGTTGCTGTGAGCTATGATTGCCTCACTGCTCTCCAGCCTGGGTGACAGAGCGAGACTGTGACTCTTAAAAAAAAAAAAAATTCACCTGTCCGTATCCCACGCAAATCTGTAAAAGATATAAACACTTAAAAAATATATATATAACAACATTATTATTTCCGTATCTAAAAATATTGACGTTTTCAAGTAGCTGGGTTTGTGTTCAGACCTATAATTGCTCTTGAAAATCATGTGTTTTGTTTTTTCCACTCTGTTAAAAATCAGTATCCACATAAGCTCCACACATTGAAATTGGTCACCGCGTTGTTCAGGTCACCGAGGAAATTCTAGATATTTACGGGCTCTTATACTTTTTTCTTTGTCCTACCTCTAACCACGTTACAAAAGTCAACCCCACCATGTAGATACTTTTAAAAAATTCTTCTAGACCGGGCGCGGTGGCTCACGCCTGTCATCCCAGCACTGTGGGAGGCCGAGGCGGGAGGATCGCTCGAGGTCAGGAGTTCGAGACCAGCCTGGGCAATGTAGCAAGACCCCATCTCTACTAAAAATAGAAAGAAATTAGTTGCACGACTAAAAATATATAGAAAAAATTACCCAGCCACGGTGGCGCATGCCTGTAGTCCCAGCTACTCGGGAGGCCGAGGCAGGAGGATCGCTTGAGCCCAGGAGTCTGAGGTTGCTGTGAGCCAGGCTGACGCCACAGCAGTCTAGCCCGGGCGACAGAGCCAGACTCTGTCTCAAAAAAAAAAAAAAAGAAGAAAGCAATGAAAACATGTCACACCTTTTAGGCAGGTGGCCATCATCGTGCGCACGTGGCTTCTCCCCGCAGGGAACAAGTCGGACCTGGGCGAGCTCCGGGAGGTCTCCCTGGCGGAGGCGCGGAGCCTGGCGGAGCACTACGACATCCTGTGCGCCATCGAGACGTCGGCCAAGGACGCGAGCAACGTGGAGGAGGCCTTCGTGCGCGTGGCCGCGGAGCTCATTGTCAGGCACGGGGGCCCGATGATCAGCGAGAAGGGCACGGACCACATCCAGCTGGACAGCAAGGACGTCGCGGAGGGCTGGGGCTGCGGGTGCTGACGCGGGCAGGGCAGGGCGGGCGGCCCGGGGGTCCCCACGTCCTTACTGTCCCCAGCCCGGGATCCTGCAGCCGCGCGTGCAGCGCTGCAGAGTTGCATCCTCCGCCCGGGTTTTTGCAGGGAAGGGAGATCCGGGCGCCGTCCGCGGGGGGCCTGGTGGCGCGGGGCAGGGTGTGGGGCCACCCGGCCACCCAGCACCCGGTCCCTCCTCCACGACCTTCACATTCCAGGGCCCCGGTGGGCGGGGAGGCGACCGGGCAGGTGCCTGTCCCCAGCCGTTTGCTGCCTTGAGTTTGCTGCTGCTTTGGAGGGGTGTGGCCCGTGCCCCCCCTGCCCCCGCCCCGGATTCTTCCAGATCATTCCGGGGCCTGGCACCTAGCAGCGGAGCCCCCCTCCCAGGACAGCCCCCCCCCCCCGGGCTTCCTTCCTTCACTGCCGGCTCCTCTGGGGGGGCCCCTCCCCCCGGGTCGCGCTGCCTTATCACGACCCCTCCGGATCTCTGGGCCCCCGCGTAGCTTGTCATTTCCCTCGGGGCACCCGAGTGGGGTCAGGGCCCCAGCTAGGCAGGGACGGTGTGGCGGCTCGGGTGGGGCGCGGGGTTCTGCCACCCGGGTTGCAAAAGGAGCTGAGACTTTTGGGTGCACGGGGCGGGGGGGGGTGTCCCCACGAGGTCCCCGTGTAGCTTGCGGAGCCTCCAAACAAGCAAGGCACGACCTCGCGGGTCCCCGGCGTGGCCGTTGTCACCCCACCCTGGGCCTGGGCCTGGCGCCGAGGTGAGAAGAAAGAAGGTGGGGACTGCGGGCAACAGCAGCGTCCCTGGGGCCTGTGGCATCTCAGGGGCTGCGGGGACAGGGGACAGGGGACAGGGAGCCAGGCGACCTTCCCACGCCAATCCCAGTCCTCCCCTGTCAGCTCAGCTCAGCCTCTGGGCCCTGGGTGTGGCCCCCGATCCTTTAGAAATAAACGTGGCCAGGCCACCCCGTGTCACAGTCCGGGTGACCCCGAGCCTCGCGATCTTTCCGCGGAAGTTTCTGGGCTCACAGGGTCCGGAGGGGCAGAGAGGTTTCACAAAGCCCGACCTCGCAGAGCCCCTGCCGTTTTGGGGGCGTGCACGGGGGTCCCGGGCCTCCTGCCACCTGAGCACAGCTGTTGTCGCCTGCTGGCCACTGGAGAAGCCTGGCTGTCCCCCCCCCCCCCCCGCCGTGTCCTGGCTGGTCCTTCCCCAGGGCGCAGGGAGAGACCAGAACAGAAACCTCCCACCCTCCCTCCACCCCGGCTCCTTCTCAGGGTCACCCTGAGCTGCCCCGAGGATGCAGGGGACAGCTAGGTGACTGGTGACAGGCTCGTTTGTCACCTGGAACCGAGCAACCTCCATTGGCACCCCCAGGCGGGAGCCCCGAAGCCCTGCAGAGGCTTGGTTGGAAGCGCGGAGGCGGCCGCTGGCCCCAGCCTGGGCCCCGGGGGACGTCCCTGTCGCTGGTGGGCCTCGCTGGTGGCCTCGGGGCTCCGCCGGCCACCGAGGAAGCTCTGCCTCGACTTCCTCCCTTTGCACGAACCCGAGACGGCAGACGGGCCGGGCGGAGCGGACCCGCCAGCCCACCCTCCACGGCCAAGGGCGAGCCCTGCAGATGGGGGTCCCCAAAGCCCGTGTCCCGGGGCTCAGCCGGAGTGTCACGCGGAATGGACGCAAATCCTGACTCTGATTCATATTGAATTCGGTTCCGGGTCCCAGGCTGGGGACCCTCTGCCGCCTGCAGGGCCCGGGCATGCGGGGGGCTGGGGGCTGGGGGGTGGGACGAGGGTGGCATTTGCATTTGGTCCTTTTTCACGTTTACCTATTTATGAATTGAGAAATCTTTCTATCAGAGCTATTTTTGGAAACACGGCCAAGTCGCCTTTCTGGAAACTTCCCGCGGAGCCAGAGCGTATACACCTCCCCGAACCATTAAACCGGTTTGTCACGAGCCGCTGTGCCCCGGACTGGTTCTCTCCGGGGAGGTGGCCCAGGTGCCACATCCCCTCCCCGCACTCCAAGGTGGTCCCCACTCGGACACCCAGTGTCCCCGGGGGTGGCGGGGGGCGGTCTCCGGCCTCGGTGGGTCCACACGCTGCCCACCGGCAGGCCCAAGCCCTGGGAAGACCCCTCTGCCCCGGACCCCCGTGGGACCCCCCTTTGGCAAGACGCTATCAGTGTCTAGGATTGGGTCCCGTCTCTGCTGGGGACAGCTGTGTGTCCTTGGGCCAGTCGCTGCACCTCTCTGAGCCCCGTTTCCCAGCACGGAGCTGCTCAGACAGTAGCTCAGTGCCCACATCAGCCCCCTGGCAGGGGGCAGGGGGGTCTCAGATCAGCCTCTTGTCAGTCCCAGGTGTGTCCCGGCTGGTCACGTGACCCTGGGCAAAGTCGCCTCTCCTCCCTGGATCCCTGTTTCCTGAAATGTGGGGTCTTTATTGCTGTCCCGCCTGCAGCCCAGGAAGCCCCGAGGAGACCCTGGGAGGGCTTAGAGCCCACCGCCCCCGGCCAGAAGAAAGTTTATTATTTTAACATCTGGCACCAGAATCCCTCAGAGGGACAGAACTGTGTGGTTGGAAGCGTGTCGGCGATCATCGCTTGGGGAAGGACACGAGGACCCCAGGGACTGGAGGTGGCAGCTGTGAGCACCGGCAGGAGAGTCGCTTTCTGTGCGAAAGGGAGGGATTTGTGTCAGTTTGTTTCTAAAGAAGAGGAGGGGGCCGGGCGCGGTGGCCCACGCCTGTCACCCCAGCACTCTGGGAGGCCGAGGCAGGAGGTCAGGAGTTCGCGACCAGACTGGACAATGTAGCGAGACTCCGTCTCTACTAAAAATAGAAAGAAATTAGCCGGACAACTAAAAATATATAGAAAAAATGAGCCAGGCGTGGTGGCGCATGCCTGTCGTCCCAGCTACTCGGGAGGCCGAGGTGGGAGGATCACCCGAGGTCAGGAGTCTGAGATCAGCCTGGGCAGCATAGCAACACCCCATCTCTACTAAAAATAGAAAGAAATTATATGGACAACTAAAAATATATAGAAAAAATGAGCCGGGCGTGGTGGCACATGCCTGTAGTCCCAGCGACTCGGGAGGCTGAGGCAGGAGGATCGCTTGAGCCCGGGAGGTGGAGGCTGCTGTGAGCGAGGCTGACGCCACGGCACTCACTCTAGCCTGGGCGACAGAGCAAGACCCTGTCTCAAAAAAAAAAAAAAAAAAGAGGAAGAAGAGCCAGGATGGAGCCTTGCAGGGAAAGTCACTGGGTGGGGGAGGTGGACAGTCCCCGTGTTCCCAGGGGACAGAGAGCGAGAGTCCCCAGCTGGTACCTCCTTGCCACCCAAATGCAGCCAGGGTTTCAGAAGGATCCAGACTCACACCTCTGAGCTTGAGCAAAGCAGTTTATTCGGGGCCGCGCGGGGTCACCGGAGCGGCTTTGGGGACCCGGGCCTGGCTCAGGGCAGGGGCTCTGCGGAGAGGCACAGCAGCCCGGCGAGGAGGGCCAGCCCCAGGGTGGCCACGGCCACCAGCGCCCAGTCCCAGTGCAGCCCCGGGGAGGCCCAGGGGGTCCGGACCCGCCACCCGCAGCCCCCTAGCTCGTAGCCGGTGAGCTGTCCCAGCGGCCAGAGCTTGGGGACATCCGGGCTGGTGCACTGGATCTGCAGCAGAGCCTCGGGGGCGCGGTCCTCCAGCCAGAGGCGCAGGTAGGTGAGGCCGCAGCCGCAGTGCCAGGGGTTCTGGGTGACATTGAGCGTGTGCAGCTGGGGCAGGTGGTCGAAGGCCCCGGGGGGCACCGAGCGCAGGCTGTTGTTGGCCAGCAGGAGGTGGCGGGTGTTGGGGGGCAGCTCGGGCAGGGCCACCAGCCCCCGGCCCCTGCAGTCCACCAGCAGCCCCATGGTTTCCAGGGCCCGGCAGGTGCACGGGGACGGGCAATCCTCGGTGGCCTCCGCGGCGACCCAGAGCAAAAGCAGCGTCCCCCAGGCGTGCATCGGGCAGGCTGGCTGCAGAGACGGTGGCTGTGAGAGAGGGCCACACCCTCGGTGACCCGCACCGCCCCCCCCCCGGTCCCCAGGGCCAGCCGGGGCGAGGGGCACTCACCTGCCCTCTGGGGGCCTCAGTTTTCTCGTCTGCGAAATGGGCTCGTGACCGTGGGACGTGGCGAGTCCCCAGCCCGGGCCTGGCTGACCCAAGGAGGGACAGAGGGGGTTTTGAGGAGCCGGAAGGGACCCCCTGGTGCCCAGCAGAGACCCCAGCCCCCCCCAGAGACCAGGAAAGAGCCTTGTGGGGCCGCGGGGCGGGGTGGGTGGCCAGCCAAGCCTGGGATCTGCTGTCACATGACGCCCGGTGCAGGCGACAGCAGGGAAGGGACCCCAGAGGGACCCCAGAAGCCACTCACGTTGGCCGACGCTTGCGGTGGGAGAACTGGGGCCCAGAGAGGGCAAGTGACTTGCTCAGGGTCCCCCAGCGTCTGCGTGCAAGACCAGACTCCCACTGCGAATCAACGTCCCCTGGCCAAGCCCGGCTTCTGCAGGGGACAGAAGCTGGCCTCCTCTCGGTCCCTGGGTCACAAGGACGGCCACTTACCTGCGAGGGCTTCGGGCAGGACAGCCCGCTCGGTGGCCCGAACCGTCCTGCTTGAGGCCCTGGTGGTGACATTAGGGAGGCAGCTGTCGCTGGGCGGGCAGGAAGGAAGTGACGGAAATAGCCCGGCTTATCCCCCAGGGCCAGCTGCTATCTCCAGAGGCAGGAGGTCATGGATGTCCCCAGGCCTTGGGGACAGAACCGCAGGCCGCCCCGCCATCCCGCCAGTGCCCAGACAGAGGGCTTCAGTTTAGGGTCTGCAGAGAACTGAGGTGTCCCCAGGTGACCTGTGCCCAGGAGGCGGGGAGGCTTCTGGGAGGAGGAGACCCCCTGAGACGTGTGGCTCTGCTGGTTGCCTCCGAGTCTCAGTTTTCCTCACCTGTAAAATGGGTGCAATCGCCCCTGCGCCCTGCCGGCCTCCCTGGGGCGCGGGCTGGGGGGCTCCTCCCAGCTGAGACCCTCACGGGGGGACAGCGGTGTGTGCTATAAAGTTCCCTTGAAAAGGTAAGCGTATTTTTTTTTTGGGGGGGGGACAGTCTCACTCTGTCCCCCAAGCTAGAGTGCCGTGGCGTCAGCCTCGCTCACAGCAGCCTCAGCCTCCTGGGCTCAAGCGATCCTCCCGCCTCAGCCTCCCCGAGTCGCCGGGACTCCGGTAAAGGGGCAGTTTCTGGAACCTTCTGCATTTTCGTTGTGGAAAAATTCGAATGTTCGCATGAGCAGGAAGAAAACAAAAATGTTCCTCCGGCCCCAACATTAAACGAGGCTGTTTTTTTTTTTCCTCCCATGTGTATTTTTTTTTCTTACCCCCATAAGATCATGCGGGGAGCCGGGGGTGGGGGGCTCACACTCTTCTAGAACCTTCCTGGCCGCCATATGCCCACATCTGTCACTGTCATTCTCAGAGGCTCAGCGTCCACTGCGTAGACGCGGCATCTTTTATTTAAGGACTTGCTGGGGGTCGAGGACACATCATCCTCCTTATCTGTGTCCTGCAGTCACCCGGGGTCTTGCGTCCGGTGGGTGCTGGGGACAGGAGGGGGGAGGGGGCTTCTCTCTCCAGCAGCTGCTCAAACCGGGTGTCCTGGTTCACTATACCCTTTTCCCCGTGGGGAAACTGAGGCATCACCCGCTCCTGCGCTTTCAGGCTCCTTGCTGGGACGGTCCCCGGCGCTATGACCCCTTCCTTTCCATGTGTAAACACGGCTGTGGCCTCTTTTATGTTGGGGACATGGCATGTGTGTGTCTCTGTGTGTTTGGGACCCCCCAGCCCCCGCCTCTCCCTGTTAGTCCCTGTGGCCATGGAGCCCTCACCTGCAGCGTTTTAATCCGGTTTTCTCTCTGGGCTCCCACTCTGCACCTTGTCACCCCACTGCAAACCTCGGTGACACTGGGGACAGAGCCTTATTCCGGCCTCCCGCCAGCCACCGAGTTCAGTGGCTCCTTCTGCCTGTCCCTGCCAGCACCGCTCCTCTGTGTCCCCAGCCCCTGCCTGCTCCCTGTCCCCGTCAGCTGGCCTGCCTTCCTCCTCTCTCATGCGCCCCCCATGTGTCCCCCTAAGGCCCCCCTGCACTTCTTCTAGATCGGAAGCTTCTAGATCCTTGCCCCTTGTTGCTGCTTCTGAGCAGTTTTCCTTCGTCACCCCGAACCCCAGAGCTTCTCCACAAATCTTGCTAAACTGTAACGTGACATCGACCGTAGCCACCATTTTCAAGCGTGCACCGAAAGCCCTAAAACTGCTGGATCAACCCGCACCTGATGCTGCCCCCGAATGACATTCATATTATCCTGCGACTGTCACCACCGTCCGTCACCGGGACTTTGTGCATCTTTCTAAGAAACTCTGGAAGGGCCCTTGGGTCGCTCCCTGCGGCCCTGCTGCAGACAACGTGGCTGCACCCCGAGAATCCAGTCTCCCCTTCTTCCGCACCGCCCAGATCTTGGCTGGAGACATGGCCGGCTAACAAAGACTACATTTCCCAGGCTCCTTTGCGTTAACGGCAGTCACGTGACTAAGAACAGCCCAATGGGGAAAGCGGAAGAGGTGGTGGGCGTGGCTTGGTGGACCCGCCCCCTAAAGAGGCGGGGCCATGGCGTTCCTTCCTCTTTCCCGCCTTCTCACTGGCCGCAGGGGCCCAGGGGAGCAGCCCTGGGGGACGGAGCAAAAATATGGGGGACTCCCAGGTCCCTGAGGATTTGGGGACTGACATGCCACCTCTGGCTTGCTCACCTGGACTTTGTTTAAGCCCCTGTCTTAAACCTTCCATGGCTCCCTATTGTCATCCCCTGCCACCGTTCCCGGCCTCACCTGCCGCCTGTCCCCCGACCTGAAGCTGCATGGCAGGTCGTCCTCGCCCGTGACCCGCCACCCCAAGCGCTGATTCCTGTCCCTGTGCCGTGGCCTCTACGGTCCCCTCTTTCTGGAGCCGGCTCTGAAATTCTGCCTGATCCTTTAAGAATCACCAAGGACGTGACCTCCTCCAGGAAGCCCTCCCGGATGCACCGTCCCAGCTGAGTGAGCGGTGCTTGTTTGCTTGTCTGTCTGCCCACGAGCCCGGCGGTTCCCGGGAGACCCTGGGCACCCACCGGGGGGGGGGACCAGCCTAGAGCTGTGAGGACCCCTTGGGCCAGAAACCCGACTGCTGGTTCTGCGTAGCTCAGGATAAATCCCGGTGTTCTGCCTGGCTTCCAGAACCCGCTTTTGCTACGTGTCAGCTCAGCCACCGCGGGCAACCGTCTCAGCCTGCCTCTGCCTCAGTTTCCCCACCTGTAAAATGGGGACGACCAAAGGACCCGCCTCCCCAGGTTGTCCCGAGGACGGAGCGAGTTGAGCACGCGCGCGCGGGGTACGTCTACGCGCAGGTGAGAACCGGTTTCTCCCTTAAATCAGAGCCTGGGAAGTTTCTTAAAATACGTTTCAGGACGTTTAAAAACGCAGCTGATTCTAACAAAAATACGAGGCAGATAATCGCACAGGGGGTGGGAAGGTAGGGCAAAAGCCCGAGCATGGAACATTCTAGAAAGAGTTAAAGGCAGTCTCCCCGCCCTGGTGCTTGGAGGGCACTTGGAACCTTCCCCATTCATTCCTCCACGCCACCTAGTCACAGAGCGTGACAACGTCGTAGACCCCGTGACAGGGTCCCCCTTGTTTTTTTTTTTTTTTTTCTCTCTCTTTTTTTTTTTTTCTCTTTTTTCTCTTTTTTTTCTTTTTTTAAATCTTTTTTTCTCTCTTTTTTCTTTTTTTCTCTTTTTTCTTTTTTTTTCTTTTTTTCTCTTTTCCTTTTTCTCTTTTTTTTCTTTTTTTCTCTTTTTTTCTTTTTTCTCTTTTTTTTTCTTTTTTTTCGTCTTTTTTTCCTTTTTTTCCTCTCTCTTTTTTTTCTCTTTTTTTTAATCTTTTTTTCTCTCCTTTTTCTTTTTTTTCTTTTTTTCTTTTTTTTTTCTTTTTTCTCTTTTCTTTTTTCTCTTTTTTTCTTTTTTTCTCTTTTTTTCTCTTTTTTTTCTTTTTTCTCTTTTTTTTCTTTTTTTCTCTTTTTTTTCTTTTTTCTCTTTTTTTTCTTTTTTTTTCGTCTTTTTTTCCTTTTTTTCCTCTCTCTTTTTTTTTCTCTTTTTTTTTCTTTTTTTAATCTTTTTTTCTCTCCTTTTTCTTTTTTTCTTTTTTTCTTTTTTTTTCTTTTTTTCTCTTTTCTTTTTTCTCTTTTTTTCTTTTTTTCTCTTTTTTCTCTTTTTTTTCTCTTTTTTTCTCTCTTTTTTCTCTTTTTTCTTTTTTTAATCTTTTTTTCTCTTTTTTCCTTTTTTCTCTTTTTTCTTTTTTTCTTTTTTTTCTTTTTTTCTCTTTTCTTTTTTTCTCTCTTTTTTTCTTTTTTCTCTTTTTTTCTCTTTTTCTCTCTCTCTCTTTTTTTTTACCCACCCTTTAAAAGCTCTGTCAAGCGTTTTTAACTCTTATGCTCGTCCACGCTGAGTTTTACCACGTGGAGGATCACGTGACCACCACATCGGGATGCAGGACAGCTGAGTCCCTTACTTAGTAGGGCGTGTGTGTGCGGGTCTGCGTCACCTGGGTCCATCACCTGGGTCACCCAAATCCTACCTCTCTTCTACAGCTAGTTTAAGGCCAGTGTCCCCCGCCCCCGGGAAGCCCACGGTGATTGCTCTCCCTCCCTCCCTCTCTCCCTCCCTCCCTCCGTGGCATCCCCTGGGCTCTCCCGGTCCCCAACACTTCCTGGGGTATGGAGCGTGTCCCAGTGGAGCAGGTATCCCAGGGTTGGCGTGAGTCCGCTCGGTGGCAGGCATGCTGGTGACAGGAAGGGCTAGGACCCCAAGGAAGAGCTGCCAGGCTGGACTGGCTGGGAAAGTGGGCAGCTTCTGCTCCAAGGTCAAGGGAGAGCGCGACAGCATCAGGTGCGGCTTGATCCAGCAGCTCCAGGGCTTTCATGGGGACCCAGGGGACAGGAACGCAGGGCTGTGAGGGGACGTGGAAGGGACAGAGGGAAGGGGTGGCTGCCACGCTCTGCAGCGGGAGGTTCCGGGCTCTGGCTCAGTCTTGGAAGGAGCCAAGACCTCCAGAGTCCCGAGGATGTGACAGTGGTCCGGCGGCGATCGGGCTGGGCGGGGCGCCCACAGGCTGGGTCCGGTGACAGAAGCGGGAGCCGGGGGCTGGCCCTGCAACGGGTCACAGCCAGGCAGGGCTTGGTGCGGGGCGTCCAGGGTGACCAGGGGGCAGGACCTGCCCTCTGGAGGGACAGAGGGAGCAGGGTCAGTCTGCTGTCCTTCAGCCCCGGAGCCCTCTCCCTCCTCCCCGTCCCCCACCCAGCTCCCATCCCACGGAGGACCTGAGAGGGGACTTCTCCTGGACACCGGGGGCGGCTCAGGACACTGGAGATCCCTGGGCTCTCCCCAGTGACACCCCTGAGGCTCACGGGTCACCCCAGCACCGGTGGGGCCACAGAGGCAGGGCCCAGCCCCGCGCCTCCCAGCCCACTGATGACATTCTGCTGCCCTTGAACTTTGCCAAGCAACTTAGTGCTTAAGGGACACACCCAAGGCCTCAGATGTGGCCAGCACGGGCCCCGCTGTGCCTCAGTCTCTCCATCTACAGAATGGGGCAATGGCGCCTGGTTTCTGGGCCCCTGGGAAGGACTCTCTCTGGGGGGCTTAAAAACCCTTTGCGACACCTTCCCAGAACGTGGCCCGCAGCGACACTGCCAGGCCCGGTCCCCTGCGTGGATTGGACCACACTGGCTTCTTGTCACTTTTTTTTTTTTTTTTGAGACAGAGGCTCGCTCTGTCACCCAGGCTAGAGTGCCGTGGTGTCAGCCTCGCTCACAGCAACCTCAGACTCCTGGGCTCAAGCGATCCTCCTGCCTCAGCCTCCCGAGTTGCTGGGACGACAGGCATGCGCCACCACGCCCGGCTCATTTTTCTATATATATTTTTAGTTGTCCATATCATTTCCTTCTATTTTTAGTAGAGAGGGGGTCTCGCTACATTGCCCAGGCTGGTCTCGACCTCCTGACCTCAAGCGATCCTCCCGCCTCGGCCTCCCAGAGTGCTGGGATGACAGGCGTGAGCCACCGCGCTGTGGGGTCCGGAGTCTGGAGATCTGGGTCTTATTTCCAACCCTGCCCCAACCTTGGGCAATTTGCCTTCCCTTCTCTGGAGCCTCTATTTCCTCATCTGTGAAATGGGACTCACGATCCTCTCAGGGTTGTTGGAAAAACTCTGGACATGCTTCAGAGAATTTAAAATTTCCTCGATTGATTTTTTTTTTTTTTTTTGGATAGGCAACGCATTCACGTGGCTTAAATGTCAAAATGTTACAAACTTACAAGGGTGTCCAGTAAAAAGTGTCCCTTCCACCTCTGCCCCCCGAAACCACCCTCTGGGAAGAAGCCAGAGGATGTCTGAATTTGCCCCTCCCCACCCCGAGTCCCTTCCCACCTCGCTGTCCTCGGGCAATCGCAGCTGGTCCTAAATTCCTAGAACATTCGGGGGCTCCCAACTAACTCATCCTTGATATCTGGGACAACACAAAGGCCTGTTATGTAAACTCGGTTTTTTGCGGTTCAGTGGGCACACGGGCCCCAGGTCCAGTGCAGAGGTCGGTCCTGTGGACTTGTACCCCTTTATCGAGCTGGCTGTCTGGCCGGCTGTCACCTATTGGGGACATTGCCAGATGTCTCTTCTCTCTTCCGAGGACGTGAAGTGTGTGCCCTGGGGCCTGGGCATCAAGATTTCGGGACCTTTGTCTCTTGAGCTCCCTTTGTCCCTCCCAAGAGTCATCTGTGTTTTTGTCGCCCCTCCCTGCACTTCCAGAAGCAGGGGACACGGTCGGGTAAGAGGAACCGGTTTCATTTTAAAGTCTGCAAATCCTCAGTCCTTCTCATCGAGGGTCTGGCTTTGCGCGTGGACTTTTTCCTCTTTGGATCAAATCGGTCGGGCTTTTGCAGGGTCGATCAGAAACCGCAAAAGGCCTGTCCGATAACACAGAAAGTTCTAGGTCACGCTGGTAGTCTGGAGAAATCTGCTGTCCAGCCACAGCCATCCTGATGGCAAAATAAACCTCGTCTCCGTCTCTGGAGTCTCCGACCATCTAGGTGGCATCTGCAGTGGACAGAAAGAGGAGACAGGGCCGGCTCGGGAAAGCGCCAGGTTAAAGTCTTGGATTTGCCACGTGAGTTCCCCTTTTTCCTCGGGGGACACGTCCCCAGACCACAGCGGATGCCTGAAACCCAGGATGCCACCAAACCCTATATACACCACGCTCTGCCCTACACCCAGGACAGGCTCCAAACCCTATATATGCCACGCTTTGTCCTACACCCATGATTGCCTCAAAATAGTATAAACGGCACGCTTTGTGCTACCCCCATAATGGGCTCCAAACACTGTATATGCCACGCTTAGTCCTATACACACGATAGGCTCCTACAGTACGTACGCGACTCATAGTCCTACAGCCAGGATAAGCTCCAAAGAGTATATATGATACACTCTCTCCTACACCCATGATAGGCTCCAAACACTACATACGCAACACTTTGTCCTACATCCTGCCTAATCTCCAAACAGCATACATGCCAGACTTTTCCTACACCCCTGATAGGCCCAAAACACTACGTATGTCACGCTTACTCATACAGCCAGCATGAGCGCCAAAGGCTATATATGCCAATCTTTGTCCTACACGTAGCAAAGCTCCGAACAGTATATATGCCACGCTTTGCCCTACACCTAGCAAAGATCCAAAGAGTATATATGCCGCGCTTTGTCCCACACCAGGCAGAGCTCCAAACAGTATATATGCCACGCTTTCCCCTACACCTAGCAGCGCTCCAAACAGTATATATGCCACGCTTTGTCCCACACCTACCAGAGATCCAAACAGTATATATACCATGCTTTGTCCCACACCTAGCAGAGCTCCAAACAGTATATATGCCACGCTTTCCCCTACACCTAGCAGAGATCCAAAGAGTATATATGCCACGCTTTGTCCCACACCTACCAGAGGTCCAAAGTGTATATATGCCACGCTTTGTCCCACACCTAGCAGAGCTCCAAACAATATATATGCCACGCTTTGTCCGACACCTAGTAGAGCTCCAAACTGTATATATGCCACGCTTTGTCCCACACCGAGCATAGCTCCAAAGAGTACATACGCCACGCTTTGTCCGACACCTAGCAGAGCTCCAAGGTGTATATATGCCACGCTTTGTCCCACACCTAGCAGAGCTCCCAAGAATATATATGCCACGCTTTGTCCCACACCTAGCAGAGCTCCAAAGAGTATATATGCCACACTTTGCCCTACACCTAGCAAAGCTCCAAACAGTATATATGCCACGCTTTGTCCCACACCAAGCAGAGCTCCAAAGAGTATATATGCCACGCTTTGTCGGACACCTAGCAAAGCTCAAAACAGTATATATGCCACGCTTTGCCCCACACCTAGCCGAGCTCCAAAGAGTATATATGCCACGCTTTGTCCCACACCTTGCAGAGCTCCAAAGAGTATATATGCCACGCTTTGTCCCACACCTAGCAGAGCTCCAAAGTGTATATATGTCACCCTTTGTCCTACACCTAGCAGAGCTCCAAACAGTATATATGCCACGCTTTCCCCAACACCTAGCAGAGATCCAAAGAGTATATATGCCACGCTTTGTCCCACACCTACCAGAGGTCCAAAGTGTATATATGCCACGCTTTGTCCCACACCTAGCAGAGCTCCAAACAGTATATATGCCACGCTTTGTCCGACACCTAGTAGAGCTCCAAACTGTATATATGCCACGCTTTGTCCCACACCGAGCATAGCTCCAAAGAGTACATACGCCACGCTTTGTCCGACACCTAGCAGAGCTCCAAGGTGTATATATGCCACGCTGTGTCCCCCACCTAGCAGAGCTCCAAAGAGTATATATGCCACGCTTTGTCCCACACCTAGCAGAGCTCCAAGGAGTTTATATGCCACGCTTTGTCCCATACCTAGCAGAGCTCCAAAGAGTATATATGTCACGCTTTGTCCCACACCTAGCAGAGCTCCAAACAGTATATATGCCACGCTTTGTTTCACACCTAGCAGAGCTTCAAAGTGTATATATGCCATGTTTTGTCCCACACCTAGCAGAGCTCGAAAGAGTATATAAGTCATGCTTTGTCCCACACCTAGCAGAGCTCCAAAGAGTATATATGCCACACTTTGTCCCACACCTAGCACACCTCAAAAGTGTATATATGCCACGCTTTGTCGGACACCTAGCAAAGCTCCAAAGAGTATATATGCCACTCTTGGTCCGACACATAGCAGAGCTCCAAAGTGTATATATGCCACTCTTTGTCGGACACCTAGCTAAGCTCCAAACAGTATATATGCCACGCTTTGCCCCACACCTAGCAGAGCTCCAAACTGTATATATGCCACGCATTGTCCCACACCGAGCATAGGTCCAACTAGTATATATGCCACGCTTTGTCAGACACCTAGCAAAGCTCCAAACAGTATATATGCCACGCTTTGCCCCACACCTAGCAGAGCTCCAAGGAGTATATATGCCACGCTTTGTCCCACACCTAGCAGTGCTCCAAAGAGTATATATGCCACACTTTGACCCACACCGAGCTGAGATCCAAAGAGTATATATGCCAGGCTTGGTCTTACAACTAGCACAGCTCAAAACAGTATATATGCCACGCTTTGTCCCACACCAAGCAGAGCTCCAAAGAGTATATATGCCACACTTTGACCCACACCTAGCTGAGATCCAAAGAGTATATATGCCACGCTTTAGCCTACACCTAGCAGAGCGCCAAACTCTATATATTCCACGCTTTGTCCGAAACCGATCAGACCTCCAAAGAGTATATATGCCACGCTTTTTCCGACACCTAGCAGACATCCAAACAGTATATATGCCACGCTTTGCCCCACACCTAGCAGAGCTCCAAACGGTATATATGTCACGCTTTGTCCCACACTTAGCAGAGCTCCAAAGAGTATATATGCCACGCTTTGTTTCTCTGCCAGCGGAGCTCCAAAGGATATATATGCCACGCTTTGTCCGATACCTAGCGGAGCTCCAAACTTTTATATACCACGCTTTGTCCCACACCGAGCAGAGCTCCAAACAGTATATATGCCACGCTTTCCCCTACACCTAGCAGAGATCCAAAGAGTATATATGCCACGCTTTGTCCCACACCTACCAGAGGTCCAAAGTGTATATATGCCACGCTTTGTCCCACACCTAGCAGAGCTCCAAACAATATATATGCCACGCTTTGTCCGACACCTAGTAGAGCTCCAAACTGTATATATGCCACGCTTTGTCCCACACCGAGCATAGCTCCAAAGAGTACATACGCCACGCTTTGTCCGACACCTAGCAGAGCTCCAAGGTGTATATATGCCACGCTTTGTCCCACACCTAGCAGAGCTCCCAAGAGTATATATGCCACGCTTTGTCCCACACCTAGCAGAGCTCCAAAGAGTATATATGCCACACTTTGCCCTACACCTAGCAAAGCTCCAAACAGTATATATGCCACGCTTTGTCCCACACCAAGCAGAGCTCCAAAGAGTATATATGCCAAGCTTTGTCCCACTCCTAGCAGAGCTCCAAAGAGTATATATGCCACGCTTTGTCGGACACCTAGCAAAGCTCAAAACAGTATATATGCCACGCTTTGCCCCACACCTAGCCGAGCTCCAAAGAGTATATATGCCACGCTTTGTCCCACACCTTGCAGAGCTCCAAAGAGTATATATGCCACGCTTTGTCCCACACCTAGCAGAGCTCCAAAGTGTATATATGTCACCCTTTGTCCTACACCTAGCAGAGCTCCAAACAGTATATATGCCACGCTTTCCCCAACACCTAGCAGAGATCCAAAGAGTATATATGCCACGCTTTGTCCCACACCTACCAGAGGTCCAAAGTGTATATATGCCACGCTTTGTCCCACACCTAGCAGAGCTCCAAACAGTATATATGCCACGCTTTGTCCGACACCTAGTAGAGCTCCAAACTGTATATATGCCACGCTTTGTCCCACACCGAGCATAGCTCCAAAGAGTACATACGCCACGCTTTGTCCGACACCTAGCAGAGCTCCAAGGTGTATATATGCCACGCTGTGTCCCCCACCTAGCAGAGCTCCAAAGAGTATATATGCCACGCTTTGTCCCACACCTAGCAGAGCTCCAAGGAGTATATATGCCACGCTTTGTCCCATACCTAGCAGAGCTCCAAAGAGTATATATGTCACGCTTTGTCCCACACCTAGCAGAGCTCCAAACAGTATATATGCCACGCTTTGTTTCACACCTAGCAGAGCTTCAAAGTGTATATATGCCATGTTTTGTCCCACACCTAGCAGAGCTCGAAAGAGTATATAAGTCATGCTTTGTCCCACACCTAGCAGAGCTCCAAAGAGTATATATGCCACACTTTGTCCCACACCTAGCACACCTCAAAAGTGTATATATGCCACGCTTTGTCGGACACCTAGCAAAGCTCCAAAGAGTATATATGCCACTCTTGGTCCGACACATAGCAGAGCTCCAAAGTGTATATATGCCACTCTTTGTCGGACACCTAGCTAAGCTCCAAACAGTATATATGCCACGCTTTGCCCCACACCTAGCAGAGCTCCAAACTGTATATATGCCACGCATTGTCCCACACCGAGCATAGGTCCAACTAGTATATATGCCACGCTTTGTCAGACACCTAGCAAAGCTCCAAACAGTATATATGCCACGCTTTGCCCCACACCTAGCAGAGCTCCAAGGAGTATATATGCCACGCTTTGTCCCACACCTAGCAGTGCTCCAAAGAGTATATATGCCACACTTTGACCCACACCTAGCTGAGATCCAAAGAGTATATATGCCAGGCTTGGTCTTACAACTAGCACAGCTCAAAACAGTATATATGCCACGCTTTGTCCCACACCAAGCAGAGCTCCAAAGAGTATATATGCCACACTTTGACCCACACCTAGCTGAGATCCAAAGAGTATATATGCCAGGCTTGGTCTTACAACTAGCACAGCTCAAAACAGTATATATGCCACGCTTTGTCCCACACCAAGCAGAGCTCCAAAGAGTATATATGCCACACTTTGACCCACACCTAGCTGAGATCCAAAGAGTATATATGCCACGCTTTAGCCTACACCTAGCAGAGCGCCAAACTCTATATATTCCACGCTTTGTCCGAAACCGATCAGACCTCCAAAGAGTATATATGCCACGCTTTTTCCGACACCTAGCAGACATCCAAACAGTATATATGCCACGCTTTGCCCCACACCTAGCAGAGCTCCAAACGGTATATATGTCACGCTTTGTCCCACACTTAGCAGAGCTCCAAAGAGTATATATGCCACGCTTTGTTTCTCTGCCAGCGGAGCTCCAAAGGATATATATGCCACGCTTTGTCCGATACCTAGCGGAGCTCCAAACTTTTATATACCACGCTTTGTCCCACACCGAGCAGAGCTCCAAACAGTATATATGCCACGCTTTCCCCTACACCTAGCAGAGATCCAAAGAGTATATATGCCACGCTTTGTCCCACACCTACCAGAGGTCCAAAGTGTATATATGCCACGCTTTGTCCCACACCTAGCAGAGCTCCAAACAATATATATGCCACGCTTTGTCCGACACCTAGTAGAGCTCCAAACTGTATATATGCCACGCTTTGTCCCACACCGAGCATAGCTCCAAAGAGTACATACGCCACGCTTTGTCCGACACCTAGCAGAGCTCCAAGGTGTATATATGCCACGCTTTGTCCCACACCTAGCAGAGCTCCCAAGAGTATATATGCCACGCTTTGTCCCACACCTAGCAGAGCTCCAAAGAGTATATATGCCACACTTTGCCCTACACCTAGCAAAGCTCCAAACAGTATATATGCCACGCTTTGTCCCACACCAAGCAGAGCTCCAAAGAGTATATATGCCAAGCTTTGTCCCACTCCTAGCAGAGCTCCAAAGAGTATATATGCCACGCTTTGTCGGACACCTAGCAAAGCTCAAAACAGTATATATGCGACGCTTTGCCCCACACCTAGCCGAGCTCCAAAGAGTATATATGCCACGCTTTGTCCCACACCTTGCAGAGCTCCAAAGAGTATATATGCCACGCTTTGTCCCACACCTAGCAGAGCTCCAAAGTGTATATATGTCACCCTTTGTCCTACACCTAGCAGAGCTCCAAACAGTATATATGCCACGCTTTCCCCAACACCTAGCAGAGATCCAAAGAGTATATATGCCACGCTTTGTCCCACACCTACCAGAGGTCCAAAGTGTATATATGCCACGCTTTGTCCCACACCTAGCAGAGCTCCAAACAGTATATATGCCACGCTTTGTCCGACACCTAGTAGAGCTCCAAACTGTATATATGCCACGCTTTGTCCCACACCGAGCATAGCTCCAAAGAGTACATACGCCACGCTTTGTCCGACACCTAGCAGAGCTCCAAGGTGTATATATGCCACGCTGTGTCCCCCACCTAGCAGAGCTCCAAAGAGTATATATGCCACGCTTTGTCCCACACCTAGCAGAGCTCCAAGGAGTATATATGCCACGCTTTGTCCCATACCTAGCAGAGCTCCAAAGAGTATATATGTCACGCTTTGTCCCACACCTAGCAGAGCTCCAAACAGTATATATGCCACGCTTTGTTTCACACCTAGCAGAGCTTCAAAGTGTATATATGCCATGTTTTGTCCCACACCTAGCAGAGCTCGAAAGAGTATATAAGTCATGCTTTGTCCCACACCTAGCAGAGCTCCAAAGAGTATATATGCCACACTTTGTCCCACACCTAGCACACCTCAAAAGTGTATATATGCCACGCTTTGTCGGACACCTAGCAAAGCTCCAAAGAGTATATATGCCACTCTTGGTCCGACACATAGCAGAGCTCCAAAGTGTATATATGCCACTCTTTGTCGGACACCTAGCTAAGCTCCAAACAGTATATATGCCACGCTTTGCCCCACACCTAGCAGAGCTCCAAACTGTATATATGCCACGCATTGTCCCACACCGAGCATAGGTCCAACTAGTATATATGCCACGCTTTGTCAGACACCTAGCAAAGCTCCAAACAGTATATATGCCACGCTTTGCCCCACACCTAGCAGAGCTCCAAGGAGTATATATGCCACGCTTTGTCCCACACCTAGCAGAGCTCCAAGGAGTATATATGCCACACTTTGACCCACACCTAGCTGAGATCCAAAGAGTATATATGCCAGGCTTGGTCTTACAACTAGCACAGCTCAAAACAGTATATATGCCACGCTTTGTCCCACACCAAGCAGAGCTCCAAAGAGTATATATGCCACACTTTGACCCACACCTAGCTGAGATCCAAAGAGTATATATGCCACGCTTTAGCCTACACCTAGCAGAGCGCCAAACTCTATATATTCCACGCTTTGTCCGAAACCGATCAGACCTCCAAAGAGTATATATGCCACGCTTTTTCCGACACCTAGCAGACATCCAAACAGTATATATGCCACGCTTTGCCCCACACCTAGCAGAGCTCCAAACGGTATATATGTCACGCTTTGTCCCACACTTAGCAGAGCTCCAAAGAGTATATATGCCACGCTTTGTTTCTCTGCCAGCGGAGCTCCAAAGGATATATATGCCACGCTTTGTCCGATACCTAGCGGAGCTCCAAACTTTTATATACCACGCTTTGTCCCACACCGAGCAGAGCTCCAAACAGTATATATGCCACGCTTTCCCCTACACCTAGCAGAGATCCAAAGAGTATATATGCCACGCTTTGTCCCACACCTACCAGAGGTCCAAAGTGTATATATGCCACGCTTTGTCCCACACCTAGCAGAGCTCCAAACAATATATATGCCACGCTTTGTCCGACACCTAGTAGAGCTCCAAACTGTATATATGCCACGCTTTGTCCCACACCGAGCATAGCTCCAAAGAGTACATACGCCACGCTTTGTCCGACACCTAGCAGAGCTCCAAGGTGTATATATGCCACGCTTTGTCCCACACCTAGCAGAGCTCCCAAGAGTATATATGCCACGCTTTGTCCCACACCTAGCAGAGCTCCAAAGAGTATATATGCCACACTTTGCCCTACACCTAGCAAAGCTCCAAACAGTATATATGCCACGCTTTGTCCCACACCAAGCAGAGCTCCAAAGAGTATATATGCCAAGCTTTGTCCCACTCCTAGCAGAGCTCCAAAGAGTATATATGCCACGCTTTGTCGGACACCTAGCAAAGCTCGAAACAGTATATATGCGACGCTTTGCCCCACACCTAGCCGAGCTCCAAAGAGTATATATGCCACGCTTTGTCCCACACCTTGCAGAGCTCCAAAGAGTATATATGCCACGCTTTGTCCCACACCTAGCAGAGCTCCAAAGTGTATATATGTCACCCTTTGTCCTACACCTAGCAGAGCTCCAAACAGTATATATGCCACGCTTTCCCCAACACCTAGCAGAGATCCAAAGAGTATATATGCCACGCTTTGTCCCACACCTACCAGAGGTCCAAAGTGTATATATGCCACGCTTTGTCCCACACCTAGCAGAGCTCCAAACAGTATATATGCCACGCTTTGTCCGACACCTAGTAGAGCTCCAAACTGTATATATGCCACGCTTTGTCCCACACCGAGCATAGCTCCAAAGAGTACATACGCCACGCTTTGTCCGACACCTAGCAGAGCTCCAAGGTGTATATATGCCACGCTGTGTCCCCCACCTAGCAGAGCTCCAAAGAGTATATATGCCACGCTTTGTCCCACACCTAGCAGAGCTCCAAGGAGTATATATGCCACGCTTTGTCCCATACCTAGCAGAGCTCCAAAGAGTATATATGTCACGCTTTGTCCCACACCTAGCAGAGCTCCAAACAGTATATATGCCACGCTTTGTTTCACACCTAGCAGAGCTTCAAAGTGTATATATGCCATGTTTTGTCCCACACCTAGCAGAGCTCGAAAGAGTATATAAGTCATGCTTTGTCCCACACCTAGCAGAGCTCCAAAGAGTATATATGCCACACTTTGTCCCACACCTAGCACACCTCAAAAGTGTATATATGCCACTCTTTGTCGGACACCTAGCTAAGCTCCAAACAGTATATATGCCACGCTTTGCCCCACACCTAGCAGAGCTCCAAACTGTATATATGCCACGCATTGTCCCACACCGAGCATAGGTCCAACTAGTATATATGCCACGCTTTGTCAGACACCTAGCAAAGCTCCAAACAGTATATATGCCACGCTTTGCCCCACACCTAGCAGAGCTCCAAGGAGTATATATGCCACGCTTTGTCCCACACCTAGCAGTGCTCCAAAGAGTATATATGGCACACTTTGACCCACACCTAGCTGAGATCCAAAGAGTATATATGCCAGGCTTGGTCTTACAACTAGCACAGCTCAAAACAGTATATATGCCACGCTTTGTCCCACACCAAGCAGAGCTCCAAAGAGTATATATGCCACACTTTGACCCACACCTAGCTGAGATCCAAAGAGTATATATGCCACGCTTTAGCCTACACCTAGCAGAGCGCCAAACTCTATATATTCCACGCTTTGTCCGAAACCGATCAGACCTCCAAAGAGTATATATGCCACGCTTTTTCCGACACCTAGCAGACATCCAAACAGTATATATGCCACGCTTTGCCCCACACCTAGTAGAGCTCCAAACGGTATATATGTCACGCTTTGTCCCACACTTAGCAGAGCTCCAAAGAGTATATATGCCACGCTTTGTTTCTCTGCCAGCGGAGCTCCAAAGGATATATATGCCACGCTTTGTCCGATACCTAGCGGAGCTCCAAACTGTATATATACCACGCTTTGTCCCACACCGAGCAGAGCTCCAAAGAGTATATATGCCACACTTTGTCCCACACCCAGCTGACCTCCAAAGAGTATATATGCCCCGCTTTGTCCTACACCTAGCACAGCTCCAAAGTGTATATATGCCACCCTTTGTCCCACACCTAGCAGAGCTCCAAAGAGTATATATTCCACGCTTTGTCGGACACCTAGCAAAGCTCCAAACAGTATATATGCCACGCTTTGCCCCACACCTAGCAGAGCTCCAAAGAGTATATATGCCACGCTTTGTCCGACACCTAGCAGAGCTCCAAACTGTATATATGCCACGCTTTGTCCCACACCGAGCATAGCTCCAAAGAGAATATATGCCACGCTTTGTCCGACACCTAGCAGAGCTCCCAAGAGTATATATGCCACGCTTTGTCCCACACCTAGCAGAGCTCCAAAGAGTATATATGCCACACTGTGCCCTACACCTAGCAAAGCTCAAAACAGTATATATGCCACGCTTTGTCCCACACCAGGCAGAGCTCCAAAGAGTATATATGCCACGGTTTGTCCCACAACGAGCAGCGCTCCACAGAGTATATATGCCACGCTTTGTCCGACACCTAGCAGAGCTCCAAAGTGTATATATGCCACGCTTTGTCCCACACCTAGCAGAGCTCCCAAGAGTATATATGCCACGCTTTGTCCTACTCCTAGCAAAGCTCCAAACGGTATATATGCCACGCTTTGTCCCACACCTAGCAGAGCTCCAAACAGTATATATGCCACGCCTTGTTTCACACTAGCAGAGCTTCAAAGTGTATATATGCCACGCTTTGTCCCACACCTAGCGGAGCTCCCAAGAGTATATATGCCAGGCTTTTCCCTACACCTAGCAGAGATCCAAAGAGTATATATGCCACGCTTTGCCCTACTCCTAGCAAAGCTCCAAACAGTATATATGCCACGCTTTGTGACACACCTAGCAGAGCTCCAAACGGTATATATGCCACGCTTTGTCCCACACCTAGCAGAGCTCCAAACAGTATATATGCCACGCCTTGTTTCACACTAGCAGAGCTTCAAAGTGTATATATGCCACGCTTTGTCCGACATCTAGCAGTGCTCCAAAGAGTATATATGCCCCGCTTTGTCCTACACCTAGCACAGCTCCAAACAGTATATATGCCACGCTTTGTCCCACACCTAGGAGAGGTCCAATGAGTATATATGCCACACTTTGTCCCACACCTAGCTTAGCTCAAAGTATATATATGCCACGCTTTGTCCTACACGTAGAACAGCTCCAAAGTGTATATATGCCACGCTTTGTCCCACACCTAGCAGAGCTCCAAAGAGTATATATGCCACGCTTTGTCCCACACCTAGCAGAGCTTGAAAGAGTATATAAGTTACGCTTTCTCCCACTCCTAGCAGAGCTCCAAACTGTATATATGCCACGCTTTGTCCCACACCAAGCAGAGCTCCAAAGAGTATATGTGCCACACTGTGTCCCACACCTAGCTGAGCTCCAAAGAGTATATATGCCACGCATTCTCGTACACCTAGCACAGCTCCAAAGTGTATATATACCACGCTTTGTCCCACACCTAGCAGAGCTCCAAAGAGTATATATTGCACGCTTTGTCCCAACCTAGCAGAGGTCCAAAGTGTATATATGCCACGCTTTGTCCGATACCTAGCGAGCTCCAAACTGTATATATACCACACTTTGTCCCACACCGAGCAGAGCTCCCAAGAGTATATATGCCACGCTTTGTCCCACATCTAGCAGAGCTCCAAACAGTATATATGCCACGCATTGTCCCACACCAAGCAGAGCTCCAAAGGGTATATGTGCCACGCTTTCTACTACACCTAGCACAGCTCCAAAGTGTATATATGCCACGCTTTGTCCGACACCAAGCGGAGCTCCAAATAATATATATGCCACACTTTGTCCCACACCTAGCTGAGCTACAAAGAGTGTATATGCCACGCTTTGTACTACGCCTAGCACGGCTCCAAAGAGTATATATTTCACGATTTGTCCCACACCTAGCAGAGCTCCAAAGAGTATATATGCCACACTTTGTCCCACACCTAGCTGAGCTCCAAAGAGTATATATGCCACGCTTTGTATTATGCCAAGCACAGCTCCAAAGGGTATATATGCCACGCTCTGTGCCCCACCTAGCAGAGCTCCAAAGAGTATATATGCCACGCTTTGTCCCACACCTAGCAGAGCTCCAAGGATTATATATGCCACGCTTTGTCGCACACCTAGCAGAGCTCAAAAGAGTATATATGCCACACTTTGTCCCACACCTAGCAGTGCTCCAAAGAGTATATATGTCACGCTTTGTCCTACACCTAGCAGAGCTCTAAACAGTATATATGCCACGCTTTGTCCCACACCTAGCAGAGCTGCAAACAGTATATATGCCACGCTTTGTCCCACACCAAGCAGAGCTCCAAAGAGTATATATGCCACACTTTGTCCCACACCTAGCTGACCTCCAAAGAGTATATATGCCACGCTTTGTCCTACACCTAGCACACCTCAAAAGTGTATATATGCCACGCTTTGTCGGACACCTAGCAAAGCTCCAAACAGTATATATGCCACGCTTTGCCCCACACCTAGCAGAGCTCCAAAGTGTATATATGCCACTCTTTGTCGGACACCTAGCAAAGCTCCAAACAGTATATGTGCCACGCTTTGCCCCACACCTAGCAGAGCTCCAAAGAGTATATATGCCACGCTTTGTCCACACCTAGCAGAGCTCCAAAGAGTATATAAGTCACGCTTTGTCCACACCTAGCAGAGCTCCACAGAGTATATATGCCACTCTTTGTCCTCCACCTTGCAGAGCTCCAAACTGTATATACGCCACGCTTTGTCCCACACCAAGCAGAGCTCCACAGAGGATATATGCCACACTTTGTCCCACACATAGCTGAGCTCCAAAGAGTATATATGCCATGCATTCTCCTACACCTAGCACAGCTCCAAAGTGTATATATACCACGCTTTGTCCCAACCTAGCAGAGCTCCAAAGAGTATATATGCCACGCTTTGCCCTACACCTAGCATAGCTCAAAAGAGTATATATGCCACGCTTTGCTCCACACCTAGCAGAGCTCCAAAGTGTATATATGCCAAGCTTTGTTGGACACCTAGTAAAGCTCCAAACAGTATATACGCCACGCTTTGCCCCACACCTAGCAGAGCTCCAAAGAGTATATTTTCCACGCTTTATCCCACACCTAGCAGAGCTCCAAAGGGTATATATGCGACGCTTTGTCCCAACCAAGCAGAGCTCCAAAGAGTATATATGTCATGCTTTGTCCCACACTTAGAGAACTCCAAACGGTATATATGCCACGCTTTGTCCCACACCTAGCAGAATTCCAAACAGTATATATGCCACGCTTTGTCCTACACCTAGCAGAGGTCCAAACAGCATATATGCCACACATTGTCCCACAACAAGCAGAGCTCCAAAGAGTATATATGCCACACTTTGTCCCACACCTAGCAGAGCTCCAAAGAGTATATATGCCACGCTTTGTCCTACATCTAGCAGAGCTCCAAACTGTATATATGCCACGCTTTGTCCCACACCTAGCAGAGCTCCAAAGAGTATACATCCCACGCTTTGTCCTACACCTAGCACAGCTCCAAACAGTATATATGCCACGCTTTGTCCCACAACTACCAGAGCTCCAAACAGTAGATATGCCACTCTTTGGGCCACACGTAGCAGAGCTCCTACCTGTATATATGCCACGCTTTGTCCTACACCTAGCACAGCTCCAAACAGTATATATGCCACGCTTTGTCCCACACCTAGCGGAGCTCCAAAGTGTATATATGCCACAATATGTCACACACCTAGCTGACCTCCAAAGAGTATATATGCCACGCTTTCTCCTACACCTAGCACAGCTCCAAAATGTATATATGCCACCCTTTGTCCCACACCTAACAGAGCTCCTAAGAGTATATAGGCCACGCTTTGTCGCACACCTAGCAAAGCTCCAAACAGTATATATGCCACGCTTTGCCCCACACCTAGCAGAGCTCCAATCAGTATATATGCCACGCTTTGTCCCACACGTAGCAGAGTTCCAAACAGTATATATGCCATGCTTTGCCATACACCTAGCAGAGCTCCAAACAGTATATATTGCAGGCATTCCCCTACACCTAGCAGAGATCCAAAGAGTATATATGCCACGCTTTGTCCGACACCTAGCGGAGCTCCAAATTGTATATATGCCACACTTTGCCCTACACCTAGCAAAGCTCCAAACAGTATATACGCCACACTTTGCCCTACTCCTAGCAGCGCTCCAAACAGTATATATGCCACGCATTCCCCTACACCTAGCAGAGATCCAAAGAGTATATATGCCACGCTTTGTTTCTCAGCTAGCAGAGCTCCTAAGAGTATATATGCCACGCTTTGTCCTACACCTAGCAGAGCTCCAAACTCTATATATGTCACGCTTTATCCGACACCGAGCGGAGCTCCAAAGTGCATATATGCCACGCTTTGTCCGACACCTAGCAGAGCTCCAAAGTGTATATATGCCACACTTTGTCCGACACCTAGCAGAGCTCCAAAGAGTATATATGCCACGCTTTGACGGACACCTAGCAAAGCTCCAAACAGTATATATGCCACGCTTTGTCCCACACCAAGCAGAGCTCCAAAGAGTATATGTGCCACACTTTGTCCCACACCTAACTGAGCTCCAAAGAGTGTATATGCCACGCTTTGTACTAAACCTAGCACAACTCCAAAGAGTATATATGCCACGCTTTGCCCGACACCTAGCAGAGCTCCAAAGAGTATATATGCTACGCTTTGTCCCACACCTAGAAGAGCTCCAAAGAGTATATATGCCGCGCTTTGTCCCACACCTAGCAGAGGTCCAAACAGTATATATGCCACGCTTTCCCCAACACCTAGCAGAGCTCCAAAGAGTATACATGCCACGCTTTGTCCGACACCTAGAAGAGCTCCAAAGTGTATATATGCCACGCTTTGTACTACGCCTAGCACGGCTCCAAAGAGTATATATTTCACGATTTGTCCCACACCTTGCAGAGCTCCAAAGAGTATATATGCCACGCTTTGTCCCACACCTAGCTGAGCTCCAAAGAGTATATATGCCACGCTTTGTATTATGCCTAGCACAGCTCCAAAGGATACATATGCCACGCTTTGTCCCACACCTAGCAGAGCTCCAAACAGTATATATGCCACGCTTTGTCCCACACCTAGCAGAGCTCGAAAGAGTATATAAATCACGCTTTGTCCGACACCTACCAGAGCCCCAAACAGTAGATATGCCACTCTTTGTCCCACACGTAGCAGAGCTCTTAACAGTATATATGCCACGCTTTGTCCCACACCGAGCAGAGCTCCAAAGAGTATATATGCCACACTTTGTCCCACACCTAGCTGACCTCCAAAGAGTATATATGCCACGCTTTGTCCTACACCTAGCACAGCTCCAAAGTGTATATATGCCACCCTTTGTCCCACACCTAGCAGAGCTCCATAGAGTATATATGCCACGGTTTGTCGGACACCTAGCAAAGCTCCAAACAGTATATATGCCACGCTTTGCCCCACACCTAGCAGAGCTCCAAACAGTATATATGCCACGCTTTGTCCGACACCTAGCAGAGCTCCAAACTGTATATATGCCACGCTTTGTCCCACACCGACCATAGCTCCAAAGAGTATATATGCCACGCTTTGTCCGACACCTAGCAGAGCTCCAAACTGTATATATGCCACGCTTTGTCCAACACCTAGCAGAGCTCCCAAGAGTATATATGTCACGCTTTGTCCGACACCTAGCAGAGCTCCAAACTCTATATATGACACGCTTTGTCCCACACCTAGCAGAGCTCCAAAGTGTATATATGCCACGCTTTGTCCGACACCTAGCACAGCTCCAAAGAGTATATATGCCACGCTTTGCCCTACACCTAGCAGAGCTCCAAAGAGTATATATGCCACTCTTTGTTTCACACCTAGGAGAGCTCGAAAGAGTATATGTGCAACGATTTGTCCCACACCTAGCAGAGCTCCAA
This sequence comes from Lemur catta, assembly GCF_020740605.2. NCBI lineage: Eukaryota > Metazoa > Chordata > Mammalia > Primates > Lemuridae > Lemur > Lemur catta. Next base: position 33,457,701 of record NC_059148.1, on the reverse strand, counting down.
AGAGTATATATGCCACGCTTTGACGGACAGCTAGCAAAGCTCGAAACAGTATATATGCCACGCTTTGTCCCACACCAAGCAGAGCTCCAAAGAGTATATATGCCACACTTTGTCCCACACCTAACTGAGCTCCAAAGAGTGTATATGCCACGCTTTGTACTAAGCCTAGCAGAGCTCCAAAGAGTATATATGCCACGCTTTGTCCCACACCTAGCAGAGCTCCAAAGAGTATATATGCCACGCATTGTCCGACACCTAGCAGAACTCCAAAGAGTATATATGCCGCGCTTTGTCCCACACCTAGCAGAGGGCCAAAGAGTATATATGCCACGCTTTGTTTCTCTGCTAGCAGCGCTCCAAAAAGTATATATTCCACGCTTTGTCCGATACCTAGCGGAGCTCCAAACTGTATATATACCACGCTTTGTCCCACACCGAGCAGAGCTCCAAAGAGTATACATGCCACGCTTTGTCCGACACCTAGCAGAGCTCCAAAATGTATATATGCCATGCTTTGTCCCACACCTAGCAGAGCTCCAAAGAGTATATATGCCGCGCTTTGTCCCACACCTAGCAGAGGTCCAAAGTGTATATATGCCACGCTTTGTCCTACACCTAGCAGAGCTCAAAACAGTATATATGCCACGGCTTCCCGTACACCTAGCAGAGATCCAAAGAGTATATATGCCACGCTTTGTCCCACACCTAGCAGAGGTCCAAAGTGTATATATGCCACGCTTTGGCCCACACCTAGCAGAGCTCCAAACAGTATATATGCCACGCTTTTCCCTACACCTAGCAGAGATCCAAAGAGTATATATGCCACGCTTTGTTTCTCTGCTAGCAGCGCTCCAAGAGTATATTTGCCACGCTTTGTCCGATACCTAGCGGAGCTCCAAACTGTATATATACCACGCTTTGTCCCACACCGAGCAGAGCTCCAAAGTGTATACATGCCACGCTTTGTCCGACACCTAGCAGAGCTCCAAAGTGTATATATGCCACGCTTTGTCCACACCTAGCAGAGCTCCCAAGAGCATATATGCCATGCTTTGTCCGACACCTAGCAGACTTCCAAAGAGTATATATGCCACGCTTTGACCCACACCTAGCACAGCTCCAAACAGTATATATGCCACGCTTTGTCCCACACCAAGCGGAGCTCCAAATAGTATATATGCCACACTTTGTCCCAAACCTAGCTGAGCTCCAAAGAGTGTATATGCCACGCTTTGTACTACGCCTAGCACGGCTCCAAAGACTATATATTTCACGATTTGTCCCACACCTATCAGAACTCCAAAGAGTATATATGCCACACTTTGTCCCACACCTAGCTGAGCTCCAAAGAGTGTATATGCCACGCTTTGTATTATGCCTAGCACAGCTCCAAAGGGTACATATGCCACGCTTTTTCCCCCACCTAGCAGAGCGCCGAAGAGTATATATGCCACTCTTTGTCCCACACCTAGCAGAGCTCCAGGGATTATATATGGCACGCTTTAACCCACACCTAGCAGAGCTCCAAAGAGTATATATGCCACGCTTTGTCCCACACCTAGCAGAGCTCCAAACAGTATATATGCCACGCTTTGTTTCACACCTAGCAGAGCTCCAAAGAGTATATATGCCACGCTTTGCCCTACACCTAGCAGAGCTCCAAAGAGTATATATGCCACGCTTTGATTCACACCTAGGAGAGCTCCAAAGGGTATATATGCCACGCTTTGTCCCACACCTAGCAGAGCTCCAAACAGTATATATGCCACGCTTTGACGGACACCTAGCAAAGCTCCAAACAGTATATATGCCACGCTTTGTCCCACACCTAGCAGAGCTCCAAAGAGTATATATGCCGCGCTTTGTCCCACACCTAGCAGAGGTGCAAAGTGTATATATGCCACGCTTTGTCCTACACCTAGCAGAGCTCCAAACAGTATATATGCCACGCTTTCCCCTACACCTAGCAGCGCTCCAAACAGTATATATGCCACGCTTTGTCCCACACCTAGCAGAGCACCTAACAGTAGATATGCCATTCCTTGTCCCACACCTAGCAGAGCTCGAAACAGTATATATGCCGTGCTTTGTTTCACACCTAGCAGAGCCGCAAAGTGTATATATGCCACGCTTTGTCCCACACCTACCACAGCTCCAAAGAGTATACATGCCACGCTTTGTCCGACACCTAGCAGAGCTCCCAAGAGTATATATGCCATGTTTTGTCCACCACCTAGCAGACTTCCAAAGAGTATATATGGCACGCTTTGACCCACACCTAGTAGAGCTCCAAACAGTATATATGCCACGCTTTGTCCTACACCTAGCAGAGCTCCAAACAGTATATATGCCACGCTTTGTCCCACACCAAGTGGAGCTCCATATAGTATATATGCCACAATTTGTCCCACACCTAGCTGAGCTCCAAAGAGTGTATATGCCACGCTTTGTACTACGCCTAGCACGGCTCAAAAGAGTATATATTTCACGATTTGTCCCACACCTAGCAGAGCTCCAAAGAGTATATATGCCACACTTTGTCCCACACCTAGCTGAGCTCCAAAGAGTATATATGCCACGCTTTGTATTATGCCTAGCACAGCTCCAAAGGGTATATATGCCACGCTTTGTCCCCCCACTAGCAGAGCTCCAAAGCGTATATATGTCACGCTTTCTCCCACACCTAGCAGAGCTCCAAGGATTATATATGCCACGCTTTGTCCCACACCTAGCAGAGCTCCAAAGAGTATATATGTTACGCTTTGTCCTACACCTAGCAGAGCTCAAAGCAGCATATATGCCACGCTTTGTCCCACACCTAGCAGAGCTCCAAACAGTATATATGCCACGCTTTGTCCCACACCTAGCAGATATCCAAACAGTATATATGCCTCGCTTTGTCCCACACCTAGCAGAGCTCCAAAGAGTATATATGCCACGCTTTGTCCGACACCTAGCAGAGCTCCAAACTGTATATATGTCACGCTTTGTCCCACACCTAGCAGAGCTCCAAAGAGTATATATGCCACGCTTTGTCCTACACCTAGCACAGCTCCAAACAGTATATATGCCACGCTTTGTCCCACACCTACCAGAGCTCCAAACAGTAGATAGGCCACACTTTGTCCCACACGTAGCAGAGCTCCTAACAGTATATATGCCAGGCTTTGTCCTACACCTAGCAGAGCTCCAAACAGTATATATGCCACGCTTTGTCCCACACCTAGCTGAGCTCCAAAGAGTGTATAAGCCACGCTTTGTACTACGCCTAGCACAGCTCCAAAGAGTATATATGCCACGATTCGTCCCACACCTTGCAGTGCTCCAAGGTGTGTATATGCCACACTTTGTCCCACATCTATGTGAACTCCAAAGAGTATATATGCCACGATTTGTACTACGCCTAGCACAGCTCCAAAGAGTATATATGCCAAGGTTTGTCCCCCACCTAGCAGAGCTCCAAAGAGTATATATGCCACGCATTCCCCTACACCTAGCAGAGATCCAAAGAGTATGTATGCCACGCTTCGTTTCTCAGCTAGCAGAGCTCCAAAGAGTATATATGCCACGCTTTGTCGGACACCTAGCAAAGCTCCAAAGAGTATATATGCCACGCTTTGCCCCACACCTAGCAGAGCTCCAAAGAGTATATATGCCACGCTTTGTCCCACACCTAGCAGAGTTCCAAACAGTATATATGCCACGCTTTGTCCCACACCTAGTAGAGCTCCAAACTGTATATATGCCACGCTTTGTCCCACACCGAGCATAGCTCCCAAGAGTATATATGCCACGCTTTGTCCGACACCTAGCAGAGCTCCAAGGTGTATATATGCCACGCTTTGTCCCATACCTAGCAGAGCTCCCAAGAGTATATATGCCACGCTTTGTCCCACACCTAGCAGAGCTCCAAAGAGTATATATGCCACACTTTGCCCTACACCTAGCCAAGCTCCAAACAGTATATATGCCACGCTTTGTCCCACACCAAGCAGAGCTCCAAAGAGTATATATGCCACGCTTTGTCCCCCACCTAGCAGAGCTCCAAAGAGTATATATGCCACGCTTTGTCGGACACCTAGCAAAGCTCCAAACAGTATATATGCGACGCTTTGCCCCACACCTAGCCGAGCTCCAAAGAGTATATATGCCACGCTTTGTCCCACACCTAGCAGAGCTCCAAAGAGTATATATGCCACGCTTTGTCCCACACCTAGCAGAGCTCCAAAGTGTATATATGTCACCCTTTGTCCTACACCTAGCAGAGCTCCAAACAGTATATATGCCACGCTTTGTCCCACACCTAGCAGAGCTCGAAACTGTATATATGCCACGCTTTGTCCTACACCTAGCACAGCTACAAAATGTACATATGGTACGCTTTGTTTCACACCTAGCAGAACTCCAAAGAGTATATGTGCCACGCTTTGTCCCAAACCTAGCAGAGCTCCAAAGAGTATATATGCCACGCTTTGTCCCACACCTGGCAGAGCTCCAAACAGTATATATGCCACGCTTTTTCCCACACCTAGCAGAGCTCCCAACGGTATATATGCCACGCTTTGCCCTACACCTAGCAGAGCTCCAAAGTGTATATATGACACGCTTTGTTTCACACCTAGCAGAGCTCCAAAGGGTATATATGGCAAGCTTTGTCCTACACCTAGCAGAGCTACAAACAGTACAAATGCCACGCTTTGTTTCTCACCTAGCAGAGCTCCAAAGAGTATATGAGCCACGCTTTGTCCCACACCTAGCAGAGCTCCAAAGAGTATATATGCCACGCTTTGTCGAACACCTAGGAAAGCTCCAAACAGTATATATGCCACGCTTTGTCCCACACCTAGCAGAGCTCCAAAGAGTATATATGCCATGCTTTGTCCCACACCTAGCAGAGCTCCAAAGTGTACATATGTCACCCTTTGTCCTACACCTAGCAGAGGTCCAAACAGTATATATGCCACGCTTTGTCCCACACCTAGCAGAGCTCCAAACAGCATATATGCCACGCTTTGTCGCACACCTAGCTGAGCTCCAAAGGGTATATATGCCAGGCTTTCTCCTACACCTAGCACAGCTCCAAAGAGTATATATGCCACGCTTTGTTGGACACTTAGCAGAGCTCCAAAGAGTATATATGCCACGCTTTGCCCTACACCTAGGAGAGCTCAAAAGAGTATATATGCCACGCTTTGTCGTACACCTGGCACAGCTACAAACAGTACATATGCCAAGCTTTGTTTCACACCTAGCAGAGCTCCAAAGAGTATATGTGCAAGGCTTTGTCCCACACCTAGCAGTCCTCCAAAGAGTATATATGCCAAGCTTTGTCCTACACCTAGCAGAGCTCCAAACAGCATATATACCACCCTTTGTCCCACATCAAGCAGAGCTCGAAAGAGTATATATGCCACACTTTGTCCCACACCTAGCTGAGCTCCAAAGAGTGTATACGCCACGCTTTGTACTAGGCCTAGCACAGCTCCAAAGAGTATATATGCCACGTTTTTTCGGACAACTAGCAAAGCCCCAAACAGTATATATGCTACGCTTTGTCCCACACCTAGCAGAGCTCCAAACAGTAAATATGCCCCGCTTTGTCCCACACCTAGCAGACCTCCAAACAGTATATATGCCAAGCTTTGTTTCACAGCTAGGAGAGCTTGAAAGTGTATATATGCCACGCTTTGTCCCACACCTAACAGTGCTCCAAATAGTATATATGCCACGCTGTGTCCCACACATAGCAGGGCTCGAAAGAGTATATAAGTCACGCTTTGTCCCACACCTAGCAGAGCTCCAAAGTGTATATATGCCACGCTTTGTCCCACACCTTGCAGAGCTCCAAAGAGTATATATGCCACGCTTTGTCGGACACGTAGCAAAGCTCCAAAGAGTATATATGCCACGCTTTTCCCCAAACCTAGCAGAGCTCCAAAGAGTATATATGCTACGCTTTGTCCCACACCTAGCAGAGCTAGAAAGAGTATACTTGCCACGCTTTGTCCGACACCTAGCAGAGCTCCAAAGAGTATATATGCCACGCTTTTTCCCACACAAAGCAGAGCTCCAAAGAGTATATATGAAACACTTTGTCCCACACCTAGCTGACCTCCAAAGAGTATATATGCCATGCTTTCTCCTACACCTATCAGAGCTCCAAGGTGTATATATACCACTCTTTGCCCCACACCTAGCAGAGCCCCAAGGAGTATATATGCCACTCTTTGTTTCTCTGCTAGCAGAGCTCCAAAGAGTATATATGCCACGCTTTGTCCGATACCTAGCGGAGCTCCAAACTGTATATATACCACGCTTTGTCCCACACCGAGCAGAGCTCCAAAGTGTATACATGCCACGCTTTGTGCGACACCTAGCAGAGCTCTAAAGTGTATATATTCCACGCTTTTTCCCACACCTAGCAGAGCTCCCAGGAGTATATATGCCACGCTTTGTTCGCCACCTAGCAGAGCTCCAAAGAGTATATATGCCACGCTTTGCCCTACACCTAGCAAAGCTCCAAAAAGTATATATGCCACGTTTTGCCCTACACCTACCAGAGCTCCAAACAGTATATATGCCACGCTTTGTCCTACACCTAGCAGAGCTCCAAACAGTATATATGCCATGCTTTGTCCTACACCTAGCAGAGATCCAAAGAGTATATATGCCACGCTTTGACCCAGACCTAGCAGAGCTCCAAACAGTATATATGCCACGCTTTGTCCTACACCTAGCAGAGCTACAAACAGTATATATGCCACACTTTGTCCCACACCAAGCGGAGCTCCAAAGAGTATATATGCCACACTTTGTCCCACACCTAGCTGAGCTCCAAAGAGTGTATAAGCCACGCTTTGTACTACGCCTAGCACAGCTCCAAGGAGTATATATGCCACGATTTGTCACACACCTTGCAGAGCTCCAAGGTGTGTATATGCCACACTTTGTCCCACACCTATCTGAACTCCAAAGAGTATATATGCCACGCTTTGTCCTACACCAAGCAGAGCTCCAAAGAGTATATATGCCACGCTTTGTCCCACACCTAGCAGAGCTCCAAACAGTATATATGCCACGCTTTGTTTCACACCTAGCAGTGCTCCAAAGAGTATATATGCCGCGCTTTGTCCTATGCCTAGCACAGCTCCAAACAGTATATATGCCACGCTTTGTCCCACACCTAGCAGAGCTCCAAAGTGTATATATGCCATGGTTTGTCCCACACCTAGCAAAGCTCCAAACAGTATATATGCCACGCTTTCTTTCACACCTAGCAGAGCTCCAAAGGGTATATATGCCACGCTATGTCCTACACGCAGCACAGCTACAAACAGTACATATGCCACGCTTTGTCCCACACCTAGCAGTGCTCCAAAGAGTATATATGCCACGCTTTGTCCTACACCTAGTACAGCTCCAAAGAGTATATATGCCACGCTTTGATTCACACCTAGCAGAGCTCCAAAGAGTATATTTGCCATGCTTTATCCCACACCTACCAGAGCTCCAAACAGTATATATGCCACGCTTTGTCCCACACGTAGCAGAGCTCCAAACAGTATATATGCCACGCTTTGTCCTACACCTAGCAGAGCTCCAAACAGCATATATGCCACACTTTCTACCACACCTAGCTGAGCTCCAAAGAGTGTATATGCCACGCTTTGTACTACGCCTAGCAGAGCTCCAAAGAGTATATATGCCACGCTTTGTCGGATACCTAGAAAATCTCCAAAAAGTATATATGCCACGCTTTGTCCCACAACTAGCAGAGCTCCAAACAGTATATATGCCACGCTTTGTCCCACACCTAGCAGAGCTCCAAAGTGTATATATGCCACGCTTTCTTTGACACCTAGCAGAGGTTCAAAGTGTATATATGCGAAGCTTTGTCCCGCACCTAGCAGTGTTCCAAAGTGTATATATGCCACGCTTTGTCCCACACCAAGCAGAGCTCTAAAGAGTATATATGCCACGCTTTGTGCCACACCTAGCAGAGCTCCAAAGAGTATATATGCCACGCTTTGTCCTACACCTAGCACAGCTCCAAAGTGTATATATGCCACGCTTTTTCCCACACCTAGCAGAGCTCCAAAGAGTATATATACCACGCTTTGTCGGACACCTAGCAAAGCTCCAAACAGTATATATGCCACGCTTTCTCCTACACCTAGCAGAGATCGAAAGAGTATATATGCCACGCTTTTTTTCTCAGCTAGCAGAGCTCCAAAGAGTATATATGCCACTCTTTTTCGGACACCTAGCAAAGCTCCAAACGGTATATATGCCACGCTTTGTCCGACACCTAGTAGAGCTCCAAACTGTATATATGCCACGCTTTGTCCCTCACCGAGCATAGCTCCAAAGAGTATATATGCCACGCTTTGTCCGACACCTAGCAGAGCTCCAAACTGTATATATGTCACGCTTTGTCCCACACCTAGCAGAGCTCCAAAGAGTATATATGCCACGCTTTGTCCTACACCTAGCACAGCTCCAAACAGTATATATGCCACGCTTTGTCCCACACCTACCAGAGCTCCAAACAGTAGATATGCCACTCTTTTTCCCACACGTAGCAGAGCTCCTAACAGTATATATGCCATGCTTTGTCCTACACCTAGAACAGCTCCAAACAGTATATATGCCACGCTTTGTCCCACACCAAGCGGAGCTCCAAATAGTATATATGCCACACTTTGTCCCACACCTAGCTAAGCTCCAAAGAGTGTATATGCCACGCTTTGTACTACGCCTAGCACGGCTCCAAAGTGAATATATTTCACGATTTGTCCCACACCTAGCAGAGCTCCAAAGAGTATATATGCCACGCTTTGTCCCACACCTAGCAGAGCTCCATGGATTATATATGCCACGCTTTGTCCCACACCTAGCAGATATCCAAACAGTATATACGACTCGCTTTGTCCCACACCAAGCAGAGCTCCAAAGAGTATATATGCCACGCTTTGTCCTACACCTAGCACAGCTCCAAAGTGTATATATGCCATCCTTTGTCCCACACCTAGCAGAGCTCCAAAGGGTATATATGCCACGCTATGTCCTGCACGTAGCACAGCTACAAACAGTACATATGCCACGCTTTGTTTCACACCTAGCAGAGCTCCAAAGAGTATATGTGCCACGCTTTGTCCCACACCTAGCAGTGCTCCAAAGAGTATATATGCCACGCTTTGTAATACACCTAGCACAGCTCAAAAGAGGAGATATGCCACGCTTTGATTCACACCTAGTAGAGCTCCAAAGAGTATATTTGCCGTGCTTTATCCCACACCTAGCAGAGCTCCAAAGGGTATATATGCCACGCTTTGTCCCACACCTAGCAGAGCTCCAAACCGTATATATGTCATGCTTTGTCCCACACTTAGAGATCTCCAAACGGCATATATGCCACGCTTTGTCTCACACCTACCAGAGCTCCAAACAGTATATATGCCACGCTTTGTCCCTCACCTAGCAGAGCTCCAAACAGTATATATGCCACGCTTTGTCCTACACCTAGCAGAGCTCCAAACAGCATATATGCCACGCATTGTCCCACACCAAGCAGAGCTCCAGAGAGTATATATGCCACACTTTGTCCCACACCTAGCTGAGCTCCAAAGAGTGTATATCCCACGCTTTGTACTACGCCTAGCAAAGCTCCAAAGAGTATATATGCCACGCATTGTCGGATACCTAGAAAAGCTCCAAAAAGTATATATGCCACGCTTTGTCCCACAACTAGCAGAGCTCCAAACAGTATATATGCCACGCTTTGTCCCATACCTAGCAGAGCTCCAAACAGTATATATGCCACGCTTTGTTTCACACCTAGCAGAGCTTCAAAGTGTATATATGCGAAGCTTTGTCCCGCACCTAGCAGTGTTCCAAAGTGTATATATGCCACACTTTGTCCCACACCAAGCAGAGCTCCAAACAGTATATATGCCACGCTTTGTCCTACACCTAGCACAACTCCAAAGTGTATATATGCCACGCTTTTTCCCACACCTAGCAGAGCTCCAAAGAGTATATATACCACGCTTTGTCGGACACCTAGCAAAGCTCCACACAGTATATCTGCCACGCTTTTTCCCACACCTAGCAGAGCTCCAAAGAGTATATATACCACGCTTTGTCGGACACCTAGCAAAGCTCCAAACAGTATATATGCCACGCTTTGTTTCTCAGCTAGCAGAGCTCCAAAGAGTATATATGCCACGCTTTGTCCTACACCTAGCAGAGCTACAAGCAGTGCATATGCCACGCTTTGTTTCTCAGCTAGCAAAGCTCCAAAGAGTATATATGGCACGCTTTGTCCTACACCTAGCAGAGCTCCAAAGTGTATATATGCCACCCTTTCTCCCACACCTAGCAGAGCTCCAAAGAGTATATATGCCACGCTTTGTCCTACAGCTAGGACAGCTCCAAACAGTATATATGCCACGCTTTGTCCCACACCTACCAGAGCTCCAAACAGTAGATATGCCACTCTTTGTCCCACACGTAGCAGAGCTCCAAACAGTATATATGCCACGCATTGTCCCACACCAAGCAGAGCTCCAAAGACTATATATGCCACGCTTTGTCCTACACCTAGCAGAGCTCCAAAGGGTATGTATGCCACGTTTTGTCCTACACCTAGAAGAGCTCCAAACTGTATATATGTCACGCTTTGTCCCACACCTAGCAGTCCTCCAAAGAGTATATATGCCACGCTTTGTCTCACACCTACCAGAGCTCCAAACAGTAGATATGCCACGCATTGTCCCACACGTAGCAGAGCTCCTAACAGTATATATGCCACGCTTTGTCCTACACCTAGCACAGCTCCAAACAGTATATATGCCACGCTTTGTCCCACACCAAGCAGAGCTCCAAAGAGTATATATGCCACAATATGTCCCACACATAGCTGACCTCCAAAGAGTATATATGCCACGCTTTGTCCCACACCTAGCACAGCTCTAAAGTGTATATATGCCACCCTTTGTCCCACACCTACCAGAGCTCCAAACAGTATATATGCCACGCTTTGTCCGACACCTAGCAGAGCTTCAAACTGTATATATGCCATGCTTTGTCCAACACCTAGCAGAGCTCCCAAGAGTATATATGCCACGCTTTGTCCGACACCTAGCAGAGCTCCAAAGAGTATATATGCCACACTTTGCCCTACACCTAGCCAAGCCTCAAACAGTATATACGCCACGCTTTGCCCTACACCTAGCAAAGATCCGAAGTGTATATATGCCACACTTTATCCCACACCGAGCAGAGCTCCAAAGAGCATATATGCCACGCTTTGTCCGACACCTAGCACAGCTCCAAAGTGTATATATGATACCCTCTGTCCCACACCTAGCAGAGCTCCAAAGAGTATATATGCCATGCTTTGTCCGATACCTAGCGGAGCTCCAAACTGTATATATACCACGCTTTGTCCCACACCGATCAGAGCCCCAAAGCGTATATATGCCACACTTTGTCGAACACCTAGCACAGCTACAACCAGTGCATATGTCACGCTTTGTTTCTCAGCTAGCAGAGCTCCAAAGAGTATATATGCCACGCTTTGTCCCACACATAGCAGAGCTCCAAGGAGTATATATGCCACGCTTTGTCCCACACCTAGCAGAGCTCCAAAGAGTATATATGTCACGCTTTGTCCTACACCTATCAGAGCTCCAAACATTATATATGCCATGCTTTGTCCCACACCTAGCAGTGCTCCAAATAGTATATATGCCACGCTTTGTCCTACACATACCACAGCTTCAAACAGTATATATGCCATGCTTTGTCCTACACCTAGCAGAGCTCCAAACAGTATATATGCCACGCTTTGTTCTACACCTAGCAGAGCTCCAAACAGTATATATGCCACGCTTTGTCCCACACCAAGCAGAGCTCCAAAGAGTATATATGCCACACTTTGACCCACACCTAGCAGAGCTCCAAAGAGTATATATGCCATGCTTTGTCGGACACCGAGCAAAGCTCCAAACAGTATATATGCCACGTTTTGTTCCACACCTAGCAGAGCTCCCAAGAGTATATATGCCACGCATTGTCTCACACCTAGCAGAGCTCCAAAGAGTATATATGCCACGCTTTGCCCTACACCTAGCAAAGCTCCAAACACTATATATGCCACGATTTGCCCTACACCTAGCAGAGATCCAAAGAGTATATATGCCACTCTTTGTTTCTCATCTAGCAGAGCTCCAAAGAGTATATATGCCACGCTTTAGACTACACCTAGCAGAGCGCCAAACTCTATATATTCCACGCTTTGTCCTAAACCGATCAGACCTCCAAAGAGTATATATGCCACGCTTTTTCCGACACCTACCAGACATCCAAACAGTATATATGCCACGCTTTGCCCCACACCTAGCAGAGCTCCAAACGGTATATATGCCACGCTTTGTCCCACACCTAGCAGAGCTCCAAAGAGTATATATGCCACGCTTTGTCGGACACCTAGCAAGGCTCCAAACAGTATATATGCCACGCTTTGCCCCACACCTAACAGAGCTCCAAAGAGTATATATGCCACGCTTCGTCGGACACCTAGCAAAGCTCCAAACAGTATATATGCCACGCTTTGCCCCACACCTAGCAGAGCTCCAAACAGTATATATGCCACGCTTTGTCCGACACCTAGCAGAGCTCCAAGGTGTATATATGCCACGCTTTGTCCCACACCTAGCAGAGCTCCCAAGAGTATATATGCCACACTTTGTCCCACACCTAGCTGAGCTCCAAAGAGTGTATATGCCACGACTTGTACTATGCCTAGCACAGCTCCAAAGAGTATATATGCCACGCTTTGTCCCACACCTAGCAGAGCTCCAAACAGTATATATGCCAAGCATTGTCGGACACCTAGCAAAGCTCCAAACAGTATATATGCCACGCTTTGCCCCACACCTAGCAGAGCTCCAAAGAGTATATATGACACGCTTTTTCCCACACCTAGCAGGGCTCCAAAGAGTATATATGCCACGCTTTGTCCCACACCTAGCAGAGCTCCAAAGAGTATATATGACACGCTTTGTCCCACACCTAGCAGAGCTCCAAAGAGTATATATGACACGCTTTTTCCCACACCTAGCAGAGCTCCAAAGTGTATATATGTCACGCTTTGTCCTACACCTAGCAGAGCTCCAAACAGTATATATGCCACGCTTTGTCCCACACCTAGCAGAGCTCCAAACAGTGTATATGCCACGCTTTGTCCCACACCTAGCAGAGCTCCAAACTGTATATATACTACGGTTTGTCCCACACCGAGCAGCGCTCCACAGAGTATATATGCCTTGCTTTGTCCGACACCTAGCAGAGCTCCAAAGTGTATATATGCCACGCTTTGTCCCACACCTAGCAGAGCTCCCAAGAGTATATATGCCAGGCTTTTCCCTACACCTAGCAGAGATCCAAAGTGTATATATGCCACGCTTTGCCCTACTCCTAGCAAAGCTCCAAACAGTATATATGCCACGCTTTGTGACACACCTAGCAGAGCTCCAAACGGTATATATGCCACGCTTTGTCCCACACCTAGCAGAGCTCCAAACAGTATATATGCCATGCTTTGTCCCAGACCTAGCAGAGTTACAAGGAGTATATATGCCACGCTTTGTCGGACCCCTAGCAAAGCTCCAAACAGTATATATGCAACGCTTTGCCCCACACCTAGCAGAGCCCCAAACTGTATATATGCCACGCATTGTCCCACACCGAGCATAGCTCCAACTGGTATATATGCCACGCTTTGTCGGACACCTAGCAAAGCTCCAAACAGTATATATGCCACGCTTTGTCCCACACCTAGCAGTGCTCCAAAGAGTATATATGCCACGCTTTGTCCTACACCTAGCACAGCTCCAAAGCGTATATATGCCACGCTTTGCTTCACACCTAGCAGAGCTCCAAAGTGTATATATGCCAAGCTTTGTTGGACACCTAGTAAAGCTCCAAACAGCATATACGCCACGCTTTGCCCCACACCTAGCAGAGCTCCAAATAGTATATTTTCCACGCTTTATCCAACACCTAGCAGAGCTCCAAAGGGTATATATGCCACGCTTTGTCCCACACGTAGGAGAGCTCCAATGAGTATATATGCCACACTTTGTCCCACACCTAGCTTAGCTCAAAGTATATATATGCCACGCTTTGTCCTACACGTAGAACAGCTCCAAAGTGTATATATGACACGCTTTGTCCCACACTTAGCAGAGCTCCAAAGTGTATATATGCCACGCTATGTCGGACACCTAGGAAAGCTCCAAACAGTATATATGCCACGCTTTGTCCCACACCTAGCAGAGCTCCAAACAGTATATATGCCACGCTTTGTTTCACACCTAGCTGAGCTTCAAAGTGTATATATGCCACGCTTTGTCCCACACGTAGCAGTGCTCCAAAGACTATATATGCCACGCTTTGTCCTACACCTAGCACAGATCCAAACAGTATATATGCCACGCTTTGTCCCACACCTAGCAGAGCACGAAAGAGTATATAAGTAACGCTTTGTCCCACTCCTGGCAGAGCTCCAAACTGAATATATGCCACGCTTTGATCCACAGGAAGCAGAGCTCCAAAGAGTATATGTGCCACACTGTGTCCCACACCTAGCTGAGCTCCAAAGAGTATATATGCCACGCTTTGTCCCACACCTAGCAGAGATCCAAAGTGTACATATGCCACGCTTTTTCCGATACCTAGCGAGCTCCAAACTGTATATATACCACACTTTGTCCCACACCGAGCAGAGCTCCCAAGAGTATGTATGCCACGCTTTGTCCCTCACCTAGCAGAGCTCCCAAGAGTATATATGCCACGCTTTTTCCTACACCTAGCACAGCTCCAAACAGTATATATGCCATGCTTTGTCCGACACTTGGCGGAGCTCCAAGGTGTATATATGCCACGCTTTGTCCCACACCTAGCAGAGCTCCAAATTGTATTTATGCCACACTTTGCCCTACACCTAGCAGAGCTCCAAACAGTATATATGCCACGCTTTGTCCCACACCAAGCAGAGCTCCAAAGAGTATATATTCCACACTTTGTCCCACACCTAGCTGAGCTCCAAAGAGTGTATATGCCACGCTTTGTCCCACACCTAGCAGAGCTCCAGAGAGTATATATGCCACGCTTTGTCGGACACCTAGCAAAGCTCCAAACAGTATATATGCCATGCTTTGCCCCACACCTAGCAGAGATCCAAAGTGTATATATGCCACGCTTTGTCCCACAGCTAGCAGAGCTCCAAAGAGCATATATGCCACGCTTTGTCCCACACCTAGCAGAGCTCCAAAGTGTATATATGTCACGCTTTGTCCTACACCTAGCAGAGCTCCAAACAGTATATATGCCACGCTTTGTCCCACACGTAGCAGAGCTCCAAACAGTATATATGCCATGCTTTGTCCCACACCTAGCAGAGCTCCAAAGAGTATAAATGCCACGCTTTGTCCCACACGTAGCAGAGCCCAAAGAGTATATATGCCACGCTTTGACGGACACCTAGCAAAGCTCCAAACAGTATATATGCCACGCTTTGTCCCACACCAAGCAGAGCTCCAAAGAGTATATATGCCACACTTTGTCCCACACCTAGCTGAGCTGCAAACAGTATATATGCCACGCTTTGCCCCACACCTAGGAGAGCTCCAAAGAGTATATATGCCGCGCTTGGTCCCACACCTAGCAGAGGTCCAAAGTGTATATATGCCACGCTTTGCCCCACACCTAGGAGAGCTCCAAAGTGTATATATGCCACGCTTTTTCCCACACCTAGCAGAGGTCCAAAGTGTATATATGCCACGCTTTGTTTCTGTGCTAGCAGCGCTCCAAAGGGTATATATGCCACGCTTTGTCCCACACGTAGCGGAGCTCCTAACAGTATATATGCCACGCTTTGTCCCACACCTAGCACAGCTCCAAAGTGTATATATGCCACGCTTTGCCCCACACCTAGGAGAGCTCCAAAGTGTATATATGCCACGCTTTGTCCAACACCTAGCAGAGCTCCCAAGAGTATATATGCCACGCTTTGTCCGATACCTAGCAGAGCTTCAAAGTGTATATATGCCACGCTTTGTCCCACACCTAGCAGTGCTCCAAAGAGTATATATGCCACGCTTTGTCCTACTCCTAGCAGAGCTACAAGCAGTGCATATGCCACGCTTTGTTTCTCAGCTAGCAGAGCTCCAAAGAGTATATATGCCACCCTTTGTCCCACACCTAGCAGAGCTCCAAAGAGTATATATGCCACGCTTTGTCGGACACCTAGCAAAGCTCCAAACAGTATATATGCCACGCTTTGCCCCACACCTAGCAGAGCTCCAAACAGTATATATGCCACGCTTTGTCCGACACCTAGCAGAGCTCCAAACAGTGTATATGCCATGCTTTGTCCGACACCTAGTAGAGCTCCAAACTGTATATATGCCACGCTTTGTCCCTCACCGAGCATAGCTCCAAAGAGTATATATGCCACGCTTTGTCCCACACCTAGCACAGCTCCAAACAGTATATATGCCACGCTTTGTCCCACACCTACCAGAGCTCCAAACAGTAGATATGCCACTCTTTGTCCCACACGTACCAGAGCTCCTAACAGTATATATGCCATGCTTTGTCCTGCACCTAGCACAGCTCCAAATAGTATATATGCCACGCTTTGTCCCACACCAAGCAGAGCTCCAAAGACTATATATGCCACGCTTTGTCCTACACCTAGCAGAGCTCCAAAGAGTATATATGCCACGTTTTGTCCTACACCTAGCAGAGCTCGAAACTGTATATATGTCACGCTTTGTCCCACACGTAGCAGAGCTCCTAACAGTATATATGCCACGCTTTGTCCTACACCTAGCACAGCTCCAAACTGTATATATGCCACGCTTTGTCCCACACCAAGCAGAGCTCCAAAGAGTATATATGCCACAATATGTCCCACACCTAGCTGACCTCCAAAGAGTATATATGCCACGCTTGGTCCCACACCTAGCACAGCTCCAAAGTGTATATATGCCACCCTTTGTCCCACACCTAGCAGAGCTTCAAAGAGTATATATGCCACGCTTTGTCCGACACCTAGCAGAGCTCCAAACTGTATATATGTCACGCTTTGTCCCACACCTAGCAGAGCTCCAAAGAGTATATATGCCACACTTTGCCCTACACCTAGCCAAGCCTCAAACAGTATATACGCCACGCTTTGCCCTACACCCAGCAAAGATCAAAAGTGTATATATGCCACACTTTATCCCACACCGAGCAAAGCTCCAAAGTGTATATATGCCACCCTTTGTCCCACACCTAGCAGAGCTCCAAAGAGTATATATGCCACGCTTTGTCCTACACCTAGCACAGCTCCGAAGTGTATATATGCCACCCTTTGTCCCACACCTAGCAGAGCTCCAAAGAGTATATATGCCAAGTTTTGTCGGACACCTAGCAAAGCTCCAAACAGTATATATGCCACGCTTTGCCCCACACCTAGCAGAGCTCCAAAGAGTATATATGCCACTCTTTGTCGGACACCTAGCAAAGCTCCAAACAGTAAATATGCCACGCTTTGTTTCACCCCTAGCAGAGCTTCAAAGTGTACATATGCCACGCTTTGTCCCACACCTAGCAGTGCTCAAAAGAGTATATATGCCACGGTTTGTCCTACACCTAGCACAGCAACAAATAGTATATATGCCACGCTTTGTCCCACACCTAGCAGAGCTCCAAAGAGTATATATGCCACGCTTTGCCCTACACCTAGCAGAGCTCCAAAGAGTGTATATGCCACGCTTTGATTCACACATAGGAGAGCTTCAAAGAGTATATATGCCACGCTTTGTCCCACACCTAGCAGAGCTCCAAAGTGTATATATGCCACGCTTTGTCCCACACCTAGCAGAGCTCCAAAGAGTATATATGCCACGCTTTTTCCCACACCTAGCAGAGCTCCAAAGAGTATCTATGCCACGCTTTGACGGACACCTAGCAAAGCTCCAAACAGTATATAGCCACGCTTTGTCCCACACCAAGCAGAGCTCCAAAGAGTATATATGCCACACTTTGTCCCACACCTTGCTGAGCTCCAAAGACTGTATATGCCACGCTTTGTACTAAGGCTAGCACAGCTCCAAAGAGTATATATGCCACGCTTTGTCCCACACCTAGCAGAGCTCCAAAGAGTATATATGCCGCGCTTTGTCCCACACCTAGCAGAGGTCCAAAGTGTATATATGCCACGCTTTCCCCTACACCTAGCAGCGCTCTAAGCAGTATATATGCCACGCTTTGTCCCACACCTAGCAGAGCACCTAACAGTATATATGCCATTACTTGTCCCACACCTAGCTGAGCTCCAAACAGTATATATGCCACGCTTTGTCCCACACCTACCAGAGCTCCAAACAGTATATATACCATGCTTTGCCCGACACCTAGCAGAGCTCCTAACAGTATATATGCCACACATTGTCCTACACCTAGCAGAGCTCCAAACAGTATATATGCCATGCTTTCCCCTACAGCTAGCAGAGATCCAAAGTGTATATATGCCACGCTTTGTCCCACACCTACCGGAGGTCCAAAGTGTATATATGCCACGCTTTGTCCCACACCTACCAGAGCTCCAAACAGTATATATGCCACGCTTTGTCCCACACCTACCAGAGCTCCAAACAGTATATATACCATGCTTTGTCCGACACCTAGCAGAGCTCCTAACAGTATATATGCCACGCATTGTCCTACACCTAGCAGAGCTCCAAACAGTATATATGCCATGCTTTCCCCTACAGCTAGCAGAGATCCAAAGTGTATATATGCCACGCTTTGTCCCACACCTACCGGAGGTCCATAGTGTATATATGCCACGCTTTGTCCCACACCTAGCAGAGCTCCAAACAGTATATATGCCACGCTTTCCCCTACACCTGGCAGAGATCCAAAGAGTATATATGCCACGGTTTGTTTCTCTGCTAGCAGCGCTCCAAAGAGTATATATGCCACGCTTTGTCCGATACCTAGCGGAGCTCCAAACTGTATATATACCACGCTTTGTCCCACACCGAGCAGAGCTCCAAAGAGTATATATGCCACGCTTTGTTGGACACCTAGCAAAGCTCCAAACAGTATATATGCCACGCTTTGTCCCACACCTAGCAGAGGTCCAAAGTGTATATATGCCACGCTTTGTCCGACACCTAGCAGAGCTCCAAAGAGTATATATGCCACGCTTTGTCCCACACCTAGCAGAGGTCCAAAGTGTATATATGCCACGGTTTGTCCCACACCTAGCAGAGCTCCAAACAGTATATATGCCACGCTTTCCCCAACACCTAGCAGAGATCCAAAGAGTATATATGCCACGCTTTGTCCGATACCTAGCGGAGCTCCAAACTGTATATATGCCACGCTTTGTCCCACACCGAGCGGAGCTCCAAAGAGCATACATGCCACGCTTTGTCCGACACCTAGCAGAGCTCCAAAGGATACATATGCCATGCTTTGTCCCCCACCTAGCAGAGCTCCAAAGAGTATATATGTCACGCTTTGTCCTACACCTAGCAGAGCTCTAAACTGTATATATGCCACGCTTTGTCCCACACGTAGCAGAGCTCCAAACAGTATATATGCCACGCTTTGTCCCACACCTAGCAGAGCTCCAGGGATTATATATGCCACGCTTTGTCCCACACCTAGCAGAGCTCCAAAGAGTATATATGTCACGGTTTGTCCTACACCTAGCAGAGCTCTAAACTGTATATATGCCACGCTTTGTCCCACACGTAGCAGAGCTCCAAACAGTATATATGCCACGCTTTGTCCCACACCTAGCAGAGCTCCAAACAGTATATATGCCACGCTTTGTATCACACCTAGCAGAGATTCAAAGTGTATATATGCCACGTTTTGTCCCACACCTAGCAGTGCTCCAAAGAGTATATATGCCACGCTTTGTCCTACACCTAGCACAGCTCCAATCAATATATATGCCACGCTTTGTCCCACACCTAGCAGAGCTCGAAAGAGTATATAAGTCACGCTTTGTCCCACACCTACCAGAGCCCCAAACAGTAGATATGCCACTCTTTGTCCCACACGTAGCAGAGCTCCTAACAGTATATATGCCACGCTTTGTCCCACACCAAGGAGAGCTCCAAAGAGTATATATGCCACACTTTGTCCCACACCTAGCTGACCTCCAAAGAGTATATATGCCACGCTTTATCCTACACCTAGCACAGCTGCAAACTGTATATATGCCACCCTTTGTCCCAAACCTAGCAGAGCTCCAAAGAGTATATATGCCACGCTTTGTCGGAGACCTAGCAAAGCTTCAAACAGTATATATGCCACGCTTTGCCCCACACCTAGCAGAGCTCCAAAGAGTATATATGCCACGCTTTGTCCCACACCTAGCTGAGCTCCAAACTGTATATATGCCACGCTTTGTCCCACACCGAGCATAGCTCCAAAGAGTATATATGCCACGCTTTGGCCGACACCTAGCAGAGCTCCAAACTGTATATATGCCACGCTTTGTCCCACACCTAGCAGAGCTCCCAAGAGTATATATGCCATGCTTTGTCCGACACCTAGCAGACCTCCAAAGAGTATATATGCCACGCTTTGACCCACACCTAGCAGAGCTCCAAACAGTATATATGCCACGCTTTGTCCCACACCAAGCGGAGCTCCAAATAGTATATATGCCACAATTTGTCCCACACCTAGCTGAGCTCCAAAGAGTGTATATGCCACGCTTTGTACTACGCCTAGCACGGCTCCAAAGAGTATATATTTCACGATTTGTCCCACACCTAGCAGAGCTCAAAGTATATATATGCCACGCTTTGTCCTACACGTAGAACAGCTCCAAAGGGTATATATGCCACGCTTTGTCCCCCACCTAGCAGAGCTCCAAAGAGTATATATGTCACGCTTTGTCCCTCACCTAGCAGAGCTCCAAGGATTATATATGCCACGCTTTGTCCCACACCTAGCAGAGCTCCAAAGAGTATATATGTCACGCTTTGTCCTACACCTAGCAGAGCTCTAAACAGCATATATGCCACGCTTTGTCCCACACCAAGCAGAGCTCCAAAGAGTATATATGCCACGCTTTGTCCTACACCTAGCACAACTCCAAAGTGTATATATGCCACGCTTTTTCCCACACCTAGCAGAGCTCCAAAGAGTATATATACCACGCTTTGTCGGACACCTAGCAAAGCTCCACACAGTATATCTGCCACGCTTTTTCCCACACCTAGCAGAGCTCCAAAGAGTATATATACCACGCTTTGTCGGACACCTAGCAAAGCTCCAAACAGTATATATGCCACGCTTTGTTTCTCAGCTAGCAGAGCTCCAAAGAGTATATATGCCACGCTTTGTCCTACACCTAGCAGAGCTACAAGCAGTGCATATGCCACGCTTTGTTTCTCAGCTAGCAAAGCTCCAAAGAGTATATATGGCACGCTTTGTCCTACACCTAGCAGAGCTCCAAAGTGTATATATGCCACCCTTTCTCCCACACCTAGCAGAGCTCCAAAGAGTATATATGCCACGCTTTGTCCTACAGCTAGGACAGCTCCAAACAGTATATATGCCACGCTTTGTCCCACACCTACCAGAGCTCCAAACAGTAGATATGCCACTCTTTGTCCCACACGTAGCAGAGCTCCAAACAGTATATATGCCACGCATTGTCCCACACCAAGCAGAGCTCCAAAGACTATATATGCCACGCTTTGTCCTACACCTAGCAGAGCTCCAAAGGGTATGTATGCCACGTTTTGTCCTACACCTAGAAGAGCTCCAAACTGTATATATGTCACGCTTTGTCCCACACCTAGCAGTCCTCCAAAGAGTATATATGCCACGCTTTGTCTCACACCTACCAGAGCTCCAAACAGTAGATATGCCACGCATTGTCCCACACGTAGCAGAGCTCCTAACAGTATATATGCCACGCTTTGTCCTACACCTAGCACAGCTCCAAACAGTATATATGCCACGCTTTGTCCCACACCAAGCAGAGCTCCAAAGAGTATATATGCCACAATATGTCCCACACATAGCTGACCTCCAAAGAGTATATATGCCACGCTTTGTCCCACACCTAGCACAGCTCTAAAGTGTATATATGCCACCCTTTGTCCCACACCTACCAGAGCTCCAAACAGTATATATGCCACGCTTTGTCCGACACCTAGCAGAGCTTCAAACTGTATATATGCCATGCTTTGTCCAACACCTAGCAGAGCTCCCAAGAGTATATATGCCACGCTTTGTCCGACACCTAGCAGAGCTCCAAAGAGTATATATGCCACACTTTGCCCTACACCTAGCCAAGCCTCAAACAGTATATACGCCACGCTTTGCCCTACACCTAGCAAAGATCCGAAGTGTATATATGCCACACTTTATCCCACACCGAGCAGAGCTCCAAAGAGCATATATGCCACGCTTTGTCCGACACCTAGCACAGCTCCAAAGTGTATATATGATACCCTCTGTCCCACACCTAGCAGAGCTCCAAAGAGTATATATGCCATGCTTTGTCCGATACCTAGCGGAGCTCCAAACTGTATATATACCACGCTTTGTCCCACACCGATCAGAGCCCCAAAGCGTATATATGCCACACTTTGTCGAACACCTAGCACAGCTACAACCAGTGCATATGTCACGCTTTGTTTCTCAGCTAGCAGAGCTCCAAAGAGTATATATGCCACGCTTTGTCCCACACATAGCAGAGCTCCAAGGAGTATATATGCCACGCTTTGTCCCACACCTAGCAGAGCTCCAAAGAGTATATATGTCACGCTTTGTCCTACACCTATCAGAGCTCCAAACATTATATATGCCATGCTTTGTCCCACACCTAGCAGTGCTCCAAATAGTATATATGCCACGCTTTGTCCTACACATACCACAGCTTCAAACAGTATATATGCCATGCTTTGTCCTACACCTAGCAGAGCTCCAAACAGTATATATGCCACGCTTTGTTCTACACCTAGCAGAGCTCCAAACAGTATATATGCCACGCTTTGTCCCACACCAAGCAGAGCTCCAAAGAGTATATATGCCACACTTTGACCCACACCTAGCAGAGCTCCAAAGAGTATATATGCCATGCTTTGTCGGACACCGAGCAAAGCTCCAAACAGTATATATGCCACGTTTTGTTCCACACCTAGCAGAGCTCCCAAGAGTATATATGCCACGCATTGTCTCACACCTAGCAGAGCTCCAAAGAGTATATATGCCACGCTTTGCCCTACACCTAGCAAAGCTCCAAACACTATATATGCCACGATTTGCCCTACACCTAGCAGAGATCCAAAGAGTATATATGCCACTCTTTGTTTCTCATCTAGCAGAGCTCCAAAGAGTATATATGCCACGCTTTAGACTACACCTAGCAGAGCGCCAAACTCTATATATTCCACGCTTTGTCCTAAACCGATCAGACCTCCAAAGAGTATATATGCCACGCTTTTTCCGACACCTACCAGACATCCAAACAGTATATATGCCACGCTTTGCCCCACACCTAGCAGAGCTCCAAACGGTATATATGCCACGCTTTGTCCCACACCTAGCAGAGCTCCAAAGAGTATATATGCCACGCTTTGTCGGACACCTAGCAAGGCTCCAAACAGTATATATGCCACGCTTTGCCCCACACCTAACAGAGCTCCAAAGAGTATATATGCCACGCTTCGTCGGACACCTAGCAAAGCTCCAAACAGTATATATGCCACGCTTTGCCCCACACCTAGCAGAGCTCCAAACAGTATATATGCCACGCTTTGTCCGACACCTAGCAGAGCTCCAAGGTGTATATATGCCACGCTTTGTCCCACACCTAGCAGAGCTCCCAAGAGTATATATGCCACACTTTGTCCCACACCTAGCTGAGCTCCAAAGAGTGTATATGCCACGACTTGTACTATGCCTAGCACAGCTCCAAAGAGTATATATGCCACGCTTTGTCCCACACCTAGCAGAGCTCCAAACAGTATATATGCCAAGCATTGTCGGACACCTAGCAAAGCTCCAAACAGTATATATGCCACGCTTTGCCCCACACCTAGCAGAGCTCCAAAGAGTATATATGACACGCTTTTTCCCACACCTAGCAGGGCTCCAAAGAGTATATATGCCACGCTTTGTCCCACACCTAGCAGAGCTCCAAAGAGTATATATGACACGCTTTGTCCCACACCTAGCAGAGCTCCAAAGAGTATATATGACACGCTTTTTCCCACACCTAGCAGAGCTCCAAAGTGTATATATGTCACGCTTTGTCCTACACCTAGCAGAGCTCCAAACAGTATATATGCCACGCTTTGTCCCACACCTAGCAGAGCTCCAAACAGTGTATATGCCACGCTTTGTCCCACACCTAGCAGAGCTCCAAACTGTATATATACTACGGTTTGTCCCACACCGAGCAGCGCTCCACAGAGTATATATGCCTTGCTTTGTCCGACACCTAGCAGAGCTCCAAAGTGTATATATGCCACGCTTTGTCCCACACCTAGCAGAGCTCCCAAGAGTATATATGCCAGGCTTTTCCCTACACCTAGCAGAGATCCAAAGTGTATATATGCCACGCTTTGCCCTACTCCTAGCAAAGCTCCAAACAGTATATATGCCACGCTTTGTGACACACCTAGCAGAGCTCCAAACGGTATATATGCCACGCTTTGTCCCACACCTAGCAGAGCTCCAAACAGTATATATGCCATGCTTTGTCCCAGACCTAGCAGAGTTACAAGGAGTATATATGCCACGCTTTGTCGGACCCCTAGCAAAGCTCCAAACAGTATATATGCAACGCTTTGCCCCACACCTAGCAGAGCCCCAAACTGTATATATGCCACGCATTGTCCCACACCGAGCATAGCTCCAACTGGTATATATGCCACGCTTTGTCGGACACCTAGCAAAGCTCCAAACAGTATATATGCCACGCTTTGTCCCACACCTAGCAGTGCTCCAAAGAGTATATATGCCACGCTTTGTCCTACACCTAGCACAGCTCCAAAGCGTATATATGCCACGCTTTGCTTCACACCTAGCAGAGCTCCAAAGTGTATATATGCCAAGCTTTGTTGGACACCTAGTAAAGCTCCAAACAGCATATACGCCACGCTTTGCCCCACACCTAGCAGAGCTCCAAATAGTATATTTTCCACGCTTTATCCAACACCTAGCAGAGCTCCAAAGGGTATATATGCCACGCTTTGTCCCACACGTAGGAGAGCTCCAATGAGTATATATGCCACACTTTGTCCCACACCTAGCTTAGCTCAAAGTATATATATGCCACGCTTTGTCCTACACGTAGAACAGCTCCAAAGTGTATATATGACACGCTTTGTCCCACACTTAGCAGAGCTCCAAAGTGTATATATGCCACGCTATGTCGGACACCTAGGAAAGCTCCAAACAGTATATATGCCACGCTTTGTCCCACACCTAGCAGAGCTCCAAACAGTATATATGCCACGCTTTGTTTCACACCTAGCTGAGCTTCAAAGTGTATATATGCCACGCTTTGTCCCACACGTAGCAGTGCTCCAAAGACTATATATGCCACGCTTTGTCCTACACCTAGCACAGATCCAAACAGTATATATGCCACGCTTTGTCCCACACCTAGCAGAGCACGAAAGAGTATATAAGTAACGCTTTGTCCCACTCCTGGCAGAGCTCCAAACTGAATATATGCCACGCTTTGATCCACAGGAAGCAGAGCTCCAAAGAGTATATGTGCCACACTGTGTCCCACACCTAGCTGAGCTCCAAAGAGTATATATGCCACGCTTTGTCCCACACCTAGCAGAGATCCAAAGTGTACATATGCCACGCTTTTTCCGATACCTAGCGAGCTCCAAACTGTATATATACCACACTTTGTCCCACACCGAGCAGAGCTCCCAAGAGTATGTATGCCACGCTTTGTCCCTCACCTAGCAGAGCTCCCAAGAGTATATATGCCACGCTTTTTCCTACACCTAGCACAGCTCCAAACAGTATATATGCCATGCTTTGTCCGACACTTGGCGGAGCTCCAAGGTGTATATATGCCACGCTTTGTCCCACACCTAGCAGAGCTCCAAATTGTATTTATGCCACACTTTGCCCTACACCTAGCAGAGCTCCAAACAGTATATATGCCACGCTTTGTCCCACACCAAGCAGAGCTCCAAAGAGTATATATTCCACACTTTGTCCCACACCTAGCTGAGCTCCAAAGAGTGTATATGCCACGCTTTGTCCCACACCTAGCAGAGCTCCAGAGAGTATATATGCCACGCTTTGTCGGACACCTAGCAAAGCTCCAAACAGTATATATGCCATGCTTTGCCCCACACCTAGCAGAGATCCAAAGTGTATATATGCCACGCTTTGTCCCACAGCTAGCAGAGCTCCAAAGAGCATATATGCCACGCTTTGTCCCACACCTAGCAGAGCTCCAAAGTGTATATATGTCACGCTTTGTCCTACACCTAGCAGAGCTCCAAACAGTATATATGCCACGCTTTGTCCCACACGTAGCAGAGCTCCAAACAGTATATATGCCATGCTTTGTCCCACACCTAGCAGAGCTCCAAAGAGTATAAATGCCACGCTTTGTCCCACACGTAGCAGAGCCCAAAGAGTATATATGCCACGCTTTGACGGACACCTAGCAAAGCTCCAAACAGTATATATGCCACGCTTTGTCCCACACCAAGCAGAGCTCCAAAGAGTATATATGCCACACTTTGTCCCACACCTAGCTGAGCTGCAAACAGTATATATGCCACGCTTTGCCCCACACCTAGGAGAGCTCCAAAGAGTATATATGCCGCGCTTGGTCCCACACCTAGCAGAGGTCCAAAGTGTATATATGCCACGCTTTGCCCCACACCTAGGAGAGCTCCAAAGTGTATATATGCCACGCTTTTTCCCACACCTAGCAGAGGTCCAAAGTGTATATATGCCACGCTTTGTTTCTGTGCTAGCAGCGCTCCAAAGGGTATATATGCCACGCTTTGTCCCACACGTAGCGGAGCTCCTAACAGTATATATGCCACGCTTTGTCCCACACCTAGCACAGCTCCAAAGTGTATATATGCCACCCTTTGTCCCACACCTAGCAGAGCTTCAAAGAGTATATATGCCACGATTTGTCCGACACCTAGCAGAGCTCCAAACTGTATATATGCCACGCTTTGTCCAACACCTAGCAGAGCTCCCAAGAGTATATATGCCACGCTTTGTCCGATACCTAGCAGAGCTTCAAAGTGTATATATGCCACGCTTTGTCCCACACCTAGCAGTGCTCCAAAGAGTATATATGCCACGCTTTGTCCTACTCCTAGCAGAGCTACAAGCAGTGCATATGCCACGCTTTGTTTCTCAGCTAGCAGAGCTCCAAAGAGTATATATGCCACCCTTTGTCCCACACCTAGCAGAGCTCCAAAGAGTATATATGCCACGCTTTGTCGGACACCTAGCAAAGCTCCAAACAGTATATATGCCACGCTTTGCCCCACACCTAGCAGAGCTCCAAACAGTATATATGCCACGCTTTGTCCGACACCTAGCAGAGCTCCAAACAGTGTATATGCCATGCTTTGTCCGACACCTAGTAGAGCTCCAAACTGTATATATGCCACGCTTTGTCCCTCACCGAGCATAGCTCCAAAGAGTATATATGCCACGCTTTGTCCCACACCTAGCACAGCTCCAAACAGTATATATGCCACGCTTTGTCCCACACCTACCAGAGCTCCAAACAGTAGATATGCCACTCTTTGTCCCACACGTACCAGAGCTCCTAACAGTATATATGCCATGCTTTGTCCTGCACCTAGCACAGCTCCAAATAGTATATATGCCACGCTTTGTCCCACACCAAGCAGAGCTCCAAAGACTATATATGCCACGCTTTGTCCTACACCTAGCAGAGCTCCAAAGAGTATATATGCCACGTTTTGTCCTACACCTAGCAGAGCTCGAAACTGTATATATGTCACGCTTTGTCCCACACGTAGCAGAGCTCCTAACAGTATATATGCCACGCTTTGTCCTACACCTAGCACAGCTCCAAACTGTATATATGCCACGCTTTGTCCCACACCAAGCAGAGCTCCAAAGAGTATATATGCCACAATATGTCCCACACCTAGCTGACCTCCAAAGAGTATATATGCCACGCTTGGTCCCACACCTAGCACAGCTCCAAAGTGTATATATGCCACCCTTTGTCCCACACCTAGCAGAGCTTCAAAGAGTATATATGCCACGCTTTGTCCGACACCTAGCAGAGCTCCAAACTGTATATATGTCACGCTTTGTCCCACACCTAGCAGAGCTCCAAAGAGTATATATGCCACACTTTGCCCTACACCTAGCCAAGCCTCAAACAGTATATACGCCACGCTTTGCCCTACACCCAGCAAAGATCAAAAGTGTATATATGCCACACTTTATCCCACACCGAGCAAAGCTCCAAAGTGTATATATGCCACCCTTTGTCCCACACCTAGCAGAGCTCCAAAGAGTATATATGCCACGCTTTGTCCTACACCTAGCACAGCTCCGAAGTGTATATATGCCACCCTTTGTCCCACACCTAGCAGAGCTCCAAAGAGTATATATGCCAAGTTTTGTCGGACACCTAGCAAAGCTCCAAACAGTATATATGCCACGCTTTGCCCCACACCTAGCAGAGCTCCAAAGAGTATATATGCCACTCTTTGTCGGACACCTAGCAAAGCTCCAAACAGTAAATATGCCACGCTTTGTTTCACCCCTAGCAGAGCTTCAAAGTGTACATATGCCACGCTTTGTCCCACACCTAGCAGTGCTCAAAAGAGTATATATGCCACGGTTTGTCCTACACCTAGCACAGCAACAAATAGTATATATGCCACGCTTTGTCCCACACCTAGCAGAGCTCCAAAGAGTATATATGCCACGCTTTGCCCTACACCTAGCAGAGCTCCAAAGAGTGTATATGCCACGCTTTGATTCACACATAGGAGAGCTTCAAAGAGTATATATGCCACGCTTTGTCCCACACCTAGCAGAGCTCCAAAGTGTATATATGCCACGCTTTGTCCCACACCTAGCAGAGCTCCAAAGAGTATATATGCCACGCTTTTTCCCACACCTAGCAGAGCTCCAAAGAGTATCTATGCCACGCTTTGACGGACACCTAGCAAAGCTCCAAACAGTATATAGCCACGCTTTGTCCCACACCAAGCAGAGCTCCAAAGAGTATATATGCCACACTTTGTCCCACACCTTGCTGAGCTCCAAAGACTGTATATGCCACGCTTTGTACTAAGGCTAGCACAGCTCCAAAGAGTATATATGCCACGCTTTGTCCCACACCTAGCAGAGCTCCAAAGAGTATATATGCCGCGCTTTGTCCCACACCTAGCAGAGGTCCAAAGTGTATATATGCCACGCTTTCCCCTACACCTAGCAGCGCTCTAAGCAGTATATATGCCACGCTTTGTCCCACACCTAGCAGAGCACCTAACAGTATATATGCCATTACTTGTCCCACACCTAGCTGAGCTCCAAACAGTATATATGCCACGCTTTGTCCCACACCTACCAGAGCTCCAAACAGTATATATACCATGCTTTGCCCGACACCTAGCAGAGCTCCTAACAGTATATATGCCACACATTGTCCTACACCTAGCAGAGCTCCAAACAGTATATATGCCATGCTTTCCCCTACAGCTAGCAGAGATCCAAAGTGTATATATGCCACGCTTTGTCCCACACCTACCGGAGGTCCAAAGTGTATATATGCCACGCTTTGTCCCACACCTACCAGAGCTCCAAACAGTATATATGCCACGCTTTGTCCCACACCTACCAGAGCTCCAAACAGTATATATACCATGCTTTGTCCGACACCTAGCAGAGCTCCTAACAGTATATATGCCACGCATTGTCCTACACCTAGCAGAGCTCCAAACAGTATATATGCCATGCTTTCCCCTACAGCTAGCAGAGATCCAAAGTGTATATATGCCACGCTTTGTCCCACACCTACCGGAGGTCCATAGTGTATATATGCCACGCTTTGTCCCACACCTAGCAGAGCTCCAAACAGTATATATGCCACGCTTTCCCCTACACCTGGCAGAGATCCAAAGAGTATATATGCCACGGTTTGTTTCTCTGCTAGCAGCGCTCCAAAGAGTATATATGCCACGCTTTGTCCGATACCTAGCGGAGCTCCAAACTGTATATATACCACGCTTTGTCCCACACCGAGCAGAGCTCCAAAGAGTATATATGCCACGCTTTGTTGGACACCTAGCAAAGCTCCAAACAGTATATATGCCACGCTTTGTCCCACACCTAGCAGAGGTCCAAAGTGTATATATGCCACGCTTTGTCCGACACCTAGCAGAGCTCCAAAGAGTATATATGCCACGCTTTGTCCCACACCTAGCAGAGGTCCAAAGTGTATATATGCCACGGTTTGTCCCACACCTAGCAGAGCTCCAAACAGTATATATGCCACGCTTTCCCCAACACCTAGCAGAGATCCAAAGAGTATATATGCCACGCTTTGTCCGATACCTAGCGGAGCTCCAAACTGTATATATGCCACGCTTTGTCCCACACCGAGCGGAGCTCCAAAGAGCATACATGCCACGCTTTGTCCGACACCTAGCAGAGCTCCAAAGGATACATATGCCATGCTTTGTCCCCCACCTAGCAGAGCTCCAAAGAGTATATATGTCACGCTTTGTCCTACACCTAGCAGAGCTCTAAACTGTATATATGCCACGCTTTGTCCCACACGTAGCAGAGCTCCAAACAGTATATATGCCACGCTTTGTCCCACACCTAGCAGAGCTCCAGGGATTATATATGCCACGCTTTGTCCCACACCTAGCAGAGCTCCAAAGAGTATATATGTCACGGTTTGTCCTACACCTAGCAGAGCTCTAAACTGTATATATGCCACGCTTTGTCCCACACGTAGCAGAGCTCCAAACAGTATATATGCCACGCTTTGTCCCACACCTAGCAGAGCTCCAAACAGTATATATGCCACGCTTTGTATCACACCTAGCAGAGATTCAAAGTGTATATATGCCACGTTTTGTCCCACACCTAGCAGTGCTCCAAAGAGTATATATGCCACGCTTTGTCCTACACCTAGCACAGCTCCAATCAATATATATGCCACGCTTTGTCCCACACCTAGCAGAGCTCGAAAGAGTATATAAGTCACGCTTTGTCCCACACCTACCAGAGCCCCAAACAGTAGATATGCCACTCTTTGTCCCACACGTAGCAGAGCTCCTAACAGTATATATGCCACGCTTTGTCCCACACCAAGGAGAGCTCCAAAGAGTATATATGCCACACTTTGTCCCACACCTAGCTGACCTCCAAAGAGTATATATGCCACGCTTTATCCTACACCTAGCACAGCTGCAAACTGTATATATGCCACCCTTTGTCCCAAACCTAGCAGAGCTCCAAAGAGTATATATGCCACGCTTTGTCGGAGACCTAGCAAAGCTTCAAACAGTATATATGCCACGCTTTGCCCCACACCTAGCAGAGCTCCAAAGAGTATATATGCCACGCTTTGTCCCACACCTAGCTGAGCTCCAAACTGTATATATGCCACGCTTTGTCCCACACCGAGCATAGCTCCAAAGAGTATATATGCCACGCTTTGGCCGACACCTAGCAGAGCTCCAAACTGTATATATGCCACGCTTTGTCCCACACCTAGCAGAGCTCCCAAGAGTATATATGCCATGCTTTGTCCGACACCTAGCAGACCTCCAAAGAGTATATATGCCACGCTTTGACCCACACCTAGCAGAGCTCCAAACAGTATATATGCCACGCTTTGTCCCACACCAAGCGGAGCTCCAAATAGTATATATGCCACAATTTGTCCCACACCTAGCTGAGCTCCAAAGAGTGTATATGCCACGCTTTGTACTACGCCTAGCACGGCTCCAAAGAGTATATATTTCACGATTTGTCCCACACCTAGCAGAGCTCAAAGTATATATATGCCACGCTTTGTCCTACACGTAGAACAGCTCCAAAGGGTATATATGCCACGCTTTGTCCCCCACCTAGCAGAGCTCCAAAGAGTATATATGTCACGCTTTGTCCCTCACCTAGCAGAGCTCCAAGGATTATATATGCCACGCTTTGTCCCACACCTAGCAGAGCTCCAAAGAGTATATATGTCACGCTTTGTCCTACACCTAGCAGAGCTCTAAACAGCATATATGCCACGCTTTGTCCCACACCAAGCAGAGCTCCAAAGAGTATATATGCCACGCTTTGTCCTACACCTAGCACAGCTCCAAAGTGTATATATGCCACGCTTTGTCCCACACCTACCAGAGCTCCAAATACTAGATATGCCACTCTTTGTCCCACACGTAGCAGAGCTCCTAACAGTATATATGCCTCGCTTTGTCCTACACCTAGCACAGCTCCAAACAGTATATATGCCACGCTTTGTCCGACACCTAGTAGAGCTCCAAACTGTATATATGCCACGCTTTGTCCCTCACCGAGCATAGCTCCAAAAAGTATATATGCCACACTTTGTCCGACACCTAGCAGAGCTCCAAACTGTATATATGTCACGCTTTGTCCCACACCTAGAAGAGCTCCAAAGAGTATATACGCCACGCTTTGTCCTACACCTAGCACAGCTCCAAACTGTATATATGCCACGCTTTGTCCCACACCTACCAGAGCTCCAAATACTAGATATGCCACTCTTTGTCCCACACGTAGCAGAGCTCCTAACAGTATATATGCCTCGCTTTGTCCTACACCTAGCACAGCTCCAAACAGTATATATGCCACGCTTTGTCCCACACCAAGCAGAGCTCCAAAGACTGTATATGCCACGCTTTGTCCTACACCTAGCAGAGCTCCAAAGAGTATATATGCCACGTTTTGTCCTACACCTAGCAGAGCTCCAAACTGTATATATGTCACGCTTTGTCCCACACCTAGCAGAGCTCCAAAGAGTATATATGCCACGCTTTGTGCTACACCTAGCACAGCTCCAAACAGTAGATATGCCACTCTTTGTCCCACACGAAGCAGAGCTCCTAACAGTATATATGTCACGCTTTGTCCTACACCTAGCACAGCTCCAAACAGTATATATGCCACGCTTTCTCCCACACCAAGCAGAGGTCCAAAGAGTATGTATGCCACAATATGTCCCACATCTAGCTGACCTCCAAAGAGTATATATGCCACGCTTTGTCCCACACCTAGCACAGCTCCAAAGTGTATATATGCCACTCTTTGTCCCACACCTAGCAGAGCTCCAAAGAGTATATATGCCACGCTTTGTCCGACACCTAGGAGAGCTCCAAACTGTATATATGCCACGCTTTGTCCAACACCTAGCAGAGCTCCCAAGAGTATATATGCCACGCTTTGTCCGACACCTAGCAGAGCTCCAAAGAGTATATATGCCACACTTTGCCCTACACCTAGCCAAGCCTCAAACAGTATATACGCCACGCTTTGCCTTACACCTAGCAAAGATCCAAAGTGTATATATGCCACACTTTATCCCACACCGAGCAGAGCTCCAAAGTGTATATATGCCACGCTTTGTCCGACACCTAGTAGAGCTCCAAAGTGTATATATGCCACACTTTGTCCGAACCTAGTAGAGCTCCAAAGAGTATATATGCTACGCTTTGCCCTACACCTAGCAGAGCTCCAAAGAGTATATATGCCACGCTTTCATTCACACCTAGGAGAGCTCCAAAGAGTATATGTGCCACGCTTTGTCCCACACTTAGCAGAGCTCCAAAGAGTATATATGCCACGCTTTTACGGACACCTAGCAAAGCTCCAAACAGTATATATGCCACGATTTGTCCCACACCAAGCAGAGCTCCAAAGAGTATATATGCCACACTTTGTCCCACACCTAGCTGAGCTCCAAACAGTATATATGCCACGCTTTGTACTGAGCCTAGCACAGCTCCAAAGAGTATATATGCCACGCTTTGTCCCACACCTAGCAGAGCTCCAAAGAGTACATATGCCGCGCTTTGTCCCACACCTAGCAGAGGTCCAAAGTGTATATATGCCACGCTTTGTCCTACACCTAGCAGAGCTCCAAACAGTATATATGCCACGCTTTCCCCTACACCTAGCAGCGCTCCAAACAGTATATTTGCCACGCTTTGTCCCACACCCAGCAGAGCACCTCACAGTATATATGCCATTCCTTGTCCCACACCTAGCAGAGCTCCAAACAGTATATATGACGTGCTTTGTTTCACACCTAGCACAGCCTCAAAGTGTATATATGCCACGCTTTGTCCCACACCTAGCAGTGCTCCAAAGAGTATATATGCCACGCTTTGTCGTACACCTAGCACAGCTTCAAACAGTATATATGCCACGCTTTGTCCCACACCTAGAAGAGCTCGAAAGAGTATATAAGTCTCGCTTTGTCCCACATCTAACAGAGCTCCAAACAGTATATATGCCACGCTTTGTCCCACACCTACCAGAGATCCAAACAGTATATATACCATGCTTTGTCCCACACCTAGCAGAGCTCCTAACAGTATACATGTCACGCATTGTCCTACACCTAGCAGAGCTCCAAACAGTATATATGCCACGCTTTCCCCTACACCTAGCAGAGATCCAAAGAGTATATATGCCACGCTTTGTCCCACACCTACCAGAGGTCCAAAGTGTATATATGCCACGCTTTGTCCCACACCTAGCAGAGCTCCAAACAGTATATATGCCACGCTTTCCCCTACACCTGGCAGAGATCCAAAGAGTATATATGCCATGCTTGGTCCGATACCTAGCGGAGCTCGAAACTGTTTATATACCACGCTTTGTCCCACACCGAGCAGAGCTCCAAAGTGTATATATGCCACGCTTTGTCCCACACCTAGCAGAGCTCCCAAGAGTATATATGCCATGCTTTGTCCGACACCTAGCAGACCTCCAAAGAGTATATATGCCACGCTTTGACCCACACCTAGCAGAGCTCCAAACAGTATATATGCCACGCTTTGTCCTACACCTAGCAGAGTTCCAAACAGTATATATGCCATGCTTTCCCCTACACCTAGCAGAGATCCAAATAGTATATATGCCACACTTTGTCCCACACCTAGCTAAGCTCCAATGAGTGTATATGCCACGCTTTGTACTACGCCTAGCACGGCTCCAAAGTGAATATATTTCACGATTTGTCCCACACCTAGGAGAGCTCCAAAGAGTATATATGCCATGCTTTGTCCCACATCTAGCTGAGCTCCAAAGAGTATATATGCCACGCTTTTATTATGCCTAGCATAGCTCCAAAGGGTATATATGCCACGCTTTGTCCCCCACCTAGCAGAGCTCCAAAGAGTATATGTGCCACGGTTTGTCCCACACCTATCAGAGCTCCAAGGATTATATATGCCACGCTTTGTCCCACACCTAGCAGATCTCCAAACAGTATATACGACTCGCTTTGTCCCACACCAAGCAGAGCTCCAAAGAGTATATATGCCACGCTTTGTCCTACACCTAGCACAGCTCCAAAGTGTATATATGCCATCCTTTGTCCCACACCTAGCAGAGCTCCAAAGAGTATATATGCCACGCTTTGTCGGACACCTAGCAGAGCTCCAAACAGTATATATGCCACGCCTTGCCCCACGCCTAGCAGAGCTCCAAAGAGTATATATGCCACTCTTTGTCGGACACCTAGCAAAGCTCCAAACAGTATATATGCCACGCTTTGCCCCACACCTAGCAGAGCTCCAAACAGTATATATGCCACGCTTTGTCCGACACCTAGTAGAGCTCCTAAGAGTATATATGCCATGCTTTGTTCCTCACCGAGCATAGCTCCAAAGAGTATATATGCCACGCTTTGTCCGACACCTAGCAGAGCTCCAAGGTGCATATATGCCACGCTTTGTCCCACACCTAGCAGAGCTCCCAAGAGTATATATGCCACGCTTTGTCCCACACCTAGCAGAGCTCCAAAGAGTATATATGCCACACTTTGCCCTACACCTAGCAAAGCTCCAAACAGTATATATGCCACGCTTTGTCCCTCACCAAGCAGAGCTCCAAAGAGTATATATGCCACGCTTTGTCCCACACCTAGCAGTGCTCCAAAGAGTATATATGCCACGCTTTGTCCTACACCTAGCACAGATCCAAACAGTATATATGCCACGCTTTGTCCCACACCTAGCAGAGCTCGAAAGAGTATATTAGTTACGCTTTGTCCCACTCCTAGCAGAGCTCCAAACTGTATATATGCCACGCTTTGTCCCACACCAAGCAGAGCTCCAAAGAGTATATATACCACGCTTTGTCCCACACCTAGCAGAGCTCCAAAGAGTATATATACCACGCTTTGTCCCACACCTAGCAGAGGTCCAAAGTGTATATATGCCACGCTTTGTCCGATACCTAGCGAGCTCCAAACTGTGTATATACCACGCTTTGTCCCACAGCTAGCAGAGCTCCAAAGAGTATATATGCCACGTTTTGTCCGACACCTAGCAGAGCTCCCAAGTGTATATATGCCACGCTTTGTCCCTCACCTAGCAGAGCTCCCAAGAGTATATATGCCACGCTTTTTCCTACACCTACCACAGCTCCAAACAGTATATATGCCACGCTTTGTCCCATACCTTGCAGAGCTCGAAAGTGTATATAAGTCACGCTTTGTCCCACACCAAGCAGAGCTCCGAAGAGTATATATGCCACGCTTTGTCCCGCATCTAGCAGAGCTCCAAAGAGTATATATGCCACGCTTTGTCTCACACCTAGCAGAGTTCCTAACGTATATATGCCACGCTTTGTCCCACACCAAGCAGAGCTCCAAAGGGTATATGTGCCACGCTTTCTGCTACACCTAGCACAGCTCCATAGTGTATATATGCCACGCTTTGTCCCACACCTAGCGGAGCTTCAAACAGTATATATGCCACGCTTTGCCCCACACCTAGCAGAGCTCCAAACAGGATATATGCCACGCTTTGTCCAACACCTAGCAGAGCTCCAAGGTGTATATATGCCACGCTTGGTCCCACACCTAGCAGAGCTCCAAAGTGTATATATGCCACACTTTGCCCTACACCTAGCAGAGCTCCAAACAGTATATATGCCACGCTTGTCCCACACCAAGCAGAGCTCCAAAGACTATATATGCCACACTTTGTCCCACACCTAGCTGAGCTCCACAGAGTGTATATGCCACGCTTTGTACTACGCCTAGCACAGCTCCAAAGAGTATATATGCCACGCTTTGTCCCACACCTAGAGATCCAAAGAGTATATATGCCACGCTTTGTCGGACACCTAGCAGAGCTCCAAACAGTACATATGCCATGCTTTGCCCCACACCTAGCAGAGATCCAAAGTGTATATATGCCACGCTTTGTCCCACACCTAGCAGAGCTCCAAAGAGTATATATGCCACGCTTTGTCCCACACCTAGCAGAGCTCCAAAGTGTATATATGTCACGCTTTGTCCTACACCTAGCAGAGCTCCAAACAGTATATATGCCACGCTTTGTCCCACACCTAGCAGCGCTCCAAACAGTATATATGCCATGCTTTGTCCCACACCTAGCAGAGCTCCAAACAGTATAAATGCCACGCTTTGTCCCACACCTAGCAGAGCTCCAAAGACTATATATGCCACGCTTTGACGGACACCTAGCAAAGGTCTAAACAGTATATATGCCACGCTTTGTCCCACACCAAGCAGAGCTCCAAAGAGTATATATGCCACACTTTCTCCCACACCTAGCTGAGCTCCAAACAGTATATATGCCATGCTTTGTCCCACACCTAGCAGAGCTCCAAACAGTATAAATGCCACGCTTTGTCCCACACCTAGCAGAGCTCCAAAGAGTATATATGCCGCGCTTTGTCCCACACCTAGCAGAGGTCCAAAGTGTATATATGCCACGCTTTGTCCTACACCTAGCAGAGGTCAAAACAGTATATATGCCACGCTTTCCCCTACACCTAGCAGAGGTCCAAAGAGTATATATGCCACGCTTTGTCCCACACCAAGCGGAGCTCCAAATAGTATATATGCCACACTTTGTCCCACACCTAGCTGAGCTCCAAAGAGTATATATGCCACGCTTTGTACTACGCCTAGCACGGCTCCAAAGAGTATATATTTCACGATTTGTCCCACACCTAGCAGAGCTCCAAAGAGTATATATGCCACGCTTTGTCCCACACCTAGCAGAGCTCCAAGGATTATATATGCCACGCTTTGTCCCACACCTAGCAGAGCTCCAAAGAGTATATATGTCACGCTTTGTCCTACACCTAGCAGAGCTCTAAACAGTATATATGCCACGCTTTGTCCCACACCTAGCAGAGCTCCAAACAGTATATATGCCACGCTTGTTTCACACCTAGTAGAGCTTCAAAGTGTATATATGCCATGTTTTGTCCCACACCTAGCAGAGCTCGAAAGAGTATATAAGTCATGCTTTGTCCCACACCTACCAGAGCTCCAAACAGTAGATATGCCACTATTTGTCCCACACGTAGCAGAGCTCCTAACAGTATATATGCCACACTTTGTCCCACACCTAGCAGAGCTCCAAAGAGTGTATATGCGACGCTTTGTCCTACACCTAGCACAGCTTCCAAGTGTATATATGCCACGCTTTGTCCCACACCTAGCAGTGCTCCAAAGAGTATATATGCCACGCTTTGTCCCACACCTAGCACAGCTTCCAAGTGTATATATGCCATGCTTTGTCGGACACCTAGCAAAGCTCCAAACAGTATATATGCCACGCTTTGCCCCACACCTAGCAGAGTTCCAAAGAGTATATATGCCACGCTTTGTCGGACACCTAGCAAAGCTCCAAACAGTATATATGCCACGCTTTGCCCCACACCTAGCAGAGCTCAAACAGTATATATGCCACGCTTTGTCTGACACCTAGCAGAGCTCCAAACTGTATATATGCCACGCATTGTCCCACACCTAGCAGTGCTCCAAAGAGTATATATGCCACGCTTTGTCCTACACCTAGCACAGCTCAAAACAGTATATATGCCACGCTTTGTCCCACACCTAGCAGAGCTCGAAAGAGTATATAAGTCACGCTTTGTCCACACCTAGCAGAGCTCCACAGAGTATATATGCCACTCTTTGTCCTCCACCTTGCAGAGCTCCAAACTGTATATACGCCACGCTTTGTCCCACACCAAGCAGAGCTCCACAGAGGATATATGCCACATTTTGTCCCACACATAGCTGAGCTCCAAAGAGTATATATGCCATGCATTCTCCTACACCTAGCACAGCTCCAAAGTGTATATATACCACGCTTTGTGCCACACCTAGCAGAGCTCCAAAGAGTATATATGCAACGCTTTGTCCGACACCTAGCAGAGCTCCAAAGAGTATATATGCCACGGTTTGCCCTACACCTAGCAGAGCTCAAAAGAGTATATATGCCACGCTTTGTTTCACACCTAGCAGAGCTCCAAAGGGCATATATGCCTCGCTATGTCCTACACGTAGCACAGCTACAAACAGTACATATGGCACGCGTTGTTTCACACCTAGCAAAGCTCCAAAGAGTATATGTGCCACGGTTTGTCCCACACCTAGCACTGCTCCAAAGAGTATATATGCCACGCTTTGCTCCACACCTAGCAGAGCTCCAAAGTGTATATATGCCAAGCTTTGTTGGACACCTAGTAAAGCTCCAAACAGTATATATGCCACGCTTTGCCCCACACCTAGCAGAGCTCCAAAGAGTATATATGTCATGCTTTGTCCCACACTTAGAGATCTCCAAACGGTATATATGCCACGCTTTGTCTCACACCTACCAGAGCTCCAAACAGTATATATGCCACGCTTTCTCCTACACCTAGCACAGCTCCAAAATGTATATATGCCACCCTTTGTCCCACACCTAGCAGAGCTCCTAAGAGTATATATGCCACGCTTTGTCGGACACCTAGCAGAGCTCCAAACAGTATATATGCCACGCTTTGCCCCACACCTAGCAGAGCTCCAATCAGTATATATGCCACGCTTTGTCCCACACCTAGGAGAGTTCCAAACAGTATATATGCCATGCTTTGCCCTGCACCTAGCAGAGCTCCAAACAGTATACATGCCACGCATTCCCCTACACCTAGCAGAGATCCAAAGGGTATATATGCCACGCTTTGTTTCTCAGCTAGCAGAGCTTCAAAGACTATATATGCCACGCTTTGCCGTACACCTAGCAGAGATTCAAAGAGTATATATGCCACGCTTTTTTTCTCAGCTAGCAGAGCTCCTAAGAGTATATATGCCACGCTTTGTCCTACACCTAGCAGAGCTCGAAAGTGTATATATGCCACACTTTGTCCGACACCTAGTAGAGCTCCAAAGGGTCTATATGCCACGCTTTGCCCTACACCTAGCAGAGCTCCACAGAGTATATATGCCACGCTTTGTCCCACACCTAGCAGAGCTCCAAAGAGTATCTATGCCACGCTTTGACGGACACCTAGCAAAGCTCCAAACAGTATATATGCCACGCTTTGTCCCACACCAAGCAGAGCTCTAAAGAGTATATATGCCACACTTTGTCCCACACCTAACTGAGCTCCAAAGAGTGTACATGCCACGCTTTGTACTAAACCTAGCACAACTCCAAAGACTATATATGCCACGCTTTGTCCCACACCTAGCAGAGCTCCAAAGAGTATATATGCCACGCTTTGTTGGACACCTAGCAAAGCTCCAAACAGTATATATGCCACGCTTTGTCCCACACCTAGCAGAGGTCCAAAGTGTATATATGCCACGCTTTGTCCGACACCTAGCAGAGCTCCAAAGAGTATATATGCCACGCTTTGTCCCACACCTAGCAGAGGTCCAAAGTGTATATATGCCACGCTTTGTCCCACACCTAGCAGAGCTCCAAACAGTATATATGCCACGCTTTCCCCAACACCTAGCAGAGATCCAAAGAGTATATATGCCACGCTTTGTCCGATACCTAGCGGAGCTCCAAACTGTATATATACCACGCTTTGTCCCACACCGAGCGGAGCTCCAAAGAGTATACATGCCACGCTTTGTCCGACACCTAGCAGAGCTCCAAAGTGTATATATGCCACGCTTTGTCCCACACCTAGCTGAGGTCCAAAGAGTGTATATGCCACACTTTGTCCCACACATAGCTGAGCTCCAAAGAGTGTATATGCTACGCTTTGTATTATGCCTAGCACAGCTCCAAAGGATACATATGCCATGCTTTGTCCCCCACCTAGCAGAGCTCCAAAGAGTATATATGTCACGCTTTGTCCTACACCTAGCAGAGCTCTAAACTGTATATATGCCACGCTTTGTCCCACACGTAGCAGAGCTCCAAACAGTATATATGCCACGCTTTGTCCCACACCTAGCAGAGGTCCAGGGATTATATATGCCACGCTTTGTCCTACACCTAGCAGAGCTCCAAAGAGTATATATGTCACGGTTTGTCCTACACCTAGCAGAGCTCTAAACTGTATATATGCCACGCTTTGTCCCACACGTAGCAGAGCTCCAAACAGTATATATGCCACGCTTTGTCCCACACCTAGCAGAGCTCCAAACAGTATATATGCCACGCTTTGTATCACACCTAGCAGAGATTCAAAGTGTATATATGCCACGTTTTGTCCCACACCTAGCAGTGCTCCAAAGAGTATATATGCCACGCTTTGTCCTACACCTAGCACAGCTCCAATCAATATATATGCCACGCTTTGTCCCACACCTAGCAGAGCTCGAAAGAGTATATAAGTCACGCTTTGCCCCACACCTACCAGAGCCCCAAACAGTAGATATGCCACTCTTTGTCCCACACGTAGCAGAGCTCCTAACAGTATATATGCCACGCTTTGTCCCACACCAAGCAGAGCTCCAAAGAGTATATATGCCACACTTTGTCCCACACCTAGCTGACCTCCAAAGAGTATATATGCCACGCTTTATCCTACACCTAGCACAGCTGCAAACTGTATATATGCCACCCTTTGTCCCAAACCTAGCAGAGCTCCAAAGAGTATATATGCCACGCTTTGTCGGACACCTAGCAAAGCTTCAAACAGTATATATGCCACGCTTTGCCCCACACCTAGCAGAGCTCCAAACAGTATATATGCCAAGCTTTGTCCGACACCTAGCAGAGCTCCAAACTGTATATATGCCACGCTTTGTCCCACACCGCGCATAGCTCCAAAGAGTATATATGCCACGCTTTGTCCGACACCTAGCAGAGCTCCAAGGTGTATATATGCCACGCTTTGTCCCACACCTAGCAGAGCTCCCAAGAGTATATATGTCACGCTTTGTCCGACACCTAGCGGAGCTCCAAAGAGTATATATGCCTCACTTTGCCCTACACCTAGCAAAGCTCCAAACAGTATATATGCCACGCTTTGCCCTACACCTAGCAGAGATTCAAAGAGTATATATGCCACGCTTTGTTTCTCAGCTAGCAGAGCTCCTAAGAGTATATATGCCACGCTTTGTCCTACACCTAGCAGAGCTCCAAACTCTATATATGCCACGCTTTATCCCACACCAAGCAGAGCTCCAAAGTGTATATATGCCACGCTTTGTCCGACACCTAGCAGAGCTCCAAAGTGTATATATGCCACACTTTGTCCGACACCTAGCAGAGCTCCAAAGAATATATATGCCACGCTTTGCCTTACACCTAGCAGAGCTCCAAAGAGTACATATGCCACTCTTTGTTTCACACCTAGGAGAGCTCCAAAGAGTATATGTGCCACGCTTTGTCCCACACCTAGCAGAGCTCCAAAGAGTATATATGCCACGCTTTGACGGACACTTAGCAAAGCTCCAAACAGTATATATGCCACGCTTTGTCCCACACCAAGCAGAGCTCCAAAGAGTATATATGCCACGCTTTGTCGGACACCTAGCAAAGCTCCAAACAGTATATATGCCACGCTTTGCCCCACACCTAGCAGAGCTCCGAAGAGTATATATGCCACGCATTGTCCCACACCTAGCAGAGCTCCAAAGAGTATATATGCCACGCTTTGTCCCACACCTAGCAGAGCTCCAAAGAGTATATATGCCACGCTTTGTCGGACACCTAGCAAAGCTCCAAACAGTACATATGCCATGCTTTGCCCCACACCTAGCAGAGATCCAAAGTGTATATATGCCACGCTTTGTCCCACACCTAGCAGAGCTCCAAAGAGTATATATGCCACGCTTTGTCCCACACCTAGCAGAGCTCCAAAGTGTATATATGTCACGCTTTGTCCTACACCTAGCAGAGCTCCAAACAGTATGTATGCAACGCTGTGTCCCACACCTAGCAGAGCTCCAAACAGTATATATGCCATGCTTTGTCCCACACCTAGCAGAGCTCCAAACAGTATAAATGCCACGCTTTGTCCCACACCTAGCAGAGCTCCAAACAGTATATATGCCACGCTTTGCCCCACACCTAGGAGAGCTCCAAAGAGTATATATGCCGCGCTTTGTCCCACACCTAGCAGAGGTCCTAAGTGTATATATGCCACGCTTTGTGCTACACCTAGCAGAGGACAAAACAGTATATATGCCACGCTTTCCCCTACACCTAGCAGAGATCCAGAGAGTATATATGCCACGCTTTTTCCCACACCTAGCAGAGGTCCAAAGTGTATATATGCCACGCTTTGTCCGATACCTAGCGGAGCTCCAAACTGTATATATACCACGCTTTGTTCCACACCGAGCAGAGCTCCAAAGAGTATACATGCCACGCTTTGTCCGACACCTAGGAAAGCTCCAAAGTGTATATATGCCACGCTTTGTCCCACACCTAGCAGAGCTCCAAAGAGTATATATGCCACGCTTTGACCCACAGCTAGCAGAGCTCCAAACAGTATATATGCCACGCTTTGTCCCACACCAAGCGGAGCTCCAAATAGTATATATGCCACACTTTGTCCCACAGCTAGCTGAGCTACAAAGAGTGTATTTGCCACGCTTTGTACTACGCCTAGCACGGCTCCAAAGAGTATATATTTCACGATTTGTCCCACACCTAGCAGAGCTCCAAAGAGTA
Source organism: Lemur catta (assembly GCF_020740605.2). Taxonomy (NCBI): domain Eukaryota; kingdom Metazoa; phylum Chordata; class Mammalia; order Primates; family Lemuridae; genus Lemur; species Lemur catta. Next base: position 33,413,485 of record NC_059148.1, on the reverse strand, counting down.
TATATGCCACACTTTGTCCCACACATAGCTGAGCTCCAAAGAGTATATATGCCATGCATTCTCCTACACCTAGCACAGCGCCAAAGTGTATATATACCACGCTTTGTGCCACACCTAGCAGAGCTCCAAAGAGTATATATGCAACGCTTTGTCCGACACCTATCAGAGCTCCAAAGAGTATATATGCCACGCTTTGCCCTACACCTAGCAGAGCTCCAAAGCGTATATATGCCACGCTTTGCTCCACACCTAGCAGAGCTCCAAAGAGTATATGTGCCACGGTTTGTCCCACACCTAGCAGTGCTCCAAAGAGTATATATGCCACGCTTTGTCCTACACATAGCACAGCTCCAAAGCGTATATATGCCACGCTTTGCTCCACACCTAGCAGAGCTCCAAAGTGTATATATGCCAAGCTTTGTTGGACACCTAGTAAAGCTCCAAGCAGTATATATGCCACGCTTTGCCCCACAGCTAGCAGAGCTCCAAAGGGTATATATGCCACGCTTTGTCCCACACCAAGCAGAGCTCCAAAGAGTATATATGTCATGCTTTGTTTCACACTTAGAGATCTCCAAACGGTATATATGCCACGCTTTGTCTCACACCTACCAGACCTCCAAACAGTATATATGCCACGCTTTGTCCCACACCTAGCAGAACTCCAAACAGTATATATGCCACGCTTTGTCCCACACCTAGCGGAGCTCCAAAGAGTATATATGCCACAATATGTCACACACAAGGCTGACCTCCAAAGAGTATATATGCCACGCTTTGCCCCACACCTAGCAGAGCTCCAATCAGTATATATGCCACGCTTTGTCCCACACCTAGCAGAGTTCCAAACAGTATATATGCCACGCATTCCCCTACACCTAGCAGAGATCCAAAGGGTATATATGCCACGCTTTTTTTCTCAGCTAGCAGAGCTTCAAAGAGTATGTATGCCACGCTTTGTCCGACACCTAGCAGAGCTCCAAACTCTATATATGCCACGCTTTATCCCACACCAAGCAGAGCTCCAAAGTGTATATATGCCACGCTTTGTCCGACACCTAGCAGAGCTCCAAAGTGTATATATGCCACACTTTGTCCGACACCTAGCAGAGCTCCAAAGAGTATATATGCCACGCTTTGCCTTACACCTAGCAGAGCTCCAAAGAGTATATATGCCACTCTTTGTTTCACACCTAGGAGAGCTCGAAAGAGTATATGTGCCACGCTTTGTCCCACACCTAGCAGAGCTCCAAAAAGTATATATGCCACGCTTTGACGGACACCTAGCAAAGCTCCAAACAGTATATATGCCACGCTTTGCCCCACACCTAGCAGAGCTCCAAAGTGTATATATGCCACTCTTTGTGGGACACCTAGCAAAGCTCCAAACAGTATATATGCCACGCTTTGCCCCACACCTAGCAGAGTTACAAAGAGTATACATGCCACGCTTTGTCCCACACCTAGCAGTGCTCCAAAGAGTATATATGCCACGCTTTGTCCCACACCTAGCAGTGCTCCAAAGAGTATATATGCCACGCTTTGTCCTACACCTAGCACAGCTCAAAACAGTATATATGCCACGCTTTGACCCACACCTAGCAGACCTCCCAAGAGTATATATGCCACTCTTTGTCGGACACCTAGCAGAGCTCCAAACAGTATATATGCCACGCTTTGCCCCACACCTAGCAGAGCTCCAAAGAGTATATATGCCACGCTTTGTCCTACACCTAGCACAGCTCAAAACAGTATATATGCCACGCTTTGCCCCACACCTAGCAGAGCTCCCAAGAGTATATATGCCACTCTTTGTCGGACACCTAGCAGAGCTCCAAACAGTATATATGCCACGCTTTGCCCCACACCTAGCAGAGCTCCAAAGAGTATATATGCCACGCTTTGTCCTACACCTAGCACAGCTCAAAACAGTATATATGCCACGCTTTGCCCCACACCTAGCAGAGCTCCAAACAGTATATATGCCACGCTTTGTCCCCCACCTAGCAGAGCTCCAAAGAGTACATATGCCACGCTTTGTCCGACACCTAGCAGAGCTCCAAGGATTATATATGACGCGCTTTGTCCCACACCTAGCAGATCTCCAAAGAGTATATATGCCACGCTTTGTCCTACACCTAGCTGAGCTCTAAACAGCATATATGCCACGCTTTGTCCCACACCTAGCAGAGCTCCAAACAGTATATATGCCACGCTTTGTCCCACACCTAGCAGATCTCCAAACAGTATATATGCCTCGCTTTGTCCCACACCAAGCAGAGTTCAAAAGAGTATATATCCCACGCTTTGTCCCACACCTAGCAGAGCTCCAAAGAGTATACATTCCACGCTTTGTCGGACACCGAGCAGAGCTCCAAACAGTATATATGCCACGCTTTGCCCCACACCTAGCAGAGCTCCAAAGAGTATATATGCCACTCTTTGTCGGACACCTAGCAAAGCTCCAAACAGTATATATGCCACGCTTTGCCCCACACCTAGCAGAGCTCCAAACAGTATATATGCCACGCTTTGTCCGACACCTAGTAGAGTTCCAAACTGTATATATGCCACGCTTTGTCCCTCACCGAGCATAGCTCCAAAGAGTATATATGCCACGCTTTGTCCGACACCTAGCAGAGCTCCAAGGTGTATATATGCCACGCTTTGTCCCACACCTAGCAGACCTCCCAAGAGTATATATGCCACGCTTTGTCCCACACCTAGCAGAGCTCCAAAGATTATATATGCCACACTTTGCCCTACACCTAGCAAAGCTCCAAACAGTATATATGCCAAGCTTTGTCCCTCACCAAGCAGAGCTCCAAAGAGTATATATCCCACACTTTGTCCGACACCTAGCTGAGCTCCAAAGAGTATATATGCCACGCTTTGTCGGACACCTAGCAAAGCTCCAAATAGTATATATGCGACGCTTTGCCCCACACCTAGCAGAGCTCCAAAGAGTATATATGCCACGCTTTGTCGGACACCTAGCAATGCTCCAAAGAGTATATATGCCACGCTTTGTCCCACACCTAGCAGAGCTCCAAAGAGTATATATGCTACGCTTTGTCCCACACCTAGCAGAGCTCCAAAGTGTATATATGTCACGCTTTGTCCTACACCTAGCAGAGCTCCAAACAGGATATATGCCACGCTTTGTCCCACACCTAGCAGAGCTCCAAAGTGTATATATGCCACGGTTTGTCCCACACCTAGTAGAGCTCCAAACAGTATATATGCCACGCTTTGTTTCACACCTAGCAGAGCTCCAAAGAGTATATGTGCCACGCTTTGTCCCACACCTAGCAGTGCTCCAAAGAGTATATATGCCACGCTTTGTCCTACACCTAGCACAGCTTCAAAGTGTATATATGCCACGCTTTGATTCACACCTAGCAGAGCTCCAAAGAGTATATTTGCCATGCTTTATCCCACACCTAGCAGAGCTCCAAAGAGTATATTTGCCATGCTTTATCCCACACCTAGCAGAGCTGCAAAGGGTATATATGCCATGCTTTGTCCCACACCTAGCAGAGCTTCAAACCGTATATATGTCATGCTTTGTCCCACACTTAGAGATCTCCAAACGTCATATATGCCACGCTTTGTCTCACACCTACCAGAGCTCCAAACTCTATATATGCCACGCTTTGTACTACGCCTAGCAGAGCTCTAAAGAGTATATATGCCACGGTTTGTCGGATACCTAGAAAAGCTCCAAAAAGTATATATGCCACGCTTTGTCCCACAACTAGCAGAGCTCCTAACAGTATATATGCCACGCTTTGTCCCATACCTAGCAGAGCTCCAAACAGTATATATGCCACGCTTTGTCCCACACCTAGCAGAGCTCCAAACAGTATATATGCCACGCTTTGTCCCGCACCTAGCAGTGTTCCAAAGTGTATATATGCCACGATTTGTCCCACAACAAGCAGAGCTCTAAAGAGTATATATGCCACACTTTGTCCCACACCAAGCAGAGCTCCAAACAGTATATATGCCACGCTTTGTCCCACACCTAGTAGTGCTCCAAAGAGTATATATGCCACGCTTTGCCCTACACCTAGCAGAGCTACAAGCAGTGCATATGCCACGCTTTGTTTCTCAGCTAGCAAAGCTCCAAAGAGTATATATGCCACGCTTTGTCCTACACCTAGCACAGCTCCAAACAGTATATATGCCACGCTTTGTCTCACACCTACCGGAGCTCCAAACAGTAGATATGCCACGCTTTGTCCCACACGTAGGAGAGCTCCTAACAGTATATATGCCACGCTTTGTCCTACACCTAGCACAGCTCCAAACAGTATATATGCCACGCTTTGTCCCACACCCAGCAGAGCTCCAAAGAGTATATATGCCACAATATGTCCCACACCCAGCTGACCTCCAAAGAGTATATATGCCACGCTTTGTCCCACACCTAGCACAGCTCCAAAGTGTATATATGCCACCCTTTGTCCCACACCTAGCAGAGCTCCAAAGAGTATATATGCCACGCATTGTCCGACACCTAGCAGAGCTTCAAACTGTATATATGCCACGCTTTGTCCAACACCTAGCATAGCTCCCAAGAGTATATATGCCACGCTTTGTCCGACACCTAGCAGAGCTCCAAAGAGTATATATGCCACACTTTGCCCTACACCTAGCCAAGCCTCAAACAGTATATACGCCACGCTTTGCCCTACACCTAGCAAAGATCCAAAGTGTATATATGCCACACTTTATCCCATACCGAGCAGAGCTCCAAAGAGCATATATGCCACGCTTTGTCCTACACCTAGCACAGCTCCAAAGTGTATATATGATACCCTTTGTCCCACACCTAGCAGAGCTGCAAAGAGTATATATGCCACTCTTTGTCGGACACCTAGCAAAGCTCCAAACAGTATATATGCCACGCTTTGCCCCACACCTAGCAGAGCTCCCAACAGTATATATACCACGCTTTGTCCGACACCTAGTAGAGCTCCAAACTGTATATATGCCAAGCTTTGTCCCTCACCGAGCATAGCTCCAAAGAGTATATATGCCACGCTTTGTCCCACACCTAGCAGAGCTCCAAAGAGTATATATGCCACACTTTGCCCTACACCTAGCAAAGCTCCAAACAGTATATATGCCACGCTTTGTCCCTCACCAAGCAGAGCTCCAAAGAGTATATATGCCACACTTTGTCCCACACCTAGCTGAGCTCCAAAGAGTGTATATGCCACGCTTTGTACTACGCCTAGCACAGCTCCAAGGAGTATATATGCCACGCTTTGTCCCACACCTAGCAGACCTCTAAAGAGTATATATGCCACGCTTTGTCGGACACCTAGCAAAGCGCCAAACAGTATATATGCGACGCTTTCCCCCACACCTAGCCGAGCTCCAAAGAGTATATATGCCACGCTTTTTCCCACACCTAGCAGAGCTCCAAAGTGTATATATGTCACGCTTTGTCCTACACCAAGCACAGCTACAAACAGTACATATGCCACGCTTTGTTTCACACCTAGCAGAGCTCCAAGGAGTATATGTGCCACGCTTTGTCCCACACCTAGCAGTGCTCCAAAGAGTATATATGCCACGCTTTGATTCACACCTAGCAGAGCTCCAAAGTGTATATTTGCCACGCTTTGTCGGATACCTAGAAAAGCTCCAAAAAGTATATATACCACGCTTTGTCCCACACCTAGCAGAGCTCCAAACAAAGTATATGCCACGCTTTCTCCTACACGTAGCAGAGATCGAAAGAGTATATATGCCACGCTTTGTTTCTCAGCTACCAGAGCTCCAAAGTGTATATATGCCAAGCTTTGTCCGATACCTAGCAGAGCTTAAAAGTGTATATATGCCACGCTTTGTCCCACACCTAGCAGTGCTCCAAAGAGTATGTATGCCACGCTTTGTCCTACACCTAGCACAGCTACAAGCAGTGCATATGCCACGCTTTGTTTCTCAGCTAGCAGAGCTCCAAAGAGTATATATGCCACGATTTGTCCTACACCTAGCAGAGCTCCAAACTGTATATATGCCACGCTTTGTCCCACACCAAGCAGAATTCCAAAGAGTATATGTGCCACACTTTGTCCCACACCTAGCTAATCTCCAAAGAGTGTATATGCAACGCTTTGTACTACGCCTAGCACAGTTACAAAGAGTATATATGCCACGCTTTGTCCCACACCTAGCAGACCTCTAAAGAGTATATATGCCACGCTTTGTCAGACACCTAGCAAAGCTCCAAACAGTATATATGCCACGCTTTGTCCCTCACCAAGCAGAGCTCCAAAGAGCATATATGCCACACTTTGTCCCACACCTAGCTGAGCTCCAAAGAGTGTATATGCCACGCTCTGTACTACGCCTAGCACAGCTCCAAGGAGTATAGATGCCACGCTTTGTCCCACACCTAGCAGACCTCCAAAGAGTATATATGCCACGCTTTGTCGGACACCTAGCAAAGCTCCAAACAGTATATATGCGACGCTTTGCCCCACACCTAGCCGAGCTCCAAAGAGTATATATGCCACGCTTTGTCCCACACCTAGCAGAGCTCCAAAGAGTATATATGCCACGCTTTGTCCCTCACCGAGCATAGCTCCAAAGAGTATATATGCCACGCTTTGTCAGACACCTAGCAGAGCTCCAAGGTGTATATATGCCACGCTTTGTCCCACACCTAGCAGAGCTCCCAAGAGTATATATGCCACGCTTTGTCCCACACCTAGCAGAGCTCCAAAGAGTATATATGCCACACTTTGCCCTACACCTAGCAGAGCTCCAAACAGTATATATGCCACGCTTTGTCCGACACCTAGCAGAGCTCCAAGGTGTATATATGCCACGCTTTGTCCCACACCTAGCAGAGCTCCCAAGAGTATATATGCCACGCTTTGTCCCACACCTAGCAGAGCTCCAAAGAGTATATATGCCACACTTTGCCCTACACCTAGCAGAGCTCCAAACAGTATATATGCCACGCTTTGTCCCTCACCAAGCAGAGCTCCAAAGAGTATATATGCCACACTTTGTCCCACACCTAGCTGAGCTCCAAAGGGTGTATATGCCACGCTTTGTACTACGCCTAGCACAGCTCCAAGGAGTATATATGCCACGCTTTGTCCCACACCTAACAGACCTCCAAAGAGTATATATGCCACGCTTTGTCGGACACCTAGCAAAGCTCCAAACAGTATATATGCGACGGTTTGCCCCACACCTAGCCGAGCTCCAAAGAGTATATATGCCACGCTTTGTCCCACACCTAGCAGAGCTCCAAAGAGTATATATGCTACGCTTTGTCCCACACCTAGCAGAGCTCCAAAGTGTATATAGGTCACGCTTTGTCCTACACCTAGCAGAGCTCCAAACAGGATATATGCCACGCTTTGTCCCACACCTAGCAGAGCTTCAAAGTGTATATATGCCACGGTTTGTCCCACACCTAGCAGAGCTCCAAACAGTATATATGCCACGCTTTGTTTCACACCTAGCAGAGCTCCAAAGGGTACATATGCCACGCTATGTCCTACACGTAGCACAGCTACAAACAGTACATATGCCACGCTTTGTTTCACACCTAGCAGAGCTCCAAAGAGTATATGTGCCACGCTTTGTCCCACACCTAGCAGTACTCCAAAGAGTATATATGCCACGCTTTGTCCTACACCTAGCACAGCTCCAAAGACTATATATGCCACGCTTTGATTCACACTTAGCAGAGCTCCAAAGAGTATATTTGCCATGCTTTATCCCACACCTAGCAGAGCTCCAAAGAGTATATATGCCATGCTTTCTCCTACACCTAGCAGAGCTCCAAGGTGTATATACACCACTCTTTGTCCCACACCTAGCAGAGCTCCAAAGAGTATATATGCCATGCTTTGTCCCACACCTAGCAGTGCTCCAAAGAGTATATATGCCACGCTTTGTCCTACACCTAGCACAGCTCCAAAGAGTAGATATGCCACGCTTTGATTCACACCTAGCAGAGCTCCAAAGAGTATATTTCCCATGCTTTATCCCACACCTAGCAGAGCTGCAAAGGGTATATATGCCACGCTTTGTCCCACACCTAGCAGAGCTCCAAACAGTATATATGCCACGCTTTGTCCCACACCTAGCAGAGCTCCAAACAGTATATATGCCACGCATTGTCCCGCACCTAGCAGTGTTCCAAAGTGTATATATGCCACGATTTGTCCCAAACCAAGCAGAGCTCTAAAGAGTATATATGCCACACTTTGTCCCACACCAAGCAGAGCTCCAAACAGTATATATGCCACGCTTTGTCCTACACCTAGCACAGCTCCAAAGTGTATATATGCCACGCTTTTTCCGACACCTAGCAGAGCTGCAAAGAGTATATATACCACGCTTTGTCCCACACCTAGTAGTGCTCCAAAGAGTATATATGCCACGCTTTGCCCTACACCTAGCAGAGCTACAAGCAGTGCATATGCCACGCATTGTTTCTCAGCTAGCAAAGCTCCAAAGACTATATATGCCACGCTTTGTCCTACACCTAGCAGAGCTCCAAAGTGTATATATGTCACGCTTTGTCCTACACCTAGCAGAGCTCCAAACAGGATATATGCCACGCTTTGTCCCACACCTAGCAGAGCTCCAAAGTGTATATATGCCACGGTTGTCCCACACCTAGCAGAGCTCCAAACAGTATATATGCCACGCTTTGTTTCACAACTAGCAGAGCTCCAAAGGGTATATATGCCACGCTATGTCCTACACGTAGCACAGCTACAAACAGTACATATGCCACGCTTTGTTTCACACCTAGCAGAGCTCCAAAGAGTATATGTGCCACTCTTTTTCCCACACCTAGCAGTGCTCCAAAGAGTATATATGCCACGCTTTGTCCTACACCTAGCACAGCTCCAAAGGGTATATATGTCACGCTTTGATTCACACCTAGCAGAGCTCCAAAGAGTATATTTGCCATGCTTTATCCCACACCTAGCAGAGCTCCAAAGAGTATATTTGCCATGCTTTATCCCACACCTAGCAGAGCTGCAAAGGGTATATATGCCATGCTTTGTCCCACACCTAGCAGAGCTCCAAACCGTATATATGTCATGCTTTGTCCCACACTTAGAGATCTGCAAACGTCATATATGCCATGCTTTGTCTCACACCTAGCAGAGCTCCAAACACTATATATGCCAGGCTTTGTCCCACACCTAGCAGAGCTCCAAACAGTATATATGCCACGCTTTGTCCTACACCTAGCAGAGCTCCAAACAGCATATATGCCACGCATTGTCCCACACCAAGCAGAGCCCCAAAGAGTATATATGCCACACTTTGTCCCACACCTAGCTGAGCTCCAAAGAGTGTATATGCCACGCTTTGTACTACGCCTAGCAGAGCTCTAAAGAGTATATATGCCACGCTTTGTCGGATACCTAGAAAAGCTCCAAAAAGTATATATGCCACGCTTTGTCCCACAACTAGCAGAGCTCCAAACAGTATATATGCCACGCTTTGTCCCACACCTAGCAGAGCTCCAAACAGTATATATGCCACGCTTTGTCCCGCACCTAGCAGTGTTCCAAAGTGTATATATGCCACGATTTGTCCCACACCAAGCAGAGCTCTAAAGAGTATATATGCCACACTTTGTCCCACACCAAGCAGAGCTCCAAAGAGTATATATGCCACGCTTTGTCCTACACCTAGCAGAGCTCCAAAGTGTATATATGCCACCCATGTCCCACACCTAGCAGAGCTCCAAAGAGTATATATGCCACGCTTTGTCCTACACCTAGCACAGCTCCAAACAGTATATATGCCACGCTTTGTCCCACACCAAGCAGAGCTCCAAAGAGTATATATGCCACAATATGTCCCACACCTAGCTGACCTCAAAAGAGTATATATGCCACGCTTTGTCCCACACCTAGCACAGCTCCAAAGTGTATATATGCCACCCTTTGTGCCACACCTAGCAGAGCTCCAAAGAGTATATATGCCACGCATTGTCCGACACCTAGCAGAGCTTCAAACTGTATATATGCCACGCTTTGTCCAACACCAAGCAGAGCTCCCAAGAGTATATATGCCACGCTTTGTCCGACACCTAGCAGAGCTCCAAAGAGTATATATGCCACACTTTGCCCTACACCTAGCCAAACCTCAAACAGTATATACGCCACGCTTTGCCCTACACCTAGCAAAGATCCAAAGTGTATATATGCCACACTTTATCCCACACCGAGCAGAGCTCCAAAGAGCATATATGCCACGCTTTGTCCTACACCGAGCACAGCTCCAAAGTGTATATGTGATACCCTTTGTCCCACACCTAGCAGAGCTCCAAAGTGTACATATGCCACTCTTTGTCGGACACCTAGCAAAGCTCCAAACAGTATATATGCCACGCTTTGCCCCACACCTAGCAGAGCTCCCAACAGTATATGTACCACGCTTTGTCCGACACCTAGTAGAGCTCCAAACTGTATATATGCCACGCTTTGTCCCTCACCGAGCATAGCTCCAAAGAGTATATATGCCACGCTTTGTCCCACACCTAGCAGAGCTCCAAAGAGTATATATGCCACACTTTGCCCTACACCTAGCAAAGCTCCAAAAAGTATATATGCGACGCTTTCCCCCACACCTAGCCGAGCTCCAACGAGTATATATGCCACGCTTTGTCCCACACCTAGCAGAGCTCCAAAGAGTATATATGCTACGCTTTTTCCCACACCTAGCAGAGCTCCAAAGTGTATATATGTCACGCTTTGTCCTACACCTAGCAGAGCTCCAAACAGGATATATGCCACGCTTTGTCCCACACCTAGCAGAGCTCCAAAGTGTATTTATGCCACGGTTTGTCCCACACCTAGCAGAGCTCCAAACAGTATATATGCCATGCTATGTCCTACACGTAGCACAGCTACAAACAGTACATATGCCACGCTTTGTTTCACACCTAGCAGAGCTCCAAAGTGTATATGTGCCACGCTTTGTCCCACACCTAGCAGTGCTCCAAAGAGTATATATGCCACGCTTTCTCCTACACCTAGCAGAGCTACAAGCAGTGTATATGCCTTGCTTTGTTTCTCAGCTAGCAAAGCTCCAAAGAGTATATATGCCACGCTTTGTCCTACACGTAGCAGAGCTCCAAAGAGTGTATATGCCACACTTTGTTCCACACCTAGCAGAGCTTCAAAGAGAATATATGCCACGCTTTGTCAGACACCTAGCAAAGCTCCAAACAGTATATATGCCAAGCTTTGCCCCACACCTAGCAGAGCTCCAAAGAGTATATATGCCATGGTTTGTCCCACACCTAGCAGAGCTCCAAAGTGTATATATGCCACGCTTTGTCCCACACCTAGCAGAGATCCAAAGAGTATATATGTCACGTTTTGTCCTACAACTGGAAGCGCTCCAAACAGTATATATGCCATTCCTTGTCCCACACCTAGCAGAGCTCCAAACAGTATATATGCCGTGCTTTGTTTCACACCTAGCAGAGCCTGAAAGTGTATATATGCCACGCTTTGTCCCACACCTAGCAGTGCTCTAAAGAGTATATATGCCATGCTTTGTCCTACACCTAGCACAGCTTCAAACAGTATATATGCCACGCTTTGTCCCACACCTAGCAGAGCTCGAAAGAGTATATAAGTCTCGCTTTGTCCCACACTTAACAGAGCTCCAAACAGTATATATGCCACGCTTTGTCCCACACCTACCAGAGCTCCAAACAGTATATATACCATGCTTTGTCCCACACCTAGCAGAGCTCCAAACAGTATATATGCCACGCTTTGATTCACACCTAGCAGAGCTTCTAAGTGTATATATGCCACGTTTTGTCCCACACCTAGCAGTGCTCCAAAGAGTATATATGCCACGCTTTGTCCTACACCTAGCACAGCTGCAATGAATATATATGCCACGCTTTGTCCCACACCTACCAGAGCTCCAAACAGTAGCTATGCCACTCTTTGTCCCACACGTAGCAGAGCTCCTAACAGTATATATGCCACGCTTTGTCCCACACCAAGCAGAGCTCCAAAATGTATATATGCCACACTTTGTCCCACACCTAGCTGACCTCTAAAGAGTATATATGCCACGCTTTGTCCTACACCTAGCACAGCTCCAAAGTGTATATATGCCACCCCTTGTCCCACACCTAGCAGAGCTCCAAAGAGTATATATGCCACGCTTTGTCGGACACCTAGCAAAGCTCCAAAGAGTATATATGCCACGCTTTGTCCCACACCTAGTAGAGCTCCAAACTGTATATATGCCACGCTTTGTCCCACACCGAGCATAGCTCCAAAGGGTACATATGCCACGCTTTGTCCGACACCTAGCAGAGCTCCAAGGTGTATATATGCCACGCTTTGTCCCACACCTAGCAGAGCTCCCAAGAGTATATATGCCACGCTTTGTCCCACACCTAGCAGAGCTCCAAAGAGTATATATGCCACGCTTTGTCGGACACCTAGCAAAGCTCCAAACAGTATATATGCGACGCTTTGCCCCACACCTAGCCGAGCTCCAAAGAGTATATATGCCACGCTTTATCCCACACCTAGCTGAGCTCCAAAGGGTATATATGCCAGGCTTTCTCCTACACCTAGCACAGCTCCAAAGAGTATATATGCCACGCTTTGTTGGACACTTAGCAGAGCTCCAAAGAGTATATATGCCACGCTTTGCCCTACACCTAGGAGAGCTCAAAACAGTATATATGCCACGCTTTGTCGTACACCTGGCACAGCTACAAACAGTACATATGCCAAGCTTTGTTTCACACCTAGCAGAGCTCCAAAGTGTATATGTGCAACGCTTTGTCCCACACCTAGCAGTCCTCCAAAGAGTATATATGCTAAGCTTTGTCCTACACCTAGCAGAGCTCCAAACAGCATATATGCCACGCTTTGTCCCACATCAAGCAGAGCTCGAAAGAGTATATATGCCACACTTTGTCCCACACCTACCTGAGCTCCAAAGAGTGTATATGCCACGCTTTGTACTAGGCCTAGCACAGCTCCAAAGAGTATATATGCCACGCTTTTTCCCACACCTAGCAGAGCTCCAAAGAGTATATATGCCACGTTTTTTCGGACAACTAGCAAAGCCCCAAACAGTATATATGCTACGCTTTGCCCCACACCTAGCAGAGCTCCAAACAGTATATATGCCCCGCTTTGTCCCACACCTAGAAGAGCTCCAAACAGTATATATGCCACGCTTTGTTTCACACCTAGGAGAGCTCCAAAGACTATATGTGCCACGTTTGTCCCACACCTAGCAGAGCTCCAAAGAGTATATATGCCTCGCTTTGTGGGACACGTAGCAAAGCTCCAAACAGTATATATGCCACGCTTTGCCCCAAACCTAGCAGAGCTCCAAAGAGTATATATGCCACGCTTTGTCCTACACCTAGCACAGCTCCAAACAGTATATATGCAACGCTTTGTCTCACACCTACCAGAGCTCCAAACAGTAGATATGCCACGCTTTGTCCCACACGTAGCAGAGCTCCTAACAGTATATATGCCACGCTTTGTCCTACACCTAGCAAAGCTCCAAACAGTATATATGCCACGCTTTGTCCCACACCAAGCAGAGCTCCAAAGAGTATATATGCCACGCTTTGTCCCACACCTAGCACAGCTCCAAAGTGTATATATGACACCCTTTGTCCCACACCTAGCAGAGCTCCAAAGAGTATATATGCCACGCTTTGTCCGACACCTAGCAGAGCTCCAAAGAGTATATATGCCACACTTTGCCCTACACCTAGCCAAGCCTCAAACAGTATATACGCCACGCTTTGCCCTACACCTAGGAAAGATCCAAAGTGTATATATGCCACACATTATGCCACACCGAGCAGAGCTCCAAGGTGTATATATGCCACGCTTTGTCCCACACCTAGCAGAGGTGCAAGAGTATATATGCCACGCTTTGTCGCACACCTAGCAGAGCTCCAAAGAGTATATATGCCACACTTTGCCCTACACCTAGCGAAGCTCCAAACAGTATATATGCCACGCTTTGTCCCTCACCAAGCAGAGCTCCAAAGAGTATATATGCCACACTTTGTCCCACACCTAGGTGAGCTCCAAAGAGTGTATATGCCACGCTTTGTACTACGCCTAGCACAGCTCCAAGGAGTATATGTACCACGCTTTGTCCCACACCTAGCAGACCTCCAAAGAGTATATATGCCACGCTTTGTCGGACACCTAGCAAAGCTCCAAACAGTATATATGCAACGCTTTGCCCCACACCTAGCCGAGCTCCAAAGAGTATATATGCCACGCTTTGATTCACACCTAGCAGAGCTCCAAAGAGTATATGTGCCACGCTTTGTCCCACACCTAGTAGTGCTCCAAAGAGTATATATGCCACGCTTTGTCCTACACCTAGCACAGCTCCAAAGAGTATATATGCCACGCTTTGATTCACACCTAGCAGAGCTCCAAAGAGTATATTTGCCATGCTTTATCCCACACCTAGCAGAGCTCCAAAGAGTATATTTGCCATGCTTTGTCCCACACCTAGCAGAGCTCCAAAGCGTATATATGTCATGCTTTGTCCCACACTTAGAGATCTCCAAACGGCATATATGCCACGCTTTGTCTCACACCTACCAGAGCTCCAAACAGTATATATGCCACGCTTTGTCCCACACCTAGCAGAGCTCCAAACAGTATATATGCCACGCTTTGTCCTACACCTAGCAGAGCTCCAAACAGCATATATGCCACACTTTGTCCCACACCTAGCTGAGCTCCAAAGAGTGTATATGCCACGCTTTGTACTATGCCTAGCAGAGCTCCAAAGAGTATATATGCCACGCTTTGTCGGATACCTAGAAAAGCTCCAAAAAGTATATATGCCACACTTTGTCCCACAACTAGCAGAGCTCCAAACAGTATATATGCCACGCTTTGTCCCACACCTAGCAGAGCTCCAAAGTGTATATATGCCACGCTTTGTTTGACACCTAGCAGAGCTTCAAAGTGTATATATGCCACGCTTTGTCCCACACCAAGCAGAGCTCTAAAGAGTATATATTCCACACTATGTCCCACACCTAGCTGACCTCCAAAGAGTATATATGCCACGCTTTGTCCTACACCTAGCACAGCTCCAAAGTGTATATATGCCACGCTTTTTCCCACACCTAGCAGAGCTCCAAAGAGTATATATACCACGCTTTGTCGGACACCTAGCAAAGCTCCAAACAGTATATATGCCACGCTTTCTCCTACACCTAGCAGAGATCGAAAGAGTATATATGCCACGTTTTGTCGGACACCTAGCAAAGCTCCAAACAGTATATATGCTACGCTTTGCCCCACACCTAGCAGAGCTCCAAAGAGTATATATGCCACTCTTTGTCGGACACCTAGCAAAGCTCCAAACAGTATATATGCCACGCTTTGCCCCACACCTAGAAGAGCTCCAAACAGTATATATGCCACGCTTTGTCCGACACCTAGTAGAGCTCCAAACTGTATATATGCCACGCTTTGTCCCTCACCGAGCATAGCTCCAAAGAGTATATATGCCACACTTTGTCCGACACCTAGCAGAGCTCCAAACTGTGTTTATGTCACGCTTTGTCCCACACCTAGCAGAGCTCCAAAGAGTATATATGCCACGCTTTGTCCTACACCTAGCACAGCTCCAAACAGTATATATGCCACGCTTTGTCCCACACCTACCAGAGCTCCAAACAGTAGATATGCCACTCTTTGTCCCACACGTAGCAGAGCTCCTAACAGCATATATGCCTCGCTTTGTCCTACACCTAGCACAGCTCCAAACAGTATATATGCCACGCTTTGTTCCACACCAAGCAGAGCTCCAAAGACTATATATGCCACGCTTTGTCCTACACCTAGCAGAGCTCCAAAGAGTATATATGCCACGTTTTGTCCCACACCTAGCAGAGCTCCAAACTGTATATATGTCACGCTTTGTCCCACACCTAGGAGAGCTCCAAAGAGTATATATGCCACGCTTTGTCCTACACCTAGCACAGCTCCAAACAGTATATATGGCACGCTTTGTCTCACACCTACCAGAGCTCCAAACAGTAGATATGCCACTCTTTGTCCCACACGTAGCAGAGCTCCTAACAGTATATATGCCACGCTTTGTCCTACACCTAGCACAGCTCCAAACAGTATATATGCCACGCTTTGTCCCACACCAAGCAGAGCTCCAAAGAGTATGTATGCCAAAATATGTCCGACACCTAGCTGACCTCCAAAGAGTATATATGCCACCCTTTGTCCCACACCTAGCAGAGCTCCAAAGAGTATATATGCCACGCTTTGTCCGACACCTAGGAGAGCTCCCAAGAGTATATATGCCACACTTTGCCCTACACCTAGCCAAGCCTCAAACAGTATATACGCCACGCTTTGCCTTACACCTAGCAAAGATCCAAAGTGTATATATGCCACACTTTATCCCACACCGAGCAGAGCTCCAAAGTGTATATATGCCACGCTTTGTCCGACACCTAGTAGACCTCCAGAGTGTATATATGCCACACTTTGTCCGACACCTAGTAGAGCTCCAAAGAGTATATATGCCACGCTTTGTCCCACATCTAACAGAGCTCCAAACAGTATATATGCCACGCTTTGTCCCACACCTACCAGAGATCCAAACAGTATATATACCATGCTTTGTCCCACACCTAGCAGAGCTCCAAACAGTCTATATGTCACGCATTGTCCTACACGTAGCAGAGCTCTAAACAGTATATATGCCACGCTTTCCCCTACGCCCAGCAGAGATCCAAAGAGTATATATGCCACGCTTTGTCCCACACCTACTAGAGGTCCAAAGTGTATATATGCCACGCTTTGTCCCAAACCTAGCAGAGCTCCAAACAGTATATATGCCACGCTTTCCCCTACACCTGGCAGAGATCCAAAGAGTATATATGCCATGCTTGGTCCGATACGTAGCGGAGCTCGAAACTGTTTATATACCACGCTTTGTCCCACACCGAGCAGAGCTCCAAACAGTATACATGCCACGATTTGTCCGACACCTAGCAGAGCTCCAAAGTGTATATATGCCACGCTTTGTCCCACACCTAGCAGAGCTCCCAAGGGTATATATGCCATGCTTTGTCCGACACCTAGCAGACCTCCAAAGAGTATATATGCCACGCTTTGTCCCACACCACGCGGAGCTCCAAATAGTATATATGCCACACTTTGTCCCACACCTAGCTAAGCTCCAAAGAGTGTATATGCCACGCTTTGTACTACGCCTAGCACGGCTCCAAGGGAATATATTTCACGATTTGTCCCACACCTAGCAGAGCTCCAAAGAGTATATATGCCATGCTTTGTCCCACATCTAGCTGAGCTCCAAAGAGTATATATGCCACGCTTTTATTATGCCTAGCACAGCTCCAAACGGTATATATGCCACGCTTTGTCCCCCACCTAGCAGAGCTCCAAAGAGTATATATGCCACGCTTTGTCCCACACCTAGCAGAGCTCCAAGGATTATATATGCCACCCTTTGTCCCACACCTAGCAGATCTCCAAACAGTATATACGACTCGCTTTGTCCAACACCAAGCAGAGCTCCAAAGAGTATATATGCCATCCTTTGTCCCACACCTAGCAGAGCTCCAAAGAGTATATATGCCACGCTTTGTCGGACACCTAGCAGAGCTCCAAACAGTATATATGCCACGCTTTGCCCCACACCTAGCAGAGCTCCAAAGAGTATATATGCCACTCTTTGTCGGACACCTAGCAAAGCTCCAAACAGTATATATGCCACGCTTTGCCCCACACCTAGCAGAGCTCCAAAGAGTATATATGCCACGCTTTGTCCGACACCTAGTAGAGCTCCAAACTGTATATATGCCATGCTTTGTCCCTCACCGAGCATAGCTCCAAAGAGTATATATGCCACGCTTTGTCCGACACCTAGCAGAGCTCCAAGGTGCATATATGCCACGCTTTGTCCCACACCTAGCAGAGCTCCCAAGAGTATATAAGCCACGCTTTGTCCCACTCCTAGCAGAGATCCAAAGAGTATATATGCCACACTTTGTCCCACACCTAGCTGAGCTCCAAACAGGATATATGCCACGCTTTGTCTCACACCGAGCAGAGCTCCAAAGTGTATATATGCCACGGTTTGTCCCACACCAAGCAGAGCTCCAAAGAGTATATATGCCACACTTTGTCCCACACCTAGCTGAGCTCCAAAGGGTATATATGCCACGCTATGTCCTACACGTAGCACAGCTACAAACAGTACATATGCCACGCTTTGTTTCACACCTAGCAGAGCTCCAAAGAGTATATGTGCCACGCTTTGTCCCACACCTAGCAGTGCTCCAAAGAGTATATATGCCACGCTTTGTCCTACACCTAGCACAGCTCCAAAGAGTATATATGCCACGCTTTGATTCACACCTAGCAGAGCTCCAAAGAGTATATTTGCCATGCTTTATCCCACACCTAGCAGAGCTCCAAAGGGTATATATGCCATGCTTTGTCCCACACCCAGCAGAGCTCCAAACCGTATATATGTCATGCTTTGTCCCACACTTAGAGATCTCCAAACGGCATATATGCCACGCTTTGTCTCACACCTACCAGAGCTCCAAACAGTATATATGCCACGCTTTCTCCCTCACCTAGCAGAGCTCCAAACAGTATATATGCCACGCTTTGTCCTACACCTAGCAGAGCTCCAAACAGCATATATGCCACGCATTGTCCCACACCAAGCAGAGCTCCAAAGAGTATATATGACACACTTTGTCCCACAGCTAGCTGAGCTCCAAAGAGTGTATATGCCACGCTTTGTACTACGCCTAGCAGAGCTCCAAAGAGTATATATGCCACGCTTTGTCGGATACCTAGAAAAGCTCCAAAAAGTATATATGCCACGCTTTGTCCCACAACTAGCAGAGCTCCAAACAGTATATATGCCACGCTTTGTCCCATACCTAGCAGAGCTCCAAACAGTATATATGCCACGCTTTGTTTCACACCTAGCAGAGCTTCAAAGTGTATATATGCGAAGCTTTGTCCCGCACCTAGCAGTGTTCCAAAGTGTATATATGCCACGATTTGTCCCACACCAAGCAGAGCTCTAAAGAGTATATATGCCACACTTTGTCCCACACCAAGCAGAGCTCCAAACAGTATATATGCCACGCTTTGTCCTACCCCTGCACAGCTCCAAGGTGTATATATGCCACGCTTTTTCCCACACCTAGCAGAGCTCCAAAGAGTATATATACCACGCTTTGTCGGACACCTAGCAAAGCTCCAAACTGTATATATGCCACGCTTTCTCCTACACCTAGCAGAGATCGAAAGAGTATATATGCCACGCTTTGTTTCTCAGCTAGCAGAGCTCCAAAGAGTATATATGCCACGCTTTGTCCGATACCTAGCAGAGCTTCAAAGTGTATATATGCCACGCTTTGTCCCACACCTAGTAGTGCTCCAAAGAGTATATATGCCACGCTTTGTCCTACACCTAGCAGAGCTACAAGCAGTGCATATGCCACGCTTTGTTTCTCAGCTAGCAGAGCTCCAAAGAGTATATATGCCACGCTATGTCGGACACCTAGCAAAGCTCCAAACAGTATATATGCCACGCTTTGCCCCACACCTAGCAGAGCTCCAAACAGTATATATGCCACTCTTTGTCGGACACCTAGCAAAGCTCCAAACAGTATATATGCCACGCTTTGCCCCACACCTAGCAGAGCTCCAAACAGTGTATATGCCACGCTTTGTCCGACACCTAGTAGAGCTCCAAACTGTATATATGGCACGCTTTGTCCCTCACCGAGCATAGCTCCAAAGAGTATATATGCCACGCTTTGTCCAACACCTAGGAGAGCTCCAAACTGTATATATGTCACGCTTTGTCCCACACCTAGCAGAGCTCCAAAGAGTATATATGCCACGCTTTGTCCCACACCTACCAGAGCTCCAAACAGTAGATATGCCATTCTTTGTCCCACACGTAGCAGAGCTCATAACAGTATATATGCCATGCTTTGTCCTACACCTAGCACAGCTCCAAACAGTATATATGCCACGCTTTGTCCCACACCAAGCAGAGCTCCAAAGGCTATATATGCCACGCTTTGTCCTACACCTAGCAGAGCTCCAAAGAGTATATATGCCACGTTTTGTCCTACACCTAGCAGAGCTCCAAACTGTATATACGTCACGCTTTGTCCCACACCTAGCAGAGCTCCAAAGTGTATATATGCCACGCTTTGTCCTACACCTAGCACAGCTCCAAACAGTATATATGCCACGCTTTGTCCCACACCAAGCAGAGCTCCAAAGAGTATATATGCCACAATATGTCCCACACCTAGCAGAGCTCCAAACTGTATATATGCCACGCTTTGTCCAATACCTAGCAGAGCTCCCAAGAGTATATATGCCACGCTTTGTCCGATACCTAGCAGAGCTTGAAAGTGTATATATGCCACGCTTTGTCCCACACCTAGCAGTGCTCCAAAGAGTATATATGCCACGCTTTGTCCTACACCTAGCAGAGCTACAAGCAGTGCATATGCCACGCTTTGTTTCTCAGCTAGCAGAGCTCCAAAGAGTATATATTCCACGCTTTGTCCTACACCTAGCAGAGCTCCAAAGTGTATATATGCCACCCTTTGTCCCACACCTAGCAGAGCTCCAAAGAGTATATATGCCACGCTTTGTCCTACACCTAGCACAGCTCCAAAGTGTATATATGCCACCCTTTGTCCCACACCTAGCAGAGTTCCAAAGAGTATATATGCCACGCTTTTTCCGACACCTAGCAGAGCTCCAAAGATTATATATGCCACACTTTGCCCTACACCTAGCAGAGCTCAAAAGAGTATATATGCCACGCTTTGTTTCACACCTAGCAGAGCTCCAAAGGGCATATATGCCACGCTATGTCCTACTCCTAGCACAGCTCCAAAGCGTATATATGCCACACTTTGTCCCACACGTAGCAGAGCTCCAAAGAGTATATATGCCACGCTTTGTCCGACACCCAGCAGAGCTCCAAACTGTATATATGCCACGCTTTGTCCAACACCTAGCACAGCTCCAAACTGTATATATGCCACCCTTTGTCCCACCCGTAGCAGAGCTCCCAAGAGTATATATGCCACGCTTTGTCCGACACCTAGCAAAGCTCCAAACATTATATACGCCACGCTTTGCCCTACACGTAACAAAGATCCAAAGTGTATATATGCCACACTTTGTCCGACACCTAGTAGAGCTCCAAAGGGTATATATGCCACGCTTTGATTCACACCTAGGAGAGCTCCAAAGAGTATGTATGCCACGCTTTGTCCCACACCTAGCAGAGCTCCAAAGTGTATATATGCCACGCTTGGCCCACACCTAGCAGAGCTCCAAAGGGTATATATGCCACGCTTTGCCCTACACGTAGCAGAGCTCCAAAGAGTATATATGCCACGCTTTGATTCACACATAGGAGAGCTCCAAAGAGTATATATGCCACGCTTTGTCCCACACCTAGCAGAGCTCCAAAGAGTATGTATGCCACGCTTTGTCCCACACGTAGCAGAGCTCCAAAGAGTATATATGCCACGCTTTTTCCCACACCTATCAGAGCTCCAAAGAGTATATATGCCACGCTTTGACGGACACCTAGCAAAGCTCCAAACAGTATATAGCCACGCTTTGTCCCACACCAAGCAGAGCTCCAAAGAGTATATATGCCACACTTTGTCCGACACCTAGTAGAGCTCCAAAGAGTATATATGCCACGCTTTGATTCACACCTAGGAGAGCTCCAAAGATTATATATGCCACGCTTTGTCCCACACCTAGCAGAGCTCCAAAGAGTATATATGCCACGCTTTGCCCTCCACCTAGCAGAGCTCCAAAGAGTATATATGCCACGCTTTGATTCACCCATAGGAGAGCTTCAAAGAGTATATATGCCACGCTTTGTCCCACACCTAGCAGAGCTGCAAAGAGTATATATGCCACGCTATGTCCCACACCTAGCAGAGCTCCAAAGAGTATATATGCCACGCTTTTTCCCACACCTAGCAGAGCTCCAAAGAGTACATATGCCACGCTTTGACGGATACCTAGCAAAGCTCCAAACAGTATATAGCCACGCTTTGTCCCACACCAAGCAGAGCTCCAAAGAGTATATATGCCACACTTTGTCCCACACCTTGCTGAGCTCCAAAGAGCGTATATGCCACGCTTTGTACTAAGGCTAGCACAGCTCCAAAGAGTATATATGCCACGCTTTGTCCCACACCTAGCAGAGCTCCAAAGAGTATATATGCCGCGCTTTGTCCCACACCTAGCAGAGGTCCAAAGTGTATATATGCCACGTTTTGTCCTACACCTAGCAGAGCTCCAAACAGAATATATGCCACGCTTTCCCCTACACCTAGCAGCGCTCCAAACAGTATATATGCCACGCTTTGTCCCACACCTAGCAGAGCACCTAACAGTATATATGCCATTCCTTGTCCCACACCTAGCAGAGCTCCAAACAGTATATATGCCGTGCTTTCTTTCACACCTAGCAGAGCCTCAAAGTGTATATATGCCACGCTTTGTCCCACACCTACCAGATCTCGAAAGAGTATGTAAGTCTCGCTTTGTCCCACACCTAACAGAGCTCCAAACAGTATATATGCCACGCTTTGTCCCACACCTACCAGAGCTCCAAACAGTATATATACCATGCTTTGTCCGACACCTAGCAGAGCTCCTAACAGTATATATGCCACGCATTGTCCTACACCTAGCAGAGCTCCAAACAGTATATATGCCATGCTTTCCCCTACAGCTAGCAGAGATCCAAAGTGTATATATGCCACGCTTTGTCCCACACCTACCGGAGGTCCAAAGTGTATATATGCCAGGCTTTGTCCCACACCTAGCAGAGCTCCAAACAGTATATATGCCACGCTTTCCCCTACACCGGGCAGAGATCCAAAGAGTATATATGCCACGGTTTGTTTCTCTGCTAGCAGCGCTCCAAAGAGTATATATGCCACGCTTTGTCCGATACCTAGCAGAGCTCCAAACTGTATATATACCGCGCTTTGTCCCACACCGAGCAGAGCTCCAAGGAGTATACATGCCACGCTTTGTCCCACACCTAGCAGAGCTCCCAAGAGTATATATGCCATGCTTTGTCCGACAGCTAGCAGTCCTCCAAAGAGTATATATGCCACGCTTTGACGCACACCTAGCAGAGCCCCAAACAGTATATATGCCACGCTTTGTCCTACACCTAGCAGAGCTCCAAACAGTATATATGCCACGCTTTGTCCCACACCAAGCGGAGCTCCAAAGAGTATATATGCCACGCTTTGTATTATGCCTAGCAGAGCTCCAAAGGGTATACATGCCACGCTTTGTCCGACACCTAGCAGAGCTCCAAAGTGTATATATGCCACGCTTTGTCCCCCACCTAGCAGAGCTCCAAAGAGTATACATGCCACGCTTTGTCCCTCACCTAGCAGAGCTCCAAGGATTATATATGCCACGCTTTGTCCCACACCTAGCAGAGCTCCAAAGAGTATATATGTCACGCTTTGTCCTACACCTAGCAGAGCTCTAAACAGCATATATGCCACGCTTTGTCCCACACCTAGCATAGCTCCAAACAGTATATATGCCACGCTTTGTCCCACACCTAGCAGATATCCAAACAGTATATATGCCTCGCTTTGTCCCACACCAAGCAGAGCTCCAAAGAGTATATATGCCACGCTTTGTCCTACACCTAGCACAGCTCCAAAGTGTATATATGCCACCCTTTGTCCCACACCTAGCAGATCTCCAAAGAGTATATATGCCACGCTTTGTCGGACACCTAGCAAAGCTCCAAACAGTATATATGCCACGCTTTGCCCCACACCTAGCAGAGCTCCAAACAGTATATATGCCACGCTTTGTCCGACACCTAGTAGAGCTCCAAACTGTATATATGCCACGCTTTGTCCCTCACCGAGCATAGCTCCAAAGAGTATATATGCCACACTTTGTCCGACACCTAGCAGAGCTCCAAAGAGTATATATGCCACGCTTTGTCGGACACCAAGCAAAGCTCCAAACAGTATATATGCCACGCTTTGCCCCACACCTAGCAGAGCTCCAAACAGTATATATGCCACGCTTTGTCCCACACCTACCAGAACTGCAAATAGTAGATATGGCACTCTTTGTCCCACACGTAGCAGAGCTCCTAACAGTATATATGCCACGCTTTGCCCCACACCTAGCAGAGCTCCAAACAGTATATATGCCACGCTTTGTCCGACACCTAGTAGAGCTCCAAACTGTATATATGCCATGCTTTGTCCCTCACCGAGCATAGCTCCAAAGAGTATATATGCCACACTTTGTCCGACACCTAGCAGAGCTCCAAACAGTATATATGCCACGCTTTGTCCGACACCTAGTAGAGCTCCAAACTGTATATATGTCACGCTTTGTCCCACACCTAGCAGAGCTCCAAAGAGTATATATGACACGCTTTGTCCTACACCTAGCACAGCTACAAACAGCATATATGCCACGCTTTGTCCCACACCTACCAGAACTCCAAATAGTAGATATGTCACTCTTTGTCCCACACGTAGCAGAGCTCCTAACAGTATATATGCCTCGCTTTGTCCTACACCTAGCACAGCTCCAAACAGTATATATGCCACACTTTGTCCCACACCAAGCAGATCTCCAAAGACTATATATGGCACGCTTTGTCCTACACCTAGCAGAGCTCCAAAGAGTATATATGCCACGTTTTGTCTTACACCTAGCAGAGCTCCAAACTGTATATATGTCACGCTTTGTCCCACACCAAGCAGATCTCCAAAGACTATATATGCCACGCTTTGTCCTACACCTTGCAGAGCTCCAAAGAGTATATATGCCACGCTTTGTCCTACACCTAGCACAGCTCCAAACAGTATATATGCCACGCTTTGTCTCACACCTACCAGAGCTCCAAACAGTAGATATGCCACTCTTTGTCCGACATGTAGCAGAGCTCCTAACAGTATATATGCCACGCTTTGTCCTACACCTAGCACAGCTCCAAACAGTATATATGCCACGCTTTGTCCCACACCAAGCAGAGCTCCAAAGAGTATGTATGCCACGCTTTGTCCGACACCTACGAGAGCTCCAAACTGTATATATGCCACAATATGTCCCACACCTAGCTGACCTCCAAAGAGTATATATGCCACGCTTTGTCCCACACCTAGCACAGATCCAAAGTGTATTTATGCCACCCTTTGTCCCACACCTAGCAGAGCTCCAAAGAGTATATATGCCACGCTTTGTCCGGCACCTACGAGAGCTCCAAACTGTATATATGCCACGCTTTGTCCGACACCTTGCAGAGCTCCAAAGAGTATATATGCCACACTTTGCCCTACACCTAGCCAAGCCTCAAACAGTATATACGCCACGCTTTGCCTTACACCTAGCAAAGATCCAAAGTGTATATATGCCACAATTTATCCCACACCGAGCAGAGCTCCAAAGTGTATATATGCCACGCATTGTCCGACACCTAGTAGAGCTCCAAAGTGTATATATGCCACACTTTGTCCGACACCTAGTAGAGCTCGAAAGAGTATATATGCTACGCTTTGCCCTACACCTAGCAGAGCTCCAAAGAGTATATATGCCACGCTTTCATTCACACCTAGCAGAGCTCCAAAGAGTATATGTGCCACGCTTTGTCCCACACTTAGCAGAGCTCCAAAGAGTATATATGCCACGCTTTTACGGACACCTAGCAAAGCTCCAAACAGTATATATGCCACGATTTTTCCCACACCAAGGAGAGCTCCAAAGAGTATATATGCCACACGTTGTCCCACACCTAGCTGAGCTCCAAAGAGTGTATATGCCACGCTTTGTACTGAGCCTAGCACAGCTCGAAAGAGTATATATGCCACGCTTTGTCCCACACCTAGCAGAGCTCCAAAGAGTATATATGCCGCGCTTTGTCCCACACCTAGCAGAGGTCCAAAGTGTATATATGCCATGCTTTGTCCTACACCTAGCAGAGCTCCAAACAGTATATATGCCACGCTTTCCCCTACACCTAGCAGCGCTCCAAACAGTATATTTGCCACGCTTTGTCCCACACCCAGCAGAGCACCTAACAGTATATATGCCATTCCTTGTCCCACACCTAGCAGAGCTCCAAACAGTATATATGCCGTGCTTTGTTTCACACCTAGCAGAGACTCAAAGTGTATATATGCCACGCTTTGTCCCACACCTAGCAGTGCTCCAAAGAGTATATATGCCACGCTTTGTCGTACACCTAGCACAGCTTCAAACAGTATATATGCCACGCTTTGTCCCACACCTAGAAGAGCTCGAAAGAGTATATAAGTCTCGCTTTGTCCCACATCTAACAGAGCTCCAAACAGTATATATGCCACGCTTTGTCCCACACCTAGCAGAGCTCCTAACAGTATATATGTCACGCATTGTCCTACAAGTAGCAGAGCTCCAAACAGTATATATGCCACGCTTTCCCCTACACCTAGCAGAGATCCAAAGAGTATATATGCCACGCTTTGTCGCACACCTACCAGAGGTCCAAAGTGTATATATGCCACGCTTTGTCCCACACCTAGCAGAGCTCCAAACAGTATATATGCCACGCTTTCCCCTACACCTGGCAGAGATCCAAAGAGTATATATGCCATGCTTCGTCCGATACGTACCGGAGCTCGAAACTGTTTATATACCACGCTTTGTCCCACACCGAGCAGAGCTCCAAACAGTATACATGCCACGATTTGTCCGACACCTAGCAGAGCTCCAAAGTGTATATATGCCACGCTTTGTCCCACACCTAGCAGAGCTCCCAAGAGTATATATGCCACGCTTTGACCCACACCTAGCAGAGCTCCAAAAAGTATATATGCCACGGTTTGTCCTACACCTAGCAGAGTTCCAAACAGTATATGTGCCACGCTTTGTCCCACACCAAGCGGAGCTCCAAATAGTATATATGCCACACTTTTTCCCACACCTAGCTAAGCTCCAAAGAGTGTATATGCCACGCTTTGTACTACGCCTAGCACGGCTCCAAAGTGAATATATTTCACGATTTGTCCCACACCTAGCAGAGCTCCAAAGAGTATATATGCCATGCTTTGTCCCACATCTAGCTGAGCTCCAAAGAGAATATATGCCACGCTTTTATTATGCCTAGCACAGCTCCAAAGGGTATATATGCCACGCTTTGTCCCCCACCTAGCAGAGCTCCAAAGAGTATATATGCCACGCTTTGTCCCACACCTAGCAGAGCTCCAAGGATTATATATGCCACGCTTTGTCCCACACCTAGCAGATCTCCAAACAGTATATACGACTCGCTTTGTCCCACACCAAGCAGAGCTCCAAAGAGTATATATGCCATGCTTTGTCCTACACCTAGCACAGCTCCG
This sequence comes from Lemur catta, assembly GCF_020740605.2. Taxonomy (NCBI): domain Eukaryota; kingdom Metazoa; phylum Chordata; class Mammalia; order Primates; family Lemuridae; genus Lemur; species Lemur catta. Next base: position 33,385,968 of record NC_059148.1, on the reverse strand, counting down.
AAGTGTATATATGCCATCCTTTGTCCCACACCTAGCAGAGCTCCAAAGAGTATATATGCCACGCTTTGTCGGACACCTGGCAGAGCTCCAAACAGTATATATGCCACGCTTTGCCCCACACCTAGCAGAGCTCCAAAGAGTATATATGCCACTCTTTGTCGGACACCTAGCAAAGCTCCAAACAGTATATATGCCACGCTTTGCCCCACACCTAGCAGAGCTCCAAACAGTATATATGCCACGCTTTGTCCGACACCTAGTAGAGCTCCTAACTGTATATATGCCCTGCTTTGTCCCTCACCGAGCATAGCTCCAAAGAGTATATATGCCACGCTTTGTTCGACACCTAGCAGAGCTCCAAGGTGCATATATGCCACGCTTTGTCCCACACCTAGCAGAGCTGCCAAGAGTATATATGCCACGCTTTGTCCCACACCTAGCAGAGCTCCAAAGAGTATATATGCCACACTTTGCCCTACACCTAGCAAAGCTCCAAACAGTATATATACCAGGCTTTGTCCCTCACCAAGCAGAGCTTCAAAGAGTATATATGCCACACTTTGTCCCACACCTAGCTGAGCTCCAAAGAGTGTATATGCCACGCTTTGTACTACGCCTAGCACAGCTCCAAGGAGTATATATGCCACGCTTTGATTCACACCTAGCAGAGCTCCAAAGAGTATATATGCCACGCTTTGTCCCACACCTAGGAGAGCTCCAAAGAGTATATATGCTACGCTTTGCCCCACACCTAGCAGAGCTCCAAAGTGTATATATGTCACGCTTTGTCCTACACCTAGCAGAGCTCCAAACAGGATATATGCCACGCTTTGTCCCACACCGAGCAGAGCTCCAAAGTGTATATATGCCACGGTTTGTCCCACACCTTGCAGAGCTCCAAAGAGTATATATGCCACGCTTTGATTCACACCTAGCACAGCTCCAAACAGTATATATGCCACGCATTGTCCCACACCAAGCAGAGCTCCAAAGAGTATATATGCCACACTTTGTCCCACACCTAGCTGAGCTCCAAAGGGTATATATGCCACGCTATGTCCTACACGTAGCACAGCTACAAACAGTACATATGCCACGCTTTGTTTCACACCTAGCAGAGCTCCAAAGGGTATATGTGCCACGCTTTGTCCCACACCTAGCAGTGCTCCAAAGAGTATATATGCCACGCTTTGTCCTACACCTAGCACAGCTCCAAAGAGTATATATGCCACGCTTTGATTCACACCTAGCAGAGCTCCAAAGAGTATATTTTCCATGCTTTATCCCACACCTAGCAGAGCTCCAAAGGGTATATATGCCATGCTTTGTCCCACACCTCGCAGAGCTCCGAAGAGTATATATGCCACGCTTTTTCCCACACCTAGCAGAGATCCAAAGTGTATATATGTCACGCTTTCTCCTACACCTAGCAGAGCTCCAAACAGTATATATGCCACGCTTTGTCCCACACCTAGCAGAGCTCCAAACAGTGTATATGCCACGCTTTGTCCCACACCTAGCAGAGCTCCAAACTGTACATATACCACGGTTTGTCCCACACCTAGCAGCGCTCCATAGAGTATATATGCCTTGCTTTGTCCGACACCTAGCAGAGCTCCAAAGTGTATATATGCCACGCTTTGTCCCACACCTAGCAGAGCTCCGAAGAGTATATATGCCAGGCTTTTCCCTACAAATAGCAGAGATCCAAAGGGTATATATGCCACGCTTTGCCCTACTCCTAGCAAAGCTCCAAACAGTATATATGCCTCGCTTTGTCCTACACGAGCAGAGCTCCAAACAGTATATATGCCACGCTTTGTGACACACCTAGCAGAGCTCCAAACGGTATATATGCCACGCTTTCTCCCACACCTAGCAGAGCTCCAAACAGTATATATGCCACGCTTTGTTTCACACCTAGCAGAGCTTCAAAGTGTATATATGCCACGATTTGTCCCACACCTAACAGTGCTCCAAAGAGTATATATGCCCTGCTTTGTCCTACACCTAGCACAGCTCCAAACAGTATATATGCCACGCTTTGTCCAACACGTAGCAGAGCTCCTAACAGTATATATGCCACGCTTTGTCCTACACCTAGCAGAGCTCCAAACAGTATATAAGCCACGCTTTGTCCCACACCAAGCAGAGCTCCAATGAGTATATATGCCACAATATGTCCCACACCTAGCTGACCTCCAAAGAGTATATATGCCACGCTTTGTCCCACACCTAGCACAGCTCCAAAGTGTATATATGCCACCCTTTGTCCCACACCTAGCAGAGCTCCAAAGAGTATATATGCCACGCTTTGCCCTACACCTAGCAGAGCTCGAAAGAGTATATATGCCACGCTTTGATTCACACCTAGGAGAGCGCCAAAGAGTATATATGCCACGCTTTGTCCCACACCTAGCAGAGCTCCAAAGAGTATATATGCCACGCTTTGTCCCACACCTAGCAGAGCTCCAAAGAGTATATATGCCACGCTTTGACGGACACCTAGCAAAGCTCCAAACAGTATATAGCCATGCTTTGTCCCACACCAAGCAGAGCTCCAAAGAGTATATATGCCACGCTTTCATTCACACCTAGGAGATCTCCAAAGAGTATATATGCCACGCTTTGTCCCACACCTAGCAGAGCTCCAAAGAGTATATATGCCACGCTTTGTCCCACACCTAGCAGAGCTCCAAAGAGTATATATGCCACGCTTTGCCCTACACCTAGCAGAGCTCCAAAGAGTATATATGCCACACTTTGATTCACACATAGGAGAGCTTCAAAGAGTATATATGCCACGCTTTGTCCCACACCTAGCAGAGCTCCAAAGAGTATATATGCCACGCTTTGTCCCACACCTAGCAGAGCTCCAAAGAGTATGTAAGTCTCGCTTTGTCCCACACCTAACAGAGCTCCAAACAGTATATATGCCACGCTTTGTCCCACACCTACCAGAGCTCCAAACAGTATATATACGATGCTTTGTCCGAGACCTAGCAGAGCTCCTAACAGTATATATGCCACGCATTGTCCTACACCTAGCAGAGCTCCAAACGGTATATATGCCATGCTTTCCCCTACAGCTAGCAGAGATCCAAAGTGTATATATGCCACGCTTTGTCCCACACCTAGCAGAGCTCCAAACAGTATATATGCCACGCTTTCCCCTACACCTGGCAGAGATCCAAAGAGTATATATGCCACGGTTTGTTTCTCTGCTAGCAGCGCTCCAAAGAGTATATATGCCACGCTTTGTCCGATACCTAGCGGAGCTCCAAACTGTATATATACCACGCTTTGTCCCACACCGAGCAGAGCTCCAAAGAGTATACATGCCACGCTTTGTCCGACACCTAGCAGAGCTCCAAAGTGTATATATGCCACGCTTTGTCCCACACCTAGCAGAGCTCCCAAGAGTATATATGCCATGCTTTGTCCGACACCTAGCAGACCTCCAAAGAGTATATATGCCACGCTTTGTCCCACACCTAGCAGAGCTCCAAACAGTATATATGCCACACTTTGTCCTACACCTAGCAGAGCTCTAAACAGTATATATGCTACGCTTTGTCCCACACCAAGCGGAGCTCCAAAGAGTATATATGCCACGCTTTGTATTATGCCTAGCACAGCTCCAAAGGGTATATATGCCACGCTTTGTCCCCCACCTAGCAGAGCTCCAAAGAGTATATATACCACGCTTTGTCCCTCACCTAGCAGAGCTCCAAGGATTATATATGCCACGCTTTGTCCCACACCTAGCAGCGCTCCAAAGAGTATATATGTCACGCTTTGTCCCACACCTACCAGAGCTCCAAATAGTAGATATGTCACTCTTTGTCCCACACGTAGTAGAGCTCCTAACAGTATATATGCCTCGCTTTGTCCTACACCTAGCACAGCTCCAAACAGTATATATGCCACGCTTTGTCCCACACCAAGCAGATCTCCAAAGACTATATATGCCACGCTTTGTCCTACACCTAGCAGAGCTCCAAAGAGTATATATGCCACGTTTTGTCCTACACCTAGCAGAGCTCCAAACTGTATATATGTCACGCTTTGTCCCACACCTAGCAGAGCTCCAAAGAGTATATATGCCACGCTTTGTCCTACACCTAGCACAGCTCCAAACAGTATATATGCCACGCTTTGTCTCACACCTACCAGAGCTCCAAACAGTAGATATGCCACTCTTTGTCCGACATGTAGCAGAGCTCCTAACAGTATATATGCCACGCTTTGTCCTACAACTAGCACAGCTCCAAACAGTATATATGCCACGCTTTGTCCCACACCAAGCAGAGCTCCAAAGAGTATGTATGCCACAATATGTCCCACACCTAGCTGACCTCCAAAGAGTATATATGCCACGCTTTGTCCCACACCTAACACAGCTCCAAAGTGTATATATGCCACCCTTTGTCCCACACCTAGCAGAGCTCCAAAGAGTATATATGCCACGCTTTGTCCGACACCTAGGAGAGCTCCAAACTGTATATATGCCACGCTTTGTCCAACACCTAGCAGAGCTCCCAAGAGTATATATGCCACGCTTTGTCCGACACCTAGCAGAGCTCCAAAGAGTATATACGCCACACTTTGCCCTACACCTAGCCATGCCTCAAACAGTATATACGCCACAATTTGCCTTACACCTAGCAAAGATCTAAAGTGTATATATGCCACACTTTATCCCACACCGAGCACGGCTCCAAAGTGTATATATGCCACGCTTTGTCCGACACCTAGTAGAGCTCCAAAGTGTATATATGCCACACTTTGTCCGAAACCTAGTAGAGCTCCAAAGAGTATATATGCTACGCTTTGCCCTACACCTAGCAGAGCTCCAAAGAGTATATATGCCACGCTTTGTCCCACACTTAGCAGAGCTCCAAAGAGTATATATGCCATGCTTTGTCCCACACCAAGTGGAGCTCCAAATAGTATATATGCCACACTTTGTCCCACACCTAGCTAAGCTCCAAAGAGTGTATATGCCACGATTTGTACTACGCCTAGCACGGCTCCAAAGTGAATATATTTCACGATTTGTCCCACACCTAGCAGAGCTCCAAAGAGTATATATGCCATGCTTTGTCCCACATCTAGCTGAGCTCCAAAGAGTATATATGCCACGCTTTTATTATGCCTAGCACAGCTCCAAAGGGTATATATGCCACACTTTGTCCCCCACCTAGCAGAGCTCCAAAGAGTATATATGCCACGCTTTGTCCCACACTTAGCAGAGCTCCAAGGATTATATATGCCACGCTTTGTCCCACACCTAGCAGATCTCCAAACAGTATATACGACTCGCTTTGTCCCACACCAAGCAGAGCTACAAAGAGTATATATGCCACGCTTTGTCCTACACCTAGCACAGCTCCAAAGTGTATATATGCCATCCTTTGTCGAACACCTAGCAGAGCTACAAAGAGTATATATGCCACGCTTTGTCGGACACCTAGCAGAGCTCCAAACATTATATATGCCACGCTTTGCCCCACACCTAGCAGAGCTCCAAAGAGTATATATGCCACTCTTTCTCGGACACCTAGCAAAGCTCCAAACAGTATATATGCCACGCTTTGTCCTACACCTAGCAGAGCTCCAAACAGGATATATGCCACGCTTTGTCCCACACCGAGCAGAGCTCCAAAGTGTATATATGCCACGGTTTGTCCCACACCTTGCAGAGCTCCAAAGAGTATATATGCCACGCTTTGATTCACACCTAGCACAGCTCCAAACAGTATATATGCCACGCATTGTCCCACACCAAGCAGAGCTCCAAAGAGTATATATGCTACGCTTTGCCCCACACCTAGCAGAGCTCCAAAGTGTATATATGTCACGCTTTGTCCTACACCTAGCAGAGCTCCAAACAGGATATATGCCACGCTTTGTCCCACACCGAGCAGAGCTCCAAAGTGTATATATGCCACGGTTTGTCCCACACCTTGCAGAGCTCCAAAGAGTATATATGCCAAACTTTGTCCCACACCTAGCTGAGCTCCAAAGGGTATATATGCCACGCTATGTCCTACACGTAGCACAGCTACAAACAGTACATATGCCACGCTTTGTTTCACACCTAGCAGAGCTCCAAAGGATATATGTGCCACGCTTTGTCCCACACCTAGCAGTGCTCCAAAGAGTATATATGCCACGCTTTGTCCTACACCTAGCACAGCTCCAAAGAGTATATATGCCACGCTTTGATTCACGCCTAGCAGAGCTCCAAAGAGTATATTCGCCATGCTTTATCCCACACCTAGCAGAGCTCCAAAGGGTATATATGCCATGCTTTGTCCCACACCTAGCAGAGCTCCGAAGAGTACATATGCCATGCTTTTTCGCACACCTAGCAGAGATCCAAAGTGTATATATGTCACGCTTTGTCCTACACCTAGCAGAGCTCCAAACAGTATATATGCCACGCTTTGTCCCACACCTAGCAGAGCTCCAAACAGTGTATATGCCACGCTTTGTCCCACACCTAGCAGAGCTCCAAACTGTATATATTCCACGGTGTGTCCCACACCGAGCAGCGCTCCACAGAGTATATATGCCTTGCTTTGTCCGACACCTAGCAGAGCTCCAAAGTGTATATATGCCACGGTTTGTAACACACCTAGCAGAGCTCCCAAGAGTATATATGCCAGGCTTTTCCCTACAAATAGCAGAGATCCAAAGTGTATATATGCCCCGCTTTGCCGTACTCCTAGCAAAGATCCAAACAGTATATATGCCACGCTTTGTCCTACACCAGCAGAGCTCCAAACAGTATATATGCCACGCTTTGTCCCACACCTAGCAGAGCTCCAAACAGTATATATGCCACGCTTTGTCCCACACCTAGCAGAGCTCCAAAGAGTATATATGTCACGCTTTGTCCTACAACTAGCAGAGCTCTAAACAGTATATATGCCACGCTTTGTCCCACACCTAGCAGAGCTCCAAACAGTATATATGCCACGCTTTGTTTCACACCTAGCAGAGCTTCAAAGTGTATATATGCCATGTTTTGTCCCACACCTAGCAGAGCTCGAAAGAGTATATAAGTCATGCTTTGTCCCACACCTACCAGAGCTCCAAACGGTAGATATGAAACTATTTGTCCCACACGTAGCAGAGCTCCTAACAGTATATATGCCACGCTTTGTCCCACACCAAGCAGAGCTCCAAAGAGTATATATGCCACACTTTGTCCCACACCTAGCTGACCTCCAAAGAGTATATATGCCACGCTTTGTCCTACACCTAGCACACCTCAAAAGTGTATATATGCCACGCTTTGTCGGATACCTAGCAAAGCTCCAAACAGTATATATGCCACGCTTTGCCCCACAACTAGCAGAGCTCCAAAGTGTATATATGCCACTCTTTGTGGGACACCTAGCAAAGCTCCAAACAGTATATATGCCACGCTTTGCCCCACACCTAGCAGAGTTACAAAGAGTATATATGCCACGCTTTGTCGGACACCTAGCAAAGCTCCAAACAGTATATATGCCACGCTTTGCCCCACACCTAGCAGCGCTCCAAAGAGTATATATGCCACGCTTTGTCCCACACCTAGCAGTGCTCCAAAGAGTATATATGCCACGCTTTGTCCTACACCTAGCACAGCTCAAAACAGTATATATGCCACGCTTTGCCCCACACCTAGCAGAGCTCCCAAGAGTATATATGCCACTCTTTGTCGGACACCTAGCAGAGCTCCAAACAGTATATATGCCACGCTTTGCCCCACACCTAGCAGAGCTCCAAACAGTATATATGCCACGCTTTGTCTGACACCTAGTAGAGCTCCAAACTGTATATATGCCACGCTTTGTCCCACACCGAGCATAGCTCCAAAGAGTACATATGCCACGCTTTGTCCGACACCTAGCAGAGCTCCAAGGTGTATATATGCCACGCATTGTCCCACACCTAGGAGAGCTCCCAAGAGTATATATCCCACGCTTTGTCCCACACCTAGCAGAGCTCCCAAGAGTATATATGCCACGCTTTGTCCCACACCTAGCAGAGCTCCAAAGAGTATATATGCCACACTTTGCCCTACACCTAGCAAAGCTCCAAACAGTATATATGCGACGCTTTGCCCCACACCTAGCAGTGCTCCAAAGAGTATATATGCCACGCTTTGTCCCACACCTAGCAGAGCTCCAAAGAGTATATATGCCACGCTTTGTCCCACACCTAGCAGAGCTCCAAAGTGTATATATGTCACCCTTTGTCCTACACCTAGCAGAGCTCCAAACAGTATATATGCCACGCTTTGTCCAACACCTAGCAGAGCTCCAAACTGTATATATGCCACGCTTTGTCCTACACCTAGCACAGCTACAAAATTTACATATGCTACGGTTTGTTTCACACCTAGGAGAACTCCAAAGAGTATATGTGACACGCTTTGTCCCAAACCTTGCAGAGCTCCAAAGAGTATATATGCCACGCTTTGTCCCACACCTGGCATAGCTCCAAACAGTATATATGCCACGATTTTTCCCACACCTAGCAGAGCTCCCAACGGTATATATGCCACGCTTTGCCCTACACCTAGCAGAGCTCCAAAGTGTATATATGACACGCTTTGTTTCACACCTAGCAGAGCTCCAAAGGGTATATATGGCACGCTTTGTCCTACACCTTGCAGAGCTACAAACACTACAAATGCCACGCTTTGTCCCACACCTAGCAGAGCTCCAAAGAGTATATATGCCACGCTTTGTCGGACACCTAGGAAAGCTCCAAACAGTATATATGCCACGCTTTGCCCCACACCTAGCAGAGCTCCAAAGAGAATATATGCCACGCTTTGTCCCACACCTAGCAGAGCTCCAAAGAGTATATATGCCACGCTTTGTCCCACACCTAGCAGAGCTCCAAAGTGTACATATGTCACCCTGTGTCCTACACGTAGCAGAGGTCCAAACAGTATGTATGCCACGCTTTGTCCCACACCTAGGAGAGGTCAAAAGAGTATATATGCCACGCTTTGTCGTACGCCTGCACAGCTACAAACAGTACATATGCCACGCTTTGTCCCACACCTAGCAGTCCTCCAAAGTGTATATATGTCACGCTTTGTCCTACACCTAGCAGAGCTCCAAACAGCATATTTGCCACACTTTGTCCCACATCAAGCAGAGCTCGAAAGAGTATATATGCCACACTATGTCCCACACCTAGCTGAGCTCCAAAGAGTGTATATGCCACGCTTTGTACTAGGCCTAGCACAGCTCCAAAGAGTATATATGCCACGCTTTGTTGGACACCTAGCAAAGCTCCAAACAGTATATATGCCACGATTTGCCCCACACCTAGCAGAGCCCCAAAGAGTATATATGCCACTCTTTTTTTCTCTGCTAGCAGAGCTCCAAAGAGTATATATGCCACGATTTGCCCTACACATAGCAAAGCTCCAAAATGTATATATGCCACGTTTTGCCCTACACCTAGCAGAGCTCCAAACAGTATATGTGCCATGCTTTGTCCTACACCTAGCAGAGATCCAAACAGTATATATGCCACGCTTTGACCCACACCTAGCAGAGCTCCCAACAGTATATATGCCACGCTTTGTGCTACACCTAGCAGAGCTACAAACAGTATATATGCCATGCTTTGTCCCACACCAAGCGGAGCTCCAAAGAGTATATATGCCACACTTTGTCCCACACCTAGCTGAGCTCCTAAGAGTGTATAAGCCACGCTTTGTACTACGCCTAGCACGGCTCCAAAGAGTATATATGCCACGATTTGTCCCACACCTTGCAGAGCTCCAAGGTATGTATATGCCACGCTTTGTCCCCCACCTAGCAGAGCTCCAAAGAGTATATATGCCACGCTTTCCCCTACACCTAGGAGAGATCCAAAGAGTATATATGCCACGCTTTGTTTCTCTGCTAGCAGAGCTCCAAAGGATATATATGCCACGCTTTGTCCGATACCTAGCGGAGCTCCAAACTGTATATATACCACGCTTTGTCCCACACCGAGCAGAGCTCCAAAGCGTATATATGTCACGTTTTGTCCTACAAGTAGCAGCGCTCCAAACACTATATATGCCACGCTTTGTCCCACACCTAGCAGAGCTCCAAGGAGTATATATGCCACGCTTTGTCCCAAACCTAGCAGAGTTCCAAAGAGTATATATGTCACGCTTTGTCCCACACCTAGCAGATATCCAAACAGTATATATGCCTCGTTTTGTCCCACACCAAGCAGAGCTCCAAAGAGTATATATGCCACGCTTTGTCCTACACCTAGCACAGCTCCAAAGTGTATATATGCCACCCTTTGTCCCACACCTAGCAGATCTCCAAAGAGTATATATGCCACGCTTTGTCCCACACCTAGCAAAGCTCCAAACAGTATATATGCCACGCTTTGCCCCACACCTAGCAGAGCTCCAAAGAGTATATATGCCACTCTTTGTCGGACACCTAGCAAAGCTCCAAACAGTATATATGCCACGCTTTGCCCCACACCTAGCAGAGCTCCAAACAGTATATATGCCACGCTTTGTTCGACACCTAGTAGAGCTCCAAACTGTATATACGCCACGCTTTGTCCCTCACCGAGCATAGCTCCAAAGAGTATATATGCCACACTTTGTCCGACACCTAGCAGAGCTCCAAACTGTATATATGTCAAGCTTTGTCCCACACCTAGCAGAGCTCCAAAGAGTATATATGACACGCTTTGTCCTACACGTAGCACAGCTCCAAACAGTATATATGCCACACTTTGTCCCACACCTACCAGAGCTCCAAATAGTAGATATGTCACTCTTTGTCCCACACGTAGCAGAGCTCCTAACAGTATATATGCCTCGCTTTGTCCTACACCTAGCACAGCTCCAAACAGTATATATGCCACGCTTTGTCCCACACCAAGCAGATCTCCAAAGACTATATATGCCACGCTTTGTCCTACACCTAGCAGAGCTCCAAAGAGTATATATGCCACGTTTTGTCCTACACCTAGCAGAGCTCCAAACTGTATATATGTCACGCTTTGTCCCACACCTAGCAGAGCTCCAAAGAGTATATATGCCACGCTTTGTCCTACACCTAGCACAGCTCCAAACAGTATATATGCCACGCTTTGTCTCACACCTACCAGAGCTCCAAACAGTAGATATGCCACTCTTCGTCCGACATGTAGCAGAGCTCCTAACAGTATATATGCCACGCTTTGTCCCACACCAAGCAGAGCTCCAAAGAGTGTGTATGCCACAATATGTCCCACACCTAGCTGACCTCCAAAGAGTATATATGCCACGCTTTGTCCCACACCTAACACAGCTCCAAAGTGTATATATGCCACCCTTTGTCCCACACCTAGCAGAGCTCCAAAGAGTATATATGCCACGCTTTGTCCGACACCTAGGAGAGCTCCAAACTGTATATATGCCACGCTTTGTCCAACACCTAGCAGAGCTCCCAAGAGTATATATGCCACGCTTTGTCCGACACCTAGCAGAGCTCCAAAGTGTATATACGCCACACTTTGCCCTACACCTAGCCATGCCTCAAACAGTATATACGCCACAATTTGCCTTACACCTAGCAAAGATCCAAAGTGTATATATGCCACACTTTATCCCACACCGAGCACAGCTCCAAAGTGTATATATGCCACGCTTTGTCCGACACCTAGTAGAGCTCCAAAGTGTATATATGCCACACTTTGTCCGAAACCTAGTAGAGCTCCAAAGAGTATATATGCTACGCTTTGCCCTACACCTAGCAGAGCTCCAAAGAGTATATATGCCACGCTTTGTCCCACACTTAGCAGAGCTCCAAAGAGTATATATGCCACGCTTTGCCCACACCAAGTGGAGCTCCAAATAGTATATATGCCACACTTTGTCCCACACCTAGCTAAGCTCCAAAGAGTGTATATGCCACGATTTGTACTACGCCTAGCACGGCTCCAAAGTGAATATATTTCACGATTTGTCCCACACCTAGCAGAGCTCCAAAGAGTATATATGCCATGCTTTGTCCCACATCTAGCTGAGCTCCAAAGAGTATATATGCCACGCTTTTATTATGCCTAGCACAGCTCCAAAGGGTATATATGCCACGCTTTGTCCCCTACCTAGCAGAGCTCCAAAGAGTATATATGCCACGCTTTGTCCCACACTTAGCAGAGCTCCAAGGATTATATATGCCACGCTTTGTCCCACACCTAGCAGATCTCCAAACAGTATATACGACTCGCTTTGTCCCACACTAAGCAGAGCTCCAAAGAGTATATATGCCACGCTTTGTCCTACACCTAGCACAGCTCCAAAGTGTATATATGCCATCCTTTGTCGATCACCTAGCAGAGCTCCAAAGAGTATATATGCCACGCTTTGTCGGACACCTAGCAGAGCTCCAAACATTATATATGCCACGCTTTGCCCCACACCTAGCAGAGCTCCAAAGAGTATATATGCCACTCTTTGTCGGACACCTAGCAAAGCTCCAAACAGTATATATGCCACGCTTTGCCCCACACCTAGCAGAGCTCCAAACAGTATATATGCCACGCTTTGTCCGACACCTAGTAGAGCTCCAAACTGTATATATGCCATGCTTTGTCCCTCACCGAGCATAGCTCCAAAGAGTATATATGCCACGCTTTGTCTGACACCTAGCAGAGCTCCAAAGAGTATGTATGCCACGCTTTGTCCGATACCTAGCGGAGCTCCAAACGGTATATATACCACGCTTTGTTTCACTCCGAGCAGAGCTCCAAAGAGTATATATGCCACGCTTAGTCCGACACCTAGCGGAGCTCCAAAGTGTATATATGCCACGCTTTGTCCCACACCTAGCAGAGCTCCTAGGTGTATATATGCCACGTTTTGTCCGACACCTAGCAGACCTCCAAAGTGTATATATGCCACGCTTTGTCCCACACCTAGCAGAGCTCCTAGGAGTATATATGCCACGCTTTGTCTGACACCTAGCAGACCTCCAAAGAGTATATATGCCACGCTTTGTCCGACACCTAGCAGAGCTCCAAAGAGTATATATGCTACGCTTTGCCCCACACCTAGCAGAGCTCCAAAGTGTATATATGTCACGCTTTGTCCTACACCTAGCAGAGCTCCAAACAGGATGTATGCCACGCTTTGTCCCACACCGAGCAGAGCTCCAAAGTGTATATATGCCACGGTTTGTCCCACACCTTGCAGAGCTCCAAACAGTATATATGCCACGCTTTGATTCACACCAAGCAGAGCTCCAAAGAGTATATATGCCACACTTTGTCCCACACCTAGCTGAGCTCCAAAGGGTATATATGCCACGCTATGTCCTACACGTAGCACAGCTACAAACAGTACATATGCCACGCTTTGTTCCACACCTAGCAGAGCTCCAAAGGGTATATGTGCCACGCTTTGTCCCACACCTAGCAGTGCTCCAAAGAGTATATATGCCACGCTTTGTCCTACACCTAGCACAGCTCCAAAGAGTATATATGCCACGCCTTGATTCACGCCTAGCAGAGCTCCAAAGAGTATATTTGCCATGCTTTATCCCACACCTAGCAGAGCTCCAAAGGGTATATATGCCATGCTTTGTCCCACACCTAGCAGAGCTCCGAAGAGTATATATGCCACGCTTTTTCCCACACCTAGCAGAGATCCAAAGTGTATATATGTCACGCTTTGTCCTACACCTAGCAGAGCTCCAAACAGTATATATGCCACGCTTTATCCCACACCTAGCAGAGCTCCAAACAGTGTATATGCCACGCTTTGTCCCACACCTAGCTGAGATCCAAAGAGTATATATGCCAGGATTGGTCTTACAACTAGCACAGCTCCAAAGTATTTATATGCCACACTTTGTCCCACACCTAGCAGAGCTCCAAAGAGTATATATGCCACGCTTTGTTCCACACCTAGCAGAGCTCCCTAGAGTATATATGCATCGCATTGTCTCACACCTAGCAGAGCTCCAAAGAGTATATATGCCACGCTTTGCCCTACACCTAGCAAAGCTCCAAACAGTATATATGCCACGCTTTGTTTCTCACCTAGCAGAGCTCGAAAGAGTATATATGCCACGCTTTGTCCTACACCTAGCACAGATCCAAACAGTATATATGCCACGCTTTGTCCCACACCTAGCAGAGCTCGAAAGAGTATATAAGTTACGCTTTGTCCCACTCCTAGCAGAGCTCCAAACTGTATATATGACACGCTTTGTCCCACACCAAGCAGAGCTCCAAAGAGTATATGTGCCACACTGTGTCCCACACCTAGCTGAGCTCCAAAGAGTATATATGCCACGCTTTGCCCTACACCTAGCAGAGGTCCAAAGTGTATATATGCCACGCTTTGCCCTACACCTAGCAAAGCTCCAAACAGTATATATGCCACTATTTGCCCTACACCTAGCAGAGATCCAAAGAGTATATATGCCACGCTTTGTTTCTCACCTAGCAGAGCTCCAAAGAGTATATATGCCACGCTTTAGCCTACACCTAGCAGAGCGCCAAACTCTATATATTCCACGCTTTGTCCGAAACCGATCAGACCTCGAAAGAGTATATATGCCACGCTTTTTCCGACACCTAGCAGACATCCAAACAGTATATATGCCACGCTTTTCCCCACACCTAGCAGAGCTACAAACGGTATATATGCCACGCTTTGTCCTACACCTAGCACAGCTCCAAAGTGTATATATGCCACCCTTTGTCCCACACCTAGCAGAGCTCCAAAGAGTATATATGCCACGATTTTTCAGACACCTAGCAAGGCTCCAAACAGTATATATGCCACGCTTTGCCCCACACCTAACAGAGCTCCAAAGAGTATATATGCCACGCTTCGTTGGACACCTAGCAAAGCTCCAAACAGTATATACGCCACGCTTTGCCCCACACCTAGCAGAGCTCCAAACAGTATATATGCCACGGTTTGTCCGACACCTAGCAGAGCTCCAAACTGTATATATGCCACGCTTTGTCCCACACCGAGCATAGCTCCAAAGAGAATATATGCCACGCTTTGTCCGACACCTAGCAGAGCTCCAAGGTGTATATATGCCACACTGTGCCCTACACCAACAAAGCTCAAAACAGTATATATGCCACGCTTTGTTCAACACCAGGCAGAGCTCCAAAGAGTATATATGCCACACTTTGTCCCACACCTAGCTGAGCTCCAAAGAGTGTATATGCCACGACTTCTACTATGCCTAGCACACCTCCAAAGAGTATATATGCCACGCTTTCTCCCACACCTAGCAGAGCTCGAAAGAGTATATATGCCAAGCTTTGTCGGACACCTAGCAAAGCTCCAAACTGTATATATGCCACGCTTTGCCCCACACCTAGCAGAGCTACAAAGAGTATATATGCCACGCTTTGTCCCACACCTAGCAGAGCTCCAAACAGTGTATATGCCACGCTTTGTCCCACACCTAGCAGAGCTCCAAACTGTATATATACCACGGTTTGTCCCACACCGAGCAGCGCTCCACAGAGTATATATGCCTTGCTTTGTCTGACACCTAGCAGAGCTCCAAAGTGTATATATGCCACGCTTTGTCCCACACCTAGCAGAGCTCCCAAGAGTATATAGGCCAGGCTTTTCCCTACACCTAGCAGAGATCCAAAGAGTATATATGCCACGCTTTGCCCTACTCCTAGCAAAGCTCCAAACAGTATATATGCCACGCTTTGTGACACACCTAGCAGAGCTCCAAACGGTATATATGCCACGCTTTGTCCCACACCTAGCAGAGCTCCAAACAGTATATATGCCCCGCTTTGTCCTACACCTAGCACAGCTCCAAACTGTATATATGCCACGCTTTGTCCCACACCTAGGAGAGCTCCAATGAGTATATATGCCACACTTTGTCCCACACCTAGCTTAGCTCAAAGTATATATATGCCACGCTTTGTCCTACACGTAGAACAGCTCCAAAGTGTATATATGACACGCTTTGTCCCACACCTAGCAGAGCTCCAAAGTGTATATATGCCACGCTATGTCGGACACCTAGGAAAGCTCCAAACAGTATATATGACACGCTTTGTCCCACACCTAGCAGAGCTCCAAACAATATATATGCCACGCTTTGTTTCACACCTAGCAGAGCTTCAAAGTGTATATATGCCACGCTTTATCCCACACCTAGCAGTGCTCCAAAGAGTATATATGCCACGCTTTGTCCTACACCTAGCACAGATCCAAACAGTATATATGCCACGCTTTGTCCCACTCCTAGCAGAGCTCCAAACTGTATATATGCCACGCTTTGTCCCACACCAAGCAGAGCTCCAAAGAGTATATGTGCCACACTGTGTCCCACACCTAGCTGAGCTCCAAAGAGTGTATATGCCACGCTTTGTCCCACACCTAGCAGAGGTCCAAAGTGTATATATGCCACGCTTTGTCCGATACCTAGCGAGCTCCAAACTGTATATATACCACGCTTTGTCCCTCACCAAGCAGAGCTCCAAATAGTGTATATGCCACGCTTTCTACTACATCTAGCACAGCTCCAAAGTGTATATATGCCACGCTTTGTCCCACACCTAGCGGAGCTTCAAACAGTATATATGCCACGCTTTGCCCCACACCTAGCAGAGCTCCAAACAGTATACATGCCACGCTTTGTCCGACACCTAGCAGAGCTCCAAACACTATATATGCCACGCTTTGTCACACACCAAGCAGAGCTCCAAAGAGTATATATGCCACACTTTGTACTACGCCTAGCACAGCTACAAAGAGTATATATGCCACGCTTTGTCCCACACCAAGCAGAGCTCCAAAGAGTATATATGCCACACTTTGTGCCACACCTAGCTGACCTCCAAAGAGTATATATGCCACGCTTTGTCCTACACCTAGCACAGCTCCAAAGTGTATATATGCCACGTTTGTCGGACACCTAGCAAAGCTCCAAACAGTATACATGCCACGCTTTGCCCCACACCTAGCAGAGCTCCAAAGTGTATATATGCCACTCTTTGTCGGACACCTAGCAAAGCTTCAAACAGTATATATGCCACGCTTTGCCCCACACCTAGCACAGTTACAAAGAGTATATATGCCACGGTTTGTCGGACACCTAGCAAAGCTCCAAACAGTATATATGCCACGCTTTGCCCCAGACCTAGCAGAGCTCCAAACTGTATATATGCCACGCATTGTCCCACACCGAGCATAGCTCCAACTAGTATATATTCCACGCTTTGTCGGACACCTAGCAAAGCTCCAAACAGTATATATGCCATGCTTTGCCCCACACCTAGCAGAGCTCTAAAGAGTATATATGCCACGCTTTGTCCCACACCTAGCAGTGCTCCAAAGAGTATATATGCCACGCTTTGTCCTACACCTAGCACAGATCAAAACAGTATATATGCCACGCTTTGTCCCACACCTACCAGAGCTCGAAAGAGTATATAAGTCACGCTTTGTCCACACCTAGCAGAGCTCCACAGAGTATATATGCCACTCTTTGTCCTCCACCTTGCAGAGCTCCAAACTGTATATACGCCACGCTTTGTCCCACACCTAGCAGAGCTCCAAAGAGTATATATGCCACGCTTTGTCCCACACCTAGCAGTGCTCCAAAGAGTATATATGCCACGCTTTGTCCTACACCTAGCACAGCTCAAAACAGTATATATGCTACACTTTGTCCCACACATAGCTGAGCTCCAAAGAGTATATGTGCCACGGTTTGTCCCACACCTAGCAGTGCTCCAAAGAGTATATATGCCACGCTTTGCCCCACACCTAGCAGAGCTCCAAAGAGTATATTTTCGACGCTTTGTCCCACACCAAGCAGAGCTCCAAAGAGTATATATGTCATGCTTTGTGCCACACTTAGAGATCTCCAAACGGTATATATGCCACGCTTTTTCTCACACCTACCAGAGCTCCAAACAGTATATATGCCACGCTTTGTCCCACACCTAGCAGACCTCCAAACAGTATTCACGCTTTGTCCTACACCTAGCAGAGGTCCAAACAGCATATACGCCACGCTTTGCCCCACACCTAGCAGAGCTCCAAAGAGTATATTTTCGACGCTTTGTCCCACAACTAGCAGAGCTCCAAAGAGTATATATGCCACACTTTGTCCCACACCTAGCTGAGCTCCAAAGAGTGTATATGCCACGCTTTGTACTACGCCTAGCACAGCTGCAAAGAGTATATATGCCACGCTTTGTCCCACACCTAGCAGAGCTCCAAACAGTATATATGGCACGATTTG
Source organism: Lemur catta (assembly GCF_020740605.2). Lineage (NCBI taxonomy): Eukaryota > Metazoa > Chordata > Mammalia > Primates > Lemuridae > Lemur > Lemur catta. Next base: position 33,367,693 of record NC_059148.1, on the reverse strand, counting down.
TCCCCCTCCTAGCAGAGCTCCAAAGAGTATATATGCCACGCTTTGTCCTACACCTAGCAGAGCTCCAAACTGTATATATGCCACGCTTTGTCCCACACCTAGCAGAGCTCCAAAGAGTATATATCCCACTCTTTGTCCTACACCTAGGACAGCTCCAAACAGTATATATGCCACGCTTTGTCCCACACCTACCAGAGCTCCAAACAGTAGATATGCCACTCTTTGGGCCACACGTAGCAGAGCTCCTAACTGTATATATGCCACGCTTTGTCCTAAACCTAGCACAGCTCCAAACAGTATATATGCCACGCTTTGTCCCACACCTAGCGGAGCTCCAAAGAGTATATATGCCACAATATGTCACACACCTAGCTGACCTCCAAAGAGTATATATGCCACGCTTTCTCCCACAACTAGCACAGCTCCAAAATGTATATATGCCACCCTTTGTCCCACACCTAGCAGAGCTCCTAAGAGTATATATACCACGCTTTGTCGTACACCTAGCAAAGCTCCAAACACTATATATGCCACGCTTTGCCCCACACCTAGCAGAGCTCCAATCAGTATATATGCCACGCTTTGTCCCACACCTAGCAGAGCTCCAAACAGTATATATGCCACGCATTCCCCTACTCCTAGCAGAGATCCAAAGGGTATATATGCCACGCTTTGTTTCTCAGCTAGCAGAGCTTCAAAGAGTACATATGCCACGCTTTGTCCGACACCTAGCTGAGCTCCAAATTGTATATATGCCACACTTTGCCCTACACCTAGCAAAGCTCCAAACAGTATATACGCCACACTTCGCCCTACACCTAGCAGAGCTCCAAACAGTATATATGCCACGCATTCCCCTGCACCTAGAAGAGATCCAAAGAGTATATATGCCACGCTTTGTTTCTCAGCTAGCAGAGCTCCTAAGAGTATATATGCCACGCTTTGTCCTACACCTAGCAGAGCTCCAAACAGTATATATGCCACGCCTTCCCGTACACCTAGCAGAGATCCAAAGAGTATATATGCCACGCTTTGTCCCACACCTAGCAGAGGTCCAAAGTGTATATATGCCACGCTTTGTCCCACACCTAGCAGAGCTCCAAACAGTATATATGCCACGCTTTCCCCTACACCTAGCAGAGATACAAAGAGTATATATGCCACGCTTTGTTTCTCTGCTAGCAGCGCTCCAAGAGTATATTTGCCACGCTTTGTCCGATACCTAGCGGAGCTCCAAACTGTATATATACCACGCTTTGTCCCACACCGAGCAGAGCTCCAAAGTGTATACATGCCACGCTTTGTCCGACACCTAGCAGAGCTCCAAAGTGTATATATGCCATGCTTTGTCCGACAACTAGCAGACTTCCAAAGAGTATATATGCCACTCTTTGACCCACACCTAGCAGAGCTCCAAACAGTATATATGCCACGCTTTGTCCCACACCTAGCAGAGCTCCAAACAGTATATATGCCACGATTTGTCCCACACCTAGCAGATCTCCAAACAGTATATATGCCACGCTTTGTTTCACACCTAGCAGAGCTTCAAAGTGTATGTATGCCACGTTTTGTCCCACACCTAGCAGTGCTTCAAAGAGTACATATGCCACGCTCTGTCCTACACCTAGCACAGCTCCAATCAATATATATGCCACGCTTTGTCGCACACCTAGCAGAGCTCGAAAGAGTATATAAGTCACGCTTTGTCCCACACCTACCAGAGCTCCAAACAGTAGATATGCCACTCTTTGTCCCACACGTAGCAGAGCTGCTAACAGTATATATGCCACGCTTTGTCGGACACCTAGCAAAGCTCCAAACAGTATATATGCCACGCTTTGCCCCACACCTAGCAGAGCTCCAAAGAGTATATATGCCACTCTTTGTCGGACACCTACCAAAGCTCCAAGCAGTATATATGCCACGCTTTGCCCCACACCTAGCAGAGCTCCAAACAGTATATATGCCACGCTTTGTCCGACACCTAGTAGAGCTCCAAACTGTATATATGCCACGCTTTGTCCCTCACCGAGCATAGCTCCAAAGAGTATATATGCCACACTTTGTCCGACACCTAGCAGAGCTCCAAACAGTATATATGCCACGCATTGTCCCACACCAACCAGAGCTCCAAACAGTAGATATGCCACTCTTTGTCCCACACGTAGCAGAGCTCCTAACAGTATATATGCCTCGCTTTGTCCTACACCTAGCAGAGCTCCAAACAGTATATATGCCACGCTTGGTCCCACACCTACCAGAGCTCCAAAGACTATATATGGCACGCTTTGTCCTACACCTAGCAGAGCTCCAAAGAGTATATATGCCACGTTCTGTCCTACACCTAGCAGAGCTCCAAACTGTATATATGTCACGCTTTGTCCCACACCTAGCAGAGCTCCAAAGAGTATATATGCCACGCTTTGTCCTACACCTAGCACAGCTCCAAACAGTATATATGCCACGCTTTGTCCCACACCAAGCAGAGCTCCAAAGAGTATATATGCCACAATATGTTCCACACCTAGCTGACCTCCAAAGAGTATATATGCCACAATATGTTCCACACCTAGCTGACCTCCAAAGAGTATATATGCCACGCTTTGTCCCACACCTAGCAAAGCTCCAAAGTGTATATATGCCACCCTTTGTCCCACACCTAGCAGAGCTCCAAAGAGTATATATGCCACGCTTTGTCCGACACCTAGCAGAGCTCCAAAGAGTATATATGCCACGCTTTGCCCTACACCTAGCCAAGCCTCAAACAGTATATACGCCATGCTTTGCCTTACACCTAGCAAAGATCTAAAGTGTATATATGCCACACTTTATCCCACACCGAGGAGAGCTCCAAAGTGTATATATGCCACGCTTTGTCCGACACGTAGTAGACCTCCAAAGTGTATATATGCCACACTTTGTCCGACACCTAGTAGAGCTCCAAAGAGTATATATGCTACGCTTTGTCCTACACCTAGCAGAGCTCCAAAGAGTATATATGCCACGCTTTCATTCACACCTAGGAGAGCTCCAAAGAGTATATGTGCCACGCTTTGTCCCACACTTAGCAGAGCTCCAAACAGTATATATGCCACGATTTGTCCCACACCAAGCAGAGCTCCAAAGAGTATATATGCCACGCTTTGTCCCACACCTAGCAGAGCTCCAAAGAGTATATATGCCACGCTTTGTCCCACACCTAGCAGAGGTCCAAAGTGTATATATGCCACGCTTTGTCCTACACCTAGCAGAGCTCCAAACAGTATATATGCCACGCTTTGTCCCACACGTAGCAGAGGTCCAAAGTGTATATATGCCACGCTTTCCCCTACACCTCGCAGCGCTCCAAACAGTATATATGCCGCGCTGTGTCCCACACCTAGCAGAGGTCCAAAGTGTATATATGCCACGCTTTCCCCTACACCTCGCAGCGCTCCAAACAGTATATTTGCCACGCTTTGTCCCACACCCAGCAGAGTACCTAACAGTATATATGCCATTTCTTGTCCCACACCTAGCAGAGCTCCAAACAGTATATATGCCGTGCTTTGTTTCACACCTAGCAGAGCCTCAAAGTGTATATATGCCACGCTTTGTCCCACACCTAGCAGTGCTCCAAAGAGTATATATGCCACGCTTTGTCGTACACCTAGCAGAGCTCGAAAGAGTATATATGCCACGCTTTGTCCGACACCTACCAGAGATCCAAACAGTATATATACCATGCTTTGTCCCACACCTAGCAGAGCTCCTAACAGTATATATGCCACGCATTGTCCTACACCTAGCAGAGCTCCAAAGAGTATATATGCCACGCTTTCCCCTACACCTAGCAGAGATCCAAAGAGTATATATGCCACGCTTTGTCCCACACCTACCAGAGGTCCAAAGTGTATATATGCCACGCTTTGTCCCACACCTAGCAGAGCTCCAAACAGTATATATGCCACGCTTTCCCCTACACCTGGCAGAGATCCAAAGAGTATATATGCCATGCTTGGTCCGATACCTAGCGGAGCTCCAAACTGTTTATATACCACGCTTTGTCCCACACCGAGCAGAGCTCCAAACAGTATACATGCCACGATTTGTCCGACACCTAGCAGAGCCCAAAGTGTATATATGCCACGCTTTGTCCCACACCTAGCAGAGCTCCCAAGAGTATATATGCCATGCTTTGTCCGACACCTAGCAGACCTCCAAAGAGTATATATGCCACGCTTTGACCCACACGTAGCAGAGCTCCAAACAGTATATATGCCACGCTTTGTCCTACACCTAGCAGAGCTCCAAACAGTACATATGCCACGCTTTGTCCCACACCAAGCGGAGCTCCAAATAGTATATATGCCACACTTTGTCCTACACCGAGCTAAGCTCCAAAGAGTGTATATGCCACACTTTGTCCCCCACCTAGCAGAGCTCGAAAGAGTATATATGCCACGCTTTGTCCCCCACCTAGCAGAGCTCCAAAGAGTATATATGCCACGCTTTGTCCCACACCTAGCAGAGCTCCAAGGATTATATATGACGCGCTTTGTCCCACACCTAGCAGAGCTCCAAAGAGTATATATGCCACGCTTTGTCCTACACCTAGCTGAGCTCTAAACAGCATATATGCCACGCTTTGTCCCACACCTAGCAGAGCTCCAAACAGTATATATGCCACGCTTTGTCCCACACGTAGCAGATCTCCAAACAGTATATATGCCTCGCTTTGTCCCACACCAAGCAGAGTTCCAAAGAGTATATATCCCACGCTTTGTCCCACACCTAGCAGAGCTCCAAAGAGTATATATGCCACGCTTTGTCGGACACCGAGCAGAGCTCCAAACAGTATATATGCCACGCTTTGCCCCACACCTAGCAGAGCTCCAAAGAGTATATATGCCACTCTTTGTCGGACACCTATCAAAGTTCCAAACAGTATATATGCCACGCTTTGCCCCACACCTAGCAGAGCTCCAAACAGTATATATTCCACGCTTTGTCCGACACCTAGTAGAGCTCCAAACTGTAAATATGCCACGCTTTGTCCCTCACCGAGCATAGCTCCAAAGAGTATATATGCCACGCTTTGTCCGACACCTAGCAGAGCTCCAAGGTGTATATATGCCACGCTTTGTCCCACACCTAGCAGAGTTCCCAAGAGTATATATGCCACGCTTTGTCCCACACCTAGCAGAGCTCCAAAGAGTATATATGCCACACTTTGCCCTACACCTAGAAAAGCTCCAAACAGTATATATGCCACGCTTTGTCCCTCACCAAGCAGAGCTCCAAAGAGTATATATCCCACACTTTGTCCGACACCTAGCTGAGCTCCAAAGAGTATATATGCCACGCTTTGTCGGACACCTAGCAAAGCTCCAAATAGTATATATGCGACGCTTTGCCCCACACCTAGCAGAGCTCCAAAGAGTATATATGCTACGCTTTGTCCCACACCTAGCAGAGCTCCAAAGTGTATATATGTCACGCTTTGTCCTACACCTAGCAGAGCTCCAAAGAGTATATATGCCACGCTTTGTCGGACACCTAGCAAAGCTCCAAATAGTATATATGCTACGCTTTGCCCCACACCTAGCAGAGCTCCAAAGAGTATATATGCCACGCTTTGTCCCACACCTAGCAGAGCTCCAAAGAGTATATATGCTACGCTTTGTCCCACACCTAGCAGAGCTCCAAAGTGTATATATGTCACGCTTTGTCCTACACCTAGCAGAGCTCCAAACAGGATATATGCCACGCTTTGTCCCACACCTAGCAGAGCTCCAAAGTGTATATATGCCACGGTTTATCCCACACCTAGCAGACCTCCAAAGAATATATATGCCACGCTTTTTCGGACACCTAGCAAAGCTCCAAATAGTATATATGCGACGCTTTGCCCGACACCTAGCCGAGCTCCAAAGAGTATATATGCCACGCTTTGTCCCACACCTAGCAGAGCTCCAAAGAGTATATATGCTACGCTTTGTCCCACACCTAGCAGAGCTCCAAAGTGTATATATGTCACGCTTTGTCCTACACCTAGCAGAGCTCCAAACAGGATATATGCCACGCTTTGTCCCACACCTAGCAGAGCTCCAAAGTGTATATATGCCACGGTTTGTCCCACACCTAGCAGAGCTCCAAACAGTATATATGCCACGCTTTGTTTCACACCTAGCAGAGCTCCAAAGAGTATATGTGCCACGCTTTGTCCCACACCTAGCAGTGCTCCAAAGAGTATATATGCCACGCTTTGTCCTACACCTAGCACAGCTCCAAAGAGTATATATGCCACGCTTTGATTCACACCTAGCAGAGCTCCAAAGAGTATATTTGCCATGCTTTATCCCACACCTAGCAGAGCTCCAAAGAGTATATTTGCCATGCTTTATCCCACAACTAGCAGAGCTGCAAAGGGTATATATGCCATGCTTTGTCCCACACCTAGCAGAGCTCCAAACCGTATATATGTCATGCTTTGTCCCACACGTAGAGATCTCCAAACGTCATATATGCCACGCTTTGTCTCACACCTACCAGAGCTCCAAACACTATATATGCCACGCTTTGTACTACGCCTAGCAGAGCTCTAAAGAGTATATATGCCACGCTTTGTCGGATACCTAGAAAAGCTCCAAAAAGTATATATGCCACGCTTTGTCCCACAACTAGCAGAGCTCCAAACAGTATATATGCCACGCTTTGTCCCACACCTAGCAGAGCTCCAAACAGTATATATGCCACGCTTTGTCCCGCACCTAGCAGTGTTCCAAAGTGTATATATGCCACGATTTGTCCCACACCAAGCAGAGCTCTAAAGAGTATATATGCCACACTTTGTCCCACACCAAGCAGAGCTCCGAACAGTATATATGCCACGCTTTGTCCTACACCTAGCACAGCTCCAAAGTGTATATATGCCACGCTTTTTCCCACACCTAGCAGAGCTCCAAAGAGTATATATGCCACGCTTTGTCCCACACCTAGTAGTGCTCCAAAGAGTATATATGCCACGCTTTGCCCTACACCTAGCAGAGCTACAAGCAGTGCATATGCCACGCTTTGTTTCTCAGCTAGCAAAGCTCCAAAGAGTATATATGCCACGCTTTGTCCTACACCTAGCACAGCTCCAAACAGTATATATGCCACGCTTTGTCTCACACCTACCGGAGCTCCAAACAGTAGATATGCCACGCTTTGTCCCACACGTAGCAGAGTTCCTAACAGTATATATGCCACGCTTTGTCCTACACCTAGCACAGCTCCAAAGTGTATATATGCCACGCTTTGTCCCACACCCAGCAGAGCTCCAAAGAGTATATATGCCACAATATGTCCCACACCTAGCTGACCTCCAAAGAGTATATATGCCACGCTTTGTCCCACACCTAGCACAGCTCCAAAGTGTATATATGCCACCCATTGTCCCACACCTAGCAGAGCTCCAAAGAGTATATAGGCCACGCTTTGTCCTACTCCTAGAACAGCTCCAAACAGTATATATGCCACTCTTTGTCTCACACCTACCGGAGCTCCAAACAGTAGATATGCCACGCTTTGTCCCACACGTAGCAGAGCTCCTAACAGTATATATGCCACGCTTTGTCCTACACCTAGCACAGCTCCAAACAGTATATATGCCACGCTTTGTCCCACACCCAGGAGAGCTCCAAAGAGTATATATGCCACAATATGTCCCACACCTAGCTGACCTCCAAAGAGTATATATGCCACGCTTTGTCCCACACTTAGCACAGCTCCAAAGTGTATATATGCCACCCTTTGTCCCACACCTAGCAGAGCTCCAAAGATTATATATGCCACGCATTGTCCGACACCTAGCAGAGCTTCAAACTGTATATATGCCACGCTTTGTCCAACACCTAGCATAGCTCCCAAGAGTATATATGCCACGCTTTGTCCGACACCTAGCAGAGCTCCAAAGAGTATATATGCCACACTTTGCCCTACACCTAGCCAAGCCTCAAACAGTATATACGCCACGCTTTGCCCGACATCTAGCAAAGATCCAAAGTGTATATATGCCACACTTTATCCCACACCGAGCAGAGCTTCAAAGAGCATATATGCCACTCTTTGTCGGACACCTAGCACAGCTCCAAACAGTATATATGCCACGCTTTGCCCCACACCTAGCAGAGCTCCCAACAGTATATATACCACGCTTTGTCCGACACCTAGTAGAGCTCCAAACTGTATATATGCCACGCTTTGTCCCTCACCGAGCATAGCTCCAAAGAGTATATATGCCACGCTTTGTCCCACACCTACCAGAGCTCCAAAGGGTATATATGCCACCCTTTGCCCTACACCTAGCAAAGCTCCAAACAGTATATATGCCACGCTTTGTCCCTCACCAAGCAGAGCTCCAAAGAGTATATATGCCACACTTTGTCCCACACCTAGCTGAGCTCCAAAGTGTGTATATGCCACGCTTTGTACTACGCCTACCACAGCTCCAAGGAGTATATATGCCACGCTTTGTCCCACACCTAGCAGACCTCTAAAGAGTATATATGCCACGCTTTGTCAGACACCTAGCAAAGCTCCAAACAGTATATATGCGACGCTTTCCCCCACACCTAGCCGAGCTCCAAAGAGTATATATGCTACGCTTTTTCCCACACCTAGCAGAGCTCCAAAGTGTATATATGTCACGCTTTGTCCTACAGCAAGCAGAGCTCCAAACAGGATATATGCCACGCTTTGTCCCACACCTAGCAGAGCTCCAAAGTGTATTTATGCCACGGTTTGTCCCAACCTAGCAGAGCTCCAAACAGTATATATGCCACGCTTTGCCCTACACGTAGCACAGCTATAAACAGTACATATGCCACGCTTTGTTTCACACCTAGCAGAGCTCCAAGGAGTATATGTGCCACGCTTTGTCCCACACCTAGCAGTGCTCCAAAGAGTATATATGCCACGCTTTGTCCCACACCTAGCAGAGCTCCAAAGAGTATATATGCTACGCTTTTTCCCACACCTAGCAGAGCTCCAAAGTGTATATATGTCACGCTTTGTCCTACAGCAAGCAGAGCTCCAAACAGGATATATGCCACGCTTTGTCCCACACCTAGCAGAGCTCCAAAGTGTATTTATGCCACGGTTTGTCCCAACCTAGCAGAGCTCCAAACAGTATATATGCCACGCTTTGCCCTACACGTAGCACAGCTATAAACAGTACATATGCCACGCTTTGTTTCACACCTAGCAGAGCTCCAAGGAGTATATGTGCCACGCTTTGTCCCACACCTAGCAGTGCTCCAAAGAGTATATATGCCACGCTTTGTCCTACACCTAGCGCAGCTCCAAAGGGTATATATGCCACGCTTTGATTCACACCTAGCAGAGCTCCAAAGTGTATATTTGCCACGCTTTGTCGGATACCTAGAAAAGCTCCAAAAAGTATATATACCACGCTTTGTCCCACACCTAGCAGAGCTCCAAACAGTATATATACCTCGCTTTGTCGAACACCTAGCGAAGCTCCAAACAAAGTATATGCCACGCTTTCTCCTACACGTAGCAGAGATCGAAAGAGTATATATGCCACGCTTTGTTTCTCAGCTACCAGAGCTCCAAAGTGTATATATGCCACGCTTTGTCCGATACCTAGCAGAGCTTAAAAGTGTATATATGCCACGCTTTGTCCCACACCTAGCAGTGCTCCAAAGAGTATGTATGCCACGCTTTGTCCTACACCTAGCACTGCTACAAGCAGTGCATATGCCACGCTTTGTTTCTCAGCTAGCAGAGCTCCAAAGAGTATATATGCCACGCTTTGTCCTACACCTAGCAGAGCTCCAAACTGTATATATGCCACGCTTTGTCCCACACCAAGCAGAACTCCAAAGAGTATATGTGCCACACTTTGTCCCACACCTAGCTAAGCTCCAAAGAGTGTATATGCAACGCTTTGTACTACGCCTAGCAGAGCTTCAAAGAGTACATATGCCACGCTTTGTCAGACACCTAGCAGAGCTCCAAAGTGTATATATGCCACGCTTTGTCCCACACCTAGCAGAGCTCCCAAGAGTATATATGCCATGCTTTGTCCGACACCTAGCAGACTTCCAAAGAGTATATATGCCACGCTTTGACCCACACCTAGCAGAGCTCCAAACAGTATATATGCCACGCTTTGTCCCACACCTAGCAGAGCTCCAAACAGTATATATGCCACGATTTGTCCCACACCTAGCAGATCTCCAAACAGTATATATGCCACGCTTTGTTTCACACCTAGCAGAGCTTCAAAGTGTATGTATGCCACGTTTTGTCCCACACCTAGCAGTGCTTCAAAGAGTACATATGCCACGCTCTGTCCTACACCTAGCACAGCTCCAATCAATATATATGCCACGCTTTGTCGCACACCTAGCAGAGCTCGAAAGAGTATATAAGTCACGCTTTGTCCCACACCTACCAGAGCTCCAAACAGTAGATATGCCACTCTTTGTCCCACACGTAGCAGAGCTGCTAACAGTATATATGCCACGCTTTGTCGGACACCTAGCAAAGCTCCAAACAGTATATATGCCACGCTTTGCCCCACACCTAGCAGAGCTCCAAAGAGTATGTATGCCACTCTTTGTCGGACACCTAGCAAAGCTCCAAACAGTATATATGCCACGCTTTGCCCCACACCTAGCAGAGCTCCAAACAGTATATATGCCACGCTTTGTCCGACAACTAGTAGAGCTCCAAACTGTATATATGCCACGCTTTGTCCCTCACCGAGCATAGCTCCAAAGAGTATATATGCCACACTTTGTCCGACACCTAGCAGAGCTCCAAACTGTATATATGTCACGCTTTGTCCCACACCTAGCAGAGCTCCAAAGAGTATATATGCCACGCTTTGTCCTACACCTAGCACAGCTCCAAACAGTATATATGCCACGAATTGTCCCACACCAACCAGAGCTCCAAACAGTAGATATGCCACTCTTTGTCCCACACGTAGCAGAGCTCCTAACAGTATATATGCCTCGCTTTGTCCTACACCTAGCACAGCTCCAAACAGTATATATGCCACGCTTTGCCCCACACCTAGCAGAGCTCCAAAGAGTATATTTTCGACGCTTTGTCCCACAAGTAGCAGAGCTCCAAAGAGTATATATGCCACACTTTGTCCCACACCTAGCTGAGCTCCAAAGAGTGTATATGCCACGCTTTGTACTACGCCTAGCACAGCTGCAAAGAGTATATATGCCACGCTTTGTCCAACACCTAGCAGAGCTCCAAACAGTATATATGGCACGATTTGTCCCCCTCCTAGCAGAGCTCCAAAGAGTATATATGCCACGCTTTGTCCTACACCTAGCAGAGCTCCAAACTGTATATATGCCACGCTTTGTCCCACACCTAGCAGAGCTCCAAAGAGTATATATCCCACGCTTTGTCCTACACCTAGGACAGCTCCAAACAGTATATATGCCACGCTTTGTCCCACACCTACCAGAGCTCCAAACAGTAGATATGCCACTCTTTGGGCCACACGTAGCAGAGCTCCTAACTGTATATATGCCACGCTTTGTCCTAAACCTAGCACAGCTCCAAACAGTATATATGCCACGCTTTGTCCCACACCTAGCGGAGCTCCAAAGAGTATATATGCCACAATATGTCACACACCTAGCTGACCTCCAAAGAGTATATATGCCACGCTTTCTCCCACAACTAGCACAGCTCCAAAATGTATATATGCCACCCTTTGTCCCACACCTAGCAGAGCTCCTAAGAGTATATATGCCACGCTTTGTCGTACACCTAGCAAAGCTCCAAACACTATATATGCCACGCTTTGCCCCACACCTAGCAGAGCTCCAATCAGTATATATGCCACGCTTTGTCCCACACCTAGCAGAGCTCCAAACAGTATATATGCCACGCATTCCCCTACTCCTAGCAGAGATCCAAAGGGTATATATGGCACGCTTTGTTTCTCAGCTAGCAGAGCTTCAAAGAGTACATATGCCACGCTTTGTCCGACACCTAGCTGAGCTCCAAATTGTATATATGCCACACTTTGCCCTACACCTAGCAAAGCTCCAAACAGTATATACGCCACACTTCGCCCTACACCTAGCAGAGCTCCAAACAGTATATATGCCACGCATTCCCCTGCACCTAGAAGAGATCCAAAGAGTATATATGCCACGCTTTGTTTCTCAGCTAGCAGAGCTCCTAAGAGTATATATGCCACGCTTTGTCCTACACCTAGCAGAGCTCCAAACAGTATATATGCCACGCCTTCCCGTACACCTAGCAGAGATCCAAAGAGTATATATGCCACGCTTTGTCCCACACCTAGCAGAGGTCCAAAGTGTATATATGCCACGCTTTGTCCCACACCTAGCAGAGCTCCAAACAGTATATATGCCACGCTTTCCCCTACACCTAGCAGAGATACAAAGAGTATATATGCCACGCTTTGTTTCTCTGCTAGCAGCGCTCCAAGAGTATATTTGCCACGCTTTGTCCGATACCTAGCGGAGCTCCAAACTGTATATATACCACGCTTTGTCCCACACCGAGCAGAGCTCCAAAGTGTATACATGCCACGCTTTGTCCGACACCTAGCAGAGCTCCAAAGTGTATATATGCCATGCTTTGTCCGACAACTAGCAGACTTCCAAAGAGTATATATGCCACTCTTTGACCCACACCTAGCAGAGCTCCAAACAGTATATATGCCACGCTTTGTCCCACACCTAGCAGAGCTCCAAACAGTATATATGCCACGATTTGTCCCACACCTAGCAGATCTCCAAACAGTATATATGCCACGCTTTGTTTCACACCTAGCAGAGCTTCAAAGTGTATGTATGCCACGTTTTGTCCCACACCTAGCAGTGCTTCAAAGAGTACATATGCCACGCTCTGTCCTACACCTAGCACAGCTCCAATCAATATATATGCCACGCTTTGTCGCACACCTAGCAGAGCTCGAAAGAGTATATAAGTCACGCTTTGTCCCACACCTACCAGAGCTCCAAACAGTAGATATGCCACTCTTTGTCCCACACGTAGCAGAGCTGCTAACAGTATATATGCCACGCTTTGTCGGACACCTAGCAAAGCTCCAAACAGTATATATGCCACGCTTTGCCCCACACCTAGCAGAGCTCCAAAGAGTATATATGCCACGCATTGTCCTACACCTAGCAGAGCTCCAGAGAGTATATATGCCACGCTTTCCCCTACACCTAGCAGAGATCCAAAGAGTATATATGCCACGCTTTGTCCCACACCTACCAGAGGTCCAAAGTGTATATATGCCACGCTTTGTCCCACACCTAGCAGAGCTCCAAACAGTATATATGCCACGCTTTCCCCTACACCTGGCAGAGATCCAAAGAGTATATATGCCATGCTTGGTCCGATACCTAGCGGAGCTCCAAACTGTTTATATACCACGCTTTGTCCCACACCGAGCAGAGCTCCAAACAGTATACATGCCACGATTTGTCCGACACCTAGCAGAGCCCAAAGTGTATATATGCCATGCTTTGTCCCACACCTAGCAGAGCTCCCAAGAGTATATATGCCATGCTTTGTCCGACACCTAGCAGACCTCCAAAGAGTATATATGCCACGCTTTGACCCACACGTAGCAGAGCTCCAAACAGTATATATGCCACGCTTTGTCCTACACCTAGCAGAGCTCCAAACAGTATATATGCCACGCTTTGTCCCACACCAAGCGGAGCTCCAAATAGTATATATGCCACACTTTGTCCTACACCGAGCTAAGCTCCAAAGAGTGTATATGCCACACTTTGTCCCCCACCTAGCAGAGCTCGAAAGAGTATATATGCCACGCTTTGTCCCCCACCTAGCAGAGCTCCAAAGAGTATATATGCCACGCTTTGTCCCACACCTAGCAGAGCTCCAAGGATTATATATGACGCGCTTTGTCCCACACCTAGCAGAGCTCCAAAGAGTATATATGCCACGCTTTGTCCTACACCTAGCTGAGCTCTAAACAGCATATATGCCACGCTTTGTCCCACACCTAGCAGAGCTCCAAACAGTATATATGCCACGCTTTGTCCCACACGTAGCAGATCTCCAAACAGTATATATGCCTCGCTTTGTCCCACACCAAGCAGAGTTCCAAAGAGTATATATCCCACGCTTTGTCCCACACCTAGCAGAGCTCCAAAGAGTATATATGCCACGCTTTGTCGGACACCGAGCAGAGCTCCAAACAGTATATATGCCACGCTTTGCCCCACACCTAGCAGAGCTCCAAAGAGTATATATGCCACTCTTTGTCGGACACCTAGCAAAGTTCCAAACAGTATATATGCCACGCTTTGCCCCACACCTAGCAGAGCTCCAAACAGTATATATTCCACGCTTTGTCCGACACCTAGTAGAGCTCCAAACTGTATATATGCCACGCTTTGTCCCTCACCGAGCATAGCTCCAAAGAGTATATATGCCACGCTTTGTCCGACACCTAGCAGAGCTCCAAGGTGTATATATGCCACGCTTTGTCCCACACCTAGCAGAGTTCCCAAGAGTATATATGCCACGCTTTGTCCCACACCTAGCAGAGCTCCAAAGAGTATATATGCCACACTTTGCCCTACACCTAGAAAAGCTCCAAACAGTATATATGCCACGCTTTGTCCCTCACCAAGCAGAGCTCCAAAGAGTATATATCCCACACTTTGTCCGACACCTAGCTGAGCTCCAAAGAGTATATATGCCACGCTTTGTCGGACACCTAGCAAAGCTCCAAATAGTATATATGCGACGCTTTGCCCCACACCTAGCAGAGCTCCAAAGAGTATATATGCTACGCTTTGTCCCACACCTAGCAGAGCTCCAAAGTGTATATATGTCACGCTTTGTCCTACACCTAGCAGAGCTCCAAAGAGTATATATGCCACGCTTTGTCGGACACCTAGCAAAGCTCCAAATAGTATATATGCTACGCTTTGCCCCACACCTAGCAGAGCTCCAAAGAGTATATATGCCACGCTTTGTCCCACACCTAGCAGAGCTCCAAAGAGTATATATGCTACGCTTTGTCCCACACCTAGCAGAGCTCCAAAGTGTATATATGTCACGCTTTGTCCTACACCTAGCAGAGCTCCAAACAGGATATATGCCACGCTTTGTCCCACACCTAGCAGAGCTCCAAAGTGTATATATGCCACGGTTTGTCCCACACCTAGCAGACCTCCAAAGAATATATATGCCACGCTTTTTCGGACACCTAGCAAAGCTCCAAATAGTATATATGCGACGCTTTGCCCGACACCTAGCCGAGCTCCAAAGAGTATATATGCCACGCTTTGTCCCACACCTAGCAGAGCTCCAAAGAGTATATATGCTACGCTTTGTCCCACACCTAGCAGAGCTCCAAAGTGTATATATGTCACGCTTTGTCCTACACCTAGCAGAGCTCCAAACAGGATATATGCCACGCTTTGTCCCACACCTAGCAGAGCTCCAAAGTGTATATATGCCACGGTTTGTCCCACACCTAGCAGAGCTCCAAACAGTATATATGCCACGCTTTGTTTCACACCTAGCAGAGCTCCAAAGAGTATATGTGCCACGCTTTGTCCCACACCTAGCAGTGCTCCAAAGAGTATATATGCCACGCTTTGTCCTACACCTAGCACAGCTCCAAAGAGTATATATTCCACGCTTTGATTCACACCTAGCAGAGCTCCAAAGAGTATATTTGCCATGCTTTATCCCACACCTAGCAGAGCTCCAAAGAGTATATTTGCCATGCTTTATCCCACAACTAGCAGAGCTGCAAAGGGTATATATGCCATGCTTTGTCCCACACCTAGCAGAGCTCCAAACCGTATATATGTCATGCTTTGTCCCACACTTAGAGATCTCCAAACGTCATATATGCCACGCTTTGTCTCACACCTACCAGAGCTCCAAACACTATATATGCCACGCTTTGTACTACGCCTAGCAGAGCTCTAAAGAGTATATATGCCACGCTTTGTCGGATACCTAGAAAAGCTCCAAAAAGTATATATGCCACGCTTTGTCCCACAACTAGCAGAGCTCCAAACAGTATATATGCCACGCTTTGTCCCACACCTAGCAGAGCTCCAAACAGTATATATGCCACGCTTTGTCCCGCACCTAGCAGTGTTCCAAAGTGTATATATGCCACGATTTGTCCCACACCAAGCAGAGCTCTAAAGAGTATATATGCCACACTTTGTCCCACACCAAGCAGAGCTCCGAACAGTATATATGCCACGCTTTGTCCTACACCTAGCACAGCTCCAAAGTGTATATATGCCACGCTTTTTCCCACACCTAGCAGAGCTCCAAAGAGTATATATGCCACGCTTTGTCCCACACCTAGTAGTGCTCCAAAGAGTATATATGCCATGCTTTGCCCTACACCTAGCAGAGCTACAAGCAGTGCATATGCCACGCTTTGTTTCTCAGCTAGCAAAGCTCCAAAGAGTATATATGCCACGCTTTGTCCTACACCTAGCACAGCTCCAAACAGTATATATGCCACGCTTTGTCTCACACCTACCGGAGCTCCAAACAGTAGATATGCCACGCTTTGTCCCACACGTAGCAGAGTTCCTAACAGTATATATGCCACGCTTTGTCCTACACCTAGCACAGCTCCAAACAGTATATATGCCACGCTTTGTCCCACACCCAGCAGAGCTCCAAAGAGTATATATGCCACAATATGTCCCACACCTAGCTGACCTCCAAAGAGTATATATGCCACGCTTTGTCCCACACCTAGCACAGCTCCAAAGTGTATATATGCCACCCATTGTCCCACACCTAGCAGAGCTCCAAAGAGTATATAGGCCACGCTTTGTCCTACTCCTAGAACAGCTCCAAACAGTATATATGCCACTCTTTGTCTCACACCTACCGGAGCTCCAAACAGTAGATATGCCACGCTTTGTCCCACACGTAGCAGAGCTCCTAACAGTATATATGCCACGCTTTGTCCTACACCTAGCACAGCTCCAAACAGTATATATGCCACGCTTTGTCCCACACCCAGGAGAGCTCCAAAGAGTATATATGCCACAATATGTCCCACACCTAGCTGACCTCCAAAGAGTATATATGCCACGCTTTGTCCCACACTTAGCACAGCTCCAAAGTGTATATATGCCACCCTTTGTCCCACACCTAGCAGAGCTCCAAAGATTATATATGCCACGCATTGTCCGACACCTAGCAGAGCTTCAAACTGTATATATGCCACGCTTTGTCCAACACCTAGCATAGCTCCCAAGAGTATATATGCCACGCTTTGTCCGACACCTAGCAGAGCTCCAAAGAGTATATATGCCACACTTTGCCCTACACCTAGCCAAGCCTCAAACAGTATATACGCCACGCTTTGCCCGACATCTAGCAAAGATCCAAAGTGTATATATGCCACACTTTATCCCACACCGAGCAGAGCTTCAAAGAGCATATATGCCACTCTTTGTCGGACACCTAGCACAGCTCCAAACAGTATATATGCCACGCTTTGCCCCACACCTAGCAGAGCTCCCAACAGTATATATACCACGCTTTGTCCGACACCTAGTAGAGCTCCAAACTGTATATATGCCACGCTTTGTCCCTCACCGAGCATAGCTCCAAAGAGTATATATGCCACGCTTTGTCCCACACCTACCAGAGCTCCAAAGGGTATATATGCCACCCTTTGCCCTACACCTAGCAAAGCTCCAAACAGTATATATGCCACGCTTTGTCCCTCACCAAGCAGAGCTCCAAAGAGTATATATGCCACACTTTGTCCCACACCTAGCTGAGCTCCAAAGAGTGTATATGCCACGCTTTGTACTACGCCTAGCACAGCTCCAAGGAGTATATATGCCACGCTTTGTCCCACACCTAGCAGACCTCTAAAGAGTATATATGCCACGCTTTGTCAGACACCTAGCAAAGCTCCAAACAGTATATATGCGACGCTTTCCCCCACACCTAGCCGAGCTCCAAAGAGTATATATGCTACGCTTTTTCCCACACCTAGCAGAGCTCCAAAGTGTATATATGTCACGCTTTGTCCTACAGCAAGCAGAGCTCCAAACAGGATATATGCCACGCTTTGTCCCACACCTAGCAGAGCTCCAAAGTGTATTTATGCCACGGTTTGTCCCAACCTAGCAGAGCTCCAAACAGTATATATGCCACGCTTTGCCCTACACGTAGCACAGCTA
Source organism: Lemur catta (assembly GCF_020740605.2). NCBI lineage: Eukaryota > Metazoa > Chordata > Mammalia > Primates > Lemuridae > Lemur > Lemur catta. The sequence goes on along the minus strand of NC_059148.1, from coordinate 33,349,457 downwards.
TAAACAGTACATATGCCACGCTTTGTTTCACACCTAGCAGAGCTCCAAGGAGTATATGTGCCACGCTTTGTCCCACACCTAGCAGTGCTCCAAAGAGTATATATGCCACGCTTTGTGCCACACCTAGCAGAGCTCCAAAGAGTATATATGCTACGCTTTTTCCCACACCTAGCAGAGCTCCAAAGTGTATATATGTCACGCTTTGTCCTACAGCAAGCAGAGCTCCAAACAGGATATATGCCACGCTTTGTCCCACACGTAGCAGAGCTCCAAAGTGTATTTATGCCACGGTTTGTCCCAACCTAGCAGAGCTCCAAACAGTATATATGCCACGCTTTGCCCTACACGTAGCACAGCTATAAACAGTACATATGCCACGCTTTGTTTCACACCTAGCAGAGCTCCAAGGAGTATATGTGCCACGCTTTGTCCCACACCTAGCAGTGCTCCAAAGAGTATATATGCCACGCTTTGTCCTACACCTAGCGCAGCTCCAAAGGGTATATATGCCACGCTTTGATTCACACCTAGCAGAGCTCCAAAGTGTATATTTGCCACGCTTTGTCGGATACCTAGAAAAGCTCCAAAAAGTATATATACCACGCTTTGTCCCACACCTAGCAGAGCTCCAAACAGTATATATACCTCGCTTTGTCGAACACCTAGCGAAGCTCCAAACAAAGTATATGCCACGCTTTCTCCTACACGTAGCAGAGATCGAAAGAGTATATATGCCACGCTTTGTTTCTCAGCTACCAGAGCTCCAAAGTGTATATATGCCACGCTTTGTCCGATACCTAGCAGAGCTTAAAAGTGTATATATGCCACGCTTTGTCCCACACCTAGCAGTGCTCCAAAGAGTATGTATGCCACGCTTTGTCCTACACCTAGCACTGCTACAAGCAGTGCATATGCCACGCTTTGTTTCTCAGCTAGCAGAGCTCCAAAGAGTATATATGCCACGCTTTGTCCTACACCTAGCAGAGCTCCAAACTGTATATATGCCACGCTTTGTCCCACACCAAGCAGAACTCCAAAGAGTATATGTGCCACACTTTGTCCCACACCTAGCTAAGCTCCAAAGAGTGTATATGCAACGCTTTGTACTACGCCTAGCAGAGCTTCAAAGAGTACATATGCCACGCTTTGTCAGACACCTAGCAGAGCTCCAAAGTGTATATATGCCACGCTTTGTCCCACACCTAGCAGAGCTCCCAAGAGTATATATGCCATGCTTTGTCCGACACCTAGCAGACTTCCAAAGAGTATATATGCCACGCTTTGACCCACACCTAGCAGAGCTCCAAACAGTATATATGCCACCCTTTGTCCCACACCTAGCAGAGCTCCAAACAGTATATATGCCACGATTTGTCCCACACCTAGCAGATCTCCAAACAGTATATATGCCACGCTTTGTTTCACACCTAGCAGAGCTTCAAAGTGTATGTATGCCACGTTTTGTCCCACACCTAGCAGTGCTTCAAAGAGTACATATGCCACGCTCTGTCCTACACCTAGCACAGCTCCAATCAATATATATGCCACGCTTTGTCGCACACCTAGCAGAGCTCGAAAGAGTATATAAGTCACGCTTTGTCCCACACCTACCAGAGCTCCAAACAGTAGATATGCCACTCTTTGTCCCACACGTAGCAGAGCTGCTAACAGTATATATGCCACGCTTTGTCGGACACCTAGCAAAGCTCCAAACAGTATATATGCCACGCTTTGCCCCACACCTAGCAGAGCTCCAAAGAGTATGTATGCCACTCTTTGTCGGACACCTAGCAAAGCTCCAAACAGTAGATATGCCACTCTTTGTCCCACACGTAGCAGAGCTCCAAACAGTATATATGCCACGCTTGGTCCCACACCTACCAGAGCTCCAAAGACTATATATGGCACGCTTTGTCCTACACCTAGCAGAGCTCCAAAGAGTATATATGCCACGTTTTGTCCTACACCTAGCAGAGCTCTAAACTGTATATATGTCACGCTTTGTCCCACACCTAGCAGAGCTCCAAAGAGTATATATGCCACGTTTTGTCCTACACCTAGCACAGCTCCAAACAGTATATATGCCACGCTTTGTCCCACACCAAGCAGAGCTCCAAAGAGCATATATGCCACAATATGTTCCACACCTAGCTGACCTCCAAAGAGTATATATGCCACAATATGTTCCACACCTAGCTGACCTCCAAAGAGTATACATGCCACGCTTTGTCCCACACCAAGCAAAGCTCCAAAGTGTATATATGCCACCCTTTGTCCCACACCTAGCAGAGCTCCAAAGAGTATATATGCCACGCTTTGTCCGACACCTAGCAGAGCTCCAAAGAGTATATATGCCACGCTTTGCCCTACACCTAGCCAAGCCTCAAACAGTATATACGCCACGCTTTGCCTTACACCTAGCAAAGATCCAAAGTGTATATATGCCACACTTTATCCCACACCGAGGAGAGCTCCAAAGTGTATATATGCCACGCTTTCATTCACACCTAGGAGAGCTCCAAAGAGTATATGTGCCACGCTTTGTCCCACACTTAGCAGAGCTCCAAACAGTATATATGCCACGATTTGTCCCACACCAAGCAGAGCTCCAAAGAGTATATATGTCACACTTTGTCCCCCACCTAGCTGAGGTCCAAAGAGTGTATATGCCACGCTTTGTACTGAGCCTAGCACAGCTCCAAAGAGTATATTTGCCACGCTTTGTCCTACACCTAGCAGAGCTCCAAAGAGTATATATGCCACGCTTTGTCCCACACCTAGCAGAGTTCCAAAGTGTATATATGCCACGCTTTGTCCTACACCTAGCAGAGCTCCAAACAGTATATATGCCACGCTTTGTCCCACACGTAGCAGAGGTCCAAAGTGTATATATGCCACGCTTTCCCCTACACCTCGCAGCGCTCCAAACAGTTTATATGCCGCGCTTTGTCCCACACCTAGCAGAGGTCCAAAGTGTATATATGCCACGCTTTCCCCTACACCTCGCAGCGCTCCAAACAGTATATTTGCCACGGTTTGTCCCACACCCAGCAGAGTACCTAACAGTATATATGCCATTCCTTGTCCCACACCTAGCAGAGCTCCAAACAGTATATATGCCGTGCTTTGTTTCACACCTAGCAGAGCCTCAAAGTGTATATATGCCACGCTTTGTCCCACACCTAGCAGTGCTCCAAAGAGTATATATGCCACGCTTTGTCGTACACCTAGCAGAGCTCGAAAGAGTATATAAGTCTCGCTTTGTCCCACATCTAACAGAGTTCCAAACAGTATATATGCCACGCTTTGTCCGACACCTACCAGAGATCCAAACAGTATATATACCATGCTTTGTCCCACACCTAGCAGAGCTCCAAACAGTATATATGCCACGCTTTGCCCTACACCTAGCAGAGATCCAAAGAGTATATATGCCACGCTTTGTCCCACACCTACCAGAGGTCCAAAGTGTATATATGCCACGCTTTGTCCCACACCTAGCAGAGCTCCAAACAGTATATATGCCACGCTTTCCCCTACACCTGGCAGAGATCGAAAGAGTGTATATGCCATGCTTGGTCCGATACCTAGCGGAGCTCCAAACTGTTTATATACCACACTTTGTCCCACACCGAGCAGAGCTCCAAACAGTATACATGCCACGATTTGTCCGACACCTAGCAGAGCCCAAAGTGTATATATGCCACGCTTTGTCCCACACCTAGCAGAGCTCCCAAGAGTATATATGCCATGCTTTGTCCGACACCTAGCAGACCTCCAAAGAGTATATATGCCACGCTTTGACCCACACCTAGCAGAGCTCCAAACAGTATATATGCCACGCTTTGTCCTACACCTAGCAGAGCTCCAAACAGTATATATGCCACGCTTTGTCCCACACCAAGGGGAGCTCCAAATAGTATATATGCCACACTTTGTCCTACACCGAGCTAAGCTCCAAAGAGTGTATATGCCACACTTTGTCCCCCACCTAGCAGAGCTCGAAAGAGTATATATGCCACGCTTTGTCCCCCACCTAGCAGAGCTCCAAAGAGTATATATGCCACGCTTTGTCCCACACCTAGCAGAGCTCCAAGGATTATATATGACGCGCTTTGTCCCACACCTAGCAGAGCTCCAAAGAGTATATATGCCACGCTTTGTCCTACACCTAGCTGAGCTCTAAACAGCATATATGCCACGCTTTGTCCCACACCTAGCTGAGCTCCAAAGAGTGTATATGCCACGCTTTGTACTACGCCTAGCACAGCTACAAGGAGTATATATGCCACGCTTTGTCGGACACCTAGCAAAGCTCCAAAAAGTATATATGCAACGCTTTGCCCCACACCTAGCCGAGCTCCAAAGAGTATGTATGCCACGCTTTGTCCCACACCTAGCAGAGCTCCAAAGAGTATATATGCTACGCTTTGTCCCACACCTAGCAGAGCTCCAAAGTGTATATATGTCACGCTTTGTCCTACACCTAGCAGAGCTCCAAACAGGATATATGCCACGCTTTGTCCCACACCTAGCAGAGCTCCAAAGTGTATATATGCCACGCTTTGTCCCACACCTAGCAGAGCTCCCAAGAGTATATATGCCATGCTTTGTCCGACACCTAGCAGACCTCCAAAGAGTATATATGCCACGCTTTGACCCACACCTAGCAGATCTCCAAACAGTATATATGCCTCGCTTTGTCCCACACCAAGCAGAGTTCCAAAGAGTATATATCCCACGCTTTGTCCCACACCTAGCAGAGCTCCAAAGAGTATATATGCCACGCTTTGTCGGACACCGAGCAGAGCTCCAAACAGTATATATGCCACGCTTTGCCCCACACCTAGCAGAGCTCCAAAGAGTATATATGCCACTCTTTGTCGGACACCTAGCAAAGCTCCAAACAGTATATATGCCACGCTTTGCCCCACACCTAGCAGAGCTCCAAACAGTATATATGCCACGCTTTTTCCGACACCTAGTAGAGCTCCAAACTGTATATATGCCACGCTTTGTCCCTCACCGAGCATAGCTCCAAAGAGTATATATGCCACGCTTTGTCCGACACCTAGCAGAGCTCCAAGGTGTATATATGCCACGCTTTGTCCCACACCTAGCAGAGCTCCCAGGAGTATATATGCCACGCTTTGTCCCACACCTAGCAGAGCTCCAAAGAGTATATATGCCACACTTTGCCCTACACCTAGAAAAGCTCCAAACAGTATATATGCCACGCTTTGTCCCTCACCAAGCAGAGCTCCAAAGAGTATATATCCCACACTTTGTCCGACACCTGGCTGAGCTCCAAAGAGTATATATGCCACGCTTTGTCGGACACCTAGCAAAGCTCCAAATAGTATATATGGGACGCTTTGCCCCACACCTAGCAGAGCTCCAAAGAGTATATATGCTACGCTTTGTCCCACACCTAGCAGAGCTCCAAAGTGTATATATGTCACGCTTTGTCCTACACCTAGCAGAGCTCCAAAGAGTATATATGCCACGCTTTGTCGGACACCTAGCAAAGCTCCAAATAGTATATATGCTACGCTTTGCCCCACACCTAGCAGAGCTCCAAAGAGTATATATGCCACGCTTTGTCCCACACGTAGCAGAGCTCCAAAGAGTATATATGCTACGCTTTGTCCCACACCTAGCAGAGCTCCAAAGTGTATATATGTCACGCTTTGTCCTACACCTAGCAGAGCTCCAAACAGGATATATGCCACGCTTTGTCCCACACCTAGCAGAGCTCCAAAGTGTATATATGCCACGGTTTGTCACACACCTAGCAGACCTCCAAAGAGTATATATGCCACGCTTTGTCGGACACCTAGCAAAGCTCCAAATAGTATATATGCGACGCTTTGCCCGACACCTAGCCGAGCTCCAAAGAGTATATATGCCACGCTTTGTCCCACACCTAGCAGAGCTCCAAACAGTATATATGCCGTGCTTTGTTTCACACCTAGCAGAGCCTCAAAGTGTATATATGCCACGCTTTGTCCCACACCTAGCAGTGCTCCAAAGAGTATATATGCCACGCTTTGTCGTACACCTAGCACAGCTTCAAACTGCATATATGCCACGCTTTGTCCCACACCTAGCAGAGCTCGAAAGAGTATATAAGTCTCGCTTTGTCCCACACCTAACAGAGCTCCAAACACTATATGTGCCACGCATTGTCCTACACCTAGCAGAGCTCCAAACAGTATATATGCCACGCTTTGCCCTACACCTAGCAGAGTTCCAAAGAGTATATATGCCACGCTTTGTCCCACACCTACCAGAGGTCCAAACTGTATATATGCCACGCTTTGTCCCACACCTAGCAGAGCTCCAAACAGTATATATGCCACGCTTTCCCCTACACCTGGCAGAGATCCAAAGAGTATATATGCCATGCTTGGTCCGATACCTAGCGGAGCTCCAAACTGTTTATATACCACGCTTTGTCCCACACCGAGCAGAGCTCCAAAGAGTATACATGCCACGATTTGTCCGACACCTAGCAGAGCTCCAAAGTGTATATATGCCACGCTTTGTCCCACACCTAGCAGAGCTCCCAAGAGTATATATGCCATGCTTTGTCCGACACCTAGCAGACCTCCTAAGAGTATATATGCCACGCTTTGACCCACACCTAGCAGAGCTCCAAACAGTATATATGCCACGCTTTGTCCTACACCTAGCAGAGCTCCAAACAGTATATATGCCACGCTTTGTCCCACACCAAGCGGAGCTCCAAATAGTATATATGCCACACTTTGTCCCACACCTAGCTGAGCTCCAAATTGTGTATATGCCACGCTTTGTACTACGCCTAGCACGGCTCCAAAGAGTATATATTTCACGATTTGTCCCACACGTAGCAGAGCTCCAAAGAGTATATATGCCACACTTTGTCCCACACCTAGCTGAGCTCCAAAGAGTATATATGCCACGCTTTCTATTATGCCTTGCACAGCTCCAAAGGGTATATATGCCACGTTTTGTCCCCCACCTAGCAGAGCTCCAAAGAGTATATATGCCACGCTTTGTCCCACACCCAGCAGAGCTCCAAAGAGTATATATGTCACGCTTTGTCCTACACCTAGCAGAGCTCTAAACAGCATATATGCCACGCTTTGTCCCACACGTAGCAGAGCTCCCACGAGTATATATGCCACGCTTTGTGCCACACCTAGCAGAGCTCCAAAGAGTATATATGCCACACTTTGCCCTACACCTAGCAAAGCTCCAAACAGTATATATGCTACGCTTTGTCCCTCACCAAGCAGAGCTCCAAAGAGTATATATGCCACACTTTGTCCCACACCTAGCTGAGCTCCAAAGAGTGTATATGCCACGCTTTGTACTACGCCTAGCACAGCTACAAGGAGTATATATGCCACGCTTTGTCGGACACCTAGCAAAGCTCCAAAAAGTATATATGCAACGCTTTGCCCCACACCTAGCCGAGCTCCAAAGAGTATGTATGCCACGCTTTGTCCCACACCTAGCAGAGCTCCAAAGAGTATATATGCTACGCTTTGTCCCACACCTAGCAGAGCTCCAAAGTGTATATATGTCACGCTTTGTCCTACACCTAGCAGAGCTCCAAACAGGATATATGCCACGCTTTGTCCCACACCTAGCAGAGCTCCAAAGTGTATATATGCCACGGTTTGTCCCACACCTAGCAGAGCTCCAAACAGTATATATGCCACGCTTTGTTTCACACCTAGCAGAGCTCCAAAGGGTATATATGCCACGATATGTCCTACACATAGCACAGCTACAAACAGTACATATGCGACGCTTTGTTTCACACCTAGCAGAGCTCCAAAGAGTATATTTGCCATGCTTTATCCCACACCTAGCAGAGCTCCAAAGAGTATATTTCCCATGCTTTATCCCACACCTAGCAGAGCTCCAAAGGGTATATATGCCATGCTTTGTCCCACACCTAGCAGAGCTCCAAAGCGTATATATGTCATGCTTTGTCCAACACTTAGAGATCTCCAAACGGCAAATATGCCACGCTTTCTCTCACAACTACCAGAGCTTCAAACAGTATATATGCCACGCTTTGTCCCACACCTAGCAGAGCTCCAAACAGTATATATGCCACGCTTTGTCCTACACCTAGCAGAGCTCCAAACAGCATATATGCCACGCATTGTCCCACACCAAGCAGAGCTCCAAAGAGTATATATGCCACACTTTGTCCCACACCTAGCTGAGCTCCAAAGAGTGTATATGCCACGCTTTGTAGTACGCCTAGCGGAGCTCCAAAGAGTATATATGTCACGCTTTGTCGGATACCTAGAAAAGCTCCAAAAAGTATATATGCCACGCTTTGTCCCACAACTAGCAGAGCTCCAAAATGTATATATGCCACGCTTTGTCCCACACCTAGCAGAGCTCGAAACAGTATATATGCCGTGCTTTCTTTCACACCTAGCAGAGCTTCAAAGTGTATATATGCGAAGCTTTGTCCCGCACCTAACAGTGTTCCAAAGTGTATATATGCCACGCTTTGTCCCACACCAAGCAGAGCTCTAAAGAGTATATATGCCACACATTGTCCCACACCTAGCTGACCTCCAAAGAGTATATATGCCACGCTTTGTCCTACACCTAGCACAGCTCCAAAGTGTATATATGCCACGCTTTTTTCCACACCTAGCAGAGCTCCAAAGAGTATATATGCCACGCTTTCTCCTACACCTAGCAGAGATTGAAAGAGTATATATGCCACGCTTTGTTTCTCAGCTAGCAGAGCTCCAAAGAGTATATATGCCACGCTTTGTCCGATACCTAGCAGAGCTTCAAAGTGTATATATGCGACGCTTTGTCCCACACCTAGCAGTGCTCCAAAGAGTATATATGCCACGCTTTGTCCTACACCTAGCAGAGCTACAAGCAGTGTATATGCCTTGCTTTGTTTCTCAGCTAGCAAAGCTCCAAAGAGTATATATGCCACGCTTTGTCCTACACCTAGCAGAGCTCCAAAGAGTGTATATGCCACACTTTGTCCCACACCTAGCAGAGCTTCAAAGAGAATATATGCCACGCTTTGTCAGACACCTAGCAAAGCTCCAAACAGTATATATGCCAAGCTTTGCCCCACACCTAGCAGAGCTCCAAAGAGTATATATGCCATGGTTTGTCCCACACCTAGCAGAGCTCCAAAGTGTATATATGCCACGCTTTGTCCCACACCTAGCAGAGATCCAAAGAGTATATATGTCACGTTTTGTCCTACAACTAGCAGCGCTCCAAACAGTATATATGCCATGCTTTGTCCTACACCTAGCACAGCTTCAAACAGTATATATGCCACGCTTTGTCCCACACCTAGCAGAGCTCGAAAGAGTATATAAGTCTCGCTTTGTCCCACACTTAACAGAGCTCCAAACAGTATATATGCCACGCTTTGTCCCACACCTACCAGAGCTCCAAACAGTATATATACCATGCTTTGTCCCACACCTAGCAGAGCTCCAAACAGTATATATGCCACGCTTTGATTCACACCTAGCAGAGCTTCTAAGTGTATATATGCCACGCTTTGTCCTACACCTAGCACAGCTGCAATGAATATATATGCCACGCTTTGTCCCACACCTACCAGAGCTCCAAACAGTAGCTATGCCACTCTTTGTCCCACACGTAGCAGAGCTCCTAACAGTATATATGCCACGCTTTGTCCCACACCAAGCAGAGCTCCAAAATATATATATGCCACACTTTGTCCCACACCTAGCTGACCTCTAAAGAGTATATATGCCACGCTTTGTCCTACACCTAGCACAGCTCCAAAGTGTATATATGCCACCCTTTGTCCCACACCTAGCAGAGCTCCAAAGAGTATATATGCCACGCTTTGTCGGACACCTAGCAAAGCTCCAAAGAGTATATATGCCACGCTTTGCCCCACACCTAGCAAAGCTCCAAACAGTATATATGCCACGCTTTGCCCCACACCTAGCAGAGTTCCAAACAGTATATATGCCACGCTTTGTCCCACACCTAGTAGAGCTCCAAACTGTATATATGCCACGCTTTGTCCCACACCTAGCAGAGCTCCCAAGAGTATATATGCCACGCTTTGTCCCACACCTAGCAGAGCTCCAAAGAGTATATATGCCACGCTTTGTCGGACACCTAGCAAAGCTCCAAACAGTATATATGCGACGCTTTGCCCCACACCTAGCCGAGCTCCAAAGAGTATATATGCCACGCTTTATCCCACACCTAGCTGAGCTCCAAAGGGTATATATGCCAGGCTTTCTCCTACAACTAGCACAGCTCCAAAGAGTATATATGCCACGCTTTGTTGGACACTTAGCAGAGCTCCAAAGAGTATATATGCCACGCTTTGCCCTACACCTAGGAGAGCTCAAAACAGTATATATGCCACGCTTTGTCGTACACCTGGCACAGCTACAAACAGTACATATGCCAAGCTTTGTTTCACACCTAGCAGAGCTCCAAAGTGTATATGTGCCACGCTTTGTCCCACACCTAGCAGTCCTCCTAAGAGTATATATGCTAAGCTTTGTCCTACACCTAGCAGAGCTCCAAACAGCATATATGCCACGCTTTGTCCCACATCAAGCAGAGCTCGAAAGAGTATATATGCCACACTTTGTCCCACACCTACCTGAGCTCCAAAGAGTGTATATGCCACGCTTTGTACTAGGCCTAGCACAGCTCCAAAGAGTATGTATGCCACGCATTTTCCCACACCTAGCAGAGCTCCAAAGAGTATATATGCCACGTTTTTTCGGACAACTAGCAAAGCCCCAAACAGTATATATGCTACGCTTTGTCCCACACCTAGCAGAGCTCCAAACAGTATATATGCCCCGCTTTGTCCCACATCTAGCAGAGCTCCAAACAGTATATATGCCACGCTTTTTTTCACACCTAGGAGAGCTCCAAAGACTATATGTGCCACGTTTGTCCCACACCTAGCAGAGCTCCAAAGAGTATATATGCCTCGCATTGTCGGACACGTAGCAAAGCTCCAAACAGTATATATGCCACGCTTTGCCCCAAACCTAGCAGAGCTCCAAAGAGTATATATGCCACGCTTTGTCCTACACCTAGCAAAGCTCCAAACAGTATATATGCCACGCTTTGTCCCACACCAAGCAGAGCTCCAAAGAGTATATATGCCACGCTTTGTCCCACACCTAGCACAGCTCCAAAGTGTATATATGACACCCTTTGTCCCACACCTAGCAGAGCTCCAAAGAGTATATATGCCACGCTTTGTCCGACACCTAGCAGAGCTCCAAACTGTATATATGCCACGCTTTGTCCAACACCTAGCAGAGCTCCCAAGAGTATATATGCCACGCTTTGTCCGACACCTAGCAGAGCTCCAAAGAGTATATATGCCACACTTTGCCCTACACCTAGCCAAGCCTCAAACAGTATATACGCCACGCTTTGCCCTACACCTAGGAAAGATCCAAAGTGTATATATGCCACACATTATGCCACACCGAGCAGAGCTCCAAAGAGTATATATGCCACGCTTTGTCCTACACCTAGCACAGCTCCAAAGTGTATATATGATACCCTTTGTCCCACACCTAGCAGAGCTCCAAAGAGTATATATGCCACGCTTTGTCGGACACCTAGCAAAGCTCCAAACAGTATATATGCCACGCTTTGCCCCACACCTAGCAGAGCTCCAAAGAGTATATATGCCACTCTTTGTCGGACAGCTAGCAAAGCTCCAAACAGTATATATGCCACGCTTTGCCCCACACCTAGAAGAGCTCCCAACAGTATATATGCCACGGTTTGTCCGACACCTAGTATAGCTCCAAACTGTATATATGCCACGCTTTGTCCCTCACCGAGCATAGCTCCAAAGAGTATATATGCCACGCTTTGTCCGACACCTAGCAGAGCTCCAAGGTGTATATATGCCACGCTTTGTCCCACACCTAGCAGAGCTCCCAAGAGTATATATGCCACGATTTGTCCCCACACCTAGCAGAGCTCCAAAGAGTATATATGCCACACTTTGTCCCACACGTAGCTGAGCTCCAAAGAGTGTATATGCCACGCTTTGTACTACGCCTAGCACAGCTCCAAGGAGTATATATGCCACGCTTTGTCCCACACCTAGCAGACCTAAAAAGAGTATATATGCCACGCTTTGTCGGACACCTAGCAAAGCTCCAAACAGTATATATGCGACGCTTTGCCCCACACCTAGCCGAGCTCCAAAGAGTATATATGGCACGCTTTGTCCCACACCTAGCAGAGCTCCAAAGAGTATATATGCTACGATTTGTCCCACACCTAGCATTGCTCCAAAGTGTATATATGCCACGCTTTGTCCTACACCTAGCACAGCTGCAATCAATATATATGCCATGCTTTGTCCCACACCTACCAGAGCTCCAAACAGTAGCTATGCCACTCTTTGTCCCACACGTAGCAGAGCTAGTAACAGTATATATGCCACGCTTTGTCCCACACCAAGCAGAGCTCCAAAATGTATATATGCCACATTTTGTCCCACACCTAGCTGACCTCTAAAGAGTATATATGCCACGCTTTGTCCTAGACCTAGCACAGCTCCAAAGTGTATATATGCCACCCTTCTTCCCACACCTAGCAGAGCTCCAAAGAGTATATATGCCACGCTTTGTCGGACACCTAGCAAAGCTCCAAAGTGTATATATGCGACGCTTTGCCCCACACCTAGCAGAGCTCCAAAGAGTATATATGCCACGCTTTATCCCACACCTAGCTGAGCTCCAAAGGGTATATATGCCAGGCTTTCTCCTACACCTAGCAGAGCTCCAAACAGTATATATGTCACGCTTTGTCCTACACCTAGCAGAACTCTAAACAGCATATATGCCACGCTTTGTCTCACACCTAGCAGAGCTCCAAACAGTATATATGCCACGCTATCTCCCATACCTAGCAGATATCCACACAGTATATATCCCTCGCTTTGTCCCACACCAAGCAGAGCTCCAAAGAGTATGTATGCCACGCTTTGTCCTACACCTAGCACAGCTCCAAAGTGTATATATGCCACCCTTTGTCCCACACCTAGCAGATCTCCAAAGATTATATATGCCACACTTTGTCCGACACCTAGCAGAGCTCCAAACTGTATATATGTCACGCTTTGTCCCACACCTAGCAGAGCTCCAAAGAGTATATATGCCACGCTTTGTCGGACACCTAGCAAAGCTCCAAACAGTATATATGCTACGCTTTGCCCCACACCTAGAAGAGCTCCAAACAGTATATATGCCACGCTTTGTCCGACACCTAGTAGAGCTCCAAACTGTATATATGCCACGCTTTGTCCCTCACCGAGCATAGCTCCAAAGAGTATATATGCCACACTTTGTCCGACACCTAGCAGAGCTCCAAACTGTATATATGTCACGCTTTGTCCCACACCTAGCAGAGCTCCAAAGAGTATATATGCCACGCTTTGTCCTACACCTAGCACAGCTCCAAACAGTATATATGCCATGCTTTGTCCCACACCTACCAGAGCTCCAAACAGTACATATGCCACTCTTTGTCCCACACGTAGCAGAGCTCCTAACAGTATATATGCCTCGCTTTGTCCTACACCTAGCACAGCTCCAAACAGTATATATGCCACGCTTTGTCCCACACCAAGCAGAGCTCCAAAGACTATATATGCCACGCTTTGTCCTACACCTAGCAGAGCTCCAAACTGTATATATGTCACGCTTTGTCCCACACCTAGGAGAGCTCCAAAGAGTATATATGCCACGCTTTGTCCTACACCTAGCACAGCTCCAAACAGTATATATGGCACGCTTTGTCTCACACCTACCAGAGCTCCAAACAGTAGATATGCCACTCTTTGTCCCACACGTAGCAGAGCTCCTAACAGTATATATGCCACGCTTTGTCCTACACCTAGCACAGCTCCAAACAGTATATATGCCACGCTTTGTCCCACACCAAGCAGAGCTCCAAAGAGTATGTATGCCACAATATGTCCCACACCTAGCTGACCTCCAAAGAGTATATATGCCACGCTTTGTCCCACACCTAGCACAGCTCCAAAGTGTATATATGCCACCCTTTTTCCAACACCTAGCAGAGCTCCAAAGAGTATATATGCCACGCTTTGTCCGACACCTAGGAGAGCTCCAAACTGTATATATGCCACGCTTTGGCCCACACCTAGCAGAGCTCCCAAGAGTATATATGCCACGCTTTGTCCGACACCTAGCAGAGCTCCAAAGAGTATATATGCCACACTTTGCCCTACACCTAGCCAAGCCTCAAACAGTATATACGCCACGCTTTGCCTTACACCTAGCAAAGATCCAAAGTGTATATATGCCACACTTTATCCCACACCGAGCAGAGCTCCAAAGTGTATATATGCCACGCTTTGTCCGACACCTAGTAGACCTCCAAAGTGTATATATGCCACGCTTTGTCCCACACCTAGCAGAGCTCCAAACAGTATATATGCCACGCTTTGATTCACACCTAGCAGAGCTTCTAAGTGTATATATGCCACGCTTTGTCCTACACCTAGCACAGCTGCAATGAATATATATGCCACGCTTTGTCCCACACCTACCAGAGCTCCAAACAGTAGCTATGCCACTCTTTGTCCCACACGTAGCAGAGCTCCTAACAGTATATATGCCACGCTTTGTCCCACACCAAGCAGAGCTCCAAAATATATATATGCCACACTTTGTCCCACACCTAGCTGACCTCTAAAGAGTATATATGCCACGCTTTGTCCTACACCTAGCACAGCTCCAAAGTGTATATATGCCACCCTTTGTCCCACACCTAGCAGAGCTCCAAAGAGTATATATGCCACGCTTTGTCGGACACCTAGCAAAGCTCCAAAGAGTATATATGCCACGCTTTGCCCCACACCTAGCAAAGCTCCAAACAGTATATATGCCACGCTTTGCCCCACACCTAGCAGAGTTCCAAACAGTATATATGCCACGCTTTGTCCCACACCTAGTAGAGCTCCAAACTGTATATATGCCACGCTTTGTCCCACACCTAGCAGAGCTCCCAAGAGTATATATGCCACGCTTTGTCCCACACCTAGCAGAGCTCCAAAGAGTATATATGCCACGCTTTGTCGGACACCTAGCAAAGCTCCAAACAGTATATATGCGACGCTTTGCCCCACACCTAGCCGAGCTCCAAAGAGTATATATGCCACGCTTTATCCCACACCTAGCTGAGCTCCAAAGGGTATATATGCCAGGCTTTCTCCTACAACTAGCACAGCTCCAAAGAGTATATATGCCACGCTTTGTTGGACACTTAGCAGAGCTCCAAAGAGTATATATGCCACGCTTTGCCCTACACCTAGGAGAGCTCAAAACAGTATATATGCCACGCTTTGTCGTACACCTGGCACAGCTACAAACAGTACATATGCCAAGCTTTGTTTCACACCTAGCAGAGCTCCAAAGTGTATATGTGCCACGCTTTGTCCCACACCTAGCAGTCCTCCTAAGAGTATATATGCTAAGCTTTGTCCTACACCTAGCAGAGCTCCAAACAGCATATATGCCACGCTTTGTCCCACATCAAGCAGAGCTCGAAAGAGTATATATGCCACACTTTGTCCCACACCTACCTGAGCTCCAAAGAGTGTATATGCCACGCTTTGTACTAGGCCTAGCACAGCTCCAAAGAGTATGTATGCCACGCATTTTCCCACACCTAGCAGAGCTCCAAAGAGTATATATGCCACGTTTTTTCGGACAACTAGCAAAGCCCCAAACAGTATATATGCTACGCTTTGTCCCACACCTAGCAGAGCTCCAAACAGTATATATGCCCCGCTTTGTCCCACATCTAGCAGAGCTCCAAACAGTATATATGCCACGCTTTTTTTCACACCTAGGAGAGCTCCAAAGACTATATGTGCCACGTTTGTCCCACACCTAGCAGAGCTCCAAAGAGTATATATGGCTCGCTTTGTCGGACACGTAGCAAAGCTCCAAACAGTATATATGCCACGCTTTGCCCCAAACCTAGCAGAGCTCCAAAGAGTATATATGCCACGCTTTGTCCTACACCTAGCAAAGCTCCAAACAGTATATATGCCACGCTTTGTCCCACACCAAGCAGAGCTCCAAAGAGTATATATGCCACGCTTTGTCCCACACCTAGCACAGCTCCAAAGTGTATATATGACACCCTTTGTCCCACACCTAGCAGAGCTCCAAAGAGTATATATGCCACGCTTTGTCCGACACCTAGCAGAGCTCCAAACTGTATATATGCCACGCTTTGTCCAACACCTAGCAGAGCTCCCAAGAGTATATATGCCACGCTTTGTCCGACACCTAGCAGAGCTCCAAAGAGTATATATGCCACACTTTGCCCTACACCTAGCCAAGCCTCAAACAGTATATACGCCACGCTTTGCCCTACACCTAGGAAAGATCCAAAGTGTATATATGCCACACATTATGCCACACCGAGCAGAGCTCCAAAGAGTATATATGCCACGCTTTGTCCTACACCTAGCACAGCTCCAAAGTGTATATATGATACCCTTTGTCCCACACCTAGCAGAGCTCCAAAGAGTATATATGCCACGCTTTGTCGGACACCTAGCAAAGCTCCAAACAGTATATATGCCACGCTTTGCCCCACACCTAGCAGAGCTCCAAAGAGTATATATGCCACTCTTTGTCGGACACCTAGCAAAGCTCCAAACAGTATATATGCCACGCTTTGCCGCACACCTAGAAGAGCTCCCAACAGTATATATGCCACGGTTTGTCCGACACCTAGTATAGCTCCAAACTGTATATATGCCACGCTTTGTCCCTCACCGAGCATAGCTCCAAAGAGTATATATGCCACGCTTTGTCCGACACCTAGCAGAGCTCCAAGGTGTATATATGCCACGCTTTGTCCCACACCTAGCAGAGCTCCCAAGAGTATATATGCCACGATTTGTCCCCACACCTAGCAGAGCTCCAAAGAGTATATATGCCACACTTTGTCCCACACGTAGCTGAGCTCCAAAGAGTGTATATGCCACGCTTTGTACTACGCCTAGCACAGCTCCAAGGAGTATATATGCCACGCTTTGTCCCACACCTAGCAGACCTAAAAAGAGTATATATGCCACGCTTTGTCGGACACCTAGCAAAGCTCCAAACAGTATATATGCGACGCTTTGCCCCACACCTAGCCGAGCTCCAAAGAGTATATATGGCACGCTTTGTCCCACACCTAGCAGAGCTCCAAAGAGTATATATGCTACGATTTGTCCCACACCTAGCATAGCTCCAAAGTGTATATATGCCACGCTTTGTCCTACACCTAGCACAGCTGCAATCAATATATATGCCATGCTTTGTCCCACACCTACCAGAGCTCCAAACAGTAGCTATGCCACTCTTTGTCCCACACGTAGCAGAGCTAGTAACAGTATATATGCCACGCTTTGTCCCACACCAAGCAGAGCTCCAAAATGTATATATGCCACATTTTGTCCCACACCTAGCTGACCTCTAAAGAGTATATATGCCACGCTTTGTCCTAGACCTAGCACAGCTCCAAAGTGTATATATGCCACCCTTCTTCCCACACCTAGCAGAGCTCCAAAGAGTATATATGCCACGCTTTGTCGGACACCTAGCAAAGCTCCAAAGTGTATATATGCGACGCTTTGCCCCACACCTAGCAGAGCTCCAAAGAGTATATATGCCACGCTTTATCCCACACCTAGCTGAGCTCCAAAGGGTATATATGCCAGGCTTTCTCCTACACCTAGCAGAGCTCCAAACAGTATATATGTCACGCTTTGTCCTACACCTAGCAGAACTCTAAACAGCATATATGCCACGCTTTGTCTCACACCTAGCAGAGCTCCAAACAGTATATATGCCACGCTATCTCCCATACCTAGCAGATATCCACACAGTATATATCCCTCGCTTTGTCCCACACCAAGCAGAGCTCCAAAGAGTATGTATGCCACGCTTTGTCCTACACCTAGCACAGCTCCAAAGTGTATATATGCCACCCTTTGTCCCACACCTAGCAGATCTCCAAAGATTATATATGCCACACTTTGTCCGACACCTAGCAGAGCTCCAAACTGTATATATGTCACGCTTTGTCCCACACCTAGCAGAGCTCCAAAGAGTATATATGCCACGCTTTGTCGGACACCTAGCAAAGCTCCAAACAGTATATATGCTACGCTTTGCCCCACACCTAGAAGAGCTCCAAACAGTATATATGCCACGCTTTGTCCGACACCTAGTAGAGCTCCAAACTGTATATATGCCACGCTTTGTCCCTCACCGAGCATAGCTCCAAAGAGTATATATGCCACACTTTGTCCGACACCTAGCAGAGCTCCAAACTGTATATATGTCACGCTTTGTCCCACACCTAGCAGAGCTCCAAAGAGTATATATGCCACGCTTTGTCCTACACCTAGCACAGCTCCAAACAGTATATATGCCATGCTTTGTCCCACACCTACCAGAGCTCCAAACAGTACATATGCCACTCTTTGTCCCACACGTAGCAGAGCTCCTAACAGTATATATGCCTCGCTTTGTCCTACACCTAGCACAGCTCCAAACAGTATATATGCCACGCTTTGTCCCACACCAAGCAGAGCTCCAAAGACTATATATGCCACGCTTTGTCCTACACCTAGCAGAGCTCCAAAGAGTATAAATGCCACGTTTTGTTCCACACCTAGCAGAGCTATAAACTGTATATATGTCACGCTTTGTCCCACACCTAGGAGAGCTCCAAAGAGTATATATGCCACGCTTTGTCCTACACCTAGCACAGCTCCAAACAGTATATATGGCACGCTTTGTCTCACACTTACCAGAGCTCCAAACAGTAGATATGCCACTCTTTGTCCCACACGTAGCAGAGCTCCTAACAGTATATATGCCACGCTTTGTCCTACACCTAGCACAGCTCCAAACAGTATATATGCCACGCTTTGTCCCACACCAAGCAGAGCTCCAAAGAGTATGTATGCCACAATATGTCCCACACCTAGCTGACCTCCAAAGAGTATATATGCCACGCTTTGTCCCACACCTAGCACAGCTCCAAAGTGTATATATGCCACCCTTTTTCCCACACCTAGCAGAGCTCCAAAGAGTATATATGCCACGCTTTGTCCGACACCTAGGAGAGCTCCAAACTGTATATATGCCACGCTTTGTCCCACACCTAGCAGAGCTCCCAAGAGTATATATGCCACGCTTTGTCCGACACCTAGCAGAGCTCCAAAGAGTATATATGCCACACTTTGCCCTACACCTAGCCAAGCCTCAAACAGTATATACGCCACGCTTTGCCTTACACCTAGCAAAGATCCAAAGTGTATATATGCCACACTTTATCCCACACCGAGCAGAGCTCCAAAGTGTATATATGCCACGCTTTGTCCGACACCTAGTAGACCTCCAAAGTGTATATATGCCACGCTTTGTCCCACACCTAGCAGAGCTCGAAAGAGTATATAAGTCTCGCTTTGTCCCACATCTAACAGAGCTCCAAACAGTATATATGCCACGCTTTGTCCCACACCTACCAGAGATCCAAACAGTATATATACCATGCTTTGTCCCACACCTAGCAGAGCTCCAAACAGTCTATATGTCACGCATTGTCCTACACGTAGCAGAGCTCCAAACAGTATATATGCCACGCTTTCCCCTACACCTAGCAGAGATCCAAAGAGTATACATGCCACGCTTTGTCCCACACCTACCAGAGGTCCAAAGTGTATATATGCCACGCTTTGTCCCACACCTAGCAGAGCTCCCAAGGGTATATATGCCACGCTTTGTCCGACACCTAGCAGACCTCCAAAGAGTATATATGCCACGCTTTGACCCACACCTAGCAGAGCTCCAAACAGTATACATGCCACGATTTGTCCGACACCTAGCAGAGCTCCAAAGTGTATATATGCCACGCTTTGTCCCACACCTAGCAGACCTCCAAAGAGTATATATGCCACGCTTTGTCCCACACCAAGCGGAGCTCCAAATAGTATATATGCCACACTTTGTCCCACACCTAGCTAAGCTCCAAAGAGTGTATATGCAACGCTTTGTACTACGCCTAGCACGTCTCCAAAGTGAATATATTTCACGATTTGTCCCACACCTAGCAGAGCTCCAAAGAGTATATATGCCATGCTTTGTCCCACATCTAGCTGAGCTCCAAAGAGTATATATGCCACGCTTTTATTATGCCTAGCACAGCTCCAAAGGGTATATATGCCACGCTTTGTCCCCCACCTAGCAGAGCTCCAAAGAGTATATATGCCACGCTTTGTCCCACACCTAGCAGAGCTCCAAGGATTATATATGCCACCCTTTGTCCCACACCTAGCAGATCTCCAAACAGTATATACGACTCGCTTTGTCCCACACCAAGCAGAGCTCCAAAGAGTATATATGCCACGCTTTGTCCTACACCTAGCACAGCTCCAACGTGTATATATGCCATCCTTTCTCCCACACCTAGAAGAGCTCCAAAGAGTATATATGCCACGCTTTGTCGGACACCTAGCAGAGCTCCAAACAGTATATATGCCACGCTTTGCCCCACACCTAGCAGAGCTCCAAAGAGTATATATGCCACTCTTTGTTGGACACCTAGCAAAGCTCCAAACAGTATATATGCCACGCTTTGCCCCACACCTAGCAGAGCTCCAAACAGTATATATGCCACGCTTTGTCCGACACCTAGTAGAGCTCCAAACTGTATATATGCCATGCTTTGTCCCTCACCGAGCATAGCTCCAAAGAGTATATATGCCACGCTTTGTCCGACACCTAGCAGAGCTCCAAGGTGCATATATGCCACGCTTTGTCCCACACCTAGCAGAGCTCCCAAGAGTATATAAGCCACGCTTTGTCCCAGTCCTAGCAGAGATCCAAAGAGTATATATGCCACACTTTGCCCTACACCTAGCAAAGATCCAAACAGTATATATGCCATGCTTTGTCCCTCACCAAGCAGAGCTCCAAAGAGTATATATGCCACACTTTGTCCCACACCTAGCTGAGCTCCAAAGAGTGTATATGCCACGCTTTGTACTACGCCTAGCACAGCTCCAAGGAGTATATATGCCACGCTTTGTCCCACACCTAGCAGACCTCCAAAGAGTATACATGCCACGCGTTGTCCCACACCTAGCAGAGCTCCAAAGAGTATATATGCTACGCTTTGTCCCACACCTAGCAGAGCTCCAAACAGGATATATGCCACGCTTTGTCCCACACCGAGCAGAGCTCCAAAGTGTATATATGCCACGGTTTGTCCCACACCAAGCAGAGCTCCAAAGAGTATATATGCCACACTTTGTCCCACACCTAGCTGAGCTCCAAAGGGTATATATGCCACGCTATGTCCTACACGTAGCACAGCTACAAACAGTACATATGCCACGCTTTGTTTCACACCTAGCAGAGCTCCAAAGAGTATATGTGCCACGCTTTGTCCCACACCTAGCAGTGCTCCAAAGAGTATATATGCCACGCTTTGTCCTACACCTAGCACAGCTCCAAAGAGTATATATGCCACGCTTTGATTCACACCTAGCAGAGCTCCAAAGAGTATATTTGCCATGCTTTATCCCACACCTAGCAGAGCTCCAAAGGGTATATATGCCATGCTTTGTCCCACACCTAGCAGAGCTCCAAACCGTATATATGTCATGCTTTGTCCCACACTTAGAGATCTCCAAACGTCATATATGCCACGCTTTGTCTCAACCTACCAGAGCTCCAAACAGTATATATGCCACGCTTTCTCCCTCACCTAGCAGAGCTCCAAACAGTATATATGCCACGCTTTGTCCTACACCTAGCAGAGCTCCAAACAGCATATATGCCACGCATTGTCCCACACCAAGCAGAGCTCCAAAGAGTATATATGCCACACTTTGTCCCACACCTAGCTGAGCTCGAAAGAGTGTATATGTCACGCTTTGTACTACGCCTAGCAGAGCTCCAAAGAGTATATATGCCACGCTTTGTCGGATACCTAGAAAAGCTCCAAAAAGTATATATGCCACGCTTTGTCCCACAACTAGCAGAGCTCCAAACAGTATATATGCCACGCTTTGTCCCATACCTAGCAGAGCTCCATGCAGTATATATGCCACGCTTTGTTTCACACCTAGCAGAGCTTCAAAGTGTATATATCCGAAGCTTTGTCCCGCACCTAGCAGTGTTCCAAAGTGTATATATGCCACGATTTGTCCCACACCAAGCAGAGCTCTAAAGAGTATATATGCCACACTTTGTCCCACACCAAGCAGAGCTCCAAACAGTATATATGCCACGCTTTGTGCTACACCTAGCACAGCTCCAAGGTGTATATATGCCACGCTTTTTCCCACACCTAGCAGAGCTCCAAAGCGTATATATACCACGCTTTGTCGGACACCTAGCAAAGCTCCAAACTGTATATATGCCACGCTTTCTCCTACACCTAGCAGAGATCGAAAGAGTATATATGCCACGCTTTGTTTCTCAGCTAGCAGAGCTCCAAAGAGTATATATGCCACGCTTTGTCCGATACCTAGCAGAGCTTCAAAGTGTATATATGCCACGCTTTGTCCCACACCTAGCAGAGCTACAAGCAGTGCATATGCCACGCTTTGTTTCTCAGCTAGCAAAGCTCCAAAGAGTATATATGCCACACTTTGTCCTACACCTAGCAGAGCTCCAAAGTGTATATATGCCACCCTTTCTCCCACACCTAGCAGAGCTCCAAAGAGTATATATGCCACGCTTTGTCCTACACCTAGGACAGCTCCAAACAGTATATATGCCACGCTTTGTCCCACACCTACCAGAGCTCCAAACAGTAGATATGCCACTCTTTGTCCCACCCGTAGCAGAGCTCCTAATAGTATATATGCCACGCTTTGTCCTACACCTAGCACAGCTCCAAACAGTATATATGCCACGCATTGTCCCACACCAAGCAGAGTTCCAAAGACTATATATGCCACGCTTTGTCCTACACCTAGCAGAGCTCCAAAGGGTATATATGCCACGTTTTGTCCTACACCTAGCAGCGCTCCAAACTGTATATATGTCACGCTTTGTCCCACACTTCGCAGAGCTCCAAAGAGTATATATGCCACGCTTTGTCTCACACCTACCAGAGCTCCAAACAGTAGATATGCCACGCATTGTCCCACACGTAGCAGAGCTCCTAACAGTATATATGCCATGCTTTGTCCTACACCTAGCACAGCTCCAAACAGTATATATGCCACGCTTTGTCTCACACCTACCACAGCTCCAAACAGTAGATATGCCACGCTTTGTCCCACACGTAGCAGAGCTCCTGACAGTATATATGCCACGCTTTGTCCTACACCTAGGACAGCTCCAAACAGTATATATGCCACGCTTTGTCCCACACCAAGCAGAGCTCCAAAGAGTATATATGCCACAATATGTCCCACACCTAGCTGACCTCCAAAGAGTATATATGCCACGCTTTGTGCCACACCTAGCACAGCTCCAAAGTGTATATATGCCACCCTTTCTCCCACACCTAGCAGAGCTTCAAAGAGTATATATGCCACGCTTTGTCCGACACCTAGCAGAGCTCCAAACTGTATATATGCCACGCTTTGTCCAACACCTAGCAGAGCTCCCAAGAGTATATATGCCACGCTTTGTCCGACACCTAGCAGAGCTCCAAAGAGTATATATGCCACACTTTGCCCTACACCTAGCCAAGCCTCAAACAGTATATACGCCACGCTTTGCCCTACACCCAGCATAGATCCAAAGTGTATATATGCCTCACATTATCCCACACCGAGCAGAGCTCCAAAGTGTATATATGCCACCCTTTGTCCCCCACCTAGCAGAGCTCCAAAGAGTATATATGCCACGCTTTGTCCTACACCTAGCACAGCTCCAAAGTGTATATACGCCACCCTTTGTCCCACACCTAGCAGAGCTCCAAAGAGTATATATGCCACGCTTTGTTGGACACCTAGCAAAGCTCCAAACAGTATATATGCCACGCTTTGTCCCAAACCTAGTAGAGCTCAAAAGAGTATATATGCCACGCTTTGTTTCACCCCTAGCAGAGCTTCAAAGTGTACATATGCCACGCTTTGTCCCACACCTAGCAGTGCTCAAAAGAGTATATATGCCACGCTTTGTCCTACACCTAGCACAGCAACAAACAGTATATATGCCACGCTTTGTCCCACACCTAGCAGAGCTCGAAAGAGTATATATGCCACGCTTTGTCCCACACCTAGCAGTGCTCCAAAGAGTATATATGCCACGCTTTGTCCTACACCTAGCACAGCAACAAACAGTATATATGCCACGCTTTGTCACACACATAGCAGAGCTCCAAAGAGTATATATGCCATGCATTCTCCTACACCTAGCACAGCTCCAAAGTGTATATATACCACGCTTTTTCCCACACCTAGCATAGCTCCAAAGAGTATATATGCCACGCTTTGTCCGACACCTAGCAGAGCTCCAAAGATTATATATGCCACGCTTTGCCCTACACCTAGCAGAGCTCAAAAGAGTATATATGCCATGCTTTGTTTCACACCTAGCAGAGCTCCAAAGGGCATATATGCCACGCTATGTCCTACACCTAGCACAGCTCCAAAGCGTATATATGCCACACTTTGTCCCACACGTAGCAGAGCTCCAAAGAGTATATATGCCACGCTTTGTCCGACACCTAGCAGAGCTCCAAAGTGTATATATGCCACGCTTTGTCCCCCACCTAGCAGAGCTCCAAAGAGTATATATGCCACGCTTTGTCCCACACCTAGCAGATCTCCAAACAGTATATACGACTCGCTTTGTCCCACTCCAAGCAGAGCTCCAAAGAGTATATATGCCACCCTTTGTCCTAAACCTAGCACAGCTCCAACGTGTATATATGCCATCCTTTGTCCCACACCTAGCAGAGCTCCAAAGAGTATATATGCCACGCTTTGTCGGACACCTAGCAGAGCTCCAAACAGTATATATGCCACGCTTTGCCCCACACCTAGCAGAGCTCCAAAGAGTATATATGCCACTCTTTGTCGGACCCCTAGCAAAGCTCCAAACAGTATATATGCCACGCTTTGCCCCACACCTAGCAGAGCTCCAAACAGTATATATGCCACGCTTTGTCCGACACCTAGTAGAGCTCCAAACTGTATATATGCCATGCTTTGTCCCTCACCGAGCATAGCTCCAAAGAGTATATATGCCACGCTTTGTCCGACACCTAGCAGAGCTCCAAGGTGCATATATGCCACGCTTTGTCCCACACCTAGCAGAGCTCCCAAGAGTATATATGCCACGCTTTGTCCCACTCCTAGCAGAGCTCCAAAGAGTATATATGCCACACTTTGCCCTACACCTAGCAAAGCTTCAAACAGTATATATGCCATGCTTTGTCCCTCACCAAGCAGAGTTCCAAAGAGTATATATGCCACACTTTGTCCCACACCTAGCTGAGCTCCAAAGAGTGTATATGCCACGCTTTGTACTACGCCTAGCACAGCTCCAAGCAGTATATATGCCACGCTTTGTCCCACACCTAGCAGACCTCCAAAGAGTATACATGCCACGCGTTGTCCCACACCTAGCAGAGCTCCAAAGAGTATATATGCTACGCTTTGTCCCACACCTAGCAGAGCTCCAAACAGGATATATGCCACGCTTTGTCCCACACCGAGCAGAGCTCCAAAGTGTATATATGCCACGGTTTGTCCCACACCAAGCAGAGCTCCAAAGAGTATATATGCCACACTTTGTCCCACACCTAGCTGAGCTCCAAAGGGTATATATGCCACGCTATGTCCTACACGTAGCACAGCTACAAACAGTACATATGCCACGCTTTGTTTCACACCTAGCAGAGCTCCAAAGAGTATATGTGCCACGCATTGTCCCACACCTAGCAGTGCTCCAAAGACTATATATGCCACGCTTTGTCCTACACCTAGCACAGCTCCAAAGAGTATATATGCCACGCTTTGATTCACACCTAGCAGAGCTCCAAAGAGTATATTTGCCATGCTTTATCCCACACCTAGCAGAGCTCCAAAGGGTATATATGCCGTGCTTTGTCCCACACCCAGCAGAGCTCCAAACCGTATATATGTCATGCTTTGTCCCACACTTAGAGATCTCCAAACGGCATATATGCCATGCTTTGTCTCACACCTACCAGAGCTCCAAACAGTATATATGCCACGCTTTCTCCCTCACCTAGCAGAGCTCCAAACAGTATATATGCCACGCTTTGTCCTACACCTAGCAGAGCTCCAAACAGCATATATGCCACGCATTGTCCCACACCAAGCAGAGCTCCAAAGAGTATATATGCCACACTTTGTCCCACACCTAGCTGAGCTCCAAAGAGTGTATATGCCACGCTTTGTACTACGCCTAGCATAGCTCCAAAGACTATATATGCCACGCTTTGTCGGATACCTAGAAAAGCTCCAAAAAGTATATATGCCACGCTTTGTCCCACAACTAGCAGAGCTCCAAACAGTATATATGCCACGCTTTGTCCCATACCTAGCAGAGCTCCAAACAGTATATATGCCACGCTTTGTTTCACACCTAGCAGAGCTTCAAAGTGTATATATGCGAAGCTTTGTCCCGCACCTAGCAGTGTTCCAAAGTGTATATATGCCACGATTTCTCCCACACCAAGTAGAGCTCTAAAGAGTATATATGCCACACTTTGTCCCACAACAAGCAGAGCTCCAAACAGTATATATGCCACGCTTTGTCCTACACCTAGCACAGCTCCAAGGTGTATATATGCCACGCTTTTTCCCACACCTAGCAGAGCTCCAAATAGTATATATACCACGCTTTGTCGGACACCTAGCAAAGCTCCAAACTGTATATATGCCACGCTTTCTCCTACACCTAGCAGAGATCGAAAGAGTATATATGCCACGCTTTGTCCGATACCTAGCAGAGCTTCAAAGTGTATATATGCCACGCTTTGTCCCACACCTAGCAGAGCTACAAGCAGTGCATATGCCACGCTTTGTTTCTCAACTAGCAAAGCTCCAAAGAGTATATATGCCACACTTTGTCCTACACCTAGCAGAGCTCCAAAGTGTATATATGCCACCCTTTCTCCCACACCTAGCAGAGCTCCAAAGAGTATATATGCCACGCTTTGTCCTACACCTAGGACAGCTCCAAACAGTATATATGCCACGCTTTGTCCCACACCTACCAGAGCTCCAAACAGTAGATATGCCACTCTTTGTCCCACACGTAGCAGAGCTCCTAACAGTATATATGCCACGCTTTGTCCTACACCTAGCACAACTCCAAACAGTATATATGCCACGCATTGTCCCACACCAAGCAGAGTTCCAAAGACTATATATGCCACGCTTTGTCCTACACCTAGCAGAGCTCCAAAGGGTATATATGCCACGTTTTGTCCTACACCTAGCAGCGCTCCAAACTGTATATATGTCACGCTTTTTCCCACACCTCGCAGAGCTCCAAAGAGTATATATGCCACGCTTTGTCTCACACCTACCAGAGCTCCAAACAGTAGATATGCCACGCATTGTCCCACACGTAGCAGAGCTCCTAACAGTATATATGCCATGCTTTGTCCTACATCTGGCACAGCTCCAAACAGTATATATGCCACGCTTTGTCGCACACCTAACACAGCTCCAAACAGTAGATATGCCACGCTTTGTCCCACACGTAGCAGAGCTCCTAACAGTATATATGCCACGCTTTGTCCTACACCTAGCACAGCTCCAAACAGTATATATGCCACGCTTTGTCCCACACCAAGCAGAGCTCCAAAGAGTATATATGCCACAATATGTCCCACACCTAGCTGACCTCCAAAGAGTATATATGCCACGCTTTGTGCCACACCTAGCACAGCTCCAAAGTGTATATATGCCACCCTTTCTCCCACACCTAGAAGAGCTTCAAAGAGTATATATGCCACGCTTTGTCCGACACCTAGCAGAGCTCCAAACTGTATATATGCCACGCTTTGTCCAACACCTAGCAGAGCTCCCAAGAGTATATATGCCACGCTTTGTCCGACACCTAGCAGAGCTCCAAAGAGTATATATGCCATACTTTGCCCTACACCTAGCCAAGCCTCAAACAGTATATACGCCACGCTTTGCCCTACACCCAGCAAAGATCCAAAGTGTATATATGCCACACATTATCCCACACCGAGCAGAGCTCCAAAGTGTATATATGCCACCCTTTGTCCCACACCTAGCAGAGCTCCAAAGAGTATATATGCCACGCTTTGTCCTACACCTAGCACAGCTCCAAAGTGTATATATGCCACCCTTTGTCCCACACCTAGCAGAGCTCCAAAGAGTATATATGCCACGCTTTGTTGGACACCTAGCAAAGCTCCAAAGAGTATATATGCCAGGCTTTGCCCCACACCTAACAGAGCTCCAAAGAGTATATATGCCACTCTTTGTCGGACACCCAGCGAAGCTCCAAACAGTATATATGCCACGGTTTGTTTCACCCCTAGCAGAGCTTCAAAGTGTACATATGCCACGCTTTGTCCCACACCTAGCAGTGCTCAAAAGAGTATATATGCCACGCTTTGTCCTACACCTAGCACAGCAACAAACAGTATATATGCCACGCTTTGTCCCACACCTAGCAGAGCTCCAAAGAGTATATATGCCACGCTTTTTCCCACACCTAGCAGAGCTCCAAAGAGTATATATGCCACGCTTTGACGGATACCTAGCAAAGCTCCAAACAGTATATAGCCGCGCTTTGTCCCACACCAAGCAGAGCTCCAAAGAGTATATATGCCACACTTTGTCCCACACCTTGCTGAGCTCCAAAGAGTGTATATGCCACGCTTTGTACTAAGGCTAGCAAATCTCCAAAGAGTATATATGCCACGCTTTGTGCCACACCTAGCAGAGCTCCAAAGAGTATATATGCCGCGCTTTGTCCCGCACCTAGCAGAGGTCCAAAGTGTATATATGCCACGCTTTGTCCTACACCTAGCAGAGCTCCAAACAGTATATATGCCACGCTTTCCCCTACACCTAGCAGCGCTCCAAACAGTATATATGCCACGCTTTGTCCCAGACCTAGCAGAGCACCTAACAGTATATATGCCATTCCTTGTCCCACACCTAGCAGAGCTCCAAACAGTATATATGCCGTGCTTTGTTTCACACCTAGCAGAGCCTCAAAGTGTATATATGCCACGCTTTGTCCCACACCTACCACATCTCGAAAGAGTATATAAGTCTCGCTTGGTCCCACACCTAACAGAGCTCCAAACAGTATATATGCCAAGCTTTGTCCCACACCTACCAGAGCTCCAAACAGTATATATACCATGCTTTGTCCGACACCTAGCAGAACTCCTAACAGTATATATGCCACGCATTGTCCTACACCTAGCAGAGCGCCAAACAGTATATATGCCATGCTTTCCCCTACAGCTAGCAGAGATCCAAAGTGTATATATGCCACGCTTTGTCCCACACCTACCGGAGGTCCAAAGTATATATATGCCACGCTTTGTCCCACACCTAGCAGAGCTCCAAACAGTATATATGCCACGCTTTCCCCTACACCTGGCAGATATCCAAAGAGTATATATGCCACGGTTTGTTACTCTGCTAGCAGCGCTCCAAAGAGTATATATGCCATGCTTTGTCCGATACCTAGCGGAGCTCCAAACTGTATATATACCACGCTTTGTCCCAAACCGAGCAGAGCTCCAAAGAGTATATATGCCACGCTTTGTCCGACACCTAGCAGAGCTCCAAAGTGTATATATGCCACGCTTTGTCCCACACCTAGCAGAGCTCCCAAGAGTATATATGCCACGCTTTGTCCGACACCTATCAGAGATCCAAAGAGTATATATGCCACACTTTGCCCTACACCTAGCCAAGCCTCAAACAGTATATACGCCACGATTTGCCCTACACCTAGCAAAGATCCAAAGTGTATATATGCCACACTTTATCCCACACCGAGCAGAGCTCCAAAGAGCATATATGCCACGCTTTGTCCTACACCTAGCCCAGCTCCAAAGCGTATATATGATACCCTCTGTCCCACACCTAGCAGAGCTCCAAAGAGTATATATGCCACGCTTTGTCGGACACCTAGCAAAGCTCCAAACAGTATATATGCCACGCTTTGCCCCACACCTAGCAGAGCTCCAAAGAGTATATATGCCACTCTTTGTCTGACACCTAGCAAAGCTCCAAACAGTGTATATGCCACGCTTTGCCCCACACCTAGCAGAGCTCCCAACAGTATATATGCCACGCTTTGTCCGACACCTAGTAGAGCTCCAAACTGTATATATGCCACGCTTTGTCCCTCACGGAGCATAGCTCCAAAGAGTATATATGCCACGCTTTGTCCCACACCTAGCAGAGCTCCAAAGAGTATATATGCCACGCGTTGTCGGACACCTAGCAAAGCTCCAAACAGTATATATGCGACGCTTTGCCCCACACCTAGCCGAGCTCCAAAGAGTATATATGCCACGCTTTGTCCCACACCTAGCAGAGCTCCAAAGAGTATATATGCTACGCTTTTTCCCACACCTAGCAGAGCTCCAAAGTGTATACATGTGACGCTTTGTCCTACACCTAGCAGAGCTCCAAACAGGATATATGCCACGCTTTGTCCCACACCTAGCAGAGCTCCAAAGTGTATTTATGCCATGGTTTGTCCCACACCTAGCAGAGCTCCAAACAGTATATATGCCACGCTTTGTCCCACACCTAGCAGAGCTCGAAAGAGTATATAAGTCTCGCTTTGTCCCACACCTAACAGAACTCCAAACAGTATATATGCCACGCTTTGTCCACACCTACCAGAGATCCAAACAGTATATATACCATGCTTTGTCCCACACCTAGCAGAGCCCCAAACAGTATATATGCCACACTTTGATTCACACCTAGCAGAGCTTCTAAGTGTATATATGCCACGTTTTGTCCCACACCTAGCAGTGCTCCAAAGAGTATATATGCCACGCTTTGTCCTACACCTAGCACAGCTGCAATCAATATATATGCAACGCTTTGTCCCACACCTAGCAGAGCTCGAAAGAGTATATAAGTCACGCTTTGTCCCACACCTACCAGAGCTCCAGACAGTAGCTATGCCACTCTTTGTCCCACACGTAGCAGAGCTCCTAACAGTATATATGCCACGCTTTGTCCCACACCAAGCAGAGCTCCAAAGAGTATATATGCCACACTTTGTCCCACACCCAGCTGACCTCTAAAGAGTATATATGCCACGCTTTGTCCTACACGTAGCTCAGCTCCAAAGTGTATATATGCCACCCTTTGTCCCACAACTAGCAGAGCTCCAAAGAGTATATATGCCACACTTTGCCCTACATCTAGCAAAACTCCAAACAGTATATATGCCACGCTTTGCCCCACACCTAGCAGAGCTCCGAAGAGTATATATGCCACTCTTTGTCGGACACCTAACAAAGCTCCAAACAGTATATATGCCACGCTTTGCCCCACACCTAGCAGAGCTCCAAACAGTATATATGCCACGCTTTGTCCGACACCTAGTAGAGCTCCAAACTGTATATATGCCACGCTTTGTCCCACACCGAGCATAGCTCCAAAGAGTACATATGCCACGCTTTGTCCGACACCTAGCAGAGCTCCAAGGTGTATATATGCCACGCTTTGTCCCACACCTAGCAGAGCTCCAAAGAGTATATATGCCACACTTTGCCCTACACCTAGCAAAGCTCCAAACAGTATATATGCCACGATTTGTCCCACACCAAGCAGAGCTCCAAAGAGTGTATATGCCAAGCTTTGTCCCACACCTAGCAGAGCTCCAAAGAGTATATATGCCACGCTTTGTCCCACACCTGGCAGAGCTTCAAACTGTATATATGCCACGCTTTGTCCTACACCTAGCACAGCTACAAAATGTACATATGCTACGCTTTGTTTCACACCTAGGAGAACTCCAAAGAGTATACGTGCCACGCTTTGTCCCAAACCTAGCAGAGCTCCAAAGAGTATATATGCCACGCTTTGTCCCACACCTGGCAGAGCTCTAAACAGTATATATGCCACGCTTTTTCCCACACCTAGCAGAGCTCCCAACGGTATATATGCCACGCTTTGCCGTACACCTAGCAGAGCTCCAAAGTGTATATATGACACGCTTTGTTTCACACCTAGCACAGCTCCAAAGGGTATATATGGCACGCTTTGTCCTACACCTTGCAGAGCTAGAAACAGTACAAATGCCACGCTTTGTTTCATACCTAGCAGAGCTCCAAAGAGTATATGAGCCACGCTTTGTCCCACACCTAGCAGAGCTCCAAAGAGTATATATGCCACGCTTTGTCGGACAGCTAGGAAAGCTCCAAACAGTATATATGCCACGCTTTCACCCACACCTAGCAGAGCTCCAAAGAGAATATATGCCACGCTTTGTCCCACACCTAGCAGAGCTCCAAAGAGTATATATGCCACGCTTTGTCCCACACCTAGCAGAGCGCCAAAGTGTACATATGTCACCCTTTGTCCTACACCTAGCAGAGGTCCATACAGTATATATGCCACGCTTTGTCCCACACCTAGCAGATCTCCAAACAGTATATATGCCACGCTTTGTCCCACACCTAGCTGAGCTCCAAAGAGTATATATGCCACGCTTTCTACTACACCTAGCACAGCTCCAAAGAGTATATATGCCACGCTTTTTTGGACACTTAGCAGAGCTCCAAAGAGTATATATGCCACGCTTTGCCCTACACCTAGGAGAGGTCAAAAGAGTATATATGCCACGCTTTGTCCGATACCTAGCGGAGCTCCAAACAGCATATATGCCACGCTTTGTCCCACATCAAGCAGAGCTCGAAAGAGTATATATGCCACACTATGTCCCACACCTAGCAGAGCTCCAAAGAGTATTTATGCCACGTTTTGTCGGACAACTAGCAAAGCCCCAAACAGTATATATGCTACGCTTTTTCCCACACCTAGCAGAGCTCCAAACAGTATATATGCCCCGCTTTGTCTCACACCTAGCAGAGCTCCAAACAGTATATATGCCACGCTTTGTCCCACACCTAGCAGAGCTCCAAACACTATATATGCCACGCTTTGTCCCACACAAAGCAGAGCTCCAAAGAGTATATATGAAACACTTTCTCCCACACCTAGCTGAGCTCCAAAGAGTATATATGCCACGCTTTGTTGGACACCTAGCAAAGCTCCAAACAGTATATATGCCACGCTTTGCCCCACACCTAGCAGAGCCCCAAAGAGTATATATGCCACGCTTTGTCCGATACCTAGCGGAGCTCCAAACTGTATATTTACCACGCTTTGTCCCACACCGAGCAGAGCTCCAAAGTGTATACATGCCACGCTTTGTGCGACACCTAGCAGAGCTCCAAAGTGTATATATTCCACGCTTTGTCCCACACCTAGCAGAGCTCCCTGGGGTATATATGCCACGCTTTGTTCGACACCTAGCAGAGCTCCAAAGAGTATATATGCCACGCTTTGCCCTACACCTAGCAAAGCTCCAAAAAGTATATATGCCACGTTTTGCCCTACACCTACCAGAGCTCCAAATAGTATATATGCCACGCTTTGTCCTACACCTAGCAGAGCTCCAAACAGTATATATGCCATGCTTTTTCCTACACCTAGCAGAGATCCAAACAGTATATATGCCACGCTTTGACCCACACCTAGCAGAGCTCCAAACAGTATATATGCCATGCTTTGTCCCACAACAAGCGGAGCTCCAAAGAGTATATATGCCACACTTTGTCCCACATTTAGCTGAGTTCCAAAGAGTGTATAAGCCACGCTTTGTACTACGCCTAGCACGGCTCCAAAGAGTATATATGCCACAATTTGTCCCACACCTTGCAGAACTCCAAGGTGTGTATATGCCACACTTTGTCCCACACCTATCTGAACTCCAAAGAGTATATATGCCACGCTTTGTACTACGCCTAGCACAGCTCCAAAGAGTATATATTCCACGCTTTGTCCCCCACCTAGCAGAGCTCCAAAGAGTATATATGCCACGCTATCCCCTACACCTAGGAGAGATCCAAAGAGTATATATGCCACGCTTTGTTTCTCTGCTGGCAGAGCTCCAAAGGATATATATGCCACGCTTTGTCCGATACCTAGCGGAGCTCCAAACTGTATATATACCACGCTTTGTCCCACACCGAGCAGAGCCCCAAAGCGTATATATGCCACACTTTGTCCCACACCTAGCACAGCTACAACCAGTGCATATGTCACGCTTTGTTTCTCAGCTAGCAGAGCTCCAAAGAGTATATATGTCACGTTTTGTCCTACAAGTAGCAGCGCTCCAAACACTATATATGCCACGCTTTGTCCCACACCTAGCAGAGCTCCAAGGAGTATATATGCCACGCTTTGTCCCACACCTAGCAGAGCTCCAAAGAGTATATATGTCACGCTTTGTCCTACACCTATCAGAGCTCCAAACATTATATATGCCATGCTTTGTCCCACACCTAGCAGTGCTCCAAATAGTATATATGCCACGCTTTGTCCTACACCTAGCACAGCTCCAAAGTGTATATATGCCACCCTTTGTCCCACAACTAGCAGAGCTCCAAAGAGTATATATGCCACACTTTGCCCTACATCTAGCAAAGCTCCAAACAGTATATATGCCACGCTTTGCCCCACACCTAGCAGAGCTCCGAAGAGTATATATGCCACTCTTTGTCGGACACCTAGCAAAGCTCCAAACAGTATATATGCCACGCTTTGCCCCACACCTAGCAGAGCTCCAAACAGTATACATGCCACGATTTGTCCGACACCTAGTAGAGCTCCAAACTGTATATATGCCATGCTTTGTCCCACTCCGAGCATAGCTCCAAAGAGTACATATGCCACGCTTTGTCCGACACCTAGCAGAGCTCCAAGGTGTATATATGCCATGCTTTGTCCCACACCTAGCAGAGCTCCAAAGAGTATATATGCCACACTTTGCCCTACACCTAGCAAAGCTCCAAACAGTATATATGCCACGCTTTGTCCCACACCAAGCAGAGCTCCAAAGAGTGTATATGCCAAGCTTTGTCCCACACCTAGCAGAGCTCCAAAGAGTATATATGCCACGCTTTGTCCTACACATAGCACAGCTACAAAATGTACATATGCTACGCTTTGTTTCACACCTAGGAGAACTCCAAAGAGTATACGTGCCACGCTTTGTCCCAAACCTAGCAGAGCTCCAAAGAGTATATATGCCACGCTTTGTCCCACACCTGGCAGAGCTTCAAACTGTATATATGCCACGCTTTGTCCTACACGTAGCACAGCTACAAAATGTACATATGCTACGCTTTGTTTCACACCTAGGAGAACTCCAAAGAGTATACGTGCCACGCTTTGTCCCAAACCTAGCAGAGCTCCAAAGAGTATATATGCCACGCTTTGTCCCACACCTGGCAGAGCTCTAAACAGTATATATGCCACGCTTTTTCCCACACCTAGCAGAGCTCCCAACGGTATATATGCCACGCTTTGCCGTACACCTAGCAGAGCTCCAAAGTGTATATATGACACGCTTTGTTTCACACCTAGCAGAGCTCCAAAGGGTATATATGGCACGCTTTGTCCTACACCTTGCAGAGCTACAAACAGTACAAATGCCACGCTTTGTTTCACACCTAGCAGAGCTCCAAAGAGTATATGAGCCACGCTTTGTCCCACACCTAGCAGAGCTCCAAAGAGTATATATGCCACGCTTTGTCGGACACCTAGGAAAGCTCCAAACAGTATATATGCCACGCTTTCACCCACACCTAGCAGAGCTCCAAAGAGAATATATGCCACGCTTTGTCCCACACCTAGCAGAGCTCCAAAGAGTATATATGCCACGCTTTGTCCCACACCTAGCAGAGCGCCAAAGTGTACATATGTCACCCTTTGTCCTACACCTTGCAGAGGTCCATACAGTATATATGCAACGCTTTGTCCCACACCTAGCAGAGCTCCAAACAGTATATATGCCACGCTTTGTCCCACACCTAGCTGAGCTCCAAAGAGTATATATGCCACGCTTTCTCCTACACCTAGCACAGCTCCAAAGAGTATATATGCCATGCTTTGTTGGACACTTAGCAGAGCTCCAAAGAGTATATACGCCACGCTTTGCCCTACACCTAGGAGAGGTCAAAAGAGTATATATGCCACGCTTTGTCCGATACCTAGCGGAGCTCCAAACAGCATATATGCCACGCTTTGTCCCACATCAAGCAGAGCTCGAAAGAGTATATATGCCACACTATGTCCCACACCTAGCAGAGCTCCAAAGAGTATTTATGCCACGTTTTGTCGGACAACTAGCAAAGCCCCAAACAGTATATATGCTACGCTTTTTCCCACACCTAGCAGAGCTCCAAACAGTATATATGCCCCGCTTTGTCCCACACCTAGCAGAGCTCCAAACAGTATATACGCCACGCTTTGTCCCACACCTAGCAGAGCTCCAAACACTATATATGCCACGCTTTGTTTCACACCTAGCAGAGCTTCAAAGTGTATATATGCCACGCTTTGTCCCACACAAAGCAGAGCTCCAAAGAGTATATATGAAACAGTTTGTCCCACACCTAGCTGAGCTCCAAAGAGTATATATGCCACGCTTTGTTGGACACCTAGCAAAGCTCTAAACAGTATATATGCCACACTTTGCCCCACACCTAGCAGAGCCCCAAAGAGTATATATGCCACGCTTTGTCCGATACCTAGCGGAGCTCCAAACTGTATATATACCACGCTTTGTCCCACACCGAGCAGAGCTCCAAAGTGTATACATGCCACGCTTTGTGCGACACCTAGCAGAGCTCCAAACTGTATATATTCCACGCTTTGTCCCACACCTAGCAGAGCTCCCTGGGGTATATATGCCACGCTTTGTTCGACACCTAGCAGAGCTCCAAAGAGTATATATGCCACGCTTTGCCCTACACCTAGCAGAGCTCCAAAAAGTATATATGCCACGTTTTGCCCTACACCTACCAGAGCTCCAAACAGTATATATGCCACGCTTTGTCCTACACCTAGCAGAGCTCCAAACAGTATATATGCCATGCTTTGTCCTACACCTAGCAGAGATCCAAACAGTATATATGCCACGCTTTGACCCACACCTAGCAGAGCTCCAAACAGTATATATGCCATGCTTTGTCCCACACCAAGCGGAGCTCCAAAGAGTATATATGCCACACTTTGTCCCACACCTAGCTGAGTTCCAAAGATTGTATAAGCCACGCTTTGTACTACGCCTAGCACGGCTCCAAAGAGTATATATGCCACGATTTGTCCCACACCTTGCAGAACTCCAAGGTGTGTATATGCCACACTTTGTCCCACACCTATCTGAACTCCAAAGAGTATATATGCCACGCTTTGTACTACGCCTAGCACAGCTCCAAAGAGTATATATTCCACGCTTTGTCCCCCACCTAGCAGAGCTCCAAAGAGTATATATGCCACGCTATCCCCTACACCTAGGAGAGATCCAAAGAGTATATATGCCACGCTTTGTTTCTCTGCTAGCAGAGCTCCAAAGGATATATATGCCACGCTTTGTCCGATACCTAGCGGAGCTCCAAACTGTATATATACCACGCTTTGTCCCACACCGAGCAGAGCCCCAAAGCGTATATATGCCACACTTTGTCCCACACCTAGCACAGCTACAACCAGTGCATATGTCACGCTTTGTTTCTCAGCTAGCAGAGCTCCAAAGAGTATATATGTCACGTTTTCTCCTACAAGTAGCAGCGCTCCAAACACTATATATGCCACGCTTTGTCCCACACCTAGCAGAGCTCCAAGGAGTATATATGCCACGCTTTGTCCCACACCTAGCAGAGCTCCAAAGAGTATATATGTCACGCTTTGTCCTACACCTATCAGAGCTCCAAACATTATATATGCCATGCTTTGTCCCACACCTAGCAGTGCTCCAAATAGTATATATGCCACGCTTTGTCCTACACATACCACAGCTTCAAACAGTATATATGCCATGCTTTGTCCCACACCTAGCAGAGCTTGAAAGAGTATATAAGTCACTCTTTGTCACACACCTAGGACAGCTAAAAACAGTATATAACAAACGCTTTGTCCCACACCCACCAGAGCTCCAAAGTGTATATATGCCACGCTTTGTCCCACACCTAGCAGAGCTCCTAACAGTATATATGCCACGCTTTGTCCTACACCTAGCAGAACTCCAAACAGTATATATGCCACGCTTTGTCCCACACCAAGCAGAGCTCCAAAGAGTATATATGCCACACTTTGACCCACACCTAGCTGAGATCCAAAGAGTATATATGCCAGGCTTGGTCTTAAAACTACCAAAGCTCCAAAGTGTATATATGCCACCCTTTGTCCCACACCTAGCAGAGCTCCAAGGAGTATATATGCCACGCTTTGTCCCACACCTAGCAAAGCTCCAAAGACTATATATGCCACGCTTTGTCCCACACCTAGCAGAGCTCCAAAGAGTATATATGCCACACTTTGCCCTACACCTAGCCAAGCCTCAAACAGTATATACGCCACGCTTTGCCTTACACCTAGCAAAGATCCAAAGTGTATATACGCCAGACTTTATCCCACACCGAGCAGAGCTCCAAAGTGT
Source organism: Lemur catta (assembly GCF_020740605.2). Lineage (NCBI taxonomy): Eukaryota > Metazoa > Chordata > Mammalia > Primates > Lemuridae > Lemur > Lemur catta. The sequence goes on along the minus strand of NC_059148.1, from coordinate 33,310,668 downwards.
ATATATGCCACGCTTTGTCCCACACCTAGCAGAGCTCGAAAGAGTATATAAGTCTCGCTTTGTCCCACATCTAACAGAGCTCCAAACAGTATATATGCCACGCTTTGTCCCACACCTACCAGAGATTCAAACAGTATAAATACCATGCTTTGTCCCACACCTAGCAGAGCTCCTAACAGTATATATGCCACGCTTTCCCCTACACCTAGCAGAGATCCAAAGAGTATATATGCCACGCTTTGTCCCACACCTACCAGAGGTCCAAAGTGTATATATGCCACGCTTTGTCCCACACCTAGCAGAGCTCCAAACAGTATATATGCCACGCTTTCCCCTACACCTGGCAGAGATCCAAAGAGTATATATGCCATGCTTGGTCCGATACCTAGCGGAGCTCGAAACTGTTTATATACCACGTTTTGTCCCACACCGAGCAGAGCTCAAAACAGTATACATGCCACGATTTGTCCGACACCTAGCAGAGCTCCAAAGTGTATATATGCCACGCTTTGTCCCACACCTAGCAGAGCTCCCAAGGGTATATATGCCATGCTTTGTCCGATACCTAGCAGACCCCCAAAGATTATATATGCCACACTTTGACCCACACCTAGCTAAGCTCCAAAGAGTGTATATGCCACGCTTTGTACTACGCCTAGCACGGCTCCAAAGTGAATATATTTCACGATTTGTCCCACACCTAGCAGAGCTCCTAAGAGTATATATGCCATGCTTTGTCCCACATCTAGCTGAGCTCCAAAGAGTATATATGCCACGCTTTTATTATGCCTAGCACAGCTCCAAAGGGTATATATGCCACGCTTTGTCCCCCACCTAGCAGAGCTCCAAAGAGTATATATGCCACGCTTTGTCCCACACCTAGCAGAGCTCCAAGGATTATATATGCCTCGCTTTGTCCAACACCTAGCAGATCTCCAAACAGTATATACGACTCGCATTGTCCCACACCAAGCACAGCTCCAAAGAGTATATATGCCACGCTTTGTCCTACACCTAGCACAGCTCCAACGTGTATATATGCCATCCTTTGTCCCACACCTAGCAGAGCTCCAAAGAGTATATATGCCACGCTTTGTCGGACACCTAGCAGAGCTCCAAACAGTATATATGCCACGCTTTGCCCCACACCTAGCAGAGCTCCAAAGTGTATATATGCCACTCTTTGTCGGACACCTAGCAAAGCTCCAAACAGTATATATGCCACGCTTTGCCCCACACCTAGCAGAGCTCCAAACAGTATATATGCCACGCTTTGTCCGACACCTAGTAGAGCTCCAAACTGTATATATGCCATGCTTTGTCCCTCACCGAGCATAGCTCCAAAGAGTATATATGCCACGCTTTGTCCAACACCTAGCAGAGCTCCAAAGGGTATATATGCCAGGCTATGTCCTACACGTAGCACAGCTACAAACAGTATATATGCCACGCTTTGTTTCACACCTAGCAGAGCTCCAAAGAGTATATGTGCCACGCTTTGTCCCACACCTAGCAGTGCTCCAAGGAGTATATATGCCACGCTTTGTCCTACACCTAGCACAGCTCCAAAGAGTATATATGCCACGCTTTATTCACACCTAGCAGAGCTCCAAAGAGTATATTTGCCATGCTTTATCCCACACCTAGCAGAGATCCAAAGGGTATATATGCCATGCTTTGTCCCACACCTAGCAGAGCTCCAAACTGTATATATGTCATGCTTTGTCCCACACTTAGAGATCTCCAAACGGCATATATGCCACGCTTTGTCTCACACCTACGAGAGCTCCAAACAGTATATATGCCACGCTTTTTCCCTCACCTAGCAGAGCTCCAAACAGTATATATGCCACGCTTTGTCCTACACCTAGCAGAGCTCCAAACAGCATATATGCCACGCATTGTCCCACACCAAGCAGAGCTCCAAAGAGTATATATGCCACACTTTGTCCCACACCTAGCTGAGCTCCAAAGAGTGTATATGCCACGCTTTGTACTACGCCTAGCAGAGCTCCAAAGAGTATATATGCCACGCTTTGTCGGATACCTAGAAAAGCTCCAAAAAGTATATATGCCATGCTTTGTCCCACAACTAGCAGAGCTCCAAACAGTATATATGCCACGCTTTGTCCCATACCTAGCAGAGCTCCAAACAGTATATATGCCACGCTTTGTTTCACACCTAGGGGAGCTTCAAAGTGTATATATGCGAAGCTTTGTCCCGCACCTAGCAGTGTTCCAAAGTGTATATATGCCACGATTTGTCCCACACCAAGCAGAGCTCTAAAGAGTATATATGCCACACTTTGTCCCACACCAAGCAGAGCTCCAAACAGTATCTATGCCACGCTTTGTCCTACACCTAGCACAGCTCCAAGGTGTATATATGCCACGCTTTTTCCCACACCTAGCAGAGCTCCAAAGAGTATATATACCACGCTTTGTCGGACACCTAGCAAAGCTCCAAACAGTATATATGCCACGCTTTCTCCTACACCTAGCAGAGCTCCAAAGAGTATATATGCCACGTTTTGTCCCACACCTAGCAGAGCTCCAAACTGTATATATGTCACGCTTTGTCCCACACCTAGCAGAGCTCCAAAGTGTATATATGTTACGCTTTGTCCTACACCTAGCACAGCTCCAAACAGTATATATGCCACGCTTTGTCTCACACCTACCAGAGCTCCAAACAGTAGATATACCACTCTTTGTCCCACACGTAGCAGAGCTCCTAACAGTATATATGCCACGCTTTGTCCTACACCTAGCACAGCTCCAAACAGTATATATGCCACGCATTGTCCCACACCAAGCAGAGCTCCAAAGAGTATGTATGCCACAATATGTCCCACACCTAGCTGACCTCCAAAGAGTATATATGCCACGCTTTGTCCCACACCTAGCACAGCTTCAAAGTGTATATATGCCACCCTTTGTCCCACACCTACCAGAGCTCCAAAGAGTATATATGCCACGCTTTGTCCGACACCTAGGAGAGCTCCAAACTGTATATATGCCACGCTTTGTCAAACACCTAGCAGAGCTCCAAAGAGTATATATGCCACACTTTGCCCTACACCTAGCCAAGCCTCAAACAGTATATACGCCACGCTTTGCCTTACACCTAGCAAAGATCCAAAGTGTATATACGCCAGACTTTATCCCACACCGAGCAGAGCTCCAAAGTGTATATATGCAACGCTTTGTCCCACACCTAGCAGAGCTCGAAAGAGTATATAAGTCTTGCTTTGTCCCACATCTAACAGAGCTCCAAACAGTATATATGCCACGCTTTGTCCCACACCTACCAGAGATCCAAACAGTATAAATACCATGCTTTGTCCCACACCTAGCAGAGCTCCTAACAGTATATATGCCACGCTTTCCCCTACACCTAGCAGAGATCCAAAGAGTATATATGCCACGCTTTGTCCCACACATACCAGAGGTCCAAAGTGTATATATGCCACGCTTTGTCCCACACCTAGCAGAGCTCCAAACAGTATATATGCCACGCTTTCCCCTACACCTGGCAGAGATCCTAAGAGTATATATGCCATGCTTGGTCCGATACCTAGCGGAGCTCGAAACTGTTTATATACCATGCTTTGTCCCACACCGAGCAGAGCTCCAAACAGTATACATGCCACGATTTGTCCGACACCTAGCAGAGCTCCAAAGTGTATATATGCCACGCTTTGTCCCACACCTAGCAGAGCTCCCAAGGGTACATATGCCATGCGTTGTCCGACACCTAGCAGACCTCCAAAGAGTATATATGCCACACTTTGACCCACACCTAGCTAAGCTCCAAAGAGTGTATATGCCACGCTTTGTACTACGCCTAGCACGGCTCCAAAGTGAATATATTTCACGATTTGTCCCACACCTAGCAGAGCTCCTAAGAGTATATATGCCATGCTTTGTCCCACATCTAGCTGAGCTCCAAAGAGTATATATGCCACGCTTTTATTATGCCTAGCACAGCTCCAAAGGGTATATATGCCACGCTTTGTCCCCCACCTAGCAGAGCTCCAAAGAGTATATATGCCACGCTATGTCCCACACCTAGCAGAGCTCCAAGGATTATATATGCCACGCTTTGTCCTACACCTAGTAGATCTCCAAACAGTATATACGACTCGCATTGTCCCACACCAAGCACAGCTCCAAAGAGTATATATGCCACGCTTTGTCCTACACCTAGCACAGCTCCAACGTGTATATATGCCATCCTTTGTCCCACACCTAGCAGAGCTCCAAAGAGTATATATGCCACGCTTTGTCGGACACCTAGCAGAGCTCCAAACAGTATATATGCCACGCTTTGCCCCACACCTAGCAGAGCTCCAAAGAGTATATATGCCACTCTTTGTCGGACACCTAGCAAAGCTCCAAACAGTATATATGCCACGCTTTGCCCCACACCTAGCAGAGCTCCAAACAGTATATATGCCACGCTTTGTCCGACACCTAGTAGAGCTCCAAACTGTATATATGCCATGCTTTGTCCCTCACCGAGCATAGCTCCAAAGAGTATATATGCCACGCTTTGTCCCACACCTAGCAGAGCTCCAAAGGGTATATATGCCAGGCTATGTCCTACACGTAGCACAGCTACAAACAGTATATATGCCACGCTTTGTTTCACACCTAGCAGAGCTCCAAAGAGTATATGTGCCACGCTTTGTCCCACACCTAGCAGTGCTCCAAAGAGTATATATGCCACGCTCTGTCCTACACCTAGCACAGCTCCAAAGAGTATATATGCCACGCTTTGATTCACACCTAGCAGAGCTCCAAAGAGTATATTTGCCATGCTTTATCCCACACCTAGCAGAGCTCCAAAGGGTATATATGCCATGCTTTGTCCCACACCTAGCAGAGCTCCAAACCGTATATATGTCATGCTTTGTCCCACACTTAGAGATCTCCAAACGGCATATATGCCACGCTTTGTCTCACACCTACGAGAGCTCCAAACAGTATGTATGCCACGCTTTTTCCCTCACCTAGCAGAGCTCCAAACAGTATATATGCCACGCTTTGTCCTACACCTAGCAGAGCTCCAAACAGCATATATGCCACGCATTGTCCCACACCAAGCAGAGCTCCAAAGAGTATATATGCCACACTTTGTCCCACACCTAGCTGAGCTCCAAAGAGTGTATATGCCACGCTTTGTACTACGCCTAGCAGAGCTCCAAAGAGTATATATGCCACGCTTTGTCGGATACCTAGAAAAGCTCCAAAAAGTATATATGCCACGCTTTGTCCCACAACTAGCAGAGCTCCAAACAGTATATATGCCACGCTTTGTCCCATACCTAGCAGAGCTCCAAACAGTATATATGCCACGCTTTGTTTCACACCTAGGAGAGCTTCAAAGTGTATATATGCGAAGCTTTGTCCCGCACCTAGCAGTGTTCCAAAGTGTATATATGCCACGATTTGTCCCAAACCAAGCAGAGCTCTAAAGAGTATATATGCCACAATTTGTCCCACACCAAGCAGAGCTCCAAACAGTATATATGCCAAGCTTTGTCCTACACCTAGCACAGCTCCAAGGTGTATATATGCCACGTTTTTTCCCACACCTAGCAGAGCTCCAAAGAGTATATATACCACGCTTTGTCGGACACCTAGCAAAGCTCCAAACAGTATATATGCCACGCTTTCTCCTACACCTAGCAGAGATCGAAAGAGTATATATGCCACGCTTTGTTTCTCAGCTAGCAGAGCTCCAAAGAGTATATATGCCACGCTTTGTCCGATACCTAGCAGAGCTTCAAAGTGTATACATGCCACGCTTTGTCCCACACCTAGTAGTGCTCCAAAGAGTATATATGCCACGCTTTGTCCTACATCTAGCAGAGCTACAAGCAGTGTATATGCCACCCTTTGTTTCTCAGCTAGCACAGCTCCAAAGAGTATATATGCCACGCTTTGTCCCACACCTAGCACAGCCCCAAAGTGTATATATGCCACCCTTTGTCCCACACCTAGCAGAGCTCCAAAGAGTATATATGCCACGCTTTGTCCGACACCTAGGAGACCTCCAAACTGTATATATGCCACGCTTTGTCCAACACCTAGCAGAGCTCCCAAGAGTATATATGCCACGCTTTGTCCGACACCTAGCAGAGCTCCAAAGAGTATATATGCCACACTTTGCCCTACACCTAGCCAAGCCTCAAACAGTATATACGCCACGCTTTGCCTTACACCTAGCAAAGATCCAAAGTGTATATACGCCAGACTTTATCCCACACCGAGCAGAGCTCCAAAGTGTATATATGCCACGCTTTGTCCCACACCTAGCAGAGCTCGAAAGAGTATATAAGTCTCGCTTTGTCCCACATCTAACAGAGCTCCAAACAGTATATATGCCACGCTTTGTCCCACACCTACCAGAGATCCAAACAGTATATATACCATGCTTTGTCCCACACCTAGCAGAGCTCCTAACAGTATATATGTCACGCATTGTCCTACACGTAGCAGAGCTCCAAACAGTATATATGCCACGCTTTCCCCTACACCTAGCAGAGATCCAAAGAGTATATATGCCACGCTTTGTCCCACACCTACCAGAGGTCCAAAGTGTATATATGCCACGCTTTGTCCCACACCTAGCAGAGCTCCAAACAGTATATATGCCACGCTTTCCCCTACACCTGGCAGAGATCCAAAGAGTATATATGCCATGCTTGGTCCGATACCTAGCAGAGCTCGAAAATGTTTATGTACCACGCTTTGTCCCACACCAAGCAGAGCTCCAAACAGTATACATGCCACGATTTGTCCGACACCTAGCAGAGCTCCAAAGTGTATATATGCCACGCTTTGTCCCACACCTAGCAGAGCTCCCAAGGGTATATATGCCATGCTTTGTCCGACACCTAGCAGACCTCCAAAGAGTATATATGCCACGCTTTGACCCACACCTAGCAGAGCTCCAAACAGTATATATGCCACACTTTGTCCCACACCAAGCGGAGCTCCAAATAGTATATATGCCACACTTTGTCCCACACCTAGCTAAGCTCCAAAGAGTGTATATGCCACGCTTTGTACTACGCCTAGCACGGCTCCAAAGTGAATATATTTCACGATTTGTCCCACACCTAGCAGAGCTCCAAAGAGTATATATGCCACGCTTTGTCCCACACCTAGCTGAGCTCCAAAGAGTATATATGCCACGCTTTTTCCCTCACCTAGCAGAGCTCCAAACAGTATATATGCCACGCTTTGTCCTACACCTAGCAGAGCTCCAAACAGCATATATGCCACGCATTGTCCCACACCAAGCAGAGCTCCAAAGAGTATATATGCCACACTTTGTCCCACACCTAGCTGAGCTCCAAAGAGTGTATATGCCACGCTTTGTACTACGCCTAGCAGAGCTCCAAAGAGTATATATGCCACGCTTTGTCGGATACCTAGAAAAGCTCCAAAAAGTATATATGCCACGCTTTGTCCCACAACTAGCAGAGCTCCAAACAGTATATATGCCACGCTTTGTCCCATACCTAGCAGAGCTCCAAACAGTATATATGCCACGCTTTGTTTCACACCTAGCAGAGCTTCAAAGTGTATATATGCGAAGCTTTGTCCCGCACCTAGCAGTGTTCCAAAGTGTATATATGCCACGATTTGTCCCACACCAAGCAGAGCTCTAAAGAGTATATATGCCACACTTTGTCCCACACCAAGCAGAGCTCCAAACAGTATATATGCCACGCTTTGTCCTACACCTAGCAGAGATCGAAAGAGTATATATGCCACGCTTTCTTTCTCAGCTAGCAGAGCTCCAAAGAGTATATATGCCACGCTTTGTCCGATACCTAGCAGAGCTTCAAAGTGTATACATGCCACGCTTTGTCCCACACCTAGTAGTGCTCCGAAGAGTATATATGCCACGCTTTCCCCTACACCTAGCAGAGATCCAAAGAGTATATATGCCACGCTTTGTCCCACACCTACCAGAGGTCCAAAGTGTATATATGCCACGCTTTGTCCCACACCTAGCAGAGCTCCAAACTGTATATATGCCACGCTTTCCCCTACACCTGGCAGAGATCCAAAGAGTATATATGCCATGCTTGGTCCGATACCTAGCGGAGCTCGAAACTGTTTATATACCACGCTTTGTCCCACAACGAGCAGAGCTCCAAACAGTATACATGCCACGATTTGTCCGACACCTAGCAGAGCTCCAAAGTGTATATATGCCACGCTTTGTCCCACACCTAGCAGAGCTCGAAAGAGTATATAAGTCTTGCTTTGTCCCACATCTAACAGAGCTCCAAACAGTATATATGGCACGCTTTGTCCCACACCTACCAGAGATCCAAACAGTATAAATACCATGCTTTGTCCCACACCTAGCAGAGCTCCTAACAGTATATACGCCACGCTTTCCCCTACAACTAGCAGAGATCCAAAGAGTATATATGCCACGCTTTGTCCCACACCTACCAGAGGTCCAAAGTGTATATATGCCACGCTTTGTCCCACACCTAGCAGAGCTCCAAACTGTATATATGCCACGCTTTCCCCTACACCTGGCAGAGATCCAAAGAGTATATATGCCATGCTTGGTCCGATACCTAGCGGAGCTCGAAACTGTTTATATACCACGCTTTGTCCCACACCGAGCAGAGCTCCAAACAGTATACATGCCACGATTTGTCCGACACCTAGCAGAGCTCCAAAGTGTATATATGCCATGCTTTGTCCGACACCTAGCAGACCTCCAAAGAGTATATATGCCACGCTTTGACCCACACCTAGCAGAGCTCCAAACAGTATATATGCCACACTTTGTCCCACACCAAGCGGAGCTCCAAATAGTATATATGCCACACTTTGTCCCACACCTAGCTAAGCTCCAAAGAGTGTATATGCCACGCTTTGTACTACGCCTAGCACGGCTCCAAAGTGAATATATTTCACGATTTGTCCCACACCTAGCAGAGCTCCAAAGAGTATATATGCCATGCTTTGTCCCACATCTAGCTGAGCTCCAAAGAGTATATATGCCACGCTTTTATTATGCCTAGCACAGCTCCAAAGGGTATATATGCGACGCTTTGTCCCCCACCTAGCAGAGCACCAAAGAGTATATATGCCACGCTTTGTCCCACACCTAGCAGAGCTCCAAGGATTATATATGCCACGCTTTGTCCCACACCTAGCAGATCTCCAAACAGTATATACGACTCGCTTTGTCCCACACCAAGCAGAGCTCCAAAGAGTATATATGCCACGCTTTGTCCTACACCTAGCACAGCTCCAACGTGTATATATGCCATCCTTTGTCCCACACCTAGCAGAGCTCCAAAGAGTATATATGCCACGCTTTGTTCGACACCTAGCAGAGCTCCAAACAGTATATATGCCACGCTTTGCCCCACACCTAGCAGAGCTCCAAAGAGTATATATGCCACTCTTTGTCGGACACCTAGCAAAGCTCCAAACTGTATATATGCCATGCTTTGTCCCTCACCGAGCATAGCTCCAAGGAGTATATATGCCACGCTTTGTCCGACACCTAGCAGAGCTCCAAGGTGCATATATGCCACGCTTTGTCCCACACCTAGCAGAGCTCCCAAGAGTATATATGCCACGCTTTGCCCCACTCCTAGCAGAGGTCCAAAGAGTATATATGCCACACTTTGCCCTACACCTAGCAAAGCTCCAAACAGTATATATGCCATGCTTTGTCCCTCACCAAGCAGAGCTCCAAAGAGTATATATGCCACAATTTGTCCCACACCTAGCTGAGCTCCAAAGAGTGTATATGCCACGCTTTGTACTACGCCTAGCACAGCTCCAAGGAGTATATATGCCACGCTTTGTCCCACACCTAGCAGACCTCCAAAGAGCATATATGTGCCACGCGTTGTCCCACACCTAGCAGACCTCCAAAGAGTATATATGCCACGCTTTGACCCACACCTAGCAGAGCTCCAAACAGTATATATGCCACACTTTGTCCCACACCAAGCGGAGCTCCAAATAGTATATATGCCACACTTTGTCCCACACCTAGCTAAGATCCAAAGAGTGTATATGCCACGCTTTGTACTACGCCTAGCACGGCTCCAAAGTGAATATATTTCACGATTTGTCCCACACCTAGCAGAGCTCCAAAGAGTATATATGCCACGCTTTGTCCCACACCTAGCTGAGCTCCAAAGAGTATATATGCCACGCTTTTTCCCTCACCTAGCAGAGCTCCAAACAGTATATATGCCACGCTTTGTCCTACATCTAGCAGAGCTACAAGCAGTGCATATGCCACGCTTTGTTTCTCAGCTAGCACAGCTCCAAACAGTATATATGCCACGCTTTGTCCCACACCTAGCACAGCCCCAAAGTGTATATATGCCACCCTTTGTCCCACACCTAGCAGAGCTCCAAAGAGTATATATGCCACGCTTTGTCCGACACCTAGGAGAGCTCCAAACTGTATATATGCCACGCTTTGTCCAACACCTAGCAGAGCTCCCAAGAGTATATATGCCACGCTTTGTCCGACACCTAGCAGAGCTCCAAAGAGTATATATGCCACACTTTGCCCTACACCTAGCCAAGCCTCAAACAGTATATACGCCACGCTTTGCCGTACACCTAGCAAAGATCCAAAGTGTATATACGCCAGACTTTATCCCACACCGAGCAGAGCTCCAAAGTGTATATATGCCACGCTTTGTCCCACACCTAGCAGAGCTCGAAAGAGTATATAAGTCTCGCTTTGTCCCACATCTAACAGAGCTCCAAACAGTATATATGCCACGCTTTGTCCCACACCTACCAGAGATCCAAACAGTATATATACCATGCTTTGTCCCACACCTAGCAGAGCTCCTAACAGTATATATGTCACGCATTGTCCTACACGTAGCAGAGCTCCAAACAGTATATATGCCACGCTTTCCCCTACACCTAGCAGAGATCCAAAGAGTATATATGCCACGCTTTGTCCCACACCTACCAGAGGTCCAAAGTGTATATATGCCACGCTTTGTCCCACACCTAGCAGAGCTCCAAACTGTATATATGCCACGCTTTCCCCTACACCTGGCAGAGATCCAAAGAGTATATATGCCATGCTTGGTCCGATACCTAGCGGAGCTCGAAACTGTTTATATACCACGCTTTGTCCCACACCGAGCAGAGCTCCAAACAGTATACATGCCACGATTTGTCCGACACCTAGCAGAGCTCCAAAGTGTATATATGCCATGCTTTGTCCGACACCTAGCAGACCTCCAAAGAGTATATATGCCACGCTTTGACCCACACCTAGCAGAGCTCCAAACAGTATATATGCCACACTTTGTCCCACACCAAGCGGAGCTCCAAATAGTATATATGCCACACTTTGTCCCACACCTAGCTAAGCTCCAAAGAGTGTATATGCCACGCTTTGTACTACGCCTAGCACGGCTCCAAAGTGAATATATTTCACGATTTGTCCCACACCTAGCAGAGCTCCAAAGAGTATATATGCCATGCTTTGTCCCACATCTAGCTGAGCTCCAAAGAGTATATATGCCACGCTTTTATTATGCGTAGCACAGTTCCAAAGGGTATATATGCGACGCTTTGTCCCCCACCTAGCAGAGCTCCAAAGAGTATATATGCAACGCTTTGTCCCACACCTAGCAGAGCTCCAAGGATTATATATGCCACGCTTTGTCCCACACCTAGCAGATCTCCAAACAGTATATACGACTCGCTTTGTCCCACACCAAGCAGAGCTCCAAAGAGTATATATGCCACGCTTTGTCCTACACCTAGCACAGCTCCAACGTGTATATATGCCATCCTTTGTCCCACACCTAGCAGAGCTCCAAAGAGTATATATGCCACGCTTTGTTCGACACCTAGCAGAGCTCCAAACATTATATATGCCACGCTTTGCCCCACACCTAGCAGAGCTCCAAAGAGTATATATGCCACTCTTTGTCGGACACCTAGCAAAGTTCCAAACTGTATATATGCCATGCTTTGTCCCACACCTAGCTAAGATCCAAAAAGTGTATATGCCACGCTTTGTACTACGCCTAGCACGGCTCCAAAGTGAATATATTTCACGATTTGTCCCACACCTAGCAGAGCTCCAAACAGTATATATGCCACGCTTTGTCCCACACCTAGCTGAGCTCCAAAGAGTATATATGCCACGCTTTTTCCCTCACCTAGCAGAGCTCCAAACAGTATATATGCCATGCTTTGTCCTACACCTAGCAGAGCTCGAAACAGCATATATGCCACGCATTGTCCCACACCAAGCAGAGCTCCAAAGAGTATATATGCCACACTTTGTCCCACACCTAGCTGAGCTCCAAAGAGTGTATATGCCACGCTTTGTACTACGCCTAGCAGAGCTCCAAAGAGTATATATGCCACGCTTTGTCGGATACCTAGAGAAGCTCCAAAAAGTATATATGCCACGCTTTGTCCCACAACTAGCAGAGCTCCAAACAGTATATATGCCACGCTTTGTCCCATACCTAGCAGAGCTCCAAACAGTATATATGCCACGCTTTGTTTCACACCTAGCAGAGCTTCAAAGTGTATATATGCGAAGCTTTGTCCCGCACCTAGCAGTGTTCCAAAGTGTATATATGCCACGATTTGTCCCACACCAAGCAGAGCTCTAAAGAGTATATATGCCACACTTTGTCCCACACCAAGCAGAGCTCCAAACAGTATATATGCCACGCTTTGTCCTACACCTAGCACAGCTCCAAGGTGTATATATGCCACGCTTTTTCCCACACCTAGCAGAGCTCCAAAGAGTATATATACCACGCTTTGTCGGACACCTAGCAAAGCTCCAAACAGTATATATGCCACGCTTTCTCCTACACCTAGCAGAGATCGAAAGAGTATATATGCCACGCTTTCTTTCTCAGCTAGCAGAGCTCCAAAGAGTATATATGCCACGCTTTGTCCGATACCTAGCAGAGCTTCAAAGTGTATACATGCCACGCTTTGTCCCACACCTAGTAGTGCTCCAAAGAGTATATATGCCACGCTTTGTCCTACATCTAGCAGAGCTACAAGCAGTGCATATGCCACGCTTTGTTTCTCAGCTAGCACAGCTCCAAACAGTATATATGCCACGCTTTGTCTCACACCTAGCACAGCCCCAAAGTGTATATATGCCACCCTTTGTCCCACACCTAGCAGAGCTCCAAAGAGTATATATGCCACGCTTTGTCCGACACCTAGGAGAGCTCCAAACTGTATATATGACACGCTTTGTCCAACACCTAGCAGAGCTCCCAAGAGTATATATGCCACGCTTTGTCCGACACCTAGCAGAGCTCCAAAGAGTATATATGCCACACTTTGCCCTACACCTAGCCAAGCCTCAAACAGTATATACGCCACGCTTTGCCTTACACCTAGCAAAGATACAAAGTGTATATACGCCAGACTTTATCCCACACCGAGCAGAGCTCCGAAGTGTATATATGCCACGCTTTGTCCCACACCTAGCAGAGCTCGAAAGAGTATATAAGTCTCGCTTTGTCCCACATCTAACACAGCTCCAAACAGTATATATGCCACGCTTTGTCCCACACCTACCAGAGATCCAAACAGTATATATACCATGCTTTGTCCCACACCTAGCAGAGCTCCTAACAGTATATATGTCACGCATTGTCCTACACGTAGCAGAGCTCCAAACAGTATATATGCCACGCTTTCCCCTACACCTAGCAGAGATCCAAAGAGTATATATGCCACGCTTTGTCCCACACCTACCAGAGGTCCAAAGTGTATTATGCCACGCTTTGTCCCACACCTAGCAGAGCTCCAAACTGTATATATGCCACGCTTTCCCCTACACCTGGCAGAGATCCAAAGAGTATATATGCCATGCTTGGTCCGATACCTAGCGGAGCTCGAAACTGTTTATATACCACGCTTTGTCCCACACCGAGCAGAGCTCCAAACAGTATACATGCCACGATTTGTCCGACACCTAGCAGAGCTCCAAAGTGTATATATGCCATGCTTTGTCCGACACCTAGCAGACCTCCAAAGAGTATATATGCCACGCTTTGACCCACACCTAGCAGAGCTCCAAACAGTATATATGCCACACTTTGTCCCACACCAAGCGGAGCTCCAAATAGTATATATGCCAAACTTTGTCCCACACCTAGCTAAGCTCCAAAGAGTGTATATGCCACGCTTTGTACTACGCCTAGCACGGCTCCAAAGTGAATATATTTCACGATTTGTCCCACACCTAGCAGAGCTCCAAAGAGTATATATGCCATGCTTTGTCCCACATCTAGCTGAGCTCCAAAGAGTATATATGCCACGCTTTTATTATGCGTAGCACAGTTCCAAAGGGTATATATGCGACGCTTTGTCCCCCACCTAGCAGAGCTCCAAAGAGTATATATGCCACGCTTTGTCCCACACCTAGCAGAGCTCCAAGGATTATATATGCCACGCTTTGTCCCACACCTAGCAGATCTCCAAACAGTATATACGACTCGCTTTGTCCCACACCAAGCAGAGCTCCAAAGAGTATATATGCCACGCTTTGTCCTACACCTAGCACAGCTCCAACGTGTATATATGCCATCCTTTGTCCCACACCTAGCAGAGCTCCAAAGAGTATATATGCCACGCTTTGTTCGACACCTAGCAGAGCTCCAAACAGTATATATGCCACGCTTTGCCCCACACCTAGCAGAGCTCCAAAGAGTATATATGCCACTCTTTGTCGGACACCTAGCAAAGCTCCAAACAGTATATATGCCACGCTTTGCCCCACACCTAGCAGAGCTCCAAACAGTATATATGCCACGCTTTGTCCGACACCTAGTAGAGCTCCAAACTTTATATATGCCATGCTTTGTCCCTCACCGAGCATAGCTCCAAAGAGTATATATGCCACGCTTTGTCCGACACCTAGCAGAGCTCCAAGGTGCATATATGCCACGCTTTTTACCACACCTAGCAGAGCTCCCAAGAGTATATATGCCACGCTTTGCCCCACTCCTAGCAGAGCTCCAAAGAGTATATATGCCACACTTTGCCCTACACCTAGCAAAGCTCCAAACAGTATATATGCCATGCTTTGTCCCTCACCAAGCAGAGCTCCAAAGAGTATATATGCCACACTTTGTCCCACACCAAGGTGAGCTCCAAAGAGTGTATATGCCACGCTTTGTACTACGCCTAGCACAGCTCCAAGGAGTATATATGCCACGCTTTGTCCCACACCTAGCAGACCTCCAAAGAGTATATATGCCACGCGTTGTCCCACACCTAGCAGAGCTCCAAAGAGTATATATGCTACGCTTTGTCCCACACCTAGCAGAGCTCCAAACAGGATATATGCCACGCTTTGTCCCACACCGAGCAGAGTTCCAAAGTGTATATATGCCACGGTTTGTCCCACACCAAGCAGAGCTCCAAAGAGTATATATGCCACACTTTGTCCCACACCTAGCTGAGGTCCAAAGGGTATATATGCCACGCTATGTCCTACACGTAGCACAGCTACAAACAGTACATATGCCACGCTTTGGTTCACACCTAGCAGAGCTCCAAAGAGTATATGTGCCACGCTTTGTCCCACACCTAGCAGTGCTCCAAAGAGTATGTATGCCACGCTTTGTCCTACACCTAGCACAGCTCCAAAGAGTATATGTGCCACGCTTTGTCCCACACCTAGCAGTGCTCCAAAGAGTATATATGCCACGCTTTGTCCTACACCTAGCACAGCTCCAAGGAGTATATGTGCCACGCTTTGTCCCACACCTAGCAGTGCTCCAAAGAGTATATATGCCACGCTTTGTCCTACACCTAGCACAGCTCCAAGGAGTATATATGCCACGCTTTGATTCACACCTAGCAGAGCTCCAAAGAGTATATTTGCCATGCTTTATCCCACACCTAGCTGAGCTCCAAAGGGTATATATGCCATGCTTTGTCCCACACCTAGCAGAGCTCCAAACCGTATATATGTCATGCTTTGTCCCACACTTAGAGATCTCCAAACGGCATATATGCCACGCTTTGTCTCACACCTACGAGAGCTCCAAACAGTATATATGCCACGCTTTTTCCCTCACCTAGCAGAGCTCCAAACAGTATATATGCCACGCTTTGTCCTACACCTAGCAGAGCTCCAAACAGCATATATGCCACGCATTGTCCCACACCAAGCAGAGCTCCAAAGAGTATATATGCCACACTTTGTCCCACACCTAGCTGAGCTCCAAAGAGTGTATATGCCACGCTTTGTACTACGCGTAGCAGAGCTCCAAAGAGTATATATGCCACGCTTTGTCGGATACCTAGAAAAGCTCCAAAAAGTATATATGCCACGCTTTGTCCCACAACTAGCAGAGCTCCAAACAGTATATATGCCACGCTTTGTCCCATACCTAGCAGAGCTCCAAACAGTATATATGCCACGCTTTGTTTCACACCTAGCAGAGCTTCAAAGTGTATATATGCGAAGCTTTGTCCCGCACCTAGCAGTGTTCCAAAGTGTATATATGCCACGATTTGTCCCACACCAAGCAGAGCTCTAAAGAGTATATATGCCACACTTTGTCCCACACCAACAGAGCTCCAAACAGTATATATGCCACGCTTTGTCCTACACCTAGCAGAGATCGAAAGAGTATATATGCCACGCTTTGTTTCTCAGCTAGCAGAGGTCCAAAGAGTATATATGCCACGCTTTGTCCGATACCTAGCAGAGCTTCAAAGTGTATATATGCCACGCTTTGTCCCACACCTA
This sequence comes from Lemur catta, assembly GCF_020740605.2. Classification (NCBI taxonomy): domain Eukaryota; kingdom Metazoa; phylum Chordata; class Mammalia; order Primates; family Lemuridae; genus Lemur; species Lemur catta. Next base: position 33,293,864 of record NC_059148.1, on the reverse strand, counting down.
GTAGTGCTCCAAAAAGTATATATGCCACGCTTTGTCCTACACCTAACAGAGCTACAAGCAGTGCATATGCCACGCTTTCTTTCTCAGCTAGCAAAGCTCCAAAGAGTATATATGCCACGCTTTGTCCTACACCTAGCAGAGCTCCAAAGTGTATATATGCCACCCTTTCTCCCACACCTAGCAGAGCTCCAAAGAGTATATATGCCACGCTTTGTCCTACACCTAGGACAGCTCCAAACAGTATATATGCCACGCTTTGTCCCACACCTACCAGAGCTCCAAACAGTAGATATGCCACTCTTTGTCCCACACGTAGCAGAGCTCCTAACAGTATATATGCCACGCTTTGTCCTACACCTAGTACAGCTCCAAACAGTATATATGCCACGCATTGTCCCACACCAAGCAGAGCTCCAAAGACTATATATGCCACGCTTTGTCCTACACCTAGCAGAGCTCCAAAGGGTATATATGCCACGTTTTGTCCTACACCTAGCAGCGCTCCAAACTGTATATATGTCACTCTTTGTCCCACACCTCGCAGAGCTCCAAAGAGTATATATGCCACGCTTTGTCTCACACCTACCAGAGCTCCAAACAGTAGATATGGCACGCATTGTCCCACACGTAGCAGAGCTCCTAACAGTATATATGCCACGCTTTGTCCTACACCTAGCACAGCTCCAAACAGTATATATGCCACGCTTTGTCTCACACCTACCACAGCTCCAAACAGTAGATATGCCACGCTATGTCCCACACGTAGCAGAGCTCCTAACAGTATATATGCCACGCTTTGTCCTACACCTAGCAAAGCTCCAAACAGTATATATGCCACGCTTTGACCCACACCAAGCAGAGCTCCAAAGAGTATATATGCCACAATATGTCCCACACCTAGCTGACCTCCAAAGAGTATATATGCCACGCTTTGTCCCGCACCTAGCACAGCTCCAAAGTGTATATATGCCACCCTTTGTCCCACACCTAGCAGAGCTTCAAAGAGTATATATGCCACGCTTTTTCCGACACCTAGCAGAGCTCCAAACTGTATATATGGCACGCTTTGTCCAACACCTAGCAGAGCTCCCAAGAGTATATATGCCACGCTTTGTCCGACACCTAGCAGAGCTCCAAAGAGTATATATGCCACACTTTGCCCTACACCTAGCCAAGCCTCAAACAGTATATACGCCACGCTTTGCCCTACACCCAGCAAAGATCCAAAGTGTATATATGCCACACATTATCCCACACCGAGCAGAGCTCCAAAGTGTATATATGCCACCCTTTGTCCCACACCTAGCAGAGCTCCAAAGAGTATATATGCCACGCTTTGTCCTACACCTAGCACAGCTCCAAAGTGTATATATGCCAACCTTTGTCCCACACCTAGCAGAGCTCCAAAGAGTATATATGCCACGCTTTGTTGGACACCTAGCAAAGCTCCAAACAGTATATATGCCACGCTTTGTCCCACACCTAGTAGAGCTCAAAACAGTATATATGCCACGCTTTGTTTCACCCCTAGCAGAGCTTCAAAGTGTACATATGCCACGCTTTGTCCCACACCTAGCAGTGCTCAAAAGAGTATATATGCCACGCTTTGTCCTACACCTAGCACAGCAACAAACAGTATATATGCCACGCTTTGTCCCACACCTAGCAGAGCTCGAAAGAGTATATAAGTCACGCTTTGTCACACACATAGCAGAGCTCCAAAGAGTATATATGCCATGCATTCTCCTACACCTAGCACAGCTCCAAAGTGTATATATACCACGCTTTTTCCCACACCTAGCAGAGCTCCAAAGAGTATATATGCCACGCTTTGTCCGACACCTAGCAGAGCTCCAAAGATTATATATGCCACGCTTTGCCCTACACCTAGCAGAGCTCAAAAGAGTATATATGCCACGCTTTGTTTCACACCTAGCAGAGCTCCAAAGGGCATATACGCCACGCTATGTCCTACACCTAGCACAGCTCCAAAGCGTATATATGCCACACTTTGTCCCACACGTAGCAGAGCTCCAAAGAGTATATATGCCACGCTTTGTCCGACACCTAGCAGAGCTCCAAAGTGTATATATGCCACGCTTTGTCCCACACCTAGCAGAGCTTGAAAGAGTATATAAGTCTCGCTTTGTGCCACATCTAACAGAGCTCCAAACAGTATATATGCCACGCTTTGTCCCACACCTACCAGAGATCCAAACAGTATATATACCATGCTTTGTCCCACACCTAGCAGAGCTCCAAACAGTCTATATGTCACGCATTGTCCTACACGTAGCAGAGCTCCAAACAGTATATATGCCACGCTTTCCCCTACACCTAGCAGAGATCCAAAGAGTATATATGCCACGCTTTGTCCCACACCTACCAGAGGTCCAAAGTGTATATATGCCACACTTTGTCCCACACCTAGCAGAGCTCCTAACAGTATATATGCCACGCTTTCCCCTACACCTGGCAGAGATCCAAAGAGTATATATGCCATGCTTGGTCCGATACCTAGCGGAGCTCGAAACTGTTTATGTACCACGCTTTGTCCCACACCGAGCAGAGCTCCAAACAGTATACATGCCACGATTTGTCCGACACCTAGCAGAGCTCCAAAGTGTATATATGCCACGCTTTGTCCCACACCTAGCAGAGCTCCCAAGGGTATATATGCCACGCTTTGTCCGACACCTAGCAGACCTCCAAAGAGTATATATGCCACGCTTTGTCCCACACCTAGCAGAACTCCAAACAGTATATATGCCACGCTTTGTCCCACACCAAGCAGAGCTCCAAATAGTATATATGCCACACTTTGTCCCACACCTAGCTAAGCTCCAAAGAGTGTATATGCCACGCTTTGTACTACGCCTAGCACGGCTCCAAAGTGAATATATTTCACGATTTGTGCCACACCTAGCAGAGCTCCAAAGAGTATATATGCCATGCTTTGTCCCACATCTAGCTGAGCTCCAAAGAGTATATATGCCACGCTTTTATTATGCCTAGCACAGCTCCAAAGGGTATATATGCCACGCTTTGTCCCCCACCTAGCAGAGCTCCAAAGAGTATATATGCCACGCTTTGTCCCACACCTAGCAGAGCTCCAAGGATTATATATGCCACGCTTTGACCCACACCTAGCAGATCTCCAAACAGTATATACGACTCGCTTTGTCCCACACCAAGCAGAGCTCCAAAGAGTATATATGCCACGCTTTGTCCTACACCTAGCACAGCTCCAACGTGTATATATGCCATCCTTTGTCCCACACCTAGCAGAACTCCAAAGAGTATATATGCCACGCTTTGCCCCACACCTAGCAGAGCTCCAAAGAGTATATATGCCACTCTTTGTCGGACCCCTAGCAAAGCTCCAAACTGTATATATGCCATGCTTTGTCCCTCACCGAGCATAGCTCCAAAGAGTATATATGCCACGCTTTGTCCGACACCTAGCAGAGCTCCAAGGTGCATATATGCCACGCTTTGTCCCACACCTAGCAGAGCTCCCAAGAGTATATATGCCACGCTTTGTCCCACTCCTAGCAGAGCTCCAAAGAGTATATATGCCACAATTTGCCCTACACCTAGCAAAGCTCCAAACAGTATATATGCCATGCTTTGTCCCTCACCAAGCAGAGCTCCAAAGAGTATATATGCCACACTTTGTCCCACACCTAGCTGAGCTCCAAAGAGTGTATATGCCACGCTTTGTACTACGCCTAGCACAGCTCCAAGGAGTATATATGCCACGCTTTGTCCCACACCTAGCAGACCTCCAAAGAGTATACATGCCACGCGTTGTCCCACACCTAGCAGAGCTCCAAAGAGTATATATGCTATGCTTTGTCCCACACCTAGCAGAGCTCCAAACAGGATATATGCCACGCTTTGTCCCACACCGAGCAGAGCTCCAAAGTGTATATATGCCACGGTTTGTCCCACACCAAGCAGAGCTCCAAAGAGTATATATGCCACACTTTGTCCCACACCTAGCTGAGCTCCAAAGGGTATATATGCCACGCTATGTCCTACACGTAGCACAGCTACAAACAGTACATATGCCACGCTTTGTTTCACACCTAGCAGAGCTCCAAAGAGTATATGTGCAACGCTTTGTCCCACACCTAGCAGTGCTCCAAAGAGTATATATGCCACGCTTTGTCCTACACCTAGCACAGCTCCAAAGAGTATATATGCCACGCTTTGATTCACACCTAGCAGAGCTCCAAAGAGTATATTTGCCATGCTTTATCCCACACCTAGCAGAGCTCCAAAGGGTATATATGCCATGCTTTGTCCCACACCTAGCAGAGCTGCAAACCGTATATATGTCATGCTTTGTCCCACACTTAGAGATCTCCAAACGGCATATATGCCACGCTTTGTCTCACACCTACCAGAGCTCCAAACAGTATATATGCCACGCTTTCTCCCTCACCTAGCAGAGCTCCAAACAGTATATATGCCACGCTTTGTCCTACACCTAGCAGAGCTCCAAACAGCATATATGCCACGCATTGTCCCACACCAAGCAGAGCTCCAAAGAGTATATATGCCACACTTTGTCCCACACCTAGCTGAGCTCCAAAGAGTGTATATGCCACGCTTTGTACTACGCCTAGCAGAGCTCCAAAGAGTATATATGCCACGCTTTGTCGGATACCTAGAAAAGCTCCAAAAAGTATATATGCCACGCTTTGTCCCACAACTAGCAGAGCTCCAAACAGTATATATGCCACGCTTTGTCCCATACCTAGCAGAGCTCCAAACAGTATATATGCCACGCTTTGTCCTACACCTAGCACAGCTCCAAGGTGTATATATGCCACGCTTTGTTTCACACCTAGCAGAGCTTCAAAGTGTATATATGCGAAGCTTTGTCCCGCACCTAGCAGTGTTCCAAAGTGTATATATGCCAGGATTTGTCCCACACCAAGCAGAGCTCTAAAGAGTATATATGCCACACTTTGTCCCACACCAAGCAGAGCTCCAAACAGTATATATGCCACGCTTTGTCCTACACCTAGCACAGCTCCAAGGTGTATATATGCCACGCTTTTTCCCACACCTAGCAGAGCTCAAAAGAGTATATATACCATGCTTTGTCGGACACCTAGCAAAGCTCCAAACAGTATATATGCCACGCTTTCTCCTACACCTAGCAGAGATCGAAAGAGTATATATGCCACGCTTTGTTTCTCAGCTAGCAGAGCTCCAAAGTGTATATATGCCACGCTTTGTCCCACACCTAGTAGTGCTCCAAAGAGTATATATGCCACGCTTTGTCCTACACCTAGGACAGCTCCAAACAGTATATATGCCACGCTTTGTCCCACACCTACCAGAGCTCCAAACAGTAGATATGCCACTCTTTGTCCCACACGTAGCAGAGCTCCTAACAGTATATATGCCACGCTTTGTCCTACACCTAGCACAGCTCCAAACAGTATATATGCCACGCATTGTCCCACACCAAGCAGAGTTCCAAAGACTATATATGCCACGCTTTCTCCTACACCTAGCAGAGATCGAAAGAGTATATATGCCACGCTTTGTTTCTCAGCTAGCAGAGCTCCAAAGAGTATATATGCCACGTTTTGTCCTACACCTAGAAGCGCTCCAAACTGTATATATGTCACGCTTTGTCTCACACCTACCACAGCTCCAAACAGTAGATATGCCACGCTTTGTCCCACACGTAGCAGAGCTCCTAACAGTATATATGCGACGCTTTGTCCTACACCTAGCACAGCTCCAAACAGTATATATGCCACGCTTTGTCCCACACCAAGCAGAGCTCCAAAGAGTATATATGCCACAATATGTCCCACACCTGGCTGACCTCCAAAGAGTATATATGCCACGCTTTGTGCCACACCTAGCACAGCTCCAAAGTGTATATATGCCACCCTTTGTCCCACACCTAGCAGATCTTCAAAGAGTATATATGCCACGCTTTGTCCGACACCTAGCAGAGCTCCAAACTGTATATATGCCACGCTTTGTCCAACACCTAGCAGAGCTCCCAAGAGTATATATGCCACGCTTTGTCCGACACCTAGCAGAGCTCCAAAGAGTATATATGCCACACTTTGCCCTACACCTAGCCAAGCCTCAAACAGTATATACGCCACGCTTTGCCCTACACCCAGCAAAGATCCAAAGTGTATATATGCCACACATTATCCCACACCGAGCAGAGCTCCAAAGTGTATATATGCCACCCTTTGTCCCACACCTAGCAGAGCTCCAAAGAGTATATATGCCACGCTTTGTCCTACACCTAGCACAGCTCCAAAGTGTATATATGCCACCCTTTGTCCCACACCTAGCAGAGCTCCAAAGAGTATATATGCCACGCTTTGTTGGACACCTAGCAAAGCTCCAAACAGTATATATGCCACGCTTTGCCCCACACCTAGCAGAGCTCCAAAGAGTATATATGCCACTCTTTGTCGGACACCCAGCGAAGCTCCAAACAGTATATATGCCACGCTTTGTCCCACACCTAGTAGAGCTCCAAACAGTATATATGCCACGCTTTGTTTCACCCCTAGCAGAGCTTCAAAGTGTACATACGCCACGCTTTGTCCCACACCTAGCAGTGCTCAAAAGAGTATATATGCCACGCTTTGTCCTACACCTAGCACAGCAACAAACAGTATATATGCCACGCTTTGTCCCACACCTAGCAGAGCTCCAAAGTGTATATATGCCACGCTTTTTCCCACACCTAGCAGAGCTCCAAAGAGTATATATGCCACACTTTGTCCCACACCTTGCTGAGCTCCAAAGAGTGTATATGCCACGCTTTGTACTAAGGGTAGCAAATCTCCAAAGAGTATATATGCCACGCTTTGTCCCACACCTAGCAGAGCTCCAAAGAGTATATATGCCGCGCTTTGTCCCACACCTAGCAGAGGTCCAAAGTGTATATATGCCACGCTTTGTCCTACACCTAGCAGAGCTCCAAACAGTATATATGCCACGCTTTCCCCTACACCTAGCAGCGCTCCAAACAGTATATATGCCACGCTATGTCCCACACCTAGCAGAGCACCTAACAGTATATATGCCATTCCTTGTCCCACACCTAGCAGAGCTCCAAACAGTATATATGCCGTGCTTTGTTTCACACCTAGCAGAGCCTCAAAGTGTATATATGCCACGCTTTGTCCCACACCTACCAGATCTCGAAAGAGTATATAAGTCTCGCTTTGTCCCACACCTAACAGAGCTCCAAACAGTATATATGCCAAGCTTTGTCCCACACCTACCAGAGCTCCAAACAGTATATATACCATGCTTTGTCCGACACCTAGCAGAACTCCTAACAGTATATATGCCACGCATTGTCCTACACCTAGCAGAGCTCCAAACAGTATATATGCCATGCTTTCCCCTACAGCTAGCAGAGATCCAAAGTGTATATATGCCACGCTTTGTCCCACACCTACCGGAGGTCCAAAGTGTATATATGCCACGCTTTGTCCCACACCTAGCAGAGCTCCAAACAGTATATATGCCACGCTTTCCCCTACACCTGGCAGAGATCCAAAGAGTATATATGCCACGGTTTGATACTCTGCTAGCAGCGCTCCAAAGAGTATATATGGCATGCTTTGTCCGATACTAGCGGAGCTCCAAACTGTATATATACCACGCTTTGTCCCACACCGAGCAGAGCTCCAAAAAGTATACATGCCACGCTTTGTCCGACACCTAGCAGAGCTCCAAAGTGTATATATGCCACGCTTTGTCCCACACCTAGCAGAGCTCCCAAGAGTATATATGCCACGCTTTGTCCGACACCTAGCAGAGCTCCAAAGAGTATATATGCCACACTTTGCCCTACACCTAGCCAAGCCTCAAACAGTATATACGCCACGCTTTGCCCTACACCTAGCAAAGATCCAAAGTGTATATATGCCACACTTTATCCCACACCGAGCAGAGCTCCAAAGAGCATATATGCCACGCTTTGTCCTACACCTAGCCCAGCTCCAAAGCGTATATATGATACCCTCTGTCCCACACCTAGCAGAGCTCCAAAGAGTATATATGCCACGCTTTGTCGGACACCTAGCAAAGCTCCAAACAGTATATATGCCACGCTTTGCCCCACACCTAGCAGAGCTCCAAAGAGTATATATGCCACTCTTTGTCTGACACCTAGCAAAGCTCCAAACAGTATATATGCCACGCTTTGCCCACACCTAGCAGAGCTCCCAACAGTATATATGCCACGCTTTGTCCGACACCTAGTAGAGCTCCAAACTGTATATATGCCACGCTTTGTCCCTCATCGAGCATAGCTCCAAAGAGTATATATGCCACGCTTTGTCCCACACCTAGCAGAGCTCCAAAGAGTATATATGCCACGCTTTGTCGGACACCTAGCAAAGCTCCAAACAGTATATATGCGACGCTTTGCCCCACACCTAGCCGAGCTCCAAAGAGTATATATGCCACGCTTTGTCCCACACCTAGCAGAGCTCCAAAGAGTATATATGCTACGCTTTTTCCCACACCTAGCAGAGCTCCAAAGTGTATACATGTCACGCTTTGTCCTACACCTAGCAGAGCTCCAAACAGGATATATGCCACGCTTTGTCCCACACCTAGCAGAGCTCCAAAGTGTATATATGCCACGGATTGTCCCACACCTAGCAGAGCTCCAAACAGTATATATGCCACGCTTTGTCCCACACCTAGCAGAGCTCGAAATAGTATATAAGTCTCGCTTTGTCCCACACCTAACAGAACTCCAAACAGTATATATGCCACGCTTTGTCCACACCTACCAGAGATCCAAACAGTATATATACCATGCTTTGTCCCACACCTAGCAGAGCTCCAAACAGTATATATGCCACACTTTGATTCACACCTAGCAGACCTTCTAAGTGTATATATGCCACGTTTTGTCCCACACCTAGCAGTGCTCCAAAGAGTATATATGCCACGCTTTGTCCTACACCTAGCACAGCTGCAATCAATATATATGCAACGCTTTGTCCCACACCTAGCAGAGCTCGAAAGAATATATAAGTCACGCTTTGTCCCACACCTACCAGAGCTCCAGACAGTAGCTATGCCACTCTTTGTCCCACACGTAGCAGAGCTCCTAACAGTATATATGCCACGCTTTGTCCCACACCAAGCAGAGCTCCAAAGAGTATATATGCCACACTTTGTCCCACACCTAGCTGACCTCTAAAGAGTATATATGCCACGCTTTGTCCTACACCTAGCACAGCTCCAAAGTGTATATATGCCACCCTTTGTCCCACAACTAGCAGAGCTCCAAAGAGTATATATGCCACACTTTGCCCTACATCTAGCAAAGCTCCAAACAGTATATATGCCACGCTTTGCCCCACACCTAGCAGAGCTCCGAAGAGTATATATGCCACTCTTTGTCCGACACCTAGTAGAGCTCCAAACTGTATATATGCCACGCTTTGTCCCACACCGAGCATAGCTCCAAAGAGTACATATGCCACGCTTTGTCCGACACCTAGCAGAGCTCCAAGGTGTATATATGCCACGCTTTGCCCCACACCTAGCAGAGCTCTAAAGAGTATATATGCCACACTTTGCCCTACACCTAGCAAAGCTCCAAACAGTATATATGCCACGCTTTGTCCCACACCAAGCAGAGCTCCAAAGAGTGTATATGCCAAGCTTTGTCCCACACCTAGCAGAGCTCCAAAGAGTATATATGCCACGCTTTGTCGGACACCTAGCAAAGCTCCAAACAGTATATATGTGACGCTTTGCCCCAAACCTAGCCGAGCTCCAAAGAGTATATATGCCATGCTTTGTCACACACCTAGCAGAGCTCCAAAGAGTATATATGCCACGCTTTGTCCCACACCTAGCAGAGCTCCAAAGTGTATATATGTCACCCTTTGTCCTACACCTAGCAGAGCTCCAAACAGTATATATGCCACGCTTTGTCCCACACCTAGCAGAGCTTCAAACTGTATATATGCCACGCTTTGTCCTACACCTAGCACAGCTACAAAATGTACATATGCTACGCTTTGTTTCACACCTAGGAGAACTCCAAAGAGTATACGTGCCACGCTTTGTCCCAAACCTAGCAGAGCTCCAAAGAGTATATATGCCACGCTTTGTCCCACACCTGGCAGAGCTCTAAACAGTATATATGCCACGCTTTTTCCCACACCTAGCAGAGCTCCCAACGGTATATATGCCACGCTTTGCCGTACACCTAGCAGAGCTCCAAAGTGTATATATGCCACGCTTTGTTTCACACCTAGCAGAGCTAAAAAGGGTATATATGGCACGCTTTGTCCTACACCTTGCAGAGCTACAAACAGTACAAATGCCACGCTTTGTTTCACACCTAGCAGAGCTCCAAAGAGTATATGAGCCACGCTTTGTCCCACACCTAGCAGAGCTCCAAAGAGTATATATGCCACGCTTTGTCGGACACCTAGGAAAGCTCCAAACAGTATATATGCCACGCTTTGTCCCACACCTAGCAGAGCTCCAAAGTGTACATATGTCACCCTTTGTCCTACACCTAGCAGAGGTCCATACAGTATATATGCCACGCTTTGTCCCACACCTAGCAGAGCTCCAAACAGTATATATGCCACGCTTTGTCCCACACCTAGCTGAGCTCCAAAGAGTATATATGCCACGCTTTCTCCTACACCTAGCACAGCTCCAAAGAGTATATATGCCACGCTTTGTTGGACACTTAGCAGAGCTCCAAAGAGTATATATGCCATGCTTTGCCCTACACCTAGGAGAGGTCAAAAGAGTATATATGCCACGCTTTGTCCCACACGTAGCAGAGCTCCTAACAGTATATATGCCACGCTTTGTCCTACACCTAGCACAGCTCCAAACAGTATATATGCCACGCTTTGTCTCACACCTACCACAGCTCCAAACAGTAGATATGCCACGCTTTGTCCCACACGTAGCAGAGCTCCTAACAGTATATATGCCACGCTTTGTCCTACACCTAGCAAAGCTCCAAACAGTATATATGCCACGCTTTGACCCACACCAAGCAGAGCTCCAAAGAGTATATATGCCACAATATGTCCCACACCTAGCTGACCTCCAAAGAGTATATATGCCACGCTTTGTCCCGCACCTAGCACAGCTCCAAAGTGTATATATGCCACCCTTTGTCCCACACCTAGCAGAGCTTCAAAGAGTATATATGCCACGCTTTGTCCGACACCTAGCAGAGCTCCAAACTGTATATATGGCACGCTTTGTCCAACACCTAGCAGAGCTCCCAAGAGTATATATGCCACGCTTTGTCCGACACCTAGCAGAGCTCCAAAGAGTATATATGCCACACTTTGCCCTACACCTAGCCAAGCCTCAAACAGTATATACGCCACGCTTTGCCCTACACCCAGCAAAGATCCAAAGTGTATATATGCCACACATTATCCCACACCGAGCAGAGCTCCAAAGTGTATATATGCCACCCTTTGTCCCACACCTAGCAGAGCTCCAAAGAGTATATATGCCACGCTTTGTCCTACACCTAGCACAGCTCCAAAGTGTATATATGCCACCCTTTGTCCCACACCTAGCAGAGCTCCAAAGAGTATATATGCCACGCTTTGTTGGACACCTAGCAAAGCTCCAAACAGTATATATGCCACGCTTTGTCCCACACCTAGTAGAGCTCAAAACAGTATATATGCCACGCTTTGTTTCACCCCTAGCAGAGCTTCAAAGTGTACATATGCCACGCTTTGTCCCACACCTAGCAGTGCTCAAAAGAGTATATATGCCACGCTTTGTCCTACACCTAGCACAGCAACAAACAGTATATATGCCACGCTTTGTCCCACACCTAGCAGAGCTCGAAAGAGTATATAAGTCACGCTTTGTCACACACATAGCAGAGCTCCAAAGAGTATATATGCCATGCATTCTCCTACACCTAGCACAGCTCCAAAGTGTATATATACCACGCTTTTTCCCACACCTAGCAGAGCTCCAAAGAGTATATATGCCACGCTTTGTCCGACACCTAGCAGAGCTCCAAAGATTATATATGCCACGCTTTGCCCTACACCTAGCAGAGCTCAAAAGAGTATATATGCCACGCTTTGTTTCACACCTAGCAGAGCTCCAAAGGGCATATATGCCACGCTATGTCCTACACCTAGCACAGCTCCAAAGCGTATATATGCCACACTTTGTCCCACACGTAGCAGAGCTCCAAAGAGTATATATGCCACGCTTTGTCCGACACCTAGCAGAGCTCCAAAGTGTATATATGCCACGCTTTGTCCCACACCTAGCAGAGCTCGAAAGAGTATATAAGTCTCGCTTTGTCCCACATCTAACAGAGCTCCAAACAGTATATATGCCACGCTTTGTCCCACACCTACCAGAGATCCAAACAGTATATATACCATGCTTTGTCCCACACCTAGCAGAGCTCCAAACAGGCTATATGTCACGCATTGTCCTACACGTAGCAGAGCTCCAAACAGTATATATGCCACGCTTTCCCCTACACCTAGCAGAGATCGAAGGAGTATATATGCCATGCTTTGTCCCACACCTACCAGAGGTCCAAAGTGTATATATGCCACACTTTGTCCCACACCTAGCAGAGCTCCAAACAGTATATATGCCACGCTTTCCCCTACACCTGGCAGAGATCCAAAGAGTATATATGCCATGCTTGGTCCGATACCTAGCGGAGCTCGAAACTGTTTATGTACCACGCTTTGTCCCACACCGAGCAGAGCTCCAAACAGTATACATGCCACGATTTGTCCGACACCTAGCAGAGCTCCAAAGTGTATATATGCCACGCTTTGTCCCACACCTAGCAGAGCTCCCAAGGGTATATATGCCACGCTTTGTCCGACACCTAGCAGACCTCCAAAGAGTATATATGCCACGCTTTGACCCACACCTAGCAGAGCTCCAAACAGTATATATGCCACGCTTTGTCCCACACCAAGCAGAGCTCCAAAGAGTATATATGCCACACTTTGTCCCACACCTAGCTAAGCTCCAAAGAGTGTATATGCCACGCTTTGTACTACGCCTAGCACGGCTCCAAAGTGAATATATTTCACGATTTGTCCCACACCTAGCAGAGCTCCAAAGAGTATATATGCCATGCTTTGTCCCACATCTAGCTGAGCTCCAAAGAGTATATATGCCACGCTTTTATTATGCCTAGCACAGCTCCAAAGGGTATATATGCCACGCTTTGTCCCCCACCTAGCAGAGCTCCAAAGAGTATATATGCCACGCTTTGTCCCACACCTAGCAGAGCTGCAAGGATTATATATGCCACGCTTTGACCCACACCTAGCAGATCTCCAAACAGTATATACGACTCGCTTTGTCCCACACCAAGCAGAGCTCCAAAGAGTATATATGCCACGCTTTGTCCTACACCTAGCACAGGTCCAACGTGTATATATGCCATCCTTTGTCCCACACCTAGCAGAGCTCCAAAGAGTATATATGCCACGCTTTCCGGACACCTAGCAGAACTCCAAACAGTATATATGCCACGCTTTGCCCCACACCTAGCAGAGCTCCAAAGAGTATATATGCCACTCTTTGTCGGACCCCTAGCAAAGCTCCAAACAGTATATATGCCACGCTTTGCCCCACACCTAGCAGAGCTCCAAACAGTATATATGCCACGCTTTGTCCGACACCTAGTAGAGCTCCAAACTGTATATATGCCATGCTTTGTCCCTCACCGAGCATAGCTCCAAAGAGTATATATGCCACGCTTTGTCCGACACCTAGCAGAGCTCCAAGGTGCATATATGCCACGCTTTGTCCCACACCTAGCAGAGCTCCCAAGAGTATATATGCCACGCTTTGTCCCACTCCTAGCAGAGCTCCAAAGAGTATATATGCCACAATTTGCCCTACACCTAGCAAAGCTCCAAACAGTATATATGCCATGCTTTGTCCCTCACCAAGCAGAGCTCCAAAGAGTATATATGCCACACTTTGTCCCACACCTAGCTGAGCTCCAAAGAGTGTATATGCCACGCTTTGTACTACGCCTAGCACAGCTCCAAGGAGTATATATGCCACGCTTTGTCCCACACCTAGCAGACCTCCAAAGAGTATACATGCCACGCGTTGTCCCACACCTAGCAGAGCTCCAAAGAGTATATATGCTACGCTTTGTCCCACACCTAGCAGAGCTCCAAACAGGATATATGCCACGCTTTGTCCCACACCGAGCAGAGCTCCAAAGTGTATATATGCCACGGTTTGTCCCACACCAAGCAGAGCTCCAAAGAGTATATATGCCACACTTTGTCCCACACCTAGCTGAGCTCCAAAGGGTATATATGCCACGCTATGTCCTACACGTAGCACAGCTACAAACAGTATATATGCCACGCTTTGTTTCACACCTAGCAGAGCTCCAAAGAGTATATGTGCCACGCTTTGTCCCACACCTAGCAGTGCTCCAAAGAGTATATATGCCATGCTTTGTCCTACACCTAGCACAGCTCCAAAGAGTATATATGCCACGCTTTGATTCACACCTAGCAGAGCTCCAAAGAGTATATTTGCCATGCTTTATCCCACACCTAGCAGAGCTCCAAAGGGTATATATGCCATGCTTTGTCTCACACCTAGCAGAGCTCCAAACCGTATATATGTCATGCTTTGTCCCACACTTAGAGATCTCCAAACGGCATATATGCCACGCTTTGTCTCACACCTACCAGAGCTCCAAACAGTATACATGCCACGCTTTCTCCCTCACCTAGCAGAGCTCCAAACAGTATATATGCCACGCTTTGTCCTACACCTAGCAGAGCTCCAAACAGCATATATGCCATGCATTGTCCCACACCAAGCAGAGCTCCAAAGTGTATATATGCCACACTTTGTCCCACACCTAGCTGAGCTCCAAAGAGTGTATATGCCACGCTTTGTACTACGCCTAGCAGAGCTCCAAAGAGTATATATGCCACGCTTTGTCGGATACCTAGAAAAGCTCCAAAGAGTATATATGCCACGCTTTGTCCCACAACTAGCAGAGCTCCAAACAGTATATATGCCACGCTTTGTCCCATACCTAGTAGAGCTCCAAACAGTATATATGCCACGCTTTGTTTCACACCTAGCAGAGCTTCAAAGTGTATATATGCGAAGCTTTGTCCCGCACCTAGCAGTGTTCCAAAGTGTATATATGCCAGGATTTGTCCCACACCAAGCAGAGCTCTAAAGAGTATATATGCCACACTTTGTCCCACACCAAGCAGAGCTCCAAACAGTATATATGCCACGCTTTGTCCTACACCTAGCACAGCTCCAAGGTGTATATATGCCACGCTTTTTCCCACACCTAGCAGAGCTCAAAAGAGTATATATACCATGCTTTGTCGGACACCTAGCAAAGCTCCAAACAGTATATATGCCACGCTTTCTCCTACACCTAGCAGAGATCGAAAGAGTATATATGCCACGCTTTGTTTCTCAGCTAGCAGAGCTCCAAAGTGTATATATGCCACGCTTTGTCCGATACCTAGCAGAGCTTCAAAGTGTATATATGCCACGCTTTGTCCCACACCTAGTAGTGCTCCAAAGAGTATATATGCCACGCTTTGTCCTACACCTAGGACAGCTCCAAACAGTATATATGCCACGCTTTGTCCCACACCTACCAGAGCTCCAAACAGTAGATATGCCACTCTTTGTCCCACACGTAGGAGAGCTCCTAACAGTATATATGCCACGCTTTGTCCTACACCTAGCACAGCTCCAAACAGTATATATGCCACGCATTGTCCCACACCAAGCAGAGTTCCAAAGACTATATATGCCACGCTTTCTCCTACACCTAGCAGAGATCGAAAGAGTATATATGCCACGCTTTGTTTCTCAGCTAGCAGAGCTCCAAAAGTATATATGCCACGTTTTGTCCTACACCTAGCAGCGCTCCAAACTGTATATATGTCACGCTTTGTCCCACACCTCGTAGAGCTCCAAAGAGTATATATGCCACGCTTTGTCTCACACCTACCAGAGCTCCAAACAGTAGATATGCCACGCATTGTCCCACACGTAGCAGAGCTCCTAACAGTATATATGCGACGCTTTGTCCTACACCTAGCACAGCTCCAAACAGTATATATGCCACGCTTTGTCCCACACCAAGCAGAGCTCCAAAGAGTATATATGCCACAATATGTCCCACACCTAGCTGACCTCCAAAGAGTATATATGCCACGCTTTGTGCCACACCTAGCACAGCTCCAAAGTGTATATATGCCACCCTTTCTCCCACACCTAGCAGAGCTTCAAAGAGTATATATGCCACGCTTTGTCCGACACCTAGCAGAGCTCCAAACTGTATATATGCCACGATTTGTCCTACACCTAGCAGAGCTCCAAAGTGTATATATGCCACCCTTTCTCCCACACCTAGCAGAGCTCCAAAGAGTATATATGCCACGCTTTGTCCTACACCTAGGACAGCTCCAAACAGTATATATGACACGCTTTGTCCCACACCTACCAGAGCTCCAAACAGTAGATATGCCACTCTTTGTCCCACACGTAGCAGAGCTCCTAACAGTATATATGCCACGCTTTGTCCTACACCTAGTACAGCTCCAAACAGTATATATGCCACGCATTGTCCCACACCAAGCAGAGCTCCAAAGACTATATATGCCACGCTTTGTCCTACACCTAGCAGAGCTCCAAAGGGTATATATGCCACGTTTTGTCCTACACCTAGCAGCGCTCCAAACTGTATATATGTCACGCTTTGTCCCACACCTCGCAGAGCTCCAAAGAGTATATATGCCACGCTTTGTCTCACACCTACCAGAGCTCCAAACAGTAGATATGCCACGCATTGTCCCACACGTAGCAGAGCTCCTAACAGTATATATGCCACGCTTTGTCCTACACCTAGCACAGCTCCAAACAGTATATATGCCACGCTTTGTCTCACACCTACCACAGCTCCAAACAGTAGATATGCCACGCTTTGTCCCACACGTAGCAGAGCTCCTAACAGTATATATGCCACGCTTTGTCCTACACCTAGCAAAGCTCCAAACAGTATATATGCCACGCTTTGACCCACACCAAGCAGAGCTCCAAAGAGTATATATGCCACAATATGTCCCACACCTAGCTGACCTCCAAAGAGTATATATGCCACGCTTTGTCCCGCACCTAGCACAGCTCCAAAGTGTATATATGCCACCCTTTGTCCCACACCTAGCAGAGCTTCAAAGAGTATATATGCCACGCTTTGTCCGACACCTAGCAGAGCTCCAAACTGTATATATGGCACGCTTTTCCAACACCTAGCAGAGCTCCCAAGAGTATATATGCCACGCTTTGTCCGACACCTAGCAGAGCTCCAAAGAGTATATATGCCACACTTTGCCCTACACCTAGCCAAGCCTCAAACAGTATATACGCCACGCTTTGCCCTACACCCAGCAAAGATCCAAAGTGTATATATGCCACACATTATCCCACACCGAGCAGAGCTCCAAAGTGTATATATGCCAACCTTTGTCCCACACCTAGCAGAGCTCCAAAGAGTATATATGCCACGCTTTGTCCTACACCTAGCACAGCTCCAAAGTGTATATATGCCAACCTTTGTCCCACACCTAGCAGAGCTCCAAAGAGTATATATGCCACGCTTTGTTGGACACCTAGCAAAGCTCCAAACAGTATATATGCCACGCTTTGTCCCACACCTAGTAGAGCTCAAAACAGTGTATATGCCACGCTTTGTTTCACCCCTAGCAGAGCTTCAAAGTGTACATATGCCACGCTTTGTCCCACACCTAGCAGTGCTCAAAAGAGTATATATGCCACGCTTTGTCCTACACCTAGCACAGCAACAAACAGTATATATGCCACGCTTTGTCCCACACCTAGCAGAGCTCGAAAGAGTATATAAGTCACGCTTTGTCACACACATAGCAGAGCTCCAAAGAGTATATATGCCATGCATTCTCCTACACCTAGCACAGCTCCAAAGTGTATATATACCACGCTTTTTCCCACACCTAGCAGAGCTCCAAAGAGTATATATGCCACGCTTTGTCCGACACCTAGCAGAGCTCCAAAGATTATATATGCCACGCTTTGCCCTACACCTAGCAGAGCTCAAAAGAGTATATATGCCACGCTTTGTTTCACACCTAGCAGAGCTCCAAAGGGCATATATGCCACGCTATGTCCTACACCTAGCACAGCTCCAAAGCGTATATATGCCACACTTTGTCCCACACGTAGCAGAGCTCCAAAGAGTATATATGCCACGCTTTGTCCGACACTAGCAGAGCTCCAAAGTGTATATATGCCACGCTTTGTCCCACACCTAGCAGAGCTCGAAAGAGTATATAAGTCTCGCTTTGTCCCACATCTAACAGAGCTCCAAACAGTATATATGCCACGCTTTGTCCCACACCTACCAGAGATCCAAACAGTATATATACCATGCTTTGTCCCACACCTAGCAGAGCTCCAAACAGTCTATATGTCACGCATTGTCCTACACGTAGCAGAGCTCCAAACAGTATATATGCCACGCTTTCCCCTACACCTAGCAGAGATCCAAAGAGTATATATGCCACGCTTTGTCCCACACCTACCAGAGGTCCAAAGTGTATATATGCCACACTTTGTCCCACACCTAGCAGAGCTCCAAACAGTATATATGCCACGCTTTCTCCTACACCTGGCAGAGATCCAAAGAGTATATATGCCATGCTTGGTCCGATACCTAGCGGAGCTCGAAACTCTTTATGTACCACGCTTTGTCCCACACCGAGCAGAGCTCCAAACAGTATACATGCCACGATTTGTCCGACACCTAGCAGAGCTCCAAAGTGTATATATGCCACGCTTTGTCCCACACCTAGCAGAGCTCCCAAGGGTATATATGCCACGCTTTGTCCGACACCTAGCAGACCTCCAAAGAGTATATATGCCACGCTTTGACCCACACCTAGCAGAGCTCCAAACAGTATATATGCCACGCTTTGTCCCACACCAAGCAGAGCTCCAAATAGTATATATGCCACACTTTGTCCCACACCTAGCTAAGCTCCAAAGAGTGTATATGCCACGCTTTGTACTACGCCTAGCACGGCTCCAAAGTGAATATATTTCACGATTTGTCCCACACCTAGCAGAGCTCCAAAGAGTATATATGCCATGCTTTGTCCCACATCTAGCTGAGATCCAAAGAGTATATATGCCACGCTTTTATTATGCCTAGCACAGCTCCAAAGGGTATATATGCCACGCTTTGTCCCCCACCTAGCAGAGCTCCAAAGAGTATATATGCCACGCTTTGTCCCACACCTAGCAGAGCTCCAAGGATTATATATGCCACGCTTTGACCCACACCTAGCAGATCTCCAAACAGTATATACGACTCGCTTTGTCCCACACCAAGCAGAGCTCCAAAGAGTATATATGCCACGCTTTGTCCTACACCTAGCACAGCTCCAACGTGTATATATGCCATCCTTTGTCCCACACCTAGCAGAACTCCAAAGAGTATATATGCCACGCTTTGTCCCACACCTAGCAGAGCTCCAAGGATTATATATGCCACGCTTTGACCCACACCTAGCAGATCTCCAAACAGTATATACGACTCGCTTTGTCCCACACCAAGCAGAGCTCCAAAGAGTATATATGCCACGCTTTGTCCTACACCTAGCACAGCTCCAACGTGTATATATGCCATCCTTTGTCCCACACCTAGCAGAGCTCCAAAGAGTATATATGCCACTCTTTGTCGGACCCCTAGCAAAGCTCCAAACAGTATATATGCCACGCTTTGCCCCACACCTAGCAGAGCTCCAAACAGTATATATGCCACGCTTTGCCCCACACCTAGCAGAGCTCCAAACAGTATATATGCCACGCTTTGTCCGACACCTAGTAGAGCTCCAAACTGTATATATGCCATGCTTTGTCCCTCACCGAGCATAGCTCCAAAGAGTATATATGCCACGCTTTGTCCGACACCTAGCAGAGCTCCAAGGTGCATATATGCCACGCTTTGTCCCACACCTAGCAGAGCTCCCAAGAGTATATATGCCACGCTTTGTCCCACTCCTAGCAGAGCTCCAAAGAGTATATATGCCACAATTTGCCCTACACCTAGCAAAGCTCCACACAGTATATATGCCATGCTTTGTCCCTCACCAAGCAGAGCTCCAAAGAGTATATATGCCACACTTTGTCCCACACCTAGCTGAGCTCCAAAGAGTGTATATGCCACGCTTTGTACTACGCCTAGCACAGCTCCAAGGAGTATATATGCCACGCTTTGTCCCACACCTAGCAGACCTCCAAAGAGTATACATG
This sequence comes from Lemur catta, assembly GCF_020740605.2. NCBI lineage: Eukaryota > Metazoa > Chordata > Mammalia > Primates > Lemuridae > Lemur > Lemur catta. Next base: position 33,273,467 of record NC_059148.1, on the reverse strand, counting down.
CCACACGTTGTCCCAAACCTAGCAGAGCTCCAAAGAGTATATATGCTACGCTTTGTCCCACACCTAGCAGAGCTCCAAACAGGATATATGCCACGCTTTGTCCCACACCGAGCAGAGCTCCAAAGTGTATATATGCCACGGTTTGTCCCACACCAAGCAGAGCTCCAAAGAGTATATATGCCACACTTTGTCCCACACCTAGCTGAGCTCCAAAGGGTATATATGCCACGCTATGTCCTACACGTAGCACAGCTACAAACAGTACATATGCCACGCTTTGTTTCACACCTAGCAGAGCTCCAAAGAGTATATGTGCCACGCTTTGTCCCACACCTAGCAGTGCTCCAAAGAGTATATATGCCACGCTTTGTCCTACACCTAGCACAGCTCCAAAGAGTATATATGCCACGCTTTGATTCACACCTAGCAGAGCTCCAAAGAGTATATTTGCCATGCTTTATCCCACACCTAGCAGAGCTCCAAAGGGTATATATGCCATGCTTTGTCTCACACCTAGCAGAGCCTCAAAGTGTATATATGCCACGCTTTGTCCCACACCTACCAGATCTCGAAAGAGTATATAAGTCTCGCTTTGTCCCACACCTAACAGAGCTCCAAACAGTATATATGCCAAGCTTTGTCCCACACCTACCAGAGCTCCAAACAGTATATATACCATGCTTTGTCCGACACCTAGCAGAACTCCAAACAGTATATATGCCACGCATTGTCCTACACCTAGCCGAGCTCCAAACAGTATATATGCCATGCTTTCCCCTACAGCTAGCAGAGATCCAAAGTGTATATATGCCACGCTTTGTCCCACACCTACCGGAGGTCCAAAGTGTATATATGCCACGCTTTGTCCCACACCTAGCAGAGCTCCAAACAGTATATATGCCACGCTTTCCCCTACACCTGGCAGAGATCCAAAGAGTATATATGCCACGGTTTGTTACTCTGCTAGCAGCGCTCCAAAGAGTATATATGGCATGCTTTGTCCGATACCTAGCGGAGCTCCAAACTGTATATATACCACGCTTTGTCCCACACCGAGCAGAGCTCCAAAGAGTATACATGCCACGCTTTGTCCGACACCTAGCAGAGCTCCAAAGTGTATATATGCCACGCTTTGTCCCACACCTAGCAGAGCTCCCAAGAGTATATATGCCACGCTTTGTCCGACACCTAGCAGAGCTCCAAAGAGTATATATGCCACACTTTGCCCTACACCTAGCCAAGCCTCAAACAGTATATACGCCACGCTTTGCCCTACACCTAGCAAAGATCCAAAGTGTATATATGCCACACTTTATCCCACACCGAGCAGAGCTCCAAAGAGCATATATGCCACGCTTTGTCCTACACCTAGCCCAGCTCCAAAGCGTATATATGATACCCTCTGTCCCACACCTAGCAGAGCTCCAAAGAGTATATATGCCACGCTTTGTCGGACACCTAGCAAAGCTCCAAACAGTATATATGCCACGCTTTGCCCCACACCTAGCAGAGCTCCAAAGAGTATATATGCCACTCTTTGTCTGACACCTAGCAAAGCTCCAAACAGTATATATGCCACGCTTTGCCCACACCTAGCAGAGCTCCCAACAGTATATATGCCACGCTTTGTCCGACACCTAGCAAAGCTCCAAACAGTATATATGCGACGCTTTGCCCCAAACCTAGCCGAGCTCCAAAGAGTGTATATGCCAAGCTTTGTCCCACACCTAGCAGAGCTCCAAAGAGTATATATGCCACGCTTTGTCGGACACCTAGCAAAGCTCCAAACAGTATATATGCGACGCTTTGCCCCAAACCTAGCCGAGCTCCAAAGAGTATATATGCCACGCTTTGTCACACACCTAGCAGAGCTCCAAAGAGTATATATGCCACGCTTTGTCCCACACCTAGCAGAGCTCCAAAGTGTATATATGTCACCCTTTGTCCTACACCTAGCAGAGCTCCAAACAGTATATATGCCACGCTTTGTCCCACACCTAGCAGAGCTTCAAACGGTATATATGCCACGCTTTGTCCTACACCTAGCACAGCTACAAAATGTACATATGCTACGCTTTGTTTCACACCTAGGAGAACTCCAAAGAGTATACGTGCCACGCTTTGTCCCAAACCTAGCAGAGCTCCAAAGAGTATATATGCCACGCTTTGTCCCACACCTGGCAGAGCTCTAAACAGTATATATGCCACGCTTTTTCCCACACCTAGCAGAGCTCCAAAGTGTACATATGTCACCCTTTGTCCTACACCTAGCAGAGGTCCATACATTATATATGCCACGCTTTGTCCCACACCTAGCAGAGCTCCAAACAGTATATATGCCACGCTTTGTCCCACACCTAGCTGAGCTCCAAAGAGTATATATGCCACGCTTTCTCCTACACCTAGCACAGCTCCAAAGAGTATATATGCCACGCTTTGTTGGACACTTAGCAGAGCTCCAAAGAGTATATATGCCATGCTTTGCCCTACACCTAGGAGAGGTCAAAAGAGTATATATGCCACGCTTTGTCCGATACCTAGCGGAGCTCCAAACAGCATATATGCCATGCTTTGTCCCACATCAAGCAGAGCTCGAAAGAGTATATATGCCACACTATGTCCCACACCTAGCTGAGCTCCAAAGAGTGTATATGCCACGCTTTGTACTAGGCCTAGCACAGCTCCAAAGAGTATATATGCCACGCTTTGTCCCACATCAAGCAGAGCTCGAAAGAGTATATATGCCACACTATGTCCCACACCTAGCAGAGCTCCAAAGAGTATATATGCCACGTTTTGTCGGACAACTAGCAAAGCCCCAAACAGTATATATGCTACGCTTTGTCCCACACCTAGCAGAGCTCCAAACAGTATATATGCCCCGCTTTGTCCCACACCTAGCAGAGCTCCAAACAGTATATATGCCACGCTTTGTTTCACACCTAGCAGAGCTTCAAAGTGTATATATGCCACGCTTTGTCCCACACAAAGCAGAGCTCCAAAGAGTATATATGAAACACTTTGTCCCACACCTAGCTGAGCTCCAAAGAGTATATATGCCACGCTTTGTCGGACACCTAGCAAAGCTCCAAACAGTATATATGCCACGCTTTGCCCCACACCTAGCAGAGCCCCGAAGAGTATATATGCCGCGCTTTGTCCGATACCTAGCGGAGCTCCAAACTGTATATATACCACGCTTTGTCCCACACCGAGCAGAGCTCCAAAGTGTATACATGCCACGCTTTGTGCGACACCTAGCAGAGCTCCAAAGTGTATATATTCCACGCTTTGTCCCACACCTAGCAGAGCTCCCTGGGGTATATATGCCACGCTTTGTTCGACACCTAGCAGAGCTCCAAAGAGTATATATGCCACGCTTTGCCCTACACCTAGCAAAGCTCCAAAAAGTATATATGCCACGTTTTGCCCTACACCTACCAGAGCTCCAAACAGTATATATGCTACGCTTTGTCCTACAGCTAGCAGAGCTCCAAACAGTATATATCCCATGCTTTGTCCTACACCTAGCAGAGATCCAAACAGTATATATGCCACGCTTTGACCCACACCTAGCAGAGCTCCAAACAGTATATATGCCATGCTTTGTCCCACACCAAGCGGAGCTCCAAAGAGTATATATGCCACACTTTGTCCCACACCTAGCTGAGTTCCAAAGAGTGTATAAGCCACGCTTTGTACTACGCCTAGCACAGCTCCAAAGAGTATATATTCCACGCTTTGCCCCCACCTAGCAGAGCTCCAAAGAGTATATATGCCACGCTTTCCCCTACACCTAGGAGAGATCCAAAGAGTATATATGCCACGCTTTGTTTCTCTGCTAGCAGAGCTCCAAAGGATATATATGCCACGCTTTGTCCGATACCTAGCGGAGCTCCAAACCGTATATATACCACGCTTTGTCCCACACCGAGCAGAGCCCCAAAGCGTATATATGCCACACTGTGTCCCACACCTAGCACAGCTACAACCAGTGCATATGTCACGCTTTGTTTCTCAGCTAGCAGAGCTCCAAAGAGTATATATGTCACGTTTTGTCCTACAAGTAGCAGCGCTCCAAACACTATATATGCCACGCTTTGTCCCACACCTAGCAGAGCTCCAAGGAGTATATATGCCACGCTTTGTCCCACACCTAGCAGAGCTCCAAAGAGTATATATGTCACGCTTTGTCCTACACCTATCAGAGCTCCAAACATTATATATGCCATGCTTTGTCCCACACCTAGCCGTGCTCCAAATAGTATATATGCCACGCTTTGTCCTACACATACCACAGCTTCAAACAGTATATATGCCACGCTTTGTCCCACACCTAGCAGAGCTCCTAACAGTATATATGCCACGCTTTGTCCTACACCTAGCAGAACTCCAAACAGCACATATGCCACGCTTTGTCCCACACCAAGCAGAGCTCCAAAGAGTATATATGCCACACTTTGACCCACACCTAGCTGAGATCCAAAGAGTATATATGCCAGGCTTGGTCTTAAAACTAGCAAAGCTCCAAAGTGTATATATGCCACCCTTTGTCCCACACCTAGCAGAGCTCCAAGGAGTATATATGCCACGCTTTGTCCCACACCTAGCAGAGGTCCAAAGACTATATATGCCACGCTTTGTCCTACACCTAGCAGAGCTCCAAAGAGTATATATGCCACGTTTTGTCCCACACCTAGCAGAGCTCCAAACTGTATATATGTCACGCTTTGTCCCACACCTAGCAGAGCTCCAAAGTGTATATATGCCACGCTTTGTCCTACACCTAGCAGAGCTCCAAACAGTATATATGCCACGCTTTGTCTCACACCTACCAGAGCTCCAAACAGTAGATATGCCACTATTTGTCCCACACGTAGCAGAGCTCCTAACAGTATATATGCCACGCTTTGTCCTACACCTAGCACAGCTCCAAACAGTATATATGCCACGCTTTGTCCCACACCAAGCAGAGCTCCAAAGAGTATGTATGCCACAATATGTCCCACACCTAGCTGACCTACAAAGAGTATATATGCCACGCTTTGTCCCACACCTAGCACAGCTTCAAAGTGTATATATGCCACCCTTTGTCCCACACCTAGCAGAGCTCCAAAGAGTATATATGCCACGCTTTGTCCGACACCTAGGAGAGCTCCAAACTGTATATATGCCACGCTTTGTCCAACACCTAGCAGAGCTCCAAAGAGTATATATGCCACACTTTGCCCTACACCTAGCCAAGCCTCAAACAGTATATACGCCACGCTTTGCCTTACACCTAGCAACGATCCAAAGTGTATATACGCCAGACTTTATCCCACACCGAACAGAGCTCCAAAGTGTATATATGCCACGCTTTGTCCCACACCTAGCAGAGCTCGAAAGAGTATATAAGTCTCGCTTTGTCCCACATCTAAAAGAGCTCCAAACAGTATATATGCCACGCTTTGTCCCACACCTACCAGAGATCCAAACAGCATATATACCATGCTTTGTCCCACACCTAGCAGAGCTCCTAACAGTATATATGCCACGCTTTCCCCTACACCTAGCAGAGATCCAATGAGTATATATGCCACGCTTTGTCCCACACCTACCAGAGGTCCAAAGTGTACATATGCCACGCTTTGTCCCACACCTAGCAGAGCTCCAAACAGTATATATGCCACGCTTTCCCCTACACCTGGCAGAGATCCAAAGAGTATATATGCCATGCTTGGTCCGATACCTAGCGGAGCTCGAAACTGTTTATATACCACGCTTTGTCCCACACCGAGCAGAGCTCCAAACAGTATACATGCCACGATTTGTCCGACACCTAGCAGAGCTCCAAAGTGTATATATGCCACGCTTTGTCCCACACCTAGCAGAGCTCCCAAGGGTATATATGCCATGCTTTGTCCGACACCTAGCAGACCTCCAAAGAGTATATAAGCCACGCTTTGACCCACACCTAGCAGAGCTCCAAACAGTATATATGCCACGCTTTGTCCCACACCAAGCGGAGCTCCAAATAGTATATATGCCACACTTTGACCCACACCTAGCTAAGCTCCAAAGACTGTATATGCCACGCTTTGTACTACGCCTAGCACGGCTCCAAAGTGATTATATTTCACGATTTGTCCCACACCTAGCAGAGCTCCTAAGAGTATATATGCCATGCTTTGTCCCACATCTAGCTGAGCTCCAAAGAGTATATATGCCACGCTTTTATTATGCCTAGCACAGCTCCAAAGGGTATATATGCCACGCTTTGTCCCCCACCTAGCAGAGCTCCAAAGAGTATATATGCCACGCTTTGTCCCACACCTAGCAGAGCTCCAAGCATTATATATGCCACGCTTTGTCCTACACCTAGCAGATCTCCAAACAGTATATACGACTCGCTTTGTCCCACACCAAGCACAGCTCCAAAGAGTATATATGCCACGCTTTGTCCTACACCTAGCACAGCTCCAACGTGTATATATGCCATCCTTTGTCCCACACCTAGCAGAGCTCCAAAGAGTATATATGCCACGCTTTGTCGGACACCTAGCAGAGCTCCAAACAGTATATATGCCACGCTTTGCCCCACACCTAGCAGAGCTCCAAAGAGTATATATGCCACTCTTTGTCGGACACCTAGCAAAGCTCCAAACAGTATATATGCCACGCTTTGCCCCACACCTAGCAGAGCTCCAAACAGTATATATGCCACGCTTTGTCCGACACCTAGTAGAGCTCCAAACTGTATATATGCCATGCTTTGTCCCTCACCGAGCATAGCTCCAAAGAGTATATATGCCACGCATTGTCCCACACCTAGCAGAGCTCCAAAGTGTATATATGTCACGCTTTGTCCTACACCTAGCAGAGCTCCAAACAGGATATATGCCACGCTTTGTCCCACACCGAGCAGAGCTCCAAAGTGTATATATGCCACGGTTTGTCCCACACCAAGCAGAGCTCCAAAGAGTATATATGCCACACATTGTCCCACACCTAGCTGAGCTCCAAAGGGTATATATGCCAGGCTATGTCCTACACGTAGCACAGCTACAAACAGTACATATGCCACGCTTTGTTTCACACCTAGCAGAGCTCCAAAGAGTATATGTGCCACGCTTTGTCCCACACCTAGCAGTGCTCCAAAGAGTATATATGCCACGCTTTGTCCTACACCTAGCACAGCTCCAAAGAGTATATATGCCACGCTTTGATTCACACCTAGCAGAGCTCCAAAGAGTATATTTGCCATGCTTTATCCCACACCTAGCAGAGCTCCAAAGGGTATATATGCCATGCTTTGTCCCACACCTAGCAGAGCTCCAAACCGTATATATGTCATGCTTTGTCCCACACTTAGAGATCTCCAAACGGCATATATGCCACGCTTTGTCTCACACCTACCAGAGCTCCAAACAGTATATATGCCACGCTTTTTCCCTCACCTAGCAGAGCTCCAAACAGTATATATGCCACGCTTTGTTTCACAACTAGCAGAGCTTCAAAGTGTATATATGCGAAGCTTTGTCCCGCACCTAGCAGTGTTCCAAAGTGTATATATGCCACGATTTCTCCCACACCAAGCAGAGCTCTAAAGAGTATATATGCCACACTTTGTCCCACACCAAGCAGAGCTCCAAACAGTATATATGCCACGCTTTGTCCTACACCTAGCACAGCTCAAAGGTGTATATATGCCACGCTTTTTCCCACACCTAGCAGAGCTCCAAAGAGTATATATACCACGCTTTGTCGGACACCTAGCAAAGCTCCAAACAGTATATATGCCACGCTTTCTCCTACACCTAGCAGAGATCGAAAGAGTATATATGCCACGCTTTGTCCCACACCTAGTAGTGCTCCAAAGAGTATATATGCCACGCTTTGTCCTACATCTAGCAGAGCTACAAGCAGTGCATATGCCACGCTTTGTTTCTCAGCTAGCACAGCTGCAAAGAGTATATATGCCACGCTTTGTCCCACACCTAGCACAGCCCCAAAGTGTATATATGCCACCCTTTGTCCCACACCTAGCAGAGCTCCAAAGAGTATATATGCCACGCTTTGTCCGACACCTAGGAGAGCTCCAAACTGTATATATGCCACGCTTTGTCCAACACCTAGCAGAGCTCCCAAGAGTATATATGCCACGCTTTGTCCGACACCTAGCAGAGCTCCAAAGAGTATATATGCCACACTTTGCCCTACACCTAGCCATGCCTCAAACAGTATATACGCCACGCTTTGCCTTACACCTAGAAAAGATCCAAAGTGTATATACGCCAGACTTTATCCCACACCCAGCAGAGCTCCAAAGTGTATATATGCCACGCTTTGTCCCACACCTAGCAGAGCTCGAAAGAGTATATAAGTCTCGCTTTGTCCCACATCTAACAGAGCTCCAAACAGTATATATGCCACGCTTTGTCCAACACCTACCAGAGATCCAAACAGTATATATACCATGCTTTGTCCCACACCTAGCAGAGCTCCTAAGAGTATATATGTCACGCATTGTCCTACACGTAGCAGAGCTCCAAACAGTATATATGCCACGCTTTCCCCTACACCTAGCAGAGATCCAAAGAGTATATATGCCACGCTTTGTCCCACACCTACCAGAGGTCCAAAGTGTATATATGCCACGCTTTGTCCCACACCTAGCAGAGCTCCAAACAGTATATATGCCACGCTTTCCCCTACACCTGGCAGAGATCCAAAGAGTATATATGCCATGCTTGGTCCGATACCTAGCGGAGCTCGAAACTGTTTATATACCACGCTTTGTCCCACACCGAGCAGAGCTCCAAACAGTATACATGCCACGATTTGTCCGACACCTAGCAGAGCTCCAAAGTGTATATATGCCACGCTTTGTCCCACACCTAGCAGAGCTCCCAAGGGTATATATGCCATGCTTTGTCCGACACCTAGCAGACCTCCAAAGAGTATATATGCCACGCTTTGACCCACACCTAGCAGAGCTCCAAACAGTATATATGCCACACTTTGTCCCACACCAAGCGGAGCTCCAAATAGTATATATGCCACACTTTGTCCCACACCTAGCTAGCTCCAAAGAGTGTATATGCCACGCTTTGTACTACGCCTAGCACGGCTCCAAAGTGAATATATTTCACGATTTGTCCCACACCTAGCAGAGCTCCAAACAGTATATATGCCAAGCATTGTCGGACACCTAGCAAAGCTCCAAAAAGTATATATGCCACGCTTTGCCCCACACCTAGCAGAGCTACAAAGAGTATATATGCCACACTTTGTCCCACACCTAGCAAACATCCAAACAGTATATATGCCACGCTTTGCCCCACACCTAGCAGAGCTCCAAACGGTATATATGCCACGCTTTGTCCACACCTAGCAGAGCTCCAAAGAGTATATATGCCACGCTTTGTTTCTCTGCTAGCGGAGCTCCAAAGGATATATATGCCACGCTTTGTCCGATACCTAGCGGAGCTCCAAACTGTATATATACCACGCTTTGTCCCACACTGAGCAGAGCTCCAAAGAGTATATATGCCACACTTTGTCCCACACCTAGCTGACCTCCAAAGAGTATATATGCAATGCTTTGTCCTACACCTAGCACAGCTCCAAAGTGTATATATGCCACCCTTTGTCCCACACCTAGCAGAGCTCCAAAGAGTATATATGCCACGCTTTGTCGGACACCTAGCAAGGCTCCAAACAGTATATATGCCACACTTTGCCCCACACCTAACAGAGCTCCAAAGAGTATATATGCCACGCTTCGTCGGACACCTAGCAAAGCTCCAAACAGTATATATGCCACGCTTTGCCCCACACCTAGCAGAGCTCCAAACAGTATATATGCCACGCTTTGTCCGACACCTAGCAGAGCTCCAAACTGTATATATGCCACGCTTTGTCCTACACCGAGCATAGGTCCAAAGAGAATATATGCCACGCTTTGTCCGACACCTAGCAGAGCTCCAAGGTGTATATATGCCACGCTTTGTCTCACACCTAGCAGAGCTCCCAAGAGTATATATGCCACGCTTTGTCCCACACCTAGCAGACCTCAAAAGAGTATATATGCCACACTGTGCCCTACACCTAGCAAAGCTCAAAACAGTATATATGCCACGCTTTGTCCCACACCAGGCAGAGCTCCAAAGAGTATATATGCCACACTTTGTCCCACACCTAGCTGAGCTCCAAAGAGTGTATATGCCACGACTTATACTATGCCTAGCACAGCTCCAAAGAGTATATATGCCACGCTTTGTCCCACACCTAGCAGAGCTCCAAACAGTATATATGCCAAGCATTGTCGGACACCTAGCAAAGCTCCAAAAAGTATATATGCCACGCTTTGCCCCACACCTAGCAGAGCTACAAAGAGTATATATGCCACGCTTTGTCCCACACCTAGCAGAGCTCCAAACAGTATATATGCCACGCTTTTTCCCACACGAAGCAGAGCTCCAAAGTGTATATATGTCACGCTTTGTCCTACACCTAGCAGAGCTCCAAACAGTATATATGCCACGCTTTGTCCCACACCTAGCAGAGCTCCAAACAGTGTATATGCCACGCTTTGTCCCACACCTAGCAGAGCTCCAAACTGTATATATACCACGGTTTGTCCCACACCGAGCAGCGCTCCACACAGTATATATGCCTTGCTTTTTCCGACACCTAGCAGAGCTCCAAACAGTATATATGCCCCGCTTTGTCCCACACCTAGCAGACCTCCAAACAGTATATATGCCAAGCTTTGTTTCACAGCTAGGAGAGCTTGAAAGTGTATATATGCCACGCTTTGTCCCAAACCTAACAGTGCTCCAAATAGTATATATGCCACGCTTTGTCCTACACCTAGCACAGCTCCAAACAGTATATATGCCACGCTTTGTCCCACACATAGCAGGGCTCGAAAGAGTATATAAGTCACGCTTTGTCCCACAACTAGCAGAGCTCCAAAGTGTATATATGCCACGCTTTGTTTCACACCTAGGAGAGCTCCAAAGACTATATGTGCCACGCTTTGTCCCACACCTAGCAGAGCTCCAAAGAGTATATATGCCACGCTTTGTCGGACACGTAGCAAAGCTCCAAACAGTATATATGCCACGCTTTGCCCCAAACCTAGCAGAGCTCCAAAGAGTATATATGCCACGCATTGTCCGACACCTAGCAGAGCTCCAAAGAGTATATATGCCACGCTTTGTCCCACACCTAGCAGAGCTCCAAACAGTATATATGCCACGCTTTGTCCCACACCTAGCAGAGCTCCAAACACTATATATGCCACGCTTTGTTTCACACCTAGCAGAGCTTCAAAGTGTATATATGCCACGCTTTTTCCCACACAAAGCAGAGCTCCAAAGAGTATATATGAAACACTTTGTCCCACACCTGTCTGAGCTCCAAAGAGTATATATGCCATGCTTTCTCCTACACCTATCAGAGCTCCAAGATGTATATATACCACACTTTGTCCCACATAGCAGAGCTCCAAAGAGCATATATGCCACGCTTTGTTGGACACCTAGCAAAGCTCCAAACAGTATATATGCCACGCTTTGCCCCACACCTAGCAGAGCCCCAAGGAGTATATATGCCACTCTTTGTTTCTCTGCTAGCACAGCTCCAAAGAGTATATATGCCACGCTTTGTCCGATACCTAGCGGAGCTCCAAACTGTATATATACCACGCTTTGTCCCACACCGAGTAGAGCTCCAAAGTGTATACATGCCACGCTTTGTGCGACACCTAGCAGAGCTCTAAAGTGTATATATTCCACTCTTTGTCCCACACCTAGCAGAGCTCCCAGGAGTATATATGCCACGCATTGTTCGACACCTAGCAGAGCTCCAAAGAGTATATATGCCACGTTTTGCCCTACACCTACCAGAGCTCCAAACAGTATATATGCCACGCTTTGTCCTACACCTAGCAGAGCTCCAAACAGTATATATGCCATGCTTTGTCCTACACCTAGCAGAGATCCAAACAGTATATATGCCACGCTTTGTCCCACACCTACCAGAGCTCCAAACAGTATATATGCCACGCTTTGTCCTACACCTAGCAGAGCTCCAAACAGTATATATGCCATGCTTTGTCCTACACCTAGCAGAGATCCAAACAGTATATATGCCACGCTTTGTCCCACACCTAGCAGAGCTCCAAACAGTATATATGCCACGCTTTGTCCTACACCTACCAGAGCTACAAACAGTATATATGCCATGCTTTGTCCCACACCAAGCAGAGCTCCCAAGAGTATATATGCCACACTTTGTCCCACACCTAGCTGAGCTCCAAAGAGTGTATAAGCCACGCTTTGTACTACGCCTAGCACGGCTCCAAAGAGTATATATGCCAGGCTTTGTCCCCCACCTAGCAGAGCTCCAAAGAGTATATATGCCACGCTTTGCCCTACACCTAGCAAAGCTCCAAACAGTATATATGCCACGCATTCCCCTACAACTAGCAGAGATCCAAAGAGTATATATGCCACGCTTCGTTTCTCAGCTAGAAGAGCTCCAAAGAGTATATATGCCACGCTTTGTCCGACACCTAGCAGAGCTCCAAGCTGTATATATGCCACGCTTTGTCCCACACCGAGCAGAGCTCCAAAGAGTATATATGCCATACTTTGTCCCACACCTAGCAGAGCTCCCAAGAGAATATATGCCACGCTTTGTCCGACACCTAGCAGAGCTCCAAAGAGTATATATGCCACACTTTGCCCTACACCTAGCAAAGCTCCAAACAGTATATATGCCACGCTTTGTGTCTCTGCTAGCAGAGCTACCAAGAGTATATATGCCACGCTTTTCCCTACATTTAGCTAGCTCCAAACAGTATATATGCCACGTTTTGCCCTACACCTACCAGAGCTCGAAACAGTATATATGCCACGCTTTGACCTACACCTAGCAGAGCACCAAACACTATATATGCCACGCTTTGTCCCACACCTAGCAGAGCTCCAAAGAGTATATATGCCACACTTTGTCCCACACCTAGCTGAGCTCCAAAGAGTATATATGCCACGCTTTGTCCTACACCAAGCAGAGCTCCAAAGAGTATATATGCCACTCTTTGTCCCACAACTAGCAGAGCTCCAAACAGTATATATGCCACGCTTTGTCCCACACCTAGCAGAGCTCCAAACAGTATATATGCCACGCTTTGTTTCACACCTAGCAGAGCTTCAAAGTGTATATATGCCACGCTTTGTCCAAAACCTAGCAGTGCTCAAAAGAGTATATATGCCGCGCTTTGTCCTATGCCTAGCACAGCTCCAAACAGTATATATGCCACGCTTTGTCCCACACCTAGCAGAGCTCCAAAGTGTATATATGTCACGCTTTGTCCTTCACCTAGCAGAGCTCTAAACAGTATATATGCCACGCTTTGTCCCACACCTAGCAGAGCTCCAAAGAGTATATATGCCACTCTTTGTCCCACACCTAGCAGAGCTCCTAACAGTATATATGCCACGCTTTGTCCTACACATAGCAGAGCTCCAAACAGTATATATGCCACGCTTAATCCTACACCAGGCAGAGCTCCAAAGAGTATATATGCCACGCGTTGTCCCACACCTAGCAGATCTCCAAACAGTGTATATGCCTCGCTTTGTCCCACACCAAGCAGAGCTCCAAAGAGTATATATGCCACGCTTTGTCCTACACCTAGCACAGCTCCAAAGTGCATATATGCCACCCTTTGTCCCACACCTAGCAGAGCTCCAAAGAGTATATATGCCACGCTTTGTCGGACACCTAGCAAAGCTCCAAACAGTATACATGCCACGCTTTGCCCCACACCTAGCAGTGCTCCAAACAGTATATATGCCACGCTTTGTCCGACACCTAGTAGAGCTCCAAACTGTATATATGCCTCGCTTTGTCCCTCACCGAGCATAGCTCCAAAGAGTATATATGCCACGCTTTGTCCGACACCTAGCAGAGCTCCAAGGTGTATATATGCCACGCTTTGTCCCACACCTAGCAGAGCTCCCAAGAGTATATATGCCACGCTTTGTCCCACACCTAGCAGAGCTCCAAAGACTATATATGCCACACTTTGCCCTACACCTAGCGAAGCTCCAAACAGTATATATGCCACGCTTTGTCCCTCACCAAGCAGAGCTCCAAAGAGTATATATGCCACACTTTGTCCCACACCTAGGTGAGCTCCAAAGTGTGTATATGCCACGCTTTGTACTACGCCTAGCACAGCTCCAAGGAGTATATATACCACGCTTTGTCCCACACCTAGCAGACCTCCAAAGAGTATATATGCCACGCTTTGTCGGACACCTAGCAAAGCTCCAAACAGTATATATGCAACGCTTTGCCCCACACCTAGCCGAGCTCCAAAGAGTATATATGCCACGCTTTGATTCACACCTAGCAGAGCTCCAAAGGGTATATGTGCCACGCTTTGTCCCACACCTAGCAGTGCTCCAAAGAGTATATATGCCACGCTTTGTCCTACACCTAGAACAGCTCCAAAGTGTCCATATGCCACGCTTTGATTCACACCTAGCAGAGCTCCAAAGAGTATATTTGCCATGCCTTATCCCACACCTAGCAGAGCTCCAAAGAGTATATTTGCCATGCTTTATCCCACACCTAGCAGAGCTCCAAAGGGTATATATGCCATGCTTTGTCCCACACCTAGCAGAGCTCCAAAGCGTATATATGTCATGCTTTGTCCCACACTTAGAGATCTCCAAACGGCATATATGCCACGCTTTGTCTCACACCTACCAGAGCTCCAAACAGTATATATGCCACGCTTTGTCCCACACCTACCAGAGCTCCAAACAGTATATATGCCACGCTTTGTCCTACACCTAGCAGAGCTCCAAACAGCATATATGCCACACTTTGTCCCACACCTAGCTGAGCTCCAAAGAGTGTATATGCCACGCTTTGTACTATGCCTAGCAGAGCTCCAAAGAGTATATATGCCACGCTTTGTCGGATACCTAGAAAAGCTCCAAAAAGTATATATGCCACGCTTTGTCCCACACCTAGCAGAGCTCCAAAGTGTATATATGCCACGCTTTGTTTGACACCTAGCAGAGCTTCAAAGTGTATATATGCGAAGCTTTGACCCGCACCTAGCAGTGTTCCAAAGTGTATATATGCCACGCTTTGTCCCACACCAAGCAGAGCTCTAAAGAGTATATATGCCACACTTTGTCCCACACCTAGCTGACCTCCAAAGAGTATATATGCCACTCTTTGTCCTACACCTAGCACAGCTCCAAAGTGTATATATGCCACGCTTTTTCCCACACCTAGCAGAGCTCCAAAGAGTATATATACCACGCTTTGTCGGACACCTAGCAAAGCTCCAAACAGTATATATGCCACGCTTTCTCCTACACCTAGCAGAGATCGAAAGAGTATATATGCCACGCTTTGTTTCTCAGCTAGCAGAGCTCCAAAGAGTATATATGCCACGCTTTGTCCGATACCTAGCAGAACTTCAAAGTGTATATATGCCACGCTTTGTCCCACACCTAGCAGTGCTCCAAAGACTATATATGCCACGCTTTGTCCTACACCTAGCAGAGCTACAAGCAGTGCATATGCCACGCTTTGTTTCTCAGCTAGCAGAGCTCCAAAGAGTATATATGCCACGCTTTGTCCTACACCTAGCAGAGCTCCAAAGTGTATATATGTCACCCTTTGTCCCACACCGAGCAGAGCTCAAAAGAGTATATATGCCACGCTTTGTCGGACACCTAGCAAAGCTCCAAACAGTATATATGCCACGCTTTGCCCCACACCTAGCAGAGCTCCAAAGAGTATATATGCCACGCTTTGCCCCACACCTAGCAGAGCTCCAAACAGTGTATATGCCACGCTTTGTCCGACACCTAGTAGAGCTCCAAACTGTATATATGCCACGCTTTGTCCCTCACCGAGCATAGCTCCAAAGAGTATATATGCCACGCTTTGTCCGACACCTAGCAGAGCTCCAAACTGTATATATGTCACGCTTTGTCCCACACCTAGCAGAGCTCTAAAGAGTATATATGCCACGCTTTGTCCTACACCTAGCACAGCTCCAAACAGTATATATGCCATGCTTTGTCCCACACCTACCAGAGCTCCAAACAGTAGATATGCCACTCTTTGTCCCACACGTAGCAGAGCTCCTAACAGTATATATGCCATGCTTTGTCCTACACCTAGCATAGCTCCAAACAGTATATATGCCACGCTTTGTCCCACACCAAGCAGAGCTCCAAAGACTGTATATGCCACGCTTTGTCCTACACCTAGCAGAGCTCCAAAGAGTATATATGCCACGTTTTGTCCTACACCTAGCAGAGCTCCAAACTGTATATATGTCACGCTTTGTCCCACACCTAGCAGAGCTCCAAACAGTAGATATGCCACGCTTTGTCCCACACGTAGCAGAGCTCCTAACAGTATATATGCCACGCTTTGTCCTACACCTAGCACAGCTCCAAACAGTATATATGCCACGCTTTGTCCCACACCAAGCAGAGCTCCAAAGAGTATATATGCCACAATATGTCCCACACCTAGCTGACCTCCAAAGAGTATATATGCCACGCTTTGTCCCACAACTAGCAGAGCTTCAAAGAGTATATATGCCACGCTTTGTCCGACACCTAGCAGAGCTCCAAACTGTATATATGCCATGCTTTGTCCAACACCTAGCAGAGCTCCCAAGAGTATATATGCCACGCTTTGTCCGATACCTAGCAGAGCTTCAAAGTGTATATATGCCACGCTTTGTCCCACACCTAGCAGTGCTCCAAAGAGTATATATGCCACGCTTTGTCCTACACCTAGCAGAGCTACAAGCAGTGAATAAGCCACGCTTTGTTTCTCAGCTAGCAGAGCTCCAAAGAGTATATATGCCACGCTTTGTCCTACACCTAGCAGAGCTCCAAAGTGTATATATGCCACCCTTTGTCCCACACCTAGCAGAGCTCCAAAGAGTATATATGCCACGCTTTGTCGGACACCTAGCAAAGCTCCAAACAGCATATATGCCACGCTTTGCCAAACACCTAGCAGAGCTCCAAAGAGTATATATGCCACTCTTTGTCGGACACCTAGCAAAGCTCCAAACAGTATATATGCCACGCTTTGCCCCACACCTAGCAGAGCTCCAAACAGTGTATATGCCACGCTTTTTCCGACACCTAGTAGAGCTCCAAACTGTATATATGCCACGCTTTGTCCCTCACCGAGCATAGCTCCAAAGAGTATATATGCCACGCTTTGTCCGACACCTAGCAGAGCTCCAAACTGTATATATGCCACGCTTTTTCCCACACCTAGCAGAGCTCCAAAGAGTATATATGCCACGCTTTGTCCTACACCTAGCACAGCTCCAAACAGTATATATGCCACGCTTTGTCCCACACCAAGCAGAGCTCCAAAGACTATATATGCCACGCTTTGTCCTACACGTGGCAGAGCTCCAAAGAGTATATATGCCACGTTTTGTCCTACACCTAGCAGAGCTCCAAACTGTATATATGTCACGCTTTGTCCCACACCTAGCAGAGCTCCAAAGAGTATATATGCCACGCTTTGTCCTACACCTAGCACAGCTCCAAACAGTAGATATGCCACGCTTTGTCCCACACGTAGCAGAGCTCCTAACAGTATATATGCCACGCTTTGTCCTACACCTAGCACAGCTCCAAACAGTATATATGCCACGCTTTGTCCCACACCAAGCAGAGCTTCAAAGAGTATATATGCCACAATATGTCCCACACCTACCTGACCTCCAAAGAGTATATATGCCACGCTTTGTCCCACACCTAGCACAGCTCCAAAGTGTATATATGCCACCCTTTGTCCCACACCTAGCAGAGCTTCAAAGAGTATATATGCCACGCTTTGTCCGACACCTAGCAGAGCTCCAAACTGTATATATGCCACGCTTTGTCCAACACCTAGCAGAGCTCCCAAGAGTATATATGCCACGCTTTGTCCGACACCTAGCAGAGCTCCAAAGAGTACATATGCCACACTTTGCCCAACACCTAGCCAAGGCTCAAACAGTATATACGCCACGCTTTGCCCTACACCCAGCAAAGATCCAAAGTGTATATATGCCACACTTTATCCCACACCGAGCAGAGCTCCAAAGTGTATATATGCCACCCTTTGTCCCACACCTAGCACAGCTCCAAAGTGTATATATGCCACCCTTTGTCCCACACCTAGCAGAGCTCCAAAGAGTATATATGCCACGCTTTGTCGGACACCTAGCAAAGCTCCAAACAGTATATATGCCACGCTTTGCCCCACACCTAGCAGAGCTCCAAAGAGTATATATGCCACTCTTTGTCGGACACCTAGCAAAGCTCCAAACAGTATATATGCCACGCTTTGTCCGACACCTAGCAGAGCTCCAAACAGTATATATGCCACGCTTTGTTTCACCCCTAGCAGAGCTTCAAAGTGTACATATGCCACGCTTTGTCCGACACCTAGCAGTGCTCAAAAGAGTATATATGCCACGCTTTGTCCTACACCTAGCACAGCAACAAACAGTATATATGCCACGCTTTGTCCCACACCTAGCAGAGCTCGAAAGAGTATATAAGTCACGCTTTGTCAGACACATAGCTGAGCTCCAAAGAGTATATATGCCATGCATTCTCCTACACCTAGCACAGCTCCAAAGTGTATATATACCACGCATTTTCCCACACCTAGCAGAGCTCCAAAGAGTATATATGCCACGCTTTTTCCGACACCTAGCAGAGCTCCAAAGATTATATATGCCACGCTTTGCCCTACACCTAGCAGAGCTCAAAAGAGTATATATGCCACGCTTTGTTTCACACCTAGCAGAGCTCCAAAGGGCATATATGCCACGCTATGTCCTACACCTAGCAGAGCTCCAAAGCGTATATATGCCACACTTTGTCCCACACATAGCAGAGCTCCAAAGAGTATATATGCCACGCTTTGTCCGACACCTAGCAGAGCTCCAAACTGGATATATGCCACGCTTTGTCCAACACCTAGCACAGCTCCAAACTGTATATATGCCACCCTTTGTCCCACACGTAGCAGAGCTCCCAAGAGTATATATGCCACGCTTTGTCTGACATCTAGCAAAGCTCCAAACATTATATACACCACGCTTTGCCCTACACCTAGCAAAGATCCAAAGTGTATATATGCCACACTTTGTCCGACACCTAGTAGAGCTCCAAAGAGTATATATGCCACGCTTTGTCCCACACCTAGCAGCGCTCCAAAGAGTATATATGCCACGCTTTGTCCCACAACTAGCAGAGCTCCAAAGAGTATATATGCCACGCTTTGCCCTACACCTAGCAGAGCTCCAAAGAGTATATATGCCACGCTTTGATTCACACATAGGAGAGCTCCAAAGAGTATATATGCCACGCTTTGTCCCACACCTAGCAGAGCTCCAAAGAGTATATATGCCACGCTTTGTCCCACACCTAGCAGAGCTCCAAAGAGTATATATGCCACGCTTTTTCCCACACCTAGCAGAGCTCCAAAGAGTATATATGCCACGCTTTGAAGGACACCTAGCAAAGCTCCAAACAGTATATAGCCACGCTTTGTCCGACACCAAGCAGAGCTCCAAGAGTATATATGCCACACTTTGTCCGACACCTAGTAGAGCTCCAAAGAGTATATATGCCACGCTTTGATTCACACCTAGGAGAGCTCCAAAGAGTATATATGCCACGCTTTGTCCCACACCTAGCAGAGCTCCAAAGAGTATATATGCCACGCTTTGCCCTACACCTAGCAGAGCTCCAAAGAGTACATATGCCACGCTTTGATTCACACATAGGAGAGCTTCAAAGTGTATATATGCCACCGTTTGTCCCACACCTAGCAGAGCTCCAAAGAGTATATATACCACGCTTTGTCGGACACCTAGCAAAGCTCCAAACAGTATATATGCCACGCTTTCTCCTACACCTAGCAGAGATCGAAAGAGTATATATGCCACGCTTTGTCCGATACCTAGCAGAGCTTCAAATTGTATATATGCCACGCTTTGTCCCACAACTAGCAGTGCTCCAAAGAGTATATATGCCACGCTTTGTCCTACACGTAGCAGAGCTACAAGCAGTGCATATGCCACGCTTTGTTTCTCAGCTAGCAGAGCTCCAAAGTGTATATATGCCACGCTTTGTCCTACACCTAGCGGAGCTCCAAAGTGTATATATGCCACCCTTTGCCCCACACCTAGCAGAGCTCCAAAGAGTATATATGCCACTCTTTGTAGGACACCTAGCAAAGCTCCAAACAGTATATATGCCACGCTTTGCCCCACACCTAGCAGAGCTCCAAAGAGTATATATGCCACGCTTTGTCCGACACCTAGCAGAGCTGAAAACTGTATATATGTCACGCTTTGTCCCACACCTAGCAGAGCTCCAAAGAGTATATATGCCACGCTTTGTCCGACACCTAGCAGAGCTCCAAACTGTATATATGTCACGCTTTGTCCCACACCTAGCAGAGCTCCAAAGAGTATATATGCCACGCTTTGTCCTACACCTAGCACAGCTCCAAACAGTATATATGCCACACTTTGTCCCACACCTACCAGAGCTCCAAACAGTAGATATGCCACTCTTTGTCCCACACGTAGCAGAGCTCCTAACAGTATATATGCCATGCTTTGTCCAACACCTAGCACAGCTCCAAACATTATATATGCCACGCTTTGTCCCATACCAAGCAGAGCTCCAAAGACTATATATGCCACGCTTTGTCCTACACCTAGCAGAGCTCCAAAGAGTATATATGCCACGTTTTGTCCTACACCTAGCAGAGCTCCAAACTGTATATATGTCACGCTTTGTCCCACACCTAGCAGAGCTCCAAAGAGTATATATGCCACGCTTTGTCCTACACCTAGCACAGCTCCAAACAGTAGATATGCCACGCTTTGTCCCACACGTAGCAGAGCTCCTAACAGTATATATGCCACGCTTTGTCCTACACCTAGCACAGCTCCAAACAGTATATATGCCACGCTTTGTCCCACACCAAGCAGAGCTCCAAAGAGTATATATGCCACAATATGTGCCACACCTAGCTGACCTCCAAAGAGTATATATGCCACGCTTTGTCCCACACCTAGCACAGCTCCAAAGTGTATATATGCCACCCTTTGTCCGACACCTAGCAGATCTTCAAAGAGTATATATGCCACGCTTTGTCCGACACCTAGCAGAGCTCCAAACTGTATATATGCCACACTTTGTCCAACACCTAGCAGAGCTCCCAAGAGTATATATGCCACGCTTTGTCCGACACCTAGCAGAGCTCCAAAGAGTATATATGCCACACTTTGCCCTACACCTAGCCAAGCCTCAAACAGTATATACGCCACGCTTTGCCCTACACCCAGCAAAGATCCAAAGTGTATATATGCCACACATTATCCCACACCGAGCAGAGCTCCAAAGTGTATATATGCCACCCTTTCTCCCACACCTAGCAGAGCTCCAAAGAGTATATATGCCACGCTTTGTCCGACACCTAGCAGAGCTCCAAGGTGTATATATGCCACGCTTTGTCCCACACCTAGCAGAGCTCCCAAGAGTATATATGCCACGCTTTGTCCCACACCTAGCAGAGCTCCAAAGAGTATATATGCCACACTTTGCCCTACACCTAGCGAAGCTCCAAACAGTATATATGCCACGCTTTGTCCCTCACCAAGCAGAGCTAAAAGAGTATATATGCCACACTTTGTCCCACACCTAGCTGAGCTCCAAAGTGTGTATATGCCACGCTTTGTACTACGCCTAGCACAGCTCCAAGGAGTATATATGCCACGCTTTGTCCCACACCTAGCAGACCTCCAAAGAGTATATATGCCACGCTTTGTCGGACACCTAGCAAAGCTCCAAACAGTATATATGCAACGCTTTGCCCCACACCTAGCCGAGCTCCAAAGAGTATATATGCCACGCTTTGTCCCACACCTAGCAGAGCTCCAAAGAGTATATATGCTACGCTTTGTCTCACACCTAGCAGAGCTCCAAAGTGTATATATGTCACGCTTTGTCCTACACCTAGCAGAGCTCCAAACAGGATATATGCCACGCTTTGTCCCACACCTAGCAGAGCTCCAAAGTGTATATATGCCACGGTTTGTCCCACACCTAGCAGAGCTCCAAACAGTATATATGCCACGCTTTGTTTCACACCTAGCAGAGCTCCAAAGGGTATATATGCCACACTATGTCCTACACGTAGCACAGCTACAAACAGTACATATGCCACGCTTTGTTTCACACCTAGCAGAGCTCCAAAGAGTATATGTGCCACGCTTTGTCCCACACCTAGCAGTGCTCCAAAGAGTATATATGCCACGCTTTGTCCTACACCCAGCACAGCTCCAAAGAGTATATATGCCACGCTTTGATTCAAACCTAGCAGAGCTCCAAAGAGTATATTTGCCATGCTTTATCCCACACCTAGCAGAGCTCCCAAGAGTATATTTGCCATGCTTTATCCCACAACTAGCAGAGCTCCCTAGAGTATATTTGCCATGCTTTATCCCACACCTAGCAGAGCTCCAAAGCGTATATATGTCCTGCTTTGTCCCACACTTAGAGATCTCCAAACGGCATATATGCCACGCTTTGTCTCACACCTACCAGAGCTCCAAACAGTATATATGCCACGCTTTGTCCCACACCTAGCAGAGCTCCAAACAGTATATATGCCACGCTTTGTCCTACACATAGCAGAGCTCCAAACAGCATATATGCCACACTTTGTCACACACCTAGCTGAGCTCCAAATAGTGTATATGCCACGCTTTGTACTACGCCTAGCAGAGCTCCAAAGTGTATATATGCCACGCTTTGTCGGATACCTAGAAAAGCTCCAAAAAGTATATATGCCACGCTTTGTCCCACAACTAGCAGAGCTCCAAACAGTATATATGCCACGCTTTGTCCCACACCTAGCAGAGCTCCGAAGTGTATATATGCCACGCTTTGTTTGACACCTAGCAGAGCTTCAAAGTGTATATATGCGAAGCTTTGTCCCGCACCTAGCAGTGTTCCAAAGTGTATATATGCCACGCTTTGTCCCACACCAAGCAGAGCTCTAAAGAGTATATATGCCACACTTTGTCTCACACCTAGCTGACCTCCAAAGAGTATATATGCCACTCTTTGTCCTACACCTAGCACAGCTCCAAAGTGTATACATGCCACGCTTTTTCCCACACCTAGCAGAGCTCCAAAGTGTATATATACCACGCTTTGTCGGACACCTAGCAAAGCTCCAAACAGTATATATGCCACGCTTTCTCCTACACCTAGCAGAGATCGAAAGAGTATATATGCCACGCTTTGTTTCTCAGCTAGCAGAGCTCCAAAGAGTATATATGCCACGCTTTGTCCGATACCTAGCAGAACTTCAAAGTGTATATATGCCACGCTTTGTCCCACACCTAGCAGTGCTCCAAAGAGTATA
Organism: Lemur catta; assembly: GCF_020740605.2. Lineage (NCBI taxonomy): Eukaryota > Metazoa > Chordata > Mammalia > Primates > Lemuridae > Lemur > Lemur catta. The sequence goes on along the minus strand of NC_059148.1, from coordinate 33,249,950 downwards.
TATGCCACGCTTTGTCCTACACCTAGCAGAGCTACAAGCAGTGCATATGCCACGCTTTGTTTCTCAGCTAGCAGAGCTCCAAAGAGTATATATGCCACGCTTTGTCCTACACCTAGCAGAGCTCCAAAGTGTATATATGTCACCCTTTGTCCCACACCGAGCAGAGCTCCAAAGAGTATATATGCCACGCTTTGTAGGACACCTAGCAAAGCTCCAAACAGTATATATGCCACGCTTTGCCCCACACCTAGCAGAGCTCCAAAGATTATATATGCCACGCTTTGCCCCACACCTAGCAGAGCTCCAAACAGTGTATATGCCACGCTTTGTCCGACACCTAGTAGAGCTCCAAACTGTATATATGCCACGCTTTGTCCCTCACCGAGCATAGCTCCAAAGAGTATATATGCCACGCTTTGTCCGACACCTAGCAGAGCTCCAAACTGTATATATGTGACGCTTTGTCCCACACCTAGCAGAGCTCCAAAGAGTATATATGCCACGCTTTGTCCTACACCTAGCACAGCTCCAAACAGTATATATGCCATGCTTTGTCCCACACCTACCAGAGCTCCAAACAGTAGATATGCCACTCTTTGTCCCACACGTAGCAGAGCTCCTAACAGTATATATGCCATGCTTTGTCCTACACCTAGCATAGCTCCAAACAGTATATATGCCACGCTTTGTCCCACACCAAGAAGAGCTCCAAAGACTGTATATGCCACGCTTTGTCCTACACCTAGCAGAGCTCCAAAGAGTATATATGCCACGTTTTGTCCTACACCTAGCAGAGCTCCAAACTGTATATATGTCACGCTTTGTCCCACACCTAGCAGAGCTCCAAAGTGTATATATGCCACGCTTTGTCCTACACCTAGCACAGCTCCAAACAGTAGATATGCCACGCTTTGTCCCACACGTAGCAGAGCTCCTAACAGTATATATGCCACGCTTTGTCCTACACCTAGCACAGCTCCAAACAGTATATATGCCACGCTTTGTCCCACACCAAGCAGAGCTCCAAAGAGTATATATGCCACAATATGTCCCACACCTAGCTGACCTCCAAAGAGTATATATGCCACGCTTTGTCCCACAACTAGCAGAGCTTCAAAGAGTATATATGCCACGCTTTGTCCGACACCTAGCAGAGCTCCAAACTGTATATATGCCACGCTTTGTCCAACACCTAGCAGAGCTCCCAAGAGTATATATGCCACGCTTTGTCCGATACCTAGCAGAGCTTCAAAGTGTATATATGCCACGCTTTGTCCCACACCTAGCAGTGCTCCAAAGAGTATATATGCCACGCTTTGTCCTACACCTAACAGAGCTACAAGCAGTGAATATGCCACGCTTTGTTTCTCAGCTAGCAGAGCTCCAAAGAGTATATATGCCACGCTTTGTCCTACACCTAGCAGAGCTCCAAAGTGTATATATGCCACCCTTTGTCCCACACCTAGCAGAGCTCCAAAGAGTATATATGCCACGCTTTGTCGGACACCTAGCAAAGCTCCAAACAGTATATATGCCACGCTTTGCCAAACACCTAGCAGAGCTCCAAAGAGTATATATGCCACTCTTTGTCGGACACCTAGCAAAGCTCCAAACAGTATATATGCCACGCTTTGCCCCACACCTAGCAGAGCTCCAAACAGTGTATATGCCACGCTTTTTCCGACACCTAGTAGAGCTCCAAACTGTATATATGCCACGCTTTGTCCCTCACCGAGCATAGCTCCAAAGAGTATATATGCCACGCTTTGTCCGACACCTAGCAGAGCTCCAAACTGTATATATGCCACGCTTTTTCCCACACCTAGCAGAGCTCCCAAGAGTATATATGCCACGCTTTGTCCGACACCTAGCAGAGCTCCAAAGGGTACATATGCCACACTTTGCCCAACACCTAGCCAAGGCTCAAACAGTATATACGCCACGCTTTGCCCTACACCCAGCAAAGATCCAAAGTGTATATATGCCACACTTTATCCCACACCGAGCAGAGCTCCAAAGTGTATATATGCCACCCTTTGTCCCACACCTAGCACAGCTCCAAAGTGTATATATGCCACCCTTTGTCCCACACCTAGCAGAGCTCCAAAGAGTATATATGCCACGCTTTGTCGGACACCTAGCAAAGCTCCAAACAGTATATATGCCACGCTTTGCCCCACACCTAGCAGAGCTCCAAAGAGTATATATTCCACTCTTAGTCGAACACCTAGCAAAGCTCCAAACAGTATATATGCCACGCTTTGTCCGACACCTAGCAGAGCTCCAAACAGTATATATGCCACGCTTTGTTTCACCCCTAGCAGAGCTTCAAAGTGTACATATGCCACGCTTTGTCCGACACCTAGCAGTGCTCAAAAGAGTATATATGCCACGCTTTGTCCTACACCTAGCACAGCAACAGACAGTATATATGCCACGCTTTGTCCCACACCTAGCAGAGCTCGAAAGAGTATATAAGTCACGCTTTGTCACACACATAGCTGAGCTCCAAAGAGTATATATGCCATGCATTCTCCTACACCTAGCACAGCTCCAAAGTGTATATATACCACGCATTTTCCCACACCTAGCAGAGCTCCAAAGAGTATATATGCCACGCTTTTTCCGACACCTAGCAGAGCTCCAAAGATTATATATGCCACGCTTTGCCCTACACCTAGCAGAGCTCAAAAGAGTATATATGCCACGCTTTGTTTCACACCTAGCAGAGCTCCAAAGGGCATATATGCCACGCTATGTCCTACACCTAGCACAGCTCCAAAGCGTATATATGCCACACTTTGTCCCACACATAGCAGAGCTCCAAAGAGTATATATGCCACGCTTTGTCCGACACCTAGCAGAGCTCCAAACTGGATATATGCCACGCTTTGTCCAACACCTAGCACAGCTCCAAACTGTATATATGCCACCCTTTGTCCCACACGTAGCAGAGCTCCCAAGAGTATATATGCCACGCTTTGTCCGACATCTAGCAAAGCTCCAAACATTATATACGCCACGCTTTGCCCTACACCTAGCAAAGATCCAAAGTGTATATATGCCACACTTTGTCCGACACCTAGTAGAGCTCCAAAGAGTATATATGCCACGCTTTGTCCCACACCTAGCAGCGCTCCAAAGAGTATATATGCCACGCTTTGTCGCACAACTAGCAGAGCTCCAAAGAGTATATATGCCACGCTTTGCCCTACACCTAGCAGAGCTCCAAAGAGTATATATGCCACGCTATGATTCACACATAGGAGAGCTCCAAAGAGTATATATGCCACGCTTTGTCCCACACCTAGCAGAGCTCCAAAGAGTATATATGCCACGCTTTGTCCCACACCTAGCAGAGCTCCAAAGAGTATATATGCCACGCTTTTTCCCACACCTAGCAGAGCTCCAAAGAGTATATATGCCACGCTTTGAAGGACACCTAGCAAAGCTCCAAACAGTATATAGCCACGCTTTGTCCCACACCAAGCAGAGCTCCAAAGAGTATATATGCCACACTTTGTCCGACACCTAGTAGAGCTCCAAAGAGTATATATGCCACGCTTTGATTCACACCTAGGAGAGCTCCAAAGAGTATATATGCCACGCTTTGTCCCTCACCTAGCAGAGCTCCAAAGAGTATATATGCCACGCTTTGTCCCACACCTAGCAGAGCTCCAAAGAGTATATATGCCACGCTTTGCCCTACACCTAGCAGAGCTCCAAAGAGTACATATGCCACGCTTTGCTTCACACATAGGAGAGCTTCAAAGTGTATATATGCCACGGTTTGTCCCACACCTAGCAGAGCTCCAAAGAGTATATATACCACGCTTTGTCGGACACCTAGCAAAGCTCCAAACAGTATATATGCCACGCTTTCTCCTACACCTAGCAGAGATCGAAAGAGTATATATGCCACGCTTTGTCCGATACCTAGCAGAGCTTCAAATTTTATATATGCCACGCTTTGTCCCACAACTAGCAGTGCTCCAAAGAGTATATATGCCACGCTTTGTCCTACACGTAGCAGAGCTACAAGCAGTGCATATGCCACGCTTTGTTTCTCAGCTAGCAGAGCTCCAAAGTGTATATATGCCACGCTTTGTCCTACACCTAGCGGAGCTCCAAAGTGTATATATGCCACCCTTTGCCCCACACCTAGCAGAGCTCCAAAGAGTATATATGCCACTCTTTGTAGGACACCTAGCAAAGCTCCAAACAGTATATATGCCACGCTTTGCCCCACACCTAGCAGAGCTCCAAAGAGTATATATGCCACGCTTTGTCCGACACCTAGCAGAGCTCCAAACTGTATATATGTCACGCTTTGTCCCACACCTAGCAGAGCTCCAAAGAGTATATATGCCACGCTTTGTCCGACACCTAGCAGAGCTCCAAACTGTATATATGTCACGCTTTGTCCCACACCTAGCAGAGCTCCAAAGAGTATATATGCCACGCTTTGTCCTACACCTAGCACAGCTCCAAACAGTATATATGCCACGCTTTGTCCCACACCTACCAGAGCTCCAAACAGTAGATATGCCACTCTTTGTCCCACACGTAGCAGAGCTCCTAACAGTATATATGCCATGCTTTGTCCAACACCTAGCACAGCTCCAAACATTATATATGCCACGCTTTGTCCCATACCAAGCAGAGCTCCAAAGACTATATATGCCACGCTTTGTCCTACACCTAGCAGAGCTCCAAAGAGTATATATGCCACGTTTTGTCCTACACCTAGCAGAGCTCCAAACTGTATATATGTCACGCTTTGTCCCACACCTAGCAGAGCTCCAAAGAGTATATATGCCACGCTTTGTCCTACACCTAGCACAGCTCCAAACAGTAGATATGCCACGCTTTGTCCCACACGTAGCAGAGCTCCTAACAGTATATATGCCACGCTTTGTCCTACACCTAGCACAGCTCCAAACAGTATATATGCCACGCTTTGTCCCACACCAAGCAGAGCTCCAAAGAGTATATATGCCACAATATGTGCCACACCTAGCTGACCTCCAAAGAGTATATATGCCACGCTTTGTCCCACACCTAGCACAGCTCCAAAGTGTATATATGCCACCCTTTGTCCCACACCTAGCAGATCTTCAAAGAGTATATATGCCACGCTTTGTCCGACACCTAGCAGAGCTCCAAACTGTATATATGCCACACTTTGTCCAACACCTAGCAGAGCTCCCAAGAGTATATATGCCACGCTTTGTCCGACACCTAGCAGAGCTCCAAAGAGTATATATGCCACACTTTGCCCTACACCTAGCCAAGCCTCAAACAGTATATACGCCACGCTTTGCCCTACACCCAGCAAAGATCCAAAGTGTATATATGCCACACATTATCCCATACCGAGCAGAGCTCCAAAGTGTATATATGCCACCCTTTCTCCCACACCTAGCAGAGCTCCAAAGAGTATATATGCCACGCTTTGTCCGACACCTAGCAGAGCTCCAAGGTGTATATATGCCACGCTATTTCCCACACCTAGCAGAGCTCCCAAGAGTATATATGCCACGCTTTGTCCCACACCTAGCAGAGCTCCAAAGAGTATATATGCCACACTTTGCCCTACACCTAGCGAAGCTCCAAACAGTATATATGCCACGCTTTGTCCCTCACCAAGCAGAGCTCCAAAGAGTATATATGCCACACTTTGTCCCACACCTAGCTGAGCTCCAAAGTGTGTATATGCCACGCTTTGTACTACGCCTAGCACAGCTCCAAGGAGTATATATGCCACGCTTTGTCCCACACCTAGCAGACCTCCAAAGAGTATATATGCCACGCTTTGTCGGACACCTAGCAAAGCTCCAAACAGTATATATGCAACGCTTTGCCCCACACCTAGCCGAGCTCCAAAGAGTATATATGCCACGCTTTGTCCCACACCTAGCAGAGCTCCAAAGAGTATATATGCTACGCTTTGTCTCACACCTAGCAGAGCTCCAAAGTGTATATATGTCACGCTTTGTCCTACACCTAGCAGAGCTCCAAACAGGATATATGCCACGCTTTGTCCCACACCTAGCAGAGCTCCAAAGTGTATATATGCCACGGTTTGTCCCACACCTAGCAGAGCTCCAAACAGTATATATGCCACGCTTTGTTTCACACCTAGCAGAGCTCCAAAGGGTATATATGCCACACTATGTCCTACACATAGCACAGCTACAAACAGTACATATGCCACGCTTTGTTTCACACCTAGCAGAGCTCCAAAGAGTATATGTGCCACGCTTTGTCCCACACCTAGCAGTGCTCCAAAGAGTATATATGCCACGCTTTGTCCTACACCCAGCACAGCTCCAAAGAGTATATATGCCACGCTTTGATTCACACCTAGCAGAGCTCCAAAGAGTATATTTGCCATGCTTTATCCCACACCTAGCAGAGCTCCCAAGAGTATATTTGCCATGCTTTATCCCACAACTAGCAGAGCTCCCAAGAGTATATTTGCCATGCTTTATCCCACACCTAGCAGAGCTCCAAAGCGTATATATGTCCTGCTTTGTCCCACACTTAGAGATCTCCAAACGGCATATATGCCACGCTTTGTCTCACACCTACCAGAGCTCCAAACAGTATATATGCCACGCTTTGTCCCACACCTAGCAGAGCTCCAAACAGTATATATGCCACGCTTTGTCCTACACATAGCAGAGCTCCAAACAGCATATATGCCACACTTTGTCACACACCTAGCTGAGCTCCAAATAGTGTATATGCCACGCTTTGTACTACGCCTAGCAGAGCTCCAAAGTGTATATATGCCACGCTTTGTCGGATACCTAGAAAAGCTCCAAAAAGTATATATGCCACGCTTTGTCCCACAACTAGCAAAGCTCCAAACAGTATATATGCCACGCTTTGTCCCACACCTAGCAGAGCTCCGAAGTGTATATATGCCACGCTTTGTTTGACACGTAGCAGAGCTTCAAAGTGTATATATGCGAAGCTTTCTCCCGCACCTAGCAGTGTTCCAAAGTGTATATATGCCACGCTTTGTCCCACACCAAGCAGAGCTCTAAAGTTTATATATGCCACACTTTGTCCCACACCTAGCTGACCTCCAAAGAGTATATATGCCACTCTTTGTCCTACACCTAGCACAGCTCCAAAGTGTATACATGCCACGCTTTTTCCCACACCTAGCAGAGCTCCAAAGAGTATATATACCACGCTTTGTCGGACACCTAGCAAAGCTCCAAACAGTATATATGCCACGCTTTCTCCTACACCTAGCAGAGATCGAAAGAGTATATATGCCACGCTTTGTTTTTCAGCTAGCAGAGCTCCAAAGAGTATATATGCCACGCTTTGTCCGATACCTAGCAGAACTTCAAAGTGTATATATGCCACGCTTTGTCCCACACCTAGCAGTGCTCCAAAGAGTATATATGCCACGCTTTGTCCTACACCTAGCAGAGCTACAAGCAGTGCATATGCCACGCTTTGTTTCTCAGCTAGCAGAGCTCCAAAGAGTATATATGCCACGCTTTGTCCTACACCTAGCAGAGCTCCAAAGAGTATATATGTCACCCTTTGTCCCACACCGAGCAGAGCTCCAAAGAGTATATATGCCACGCATTGTCGGACACCTAGCAAAGCTCCAAACAGTATATATGCCACGCTTTGCCCCACACCTAGCAGAGCTCCAAAGAGTATATATGCCACGCTTTGCCCCACGCCTAGCAGAGCTCCAAACAGTGTATATGCCACGCTTTGTCCGACACCTAGTAGAGCTCCAAACTGTATATATGCCACGCTTTGTCCCTCACCGAGCATAGCTCCAAAGAGTATATATGCCACGCTTTGTCCGACACCTAGCAGAGCTCCAAACTGTATATATGTGACGCTTTGTCCCACACCTAGCAGAGCTCCAAAGAGTATATATGCCACGCTTTGTCCTACACCTAGCACAGCTCCAAACAGTATATATGCCATGCTTTGTCCCACACCTACCAGAGCTCCAAACAGTAGATATGCCACTCTTTGTCCCACACGTAGCAGAGCTCCTAACAGTATATATGCCATGCTTTGTCCTACACCTAGCATAGCTCCAAACAGTATATATGCCACGCTTTGTCCCACACCAAGCAGAGCTCCAAAGACTGTATATGCCACGCTTTGTCCTACACCTAGCAGAGCTCCAAAGAGTATATATGCCCCGTTTTGTCCTACACCTAGCAGAGCTCCAAACTGTATATATGTCACGCTTTGTCCCACACCTAGCAGAGCTCCAAAGTGTATATATGCCACGCTTTGTCCTACACCTAGCACAGCTCCAAACAGTAGATATGCCACGCTTTGTCCCACACGTAGCAGAGCTCCTAACAGTATATATGCCACGCTTTGTCCTACACCTAGCACAGCTCCAAACAGTATATATGCCACGCTTTGTCCCACACCAAGCAGAGCTCCAAAGAGTATATATGCCACAATATGTCCCACACCTAGCTGACCTCCAAAGAGTATATATGCCACGCTTTGTCCCACAACTAGCAGAGCTTCAAAGAGTATATATGCCACGCTTTGTCCGACACCTAGCAGAGCTCCAAACTGTATATATGCCACGCTTTGTCCAACACCTAGCAGAGCTCCCAAGAGTATATATGCCACGCTTTGTCCGATACCTAGCAGAGCTTCAAAGTGTATATATGCCACGCTTTGTCCCACACCTAGCAGTGCTCCAAAGAGTATATATGCCACGCTTTGTCCTACACCTAACAGAGCTACAAGCAGTGAATATGCCACGCTTTGTTTCTCAGCTAGCAGAGCTCCAAAGAGTATATATGCCACGCTTTGTCCTACACCTAGCAGAGCTCCAAAGTGTATATATGCCACCCTTTGTCCCACACCTAGCTGACCTCCAAAGAGTATATATGCCACGCTTTGTCGGACACCTAGCAAAGCTCCAAACAGTATATATGCCACGCTTTGCCCCACACCTAGCAGAGCTCCAAAGAGTATATATGCCACTCTTTGTCGGACACCTAGCAAAGCTCCAAACAGTATATATGCCACGCTTTGCCCCACACCTAGCAGAGCTCCAAACAGTGTATATGCCACGCTTTGTCCGACACCTAGTAGAGCTCCAAACTGTATATATGCCACGCTTTGTCCCTCACCGAGCATAGCTCCAAAGAGTATATATGCCACGCTTTGTCCGACACCTAGCAGAGCTCCAAACTGTATATATGTCACGCTTTGTCCCACACCTAGCAGAGCTCCAAAGAGTATATATGCCACGCTTTGTCCTACACCTAGCACAGCTCCAAACAGTATATATGCCACGCTTTGTCCCACACCAAGCAGAGCTCCAAAGACTATATATGCCACGCTTTGTCCTACACGTGGCAGAGCTCCAAAGAGTATATATGCCACGTTTTGTCCTACACCTAGCAGAGCTCCAAACTGTATATATGTCACGCTTTCTCCCACACCTAGCAGAGCTCCAAAGAGTATATATGCCACGCTTTGTCCTACACCTAGCACAGCTCCAAACAGTAGATATGCCACGCTTTGTCCCACACGTAGCAGAGCTCCTAACAGTATATATGCCACGCTTTGTCCTAAACCTAGCACAGCTCCAAACAGTATATATGCCACGCTTTGTCCCACACCAAGCAGAGCTTCAAAGAGTATATATGCCACAATATGTCCCACACCTACCTGACCTCCAAAGAGTATATATGCCACGCTTTGTCCCACACCTAGCACAGCTCCAAAGTGTATATATGCCACCCTTTGTCCCACACCTAGCAGAGCTTCAAAGAGTATATATGCCACGCTTTGTCCGACACCTAGCAGAGCTCCAAACTGTATATATGCCACGCTTTGTCCAACACCTAGCAGAGCTCCCAAGAGTATATATGCCACGCTTTGTCCGACACCTAGCAGAGCTCCAAAGAGTACATATGCCACACTTTGCCCTACACCTAGCCAAGGCTCAAACAGTATATACGCCACGCTTTGCCCTACACCCAGCAAAGATCCAAAGTGTATATATGCCACACTTTATCCTACACCGAGCAGAGCTCCAAAGTGTATATATGCCACCCTTTGTCCCACACCTAGCAGAGCTCCAAAGAGTATATATGCCACGCTTTGTCCTACACCTAGCACAGCTCCAAAGTGTATATATGCCACCCTTTGAACCACACCTAGCAGAGCTCCAAAGAGTATATATGCCACGCTTTGTCGGACACCTAGCAAAGCTCCAAACAGTATATATGCCACGCTTTGCCCCACACCTAGCAGATCTCCAAAGAGTATATATGCCACTCTTTGTCGGACACCTAGCAAAGCTCCAAACAGTATATATGCCACGCTTTGTCCGACACCTAGCAGAGCTCCAAACAGTATATATGCCACGCTTTGTTTCACCCCTAGCAGAGCTTCAAAGTGTACATATGCCACGCTTTGTCCGACACCTAGCAGTGCTCAAAAGAGTATATATGCCACGCTTTGTCCTACACCTAGCACAGCAACAAACAGTATATATGCCACGCTTTGTCCCACACCTAGCAGAGCTCGAAAGAGTATATAAGTCACGCTTTGTCACACACATAGCTGAGCTCCAAAGAGTATATATGCCATCCATTCTCCTACACCTAGCACAGCTCCAAAGTGTATATATACCACGCATTTTCCCACACCTAGCAGAGCTCCAAAGAGTATATATGCCACGCTTTTTCCGACACCTAGCAGAGCTCCAAAGATTATATATGCCACGCTTTGCCCTACACCTAGCAGAGCTCAAAAGAGTATATATGCCACGCTTTGTTTCACACCTAGCAGAGCTCCAAAGGGCATATATGCCACGCTATGTCCTACACCTAGCACAGCTCCAAAGCGTATATATGCCACACTTTGTCCCACACATAGCAGAGCTCCAAAGAGTATATATGCCACGCTTTGTCCGACACCTAGCAGAGCTCCAAACTGGATATATGCCACGCTTTGTCCGACATCTAGCAAAGCTCCAAACATTATATACGCCACGCTTTGCCCTACACCTAGCAAAGATCCAAAGTGTATATATGCCACACTTTGTCCGACACCTAGTAGAGCTCCAAAGAGTATATATGCCACGCTTTGATTCACACCTAGGAGAGCTCCAAAGAGTATGTATGCCACGCTTTGTCCCACACCTAGCAGAGCTCCAAAGAGTATATATGCCACGCTTTGTCCCACAACTAGCAGAGCTCCAAAGAGTATATATGCCACGCTTTGCCCTACACCTAGCAGAGCTCCAAAGAGTATATATGCCACGCTTTGATTCACACATAGGAGAGCTCCAAAGAGTATATATGCCACGCTTTGTCCCACACCTAGCAGAGCTCCAAAGAGTATATATGCCACGCTTTGTCCCACACCTAGCAGAGCTCCAAAGTGTATATATGCCACGCTTTTTCCCACACCTAGCAGAGCTCCAAAGAGTATATATGCCACGCTTTGAAGGACACCTAGCAAAGCTCCAAACAGTATATAGCCACGCTTTGTCCCACACCAAGCAGAGCTCCAAAGAGTATATATGCCACACTTTGTCCGACACCTAGTAGAGCTCCAAAGAGTATATATGCCACGCTTTGATTCACACCTAGGAGAGCTCCAAAGAGTATATATGCCACGCTTTGTCCCACACCTAGCAGAGCTCCAAAGAGTATATATGCCACGCTTTGTCCCACACCTAGCAGAGCTCCAAAGAGTATATATGCCACGCTTTGCCCTACACCTAGCAGAGCTCCAAAGAGTACATATGCCACGCTTTGATTCACACATAGGAGAGCTTCAAAGTGTATATATGCCACGGTTTGTCCCACACCTAGCAGAGCTCCAAAGAGTATATATACCACGCTTTGTCGGACACCTAGCAAAGCTCCAAACAGTATATATGCCACGCTTTCTCCTACACCTAGCAGAGATCGAAAGAGTATATATGCCACGCTTTGTCCGATACCTAGCAGAGCTTCAAATTGTATATATGCCACGCTTTGTCCCACAACTAGCAGTGCTCCAAAGAGTATATATGCCACGCTTTGTCCTACACGTAGCAGAGCTACAAGCAGTGCATATGCCACGCTTTGTTTCTCAGCTAGCAGAGCTCCAAAGTGTATATATGCCACGCTTTGTCCTACACCTAGCAGAGCTCCAAGTGTATATATGCCACCCTTTGCCCCACACCTAGCAGAGCTCCAAAGAGTATATATGCCACTCTTTGTAGGACACCTAGCAAAGCTCCAAACAGTATATATGCCACGCTTTGCCCCACACCTAGCAGAGCTCCAAAGAGTATATATGCCACGCTTTGTCCGACACCTAGCAGAGCTCCAAACTGTATATATGTCACGCTTTGTCCCACACCTAGCAGAGCTCCAAAGAGTATATATGCCACGCTTTGTCCGACACCTAGCAGAGCTCCAAACTGTATATATGTCACGCTTTGTCCCACACCTAGCAGAGCTCCAAAGGGTATATATGCCACGCTTTGTCCTACCCCTAGCACAGCTCCAAACAGTATATATGCCACGCTTTGTCCCACACCTACCAGAGCTCCAAACAGTAGATATGCCACTCTTTGTCCCACACGTAGCAGAGCTCCTAACAGTATATATGCCATGCTTTGTCCTACACCTAGCACAGCTCCAAACATTATATATGCCACGCTTTGTCCCATACCAAGCAGAGCTCCAAAGACTATATATGCCACGCTTTGTCCTACACCTAGCAGAGCTCCAAAGAGTATATATGCCACGTTTTGTCCTACACCTAGCAGAGCTCCAAACTGTATATATGTCACGTTTGTCCCACACCTAGCAGAGCTCCAAAGAGTATATATGCCACGCTTTGTCCTACACCTAGCACAGCTCCAAACAGTAGATATGCCACGATTTGTCCCACACGTAGCAGAGCTCCTAACAGTATATATGCCACGCTTTGTCCTACACCTAGCACAGCTCCAAACAGTATATATGCCACGCTTTGTCCCACACCAAGCAGAGCTCCAAAGAGTATATATGCCACAATATGTGCCACACCTAGCTGACCTCCAAAGAGTATATATGCCACGCTTTGTCCCACACCTAGCACAGCTCCAAAGTGTATATATGCCACCCTTTGTCCCACACCTAGCAGATCTTCAAAGAGTATATATGCCACGCTTTGTCCGACACCTAGCAGAGCTCCAAACTGTATATATGCCACGCTTTGTCCAACACCTAGCAGAGCTCCCAAGAGTATATATGCCACGCTTTGTCCGACACCTAGCAGAGCTCCAAAGAGTATATATGCCACACTTTGCCCTACACCTAGCCAAGCCTCAAACAGTATATACGCCACGCTTTGCCCTACACCCAGCAAAGATCCAAAGTGTATATATGCCACACATTATCCCACACCGAGCAGAGCTCCAAAGTGTATATATGCCACCCTTTCTCCCACACCTAGCAGAGCTCCAAACAGTATATATGCCACGCTTTCCCCTACACCTGGCAGAGATCCAAAGAGTATATATGCCACGCTTTGTCCCACAGCTACCAGAGGTCCAAAGTGTATATATGCCACGCTTTGTCCCACACCTAGCAGTGCTCCAAACAGTATATATGCCACGCTTTCCCCTACACCTGGCAGAGATCCAAAGAGTATATATGCCATGCTTGGTCCGATACCTAGCGGAGCTCGAAACTGTTTATATACCACGCTTTGTCCCACACCGAGCAGAGCTCCAAACAGTATACATGCCACGATTTGTCCGACACCTAGCAGAGCTCCAAAGTGTATATATGCCACGCTTTGTCCCACACCTAGCAGAGCTCCCAAGGGTATATATGCCATGCTTTGTCCGACACCTAGCAGACCTCCAAAGAGTATATATGCCACGCTTTGACCCACACCTAGCAGAGCTCCAAACAGTATATATGCCACGCTTTGTCCCACACCAAGCGGAGCTCCAAACAGTATATATGCCACACTTTGTCCCACACCTAGCTAAGCTCCAAAGAGTGTATATGCCACGCTTTGTACTACGCCTAGCACGGCTCCAAAGTGAATATATTTCACGATTTTTCCCACACCTAGCAGAGCTCCAAAGAGTATATATGCCATGCTTTGTCCCACATCTAGCTGAGCTCCAAAGAGTATATATGCCACGCTTTTATTATGCCTAGCACAGCTCCAAAGGGTATATATGCCACGCTTTGTCCCCCACCTAGCAGAGCTCCAAAGAGTATATATGCCACGCTTTCTCCCACACCTAGCAGAGCTCCAAGGATTATATATGACACCCTTTGTCCCACACCTAGCAGATCTCCCAACAGTATATACGACTCGCTTTGTCCCACACCAAGCAGTGCTCCAAAGAGTATATATGCCACGCTTTGTCCTACACCTAGCACAGCTCCAACGTGTATATATGCCATCTTTTGTCCCACACCTAGCAGAGCTCCAAAGAGTATATATGCCACGCTTTGTCGGACACCTAGCAGAGCTCCAAACAGTATATATGCCACGCTTTGCCCCACACCTAGCAGAGCTCCAAAGAGTATATATGCCACTCTTTGTCGGACACCTAGCAAAGCTCCAAACAGTATATATGCCACGCTTTGCCCCACACCTAGCAGAGCTCCAAACAGTATATATGCCACGCTTTGTCCGACACCTAGTAGAGCTCCAAACTGTATATATGCCATGCTTTGTCCCTCACCGAGCATAGCTCCAAAGAGTATATATGCCACGCTTTGTCCGACACCTAGCAGAGCTCCAAGGTGCATATATGCCACGCTTTGTCCCACACCTAGCAGAGCTCCCAAGAGTATATATGCCACGCTTTGTCCCACTCCTAGCAGAGCTCCAAAGAGTATATATGCCACACTTTGCCCTACACCTAGCAAAGCTCCAAACAGTATATATGCCATGCTTTGTCCCTCACCAAGCAGAGCTCCAAAGAGTATATATGCCACACTTTGTCCCACACCTAGCTGAGCTCCAAAGGGTATACATGCCACGCGTTGTCCCACACCTAGCAGAGCTCCAAAGGGTATATATGCTACGCTTTGTCCCACACCTAGCAGAGCTCCAAACAGGATATATGCCACGCTTTGTCCCACACCGAGAAGAGCTCCAAAGTGTATATATGCCACGGTTTGTCCCACACCAAGCAGAGCTCCAAAGAGTATATATGCCACACTTTGTCCCCCACCTAGCTGAGCTCCAAAGGGTATATATGCCACGCTATGTCCTACACGTAGCACAGCTACAAACAGTACATATGCCACGCTTTGTTTCACACCTAGCAGAGCTCCAAAGAGTATATGTGCCACGCTTTGTCCCACACCCAGCAGAGCTCCAAAGAGTATATATGCCACACTTTGACCCACACCTAGCTGAGATCCAAAGAGTATATATGCCAGGATTGGTCTTACAACTAGCACAGCTCCAAAGTATTTATATGCCACACTTTGTCCCACACCTAGCAGAGCTCCAAAGAGTATATATGCCACGCTTTGTTCCACACCTAGCAGAGCTCCCTAGAGTATATATGCCACGCATTGTCTCACACCTAGCAGAGCTCCAAAGAGTATATATGCCACGCTTTGCCCTACACCTAGCAAAGCTCCAAACAGTATATATGCCACGCTTTGTTTCTCACCTAGCAGAGCTCGAAAGAGTATATATGCCACGCTTTGTCCTACACCTAGCACAGATCCAAACAGTATATATGCCACGCTTTGTCCCACACCTAGCAGAGCTCGAAAGAGTATATAAGTTACGCTTTGTCCCACTCCTAGCAGAGCTCCAAACTGTATATATGCCACGCTTTGTACCACACCAAGCAGAGCTCCAAAGAGTATATGTGCCACACTGTGTCCCACACCTAGCTGAGCTCCAAAGAGTATATATGCCACGCTTTGCCCTACACCTAGCAGAGGTCCAAAGTGTATATATGCCACGCTTTGCCCTACACCTAGCAAAGCTCCAAACAGTATATATGCCACTATTTGCCCTACACCTGGCAGAGATCCAAAGAGTATATATGCCACGCTTTGTTTCTCACCTAGCAGAGCTCCAAAGAGTATATATGCCACGCTTTAGCCTACACCTAGCAGAGCGCCAAACTCTATATATTCCACGCTTTGTCCGAAACCGATCAGACCTCGAAAGAGTATATATGCCACGCTTTTTCCGACACCTAGCAGACATCCAAACAGTATATATGCCACGCTTTTCCCCACACCTAGCAGAACTACAAACGGTATATATGCCACGCTTTGTCCCACACCTAGCAAGGCTCCAAAGTGTATATATGCCACGCTTTGGCGGACACCTAGCAAAGCTCCAAACAGTATATATGCCACGCTTTCCCCTACACCTAGGAGAGATCCAAAGGATATATATGCCACGCTTTGTCCGATACCTAGCGGAGCTGCAAACTGTATATATACCACGCTTTGTCCCACACCGAGCAGAGCTCCAAAGAGTATATATGCAACACTTTGTCCCACACCTAGCTGACCTCCAAAGAGTATATATGCCACGCTTTGTCCTACACCTAGCACAGCTCCAAAGTGTATATATGCCACCCTTTGTCCCACACCTAGCAGAGCTCCAAAGAGTATATATGCCACGCTTTTTCAGACACCTAGCAAGGCTCCAAACAGTATATATGCCACGCTTTGCCCCACACCTAACAGAGCTCCAAAGAGTATATATGCCACGCTTCGTTGGACACCTAGCAAAGCTCCAAACAGTATATATGCCACGCTTTGCCCCACACCTAGCAGAGCTCCAAACAGTATATATGCCACGGTTTGTCCGACACCTAGCAGAGCTCCAAACTGTATATATGCCACGCTTTGTCCCACACCGAGCATAGCTCCAAAGAGAATATATGCCACGCTTTGTCCGACACCTAGCAGAGCTCCAAGGTGTATATATGCCACACTGTGCCCTACACCAACAAAGCTCAAAACAGTATATATGCCACGCTTTGTTCAACACCAGGCAGAGCTCCAAAGAGTATATATGCCACACTTTGTCCCACACCTAGCTGAGCTCCAAAGAGTGTATATGCCACGACTTCTACTATGCCTAGCACACCTCCAAAGAGTATATATGCCACGCTTTCTCCCACACCTAGCAGAGCTCGAAAGAGTATATATGCTAAGCTTTGTCGGACACCTAGCAAAGCTCCAAACTGTATATATGCCACGCTTTGCCCCACACCTAGCAGAGCTACAAAGAGTATATATGCCACGCTTTGTCCCACACCTAGCAGAGCTCCAAACAGTGTATATGCCACGCTTTGTCCCACACCTAGCAGAGCTCCAAACTGTATATATACCACGGTTTGTCCCACACCGAGCAGCGCTCCACAGAGTATATATGCCTTGCTTTGTCCGACACCTAGCAGAGCTCCAAAGTGTATATATGCCACGCTTTGTCCCACACCTAGCAGAGCTCCCAAGAGTATATAGGCCAGGCTTTTCCCTACACCTAGCAGAGATCCAGAGAGTATATATGCCACGCTTTGCCCTACTCCTAGCAAAGCTCCAAACAGTATATATGCCACGCTTTGTGACACACCTAGCAGAGCTCCAAACGGTATATATGCCACGCTTTGTCCCACACCTAGCAGAGCTCCAAACAGTATATATGCCCCGCTTTGTCCTACACCTAGCACAGCTCCAAACTGTATATATGCCACGCTTTGTCCCACACCTAGGAGAGCTCCAATGAGTATATATGCCACACTTTGTCCCACACCTAGCTTAGCTCAAAGTATATATATGCCACGCTTTGTCCTACACGTAGAACAGCTCCAAAGTGTATATATGACACGCTTTGTCCCACACCTAGCAGAGCTCCAAAGTGTATATATGCCACGCTATGTCGGACACCTAGGAAAGCTCCAAACAGTATATATGACACGCTTTGTCCCACACCTAGCAGAGCTCCAAACAATATATATGCCACGCTTTGTTTCACACCTAGCAGAGCTTCAAAGTGTATATATGCCACGCTTTATCCCACACCTAGCAGTGCTCCAAAGAGTATATATGCCACGCTTTGTCCTACACCTAGCACAGATCCAAACAGTATATATGCCACGCTTTGTCCCACTCCTAGCAGAGCTCCAAACTGTATATATGCCACGCTTTGTCCCACACCAAGCAGAGCTCCAAAGAGTATATGTGCCACACTGTGTCCCACACCTAGCTGAGCTCCAAAGAGTGTATATGCCACGCTTTGTCCCACACCTAGCAGAGGTCCAAAGTGTATATATGCCACGCTTTGTCCGATACCTAGCGAGCTCCAAACTGTATATATACCACGCTTTGTCCCACACCGAGCAGAGCTCCCAAGAGTATATATGCCACGCTTTGTCCCTCACCTAGCAGAGCTCCCAAGAGTATATATGCCACGCTTTTTCCTACACCTAGCACAGCTCCAAACAGTATATATGCCACGCTTTGTCCCACACATAGCAGAGCTCGAAAGAGTATATAAGTCACGCTTTGTCCCACACCTAGCAGAGCTCCAAAGAGTGTATATGCCACGCTTTCTACTACATCTAGCACAGCTCCAAAGTGTATATATGCCACGCTTTGTCCCACACCTAGCGGAGCTTCAAACAGTATATATGCCACGCTTTGCCCCACACCTAGCAGAGCTCCAAACAGTATACATGCCACGCTTTGTCCGACACCTAGCAGAGCTCCAAACACTATATATGCCACGCTTTGTCACACACCAAGCAGAGCTCCAAAGAGTATATATGCCACACTTTGTACTACGCCTAGCACAGCTACAAAGAGTATATATGCCACGCTTTGTCCCACACCAAGCAGAGCTCCAAAGAGTATATATGCCACACTTTGTGCCACACCTAGCTGACCTCCAGAGAGTATATATGCCACGCTTTGTCCTACACCTAGCACAGCTCCAAAGTGTATATATGCCACGTTTGTCGGACACCTAGCAAAGCTCCAAACAGTATACATGCCACGCTTTGCCCCACACCTAGCAGAGCTCCAAAGTGTATATATGCCACTCTTTGTCGGACACCTAGCAAAGCTTCAAACAGTATATATGCCACGCTTTGCCCCACACCTAGCACAGTTACAAAGAGTATATATGCCACGGTTTGTCGGACACCTAGCAAAGCTCCAAACAGTATATATGCCACGCTTTGCCCCAGACCTAGCAGAGCTCCAAACTGTATATATGCCACGCATTGTCCCACACCGAGCATAACTCCAACTAGTATATATTCCACGCTTTGTCGGACACCTAGCAAAGCTCCAAACAGTATATATGCCATGCTTTGCCCCACACCTAGCAGAGCTCCAAAGAGTATATATGCCACGCTTTGTCCCACACCTAGCAGTGCTCCAAAGAGTATATATGCCACGCTTTGTCCTACACCTAGCACAGATCAAAACAGTATATATGCCACGCTTTGTCCCACACCTAGCAGAGCTCGAAAGAGTATATAAGTCACGCTTTGTCCACACCTAGCAGAGCTCCACAGAGTATATATGCCACTCTTTGTCCTCCACCTTGCAGAGCTCCAAACTGTATATACGCCACGCTTTGTCCCACACCTAGCAGAGCTCCAAAGAGTATATATGCCACGCTTTGTCCCACACCTAGCAGAGCTCCAAAGAGTATATTTTCGACGCTTGGTCCCACACCAAGCAGAGCTCCAAAGAGTATATATGTCATGCTTTGTGCCACACTTAGAGATCTCCAAACGGTATATATGCCACGCTTTTTCTCACACCTACCAGAGCTCCAAACAGTATATATGCCACGCTTTGCCCCACACCTAGCAGACCTCCAAACAGTATTCACGCTTTGTCCTACACCTAGCAGAGGTCCAAACAGCATATACGCCACGCTTTGCCCCACACCTAGCAGAGCTCCAAAGAGTATATTTTCGACGCTTTGTCCCACAACTAGCAGAGCTCCAAAGAGTATATATGCCACACTTTGTCCCACACCTAGCTGAGCTCCAAAGAGTGTATATGCCACGCTTTGTACTACGCCTAGCACAGC
Organism: Lemur catta; assembly: GCF_020740605.2. Taxonomy (NCBI): domain Eukaryota; kingdom Metazoa; phylum Chordata; class Mammalia; order Primates; family Lemuridae; genus Lemur; species Lemur catta. The sequence continues at coordinate 33,229,865 of NC_059148.1, read as the reverse complement.
TGCAAAGAGTATATATGCCACGCTTTGTCCCACACCTAGCAGAGCTCCAAACAGTATATATGGCACGATTTGTCCCCCTCCTAGCAGAGCTCCAAAGAGTATATATGCCACGCTTTGTCCTACACCTAGCAGAGCTCCAAACTGTATATATGCCACGCTTTGCCCCACACCTAGCAGAGCTCCAAAGAGTATATATCCCACGCTTTGTCCTACACCTAGGACAGCTCCAAACAGTATATATGCCACGCTTTGTCCCACACCTACCAGAGCTCCAAACAGTAGATATGCCACTCTTTGGGCCACACGTAGCAGAGCTCCTAACTGTATATATGCCACGCTTTGTCCTAAACCTAGCACAGCTCCAAACAGTATATATGCCACGCTTTGTCCCACACCTAGCGGAGCTCCAAAGAGTATATATGCCACAATATGTCACACACCTAGCTGACCTCCAAAGAGTATATATGCCACGCTTTCTCCCACAACTAGCACAGCTCCAAAATGTATATATGCCACCCTTTGTCCCACACCTAGCGGAGCTCCTAAGAGTATATATGCCACGCTTTGTCGCACACCTAGCAAAGCTCCAAACACTATATATGCCACGCTTTGCCCCACACCTAGCAGAGCTCCAATCAGTATATATGCCACGCTTTGTCCCACACCTAGCAGAGCTCCAAACAGTATATATGCCACGCATTCCCCTACTCCTAGCAGAGATCCAAAGGGTATATATGCCACGCTTTGTTTCTCAGCTAGCAGAGCTTCAAAGAGTACATATGCCACGCTTTGTCCGACACCTAGCTGAGCTCCAAATTGTATATATGCCACACTTTGCCCTACACCTAGCAAAGCTCCAAACAGTATATACGCCACACTTTGCCCTACACCTAGCAGAGCTCCAAACAGTATATATGCCACGCATTCCCCTGCACCTAGAAGAGATCCAAAGAGTATATATGCCACGCTTTGTTTCTCAGCTAGCAGAGCTCCTAAGAGTATATATGCCACGCTTTGTCCTACACCTAGCAGAGCTCCAAACAGTATATATGCCACGCCTTCCCGTACACCTAGCAGAGATCCAAAGAGTATATATGCCACGCTTTGTCCCACACCTAGCAGAGGTCCAAAGTGTATATATGCCACGCTTTGTCCCACACCTAGCAGAGCTCCAAACAGTATATATGCCACGCTTTCCCCTACACCTAGCAGAGATACAAAGAGTATATATGCCACGCTTTGTTTCTCTGCTAGCAGCGCTCCAAGAGTATATTTGCCACGCTTTGTCCGATACCTAGCGGAGCTCCAAACTGTATATATACCACGCTTTGTCCCACACCGAGCAGAGCTCCAAAGTGTATACATGCCACGCTTTGTCCGACACCTAGCAGAGCTCCAAAGTGTATATATGCCATGCTTTGTCCGACAACTAGCAGACTTCCAAAGAGTATATATGCCAGTCTTTGACCCACAGCTAGCAGAGCACCAAACAGTATATATGCCACGCTTTGTCCCACACCTAGCAGAGCTCCAAACAGTATATATGCCACGATTTGTCCCACACCTAGCAGATCTCCAAACAGTATATATGCCACGCTTTGTTTCACACCTAGCAGAGCTTCAAAGTGTATGTATGCCACGTTTTGTCCCACACCTAGCAGTGCTTCAAAGAGTACATATGCCACGCTCTGTCCTACACCTAGCACAGCTCCAATCAATATATATGCCACGCTTTGTCGCACACCTAGCAGAGCTCGAAAGAGTATATAAGTCACGCTTTGTCCCACACCTACCAGAGCTCCAAACAGTAGATATGCCACTCTTTGTCCCACACGTAGCAGAGCTGCTAACAGTATATATGCCACGCTTTGTCGGACACCTAGCAAAGCTCCAAACAGTATATATGCCACGCTTTGCCCCACACCTAGCAGAGCTCCAAAGAGTATATATGCCACTCTTTGTCGGACACCTACCAAAGCTCCAAACAGTATATATGCCACGCTTTGCCCCACACCTAGCAGAGCTCCAAACAGTATATATGCCACGCTTTGTCCGACACCTAGTAGAGCTCCAAACTGTATATATGCCACGCTTTGTCCCTCACCGAGCATAGCTCCAAAGAGTATATATGCCACACTTTGTCCGACACCTAGCAGAGCTCCAAACTGTATATATGTCACGCTTTGTCCCACACCTAGCAGAGCTCCAAAGAGTATATATGCCACGCTTTGTCCTACACCTAGCACAGCTCCAAACAGTATATATGCCACGCATTGTCCCACACCAACCAGAGCTCCAAACAGTAGATATGCCACTCTTTGTCCCACACGTAGCAGAGCTCCTAACAGTATATATGCCTCGCTTTGTCCTACACCTAGCAGAGCTCCAAACAGTATATATGCCACGCTTGGTCCCACACCTACCAGAGCTCCAAAGACTATATATGGCACGCTTTGTCCTACACCTAGCAGAGCTCCAAAGAGTATATATGCCACGTTTTGTCCTACACCTAGCAGAGCTCCAAACTGTATATATGTCACGCTTTGTCCCACACCTAGCAGAGCTCCAAAGAGTATATATGCCACGCTTTGTCCTACACCTAGCACAGCTCCAAACAGTATATATGCCACGCTTTGTCCCACACCAAGCAGAGCTCCAAAGAGTATATATGCCACAATATGTTCCACACCTAGCTGACCTCCAAAGAGTATATATGCCACAATATGTTCCACACCTAGCTGACCTCCAAAGAGTATATATGCCACGCTTTGTCCCACACCTAGCAAAGCTCCAAAGTGTATATATGCCACCCTTTGTCCCACACCTAGCAGAGCTCCAAGGAGTATATATGCCACGCTTTGTCCGACACCTAGCAGAGCTCCAAAGAGTATATATGCCACACTTTGCCCTACACCTAGCCAAGCCTCAAACAGTATATACGCCATGCTTTGCCTTACACCTAGCAAAGATCTAAAGTGTATATATGCCAGACTTTATCCCACACCGAGGAGAGCTCCAAAGTGTATATATGCCACGCTTTGTCCGACACCTAGTAGACCTCCAAAGTGTATATATGCCACACATTGTCCGACACCTAGTAGAGCTCCAAAGAGTATATATGCTACGCTTTGTCCTACACCTAGCAGAGCTCCAAAGAGTATATATGCCACGCTTTCATTCACACCTAGGAGAGCTCCAAAGAGTATATGTGCCACGCTTTGTCCCACACTTAGCAGAGCTCCAAACAGTATATATGCCACGATTTGTCGCACACCAAGCAGAGCTCCAAAGAGTATATATGCCACGCTTTGTCCCACACCTAGCAGAGCTCCAAAGAGTATATATGCCACGCTTTGTCCCACACCTAGCAGAGGTCCAAAGTGTATATATGCCACGCTTTGTCCTACACCTAGCAGAGCTCCAAACAGTATATATGCCACGCTTTGTCCCACACGTAGCAGAGGTCCAAAGTGTATATATGCCACGCTTTCCCCTACACCTCGCAGCGCTCCAAACAGTATATATGCCGCGCTTTGTCCCACACCTAGCAGAGGTCCAAAGTGTATATATGCCACGCTTTCCCCTACACCTCGCAGCGCTCCAAACAGTATATTTGCCACGCTTTGTCCCACACCCAGCAGAGTACCTAACAGTATATATGCCATTTCTTGTCCCACACCTAGCAGAGCTCCAAACAGTATATATGCCGTGCTTTGTTTCACACCTAGCAGAGCCTCAAAGTGTATATATGCCACGCTTTGTCCCACACCTAGCAGTGCTCCAAAGAGTATATATGCCACGCTTTGTCGTACACCTAGCAGAGCTCGAAAGAGTATATAAGTCTCGCTTTGTCCCACATCTAACAGAGTTCCAAACAGTATATATGCCACGCTTTGTCCGACACCTACCAGAGATCCAAACAGTATATATACCATGCTTTGTCCCACACCTAGCAGAGCTCCTAACAGTATATATGCCACGCATTGTCCTACACCTAGCAGAGCTCCAAAGAGTATATATGCCACGCTTTCCCCTACACCTAGCAGAGATCCAAAGAGTATATATGCCACGCTTTGTCCCACACCTACCAGAGGTCCAAAGTGTATATATGCCACGCTTTGTCCCACACCTAGCAGAGCTCCAAACAGTATATATGCCACGCTTTCCCCTACACCTGGCAGAGATCCAAAGAGTATATATGCCATGCTTGGTCCGATACCTAGCGGAGCTCCAAACTGTTTATATACCACGCTTTGTCCCACACCGAGCAGAGCTCCAAACAGTATACATGCCACGATTTGTCCGACACCTAGCAGAGCCCAAAGTGTATATATGCCACGCTTTGTCCCACACCTAGCAGAGCTCCCAAGAGTATATATGCCATGCTTTGTCCGACACCTAGCAGACCTCCAAAGAGTATATATGCCACGCTTTGACCCACACGTAGCAGAGCTCCAAACAGTATATATGCCACGCTTTGTCCTACACCTAGCAGAGCTCCAAACAGTATATATGCCACGCTTTGTCCCACACCAAGCGGAGCTCCAAATAGTATATATGCCACACTTTGTCCTACACCGAGCTAAGCTCCAAAGAGTGTATATGCCACACTTTGTCCCCCACCTAGCAGAGCTCGAAAGAGTATATATGCCACGCTTTGTCCCCCACCTAGCAGAGCTCCAAAGAGTATATATGCCACGCTTTGCCCCACACCTAGCAGAGCTCCAAGGATTATATATGACGCGCTTTGTCCCACACCTAGCAGAGCTCCAAAGAGTATATATGCCACGCTTTGTCCTACACCTAGCTGAGCTCTAAACAGCATATATGCCACGCTTTGTCCCACACCTAGCAGAGCTCCAAACAGTATATATGCCACGCTTTGTCCCACACCTAGCAGATCTCCAAACAGTATATATGCCTCGCTTTGTCCCACACCAAGCAGAGTTCCAAAGAGTATATATCCCACGCTTTGTCCCACACCTAGCAGAGCTCCAAAGAGTATATATGACACTCTTTGTCGGACACCTAGAAAAGCTCCAAACAGTATATATGCCACGCTTTGCCCCACACCTAGCAGAGCTCCAAACAGTATATATTCCACGCTTTGTCCGACACCTAGTAGAGCTCCAAACTGTATATATGCCACGCTTTGTCCGACACCTAGCAGAGCTCCAAGGTGTATATATGCCACGCTTTGTCCCACACCTAGCAGAGTTCCCAAGAGTATATATGCCACGCTTTGTCCCACACCTAGCAGAGCTCCAAAGAGTATATATGCCACACTTTGCCCTACACCTAGAAAAGCTCCAAACAGTATATATGCCACGCTTTGTCCCTCACCAAGCAGAGCTCCAAAGAGTATATATCCCACACTTTGTCCGACACCTAGCTGAGCTCCAAAGAGTATATATGCCACGCTTTGTCGGACACCTAGCAGAGCTCCAAATAGTATATATGCGACGCTTTGCCCCACACCTAGCAGAGCTCCAAAGAGTATATATGCTACGCTTTGTCCCACACCTAGCAGAGCTCCAAAGTGTATATATGTCACGCTTTGTCCTACACCTAGCAGAGCTCCAAAGAGTATATATGCCACGCTTTGTCGGACACCTAGCAAAGCTCCAAATAGTATATATGCTACGCTTTGCCCCACACCTAGCAGAGCTCCAAAGAGTATATATGCCACGCTTTGTCCCACACCTAGCAGAGCTCCAAAGGGTATATATGCTACGCTTTGTCCCACACCTAGCAGAGCTCCAAAGTGTATATATGTCACGCTTTGTCCTACACCTAGCAGAGCTCCAAACAGGATATATGCCACGCTTTGTCCCACACCTAGCAGAGCTCCAAAGTGTATATATGCCACGGTTTGTCCCACACCTAGCAGACCTCCAAAGAATATATATGCCACGCTTTTTCGGACACCTAGCAAAGCTCCAAATAGTATATATGCGACGCTTTGCCCGACACCTAGCCGAGCTCCAAAGAGTATATATGCCACGCTTTGTCCCACACCTAGCAGAGCTCCAAAGTGTATATATGTCACGCTTTGTCCTACACCTAGCAGAGCTCCAAACAGGATATATGCCACGCTTTGTCCCACACCTAGCAGAGCTCCAAAGTGTATATATGCCACAGTTTGTCCCACACCTAGCAGAGCTCCAAACAGTATATATGCCACGCTTTGTTTCACACCTAGCAGAGCTCCAAAGAGTATATGTGCCACGCTTTGTCCCACACCTAGCAGTGCTCCAAAGAGTATATATGCCACGCTTTGTCCTACACCTAGCACAGCTCCAAAGAGTATATATGCCACGCTTTGATTCACACCTAGCAGAGCTCCAAAGAGTATATTTGCCATGCTTTATCCCACACCTAGCAGAGCTCCAAAGAGTATATTTGCCATGCTTTATCCCACAACTAGCAGAGCTGCAAAGGGTATATATGCCATGCTTTGTCCCACACCTAGCAGAGCTCCAAACCGTATAAATGTCATGCTTTGTCCCACACTTAGAGATCTCCCAACGTCATATATGCCACGCTTTGTCTCACACCTACCAGAGCTCCAAACACTATATATGCCACGCTTTGTACTACGCCTAGCAGAGCTCTAAAGAGTATATATGCCACGCTTTGTCGGATACCTAGAAAAGCTCCAAAAAGTATATATGCCACGCTTTGTCCCACAACTAGCAGAGCTCCAAAGAGTATATATGCCACGCTTTGTCCCACACCTAGCAGAGCTCCAAACAGTATATATGCCACGCTTTGTCCCGCACCTAGCAGTGTTCCAAAGTGTATATATGCCACGATTTGTCCCACACCAAGCAGAGCTCTAAAGAGTATATATGCCACACTTTGTCCCACACCAAGCAGAGCTCCGAACAGTATATATGCCACGCTTTGTCCTACACCTAGCACAGCTCCAAAGTGTATATATGCCACGCTTTTTCCCACACCTAGCAGAGCTCCGAAGAGTATGTATGCCACGCTTTGTCCCACACCTAGTGGTGCTCCAAAGAGTATATATGCCACGCTTTGCCCTACACCTAGCAGAGCTACAAGCAGTGCATATGCCACGCTTTGTTTCTCAGCTAGCAAAGCTCCAAAGAGTATATATGCCACGCTTTGTCCTACACCTAGCACAGCTCCAAACAGTATATATGCCACGTTTTGTCTCACACCTACCGGAGCTCCAAACAGTAGATATGCCACGCTTTGTCCCACACGTAGCAGAGTTCCTAACAGTATATATGCCACGCTTTGTCCTACACCTAGCACAGCTCCAAACAGTATATATGCCACGCTTTGTCCCACACCCAGCAGAGCTCCAAAGAGTATATATGCCACAATATGTCCCACACCTAGCTGACCTCCAAAGAGTATATATGCCACGCTTTGTCCCACACCTAGCACAGCTCCAAAGTGTATATATGCCACCCATTGTCCCACACCTAGCAGAGCTCCAAAGAGTATATAGGCCACGCTTTGTCCTACTCCTAGAATAGCTCCAAACAGTATATATGCCACTCTTTGTCTCACACCTACCGGAGCTCCAAACAGTAGATATGCCACGCTTTGTCCCACACGTAGCAGAGCTCCTAACAGTATATATGCCATGCTTTGTCCTACACCTAGCACAGCTCCAAACAGTATATATGCCACGCTTTGTCCCACACCCAGGAGAGCTCCAAAGAGTATATATGCCACAATATGTCCCACACCTAGCTGACCTCCAAAGAGTATATATGCCACGCTTTGTGCCACACCTAGCACAGCTCCAAAGTGTATATATGCCACCCTTTGTCCCACACCTAGCAGAGCTCCAAAGATTATATATGCCACGCATTGTCCGACACCTAGCAGAGCTTCAAACTGTATATATGCCACGCTTTGTCCAACACCTAGCATAGCTCCCAAGAGTATATATGCCACGCTTTGTCCGACACCTAGCAGAGCTCCAAAGAGTATATATGCCACACTTTGCCCTACACCTAGCCAAGCCTCAAACAGTATATACGCCACGCTTTGCCCGACACCTAGCAAAGATCCAAAGTGTATATATGCCACACTTTATCCCACACCGAGCAGAGCTCCAAAGAGCATATATGCCACTCTTTGTCGGACACCTAGCAAAGCTCCAAACAGTATATATGCCACGCTTTGCCCCACACCTAGCAGAGCTCCCAACAGTATATATACCACGCTTTGTCCGACACCTAGTAGAGCTCCAAACTGTATATATGCCACGCTTTGTCCCTCACCGAGCATAGCTCCAAAGAGTATATATGCCACGCTTTGTCCCACACCTACCAGAGCTCCACAGGGTATATATGCCACACTTTGCCCTACACCTAGCAAAGCTCCAAACAGTATATATGCCACGCTTTGTCCCTCACCAAGCAGAGCTCCAAAGAGTATATATGCCACACTTTGTCCCACACCTAGCTGAGCTCCAAAGAGTGTATATGCCACGCTTTGTACTACGCCTAGCACAGCTCCAAGGAGTATATATGCCACGCTTTGTCCCACACCTAGCAGACCTCTAAAGAGTATATATGCCACGCTTTGTCAGACACCTAGCAAAGCTCCAAACAGTATATATGCGACGCTTTCCCCCACACCTAGCCGAGCTCCAAAGTGTATATATGCTACGCTTTTTCCCACACCTAGCAGAGCTCCAAAGTGTATATATGTCACGCTTTGTCCTACAGCAAGCAGAGCTCCAAACAGGATATATGCCACGCTTTGTCCCACACCTAGCAGAGCTCCAAAGTGTATTTATGCCACGGTTTGTCCCAACCTAGCAGAGCTCCAAACAGTATATATGCCACGCTTTGCCCTACACGTAGCACAGCTATAAACAGTACATATGCCACGCTTTGTTTCACACCTAGCAGAGCTCCAAGGAGTATATGTGCCACGCTTTGTCCCACACCTAGCAGTGCTCCAAAGAGTATATATGCCACGCTTTGTCCCACACCTAGCAGAGCTCCAAAGAGTATATATGCTACGCTTTTTCCCACACCTAGCAGAGCTCCAAAGTGTATATATGTCACGCTTTGTCCTACAGCAAGCAGAGCTCCAAACAGGATATATGCCACGCTTTGTCCCACACCTAGCAGAGCTCCAAAGTGTATTTATGCCACGGTTTGTCCCAACCTAGCAGAGCTCCAAACAGTATATATGCCACGCTTTGCCCTACACGTAGCACAGCTATAAACAGTACATATGCCACGCTTTGTTTCACACCTAGCAGAGCTCCAAGGAGTATATGTGCCACGCTTTGTCCCACACCTAGCAGTGCTCCAAAGAGTATATATGCCACGCTTTGTCCTACACCTAGCGCAGCTCCAAAGGGTATATATGCCACGCTTTGATTCACACCTAGCAGAGCTCCAAAGTGTATATTTGCCACGCTTTGTCGGATACCTAGAAAAGCTCCAAAAAGTATATATACCACGCTTTGTCCCACACCTAGCAGAGCTCCAAACAGTATATATACCTCGCTTTGTCGAACACCTAGCGAAGCTCCAAACAAAGTATATGCCACGCTTTCTCCTACACGTAGCAGAGATCGAAAGAGTATATATGCCACGCTTTGTTTCTCAGCTACCAGAGCTCCAAAGTGTATATATGCCACGCTTTGTCCGATACCTAGCAGAGCTTAAAAGTGTATATATGCCACGCTTTGTCCCACACCTAGCAGTGCTCCAAAGAGTATGTATGCCACGCTTTGTCCTACACCTAGCACAGCTACAAGCAGTGCATATGCCACGCTTTGTTTCTCAGCTAGCAGAGCTCCAAAGAGTATATATGCCACACTTTGTCCTACACCTAGCAGAGCTCCAAACTGTATATATGCCACGCTTTGTCCCACACCAAGCAGAACTCCAAAGAGTATATGTGCCACACTTTGTCCCACACCTAGCTAAGCTCCAAAGAGTGTATATGCAACGCTTTGTACTACGCCTAGCAGAGCTTCAAAGAGTACATATGCCACGCTTTGTCAGACACCTAGCAGAGCTCCAAAGTGTATATATGCCACGCTTTGTCCCACACCTAGCAGAGCTCCCAAGAGTATATATGCCATGCTTTGTCCGACACCTAGCAGACTTCCAAAGAGTATATATGCCACGCTTTGACCCACACCTAGCAGAGCTCCAAACAGTATATATGCCACGCTTTGTCCCACACCTAGCAGAGCTCCAAACAGTATATATGCCACGATTTGTCCCACACCTAGCAGATCTCCAAACAGTATATATGCCACGCTTTGTTTCACACCTAGCAGAGCTTCAAAGTGTATGTATGCCACGTTTTGTCCCACACCTAGCAGTGCTTCAAAGAGTACATATGCCACGCTCTGTCCTACACCTAGCACAGCTCCAATCAATATATATGCCACGCTTTGTCTCACACCTAGCAGAGCTCGAAAGAGTATATAAGTCACGCTTTGTCCCACACCTACCAGAGCTCCAAACAGTAGATATGCCACTCTTTGTCCCACACGTAGCAGAGCTGCTAACAGTATATATGCCACGCTTTGTCGGACACCTAGCAAAGCTCCAAACAGTATATATGCCACGCTTTGCCCCACACCTAGCAGAGCTCCAAAGAGTATGTATGCCACTCTTTGTCGGACACCTAGCAGAGCTCCAAACAGTATATATGCCACGCTTTGTCCGACACCTAGTAGAGCTCCAAACTGTATATATGCCACGCTTTGTCCCTCACCGAGCATAGCTCCAAAGAGTATATATGCCACACTTTGTCCGACACCTAGCAGAGCTCCAAAGAGTATATATGCCACGCTTTGTCCTACACCTAGCACAGCTCCAAACAGTATATATGCCACGAATTGTCCCACACCAACCAGAGCTCCAAACAGTAGATATGCCACTCTTTGTCCCACACGTAGCAGAGCTCCTAACAGTATATATGCCTCGCTTTGTCCTACACCTAGCAGAGCTCCAAACAGTATATATGCCACGCTTGGTCCCACACCTACCAGAGCTCCAAAGACTATATATGGCACGCTTTGTCCTACACCTAGCAGAGCTCCAAAGAGTATATATGCCACGTTTTGTCCTACACCTAGCAGAGCTCTAAACTGTATATATGTCACGCTTTGTCCCACACCTAGCAGAGCTCCAAAGAGTATATATGCCACGTTTTGTCCTACACCTAGCACAGCTCCAAACAGTATATATGCCACGCTTTGTCCCACACCAAGCAGAGCTCCAAAGAGCATATATGCCACAATATGTTCCACACCTAGCTGACCTCCAAAGAGTATATATGCCACAATATGTTCCACACCTAGCTGACCTCCAAAGAGTATATATGCCACGCTTTGTCCCACACCAAGCAAAGCTCCAAAGTGTATATATGCCACCCTTTGTCCCACACCTAGCAGAGCTCCAAAGAGTATATATGCCACGCTTTGTCCGACACCTAGCAGAGCTCCAAAGAGTATATATGCCACGCTTTGCCCTACACCTAGCCAAGCCTCAAACAGTATATACGCCACGCTTTGCCTTACACCTAGCAAAGATCCAAAGTGTATATATGCCACACTTTATCCCACACCGAGGAGAGCTCCAAAGTGTATATATGCCACGCTTTCATTCACACCTAGGAGAGCTCCAAAGAGTATATGTGCCACGATTTGTCCCACACTTAGCAGAGCTCCAAACAGTATATATGCCACGATTTGTCCCACACCAAGCAGAGCTCCAAAGAGTATATATGTCACACTTTGTCCCCCACCTAGCTGAGGTCCAAAGAGTGTATATGCCACGCTTTGTACTGAGCCCAGCACAGCTCCAAAGAGTATATTTGCCACGCTTTGTCCCACACCTAGCAGAGCTCCAAAGAGTATATATGCCACGCTTTGTCCCACACCTAGCAGAGTTCCAAAGTGTATATATGCCACGCTTTGTCCTACACCTAGCAGAGCTCCAAACAGTATATATGCCACGCTTTGTCCCACACGTAGCAGAGGTCCAAAGTGTATATATGCCACGCTTTCCCCTACACCTCGCAGCGCTCCAAACAGTTTATATGCCGCGCTTTGTCCCACACCTAGCAGAGGTCCAAAGTGTATATATGCCACGCTTTCCCCTACACCTCGCAGGGCTCCAAACAGTATATTTGCCACGGTTTGTCCCACACCCAGCAGAGTACCTAACAGTATATATGCCATTCCTTGTCCCACACCTAGCAGAGCTCCAAACAGTATATATGCCGTGCTTTGTTTCACACCTAGCAGAGCCTCAAAGTGTATATATGCCACGCTTTGTCCCACACCTAGCAGTGCTCCAAAGAGTATATATGCCACGCTTTGTTGTACACCTAGCAGAGCTCGAAAGAGTATATAAGTCTCGCTTTGTCCCACATCTAACAGAGTTCCAAACAGTATATATGCCACGCTTTGTCCGACACCTACCAGAGATCCAAACAGTATATACACCATGCTTTGTCCCACACCTAGCAGAGCTCCTAACAGTATATATGCCACGCATTGTCCTACACCTAGCAGAGCTCCAAACAGTATATATGCCACGCTTTGCCCTACACCTAGCAGAGATCCAAAGAGTATATATGCCACGCTTTGTCCCACACCTACCAGAGGTCCAAAGTGTATATATGCCACGCTTTGTCCCACACCTAGCAGAGCTCCAAACAGTATATATGCCACGCTTTCCCCTACACCTGGCAGAGATCCAAAGAGTATATATGCCATGCTTGGTCCGATACCTAGCGGAGCTCCAAACTGTTTATATACCACACTTTGTCCCACACCGAGCAGAGCTCCAAACAGTATACATGCCACGATTTGTCCGACACCTAGCAGAGCCCAAAGTGTATATATGCCACGCTTTGTCCCACACCTAGCAGAGCTCCCAAGAGTATATATGCCATGCTTTGTCCGACACCTAGCAGACCTCCAAAGAGTATATATGCCACGCTTTGACCCACACCTAGCAGAGCTCCAAACAGTATATATGCCACGCTTTGTCCTACACCTAGCAGAGCTCCAAACAGTATATATGCCACGCTTTGTCCCACACCAAGCGGAGCTCCAAATAGTATATATGCCACACTTTGTCCTACACCGAGCTAAGCTCCAAAGAGTGTATATGCCACACTTTGTCCCCCACCTAGCAGAGCTCGAAAGAGTATATATGCCACGCTTTGTCCCCCACCTAGCAGAGCTCCAAAGAGTATATATGCCACGCTTTGTCCCACACCTAGCAGAGCTCCAAGGATTATATATGACGCGCTTTGTCCCACACCTAGCAGAGCTCCAAAGAGTATATATGCCACGCTTTGTCCTACACCTAGCTGAGCTCTAAACAGCATATATGCCACGCTTTGTCCCACACCTAGCAGAGCTCCAAACAGTATATATGCCACGCTTTGTCCCACACCTAGCAGATCTCCAAACAGTATATATGCCTCGCTTTGTCCCACACCAAGCAGAGTTCCAAAGAGTATATATCCCACGCTTTGTCCCACACCTAGCAGAGCTCCAAAGAGTATATATGCCACGCTTTGTCGGACACCGAGCAGAGCTCCAAACAGTATATATGCCACGCTTTGCCCCACACCTAGCAGAGCTCCAAAGAGTATATATGCCACTCTTTGTCGGACACCTAGCAAAGCTCCAAACAGTATATATGCCACGCTTTGCCCCACACCTAGCAGAGCTCCAAACAGTATATATGCCACGCTTTTTCCGACACCTAGTAGAGCTCCAAACTGTATATATGCCACGCTTTGTCCCTCACCGAGCATAGCTCCAAAGAGTATATATGCCACGCTTTGTCCGACACCTAGCAGAGCTCCAAGGTGTATATATGCCACGCTTTGTCCCACACCTGGCAGAGCTCCCAAGAGTATATATGCCACGCTTTGTCCCACACCTAGCAGAGCTCCAAAGAGTATATATGCCACACTTTGCCCTACACCTAGAAAAGCTCCAAACAGTATATATGCCACGCTTTGTCCCTCACCAAGCAGAGCTCCAAAGAGTATATATCCCACACTTTGTCCGACACCTAGCTGAGCTCCAAAGAGTATATATGCCACGCTTTGTCGGACACCTAGCAAAGCTCCAAATAGTATATATGGGACGCTTTGCCCCACACCTAGCAGAGCTCCAAAGAGTATATATGCTACGCTTTGTCCCACACCTAGCAGAGCTCCAAAGTGTATATATGTCACGCTTTGTCCTACACCTAGCAGAGCTCCAAAGAGTATATATGCCACGCTTTGTCGGACACCTAGCAAAGCTCCAAATAGTATATATGCTACGCTTTGCCCCACACCTAGCAGAGCTCCAAAGAGTATATATGCCACGCTTTGTCCCACACCTAGCAGAGCTCCAAAGAGTATATATGCTACGCTTTGTCCCACACCTAGCAGAGCTCCAAAGTGTATATATGTCACGCTTTGTCCTACACCTAGCAGAGCTCCAAACAGGATATATGCCACGCTTTGTCCCACACCTAGCAGAGCTCCAAAGTGTATATATGCCACGGTTTGTCCCACACCTAGCAGACCTCCAAAGAGTATATATGCCACGCTTTGTCGGACACCTAGCAAAGCTCCAAATAGTATATATGCGACGCTTTGCCCGACACCTAGCCGAGCTCCAAAGAGTATATATGCCACGCTTTGTCCCACACCTAGCAGAGCTCCAAACAGTATATATGCCGTGCTTTGTTTCACACCTAGCAGAGCCTCAAAGTGTATATATGCCACGCTTTGTCCCACACCTAGCAGTGCTCCAAAGAGTATATATGCCACGCTTTGTCGTACACCTAGCACAGCTTCAAACTGCATATATGCCACGCTTTGTCCCACACCTAGCAGAGCTCGAAAGAGTATATAAGTCTCGCTTTGTCCCACACCTAACAGAGCTCCAAACACTATATGTGCCACGCATTGTCCTACACCTAGCAGAGCTCCAAACAGTATATATGCCACGCTTTGCCCTACACCTAGCAGAGTTCCAAAGAGTATATATGCCACGCTTTGTCCCACACCTACCAGAGGTCCAAACTGTATATATGCCACGCTTTGTCCCACACCTAGCAGAGCTCCAAACAGTATATATGCCACGCTTTCCCCTACACCTGGCAGAGATCCAAAGAGTATATATGCCATGCTCGGTCCGATACCTAGCGGAGCTCCAAACTGTTTATATACCACGCTTTGTCCCACACCGAGCAGAGCTCCAAAGAGTATACATGCCACGATTTGTCCGACACCTAGCAGAGCTCCAAAGTGTATATATGCCACGCTTTGTCCCACACCTAGCAGAGCTCCCAAGAGTATATATGGCATGCTTTGTCCGACACCTAGCAGACCTCCAAAGAGTATATATGCCACGCTTTGACCCACACCTAGCAGAGCTCCAAACAGTATATATGCCACGCTTTGTCCTACACCTAGCAGAGCTCCAAACAGTATATATGCCACGCTTTGTCCCACACCAAGCGGAGCTCCAAATAGTATATATGCCACACTTTGTCCCACACCTAGCTGAGCTCCAAAGAGTGTATATGCCACGCTTTGTACTACGCCTAGCACGGCTCCAAAGAGTATATATTTCACGATTTGTCCCACACGTAGCAGAGCTCCAAAGAGTATATATGCCACACTTTGTCCCACACCTAGCTGAGCTCCAAAGAGTATATATGCCACGCTTTCTATTATGCCTAGCACAGCTCCAAAGGGTATATATGCCACGCTTTGTCCCCCACCTAGCAGAGCTCCAAAGAGTATATATGCCACGCTTTGTCCCCCACCTAGCAGAGCTCCAAAGAGTATATATGCCACGCTTTGTCCCACACCTAGCAGAGCTCCAAAGAGTATATATGTCACGCTTTGTCCTACACCTAGCAGAGCTCTAAACAGCATATATGCCACGGTTTGTCCCACACGTAGCAGAGGTCCAAACAGTATATATGCCACGATTTGTCCCACACCAAGCAGAGCTCCAAAGAGTATATATGCCACGCTTTGTCCTACACCTAGCACAGCTCCAAAGTGTATATATGCCACCCTTTGTCCGACACCTAGCAGAGCTCCAAAGAGTATATATCCCACGCTTTGTCTGACACCTAGCAGAGCTCCAAACAGTATATATGACACGCTTTGCCCCACATCTAGCAGAGCTCCAATGAGTATATATGACACTCTTTGTCGGACACCTAGCAAAGCTCCAAACAGTATATATGCCACGCTTTGCCCCACACCTAGTAGAGCTCCAAACAGTATATATGCCACGCTTTGTCCGACACCTAGTAGAGCTCCAAACTGTATATATGCCACGCTTTGTCCCTCACCGAGCATAGCTCCAAAGAGTATATATGCCACGCTTTGTCCGACAACTAGCAGAGCTCCAAGGGGTATATATGCCACGCTTTGTCCCACACGTAGCAGAGCTCCCACGAGTATATATGCCACGCTTTGTGCCACACCTAGCAGAGCTCCAAAGAGTATATATGCCACACTTTGCCCTACACCTAGCAAAGCTCCAAACAGTATATATGCCACGCTTTGTCCCTCACCAAGCAGAGCTCCAAAGAGTATATATGCCACACTTTGTCCCACACCTAGCTGAGCTCCAAAGAGTGTATATGCCACGCTTTGTACTACGCCTAGCACAGCTACAAGGAGTATATATGCCACGCTTTGTCGGACACCTAGCAAAGCTCCAAAAAGTATATATGCGACGCTTTGCCCCACACCTAGCCGAGCTCCAAAGAGTATATATGCCACGCTTTGTCCCACACCTAGCAGAGCTCCAAAGAGTATATATGCTACGCTTTGTCCCACACCTAGCAGAGCTCCAAAGTGTATATATGTCACGCTTTGTCCTACACCTAGCAGAGCTCCAAACAGGATATATGCCACGCTTTGTCCCACACCTAGCAGAGCTCGAAAGTGTATATATGCCACGGTTTGTCCCACACCTAGCAGAGCTCCAAACAGTATATATGCCACGCTTTGTTTCACACCTAGCAGAGCTCCAAAGGGTATATATGCCACGCTATGTCCTACACATAGCACAGCTACAAACAGTACATATGCCACGCTTTGTTTCACACCTAGCAGAGCTCCAAAGAGTATATTTGCCATGCTTTATCCCACACCTAGCAGAGCTCCAAAGAGTATATTTCCCATGCTTTATCCCACACCTAGCAGAGCTCCAAAGGGTATATATGCCATGCTTTGTCCCACACCTAGCAGAGCTCCAAAGCGTATATATGTCATGCTTTGTCCCACACTTAGAGATCTCCAAACGGCATATATGCCACGCTTTCTCTCACAACTACCAGAGCTTCAAACAGTATATATGCCACGCTTTGTCCCACCCCTAGCAGAGCTCCAAACAGTATATATGCCACGCTTTGTCCTACACCTAGCAGAGCTCCAAACAGCATATATGCCACGCATTGTCCCACACCAAGCAGAGCTCCAAAGAGTATATATGCCACACTTTGTCCCACACCTAGCTGAGCTCCAAAGAGTGTATATGCCACGCTTTGTAGTACGCCTAGCGGAGCTCCAAAGAGTATATATGTCACGCTTTGTCGGATACCTAGAAAAGCTCCAAAAAGTATATATGCCACGCTTTGTCCCACAACTAGCAGAGCTCCAAAAAGTATATATGCCACGCTTTGTCCCACACCTAGCAGAGCTCGAAACAGTATATATGCCGTGCTTTCTTTCACACCTAGCAGAGCTTCAAAGTGTATATATGCGAAGCTTTGTCCCGCACCTAACAGTGTTCCAAAGTGTATATATGCCACGCTTTGTCCCACACCAAGCAGAGCTCTAAAGAGTATATATGCCACACATTGTCCCACACCTAGCTGACCTCCAAAGAGTATATATGCCACGCTTTGTCCTACACCTAGCACAGCTCCAAAGTGTATATATGCCACGCTTTTTCCCACACCTAGCAGAGCTCCAAAGAGTATATATGCCACACTTTCTCCTACACCTAGCAGAGATTGAAAGAGTATATATGCCACGCTTTGTTTCTCAGCTAGCAGAGCTCCAAAGAGTATATATGCCACGCTTTGTCCGATACCTAGCAGAGCTTCAAAGTGTATATATGCGACGCTTTGTCCCACACCTAGCAGTGCTCCAAAGAGTATATATGCCACGCTTTGTCCTACACCTAGCAGAGCTACAAGCAGTGTATATGCCTTGCTTTGTTTCTCAGCTAGCAAAGCTCCAAAGAGTATATATGCCACGCTTTGTCCTACACCTAGCAGAGCTCCAAAGAGTGTATATGCCACACTTTGTCCCACACCTAGCAGAGCTTCAAAGAGAATATATGCCACGCTTTGTCAGACACCTAGCAAAGCTCCAAACAGTATATATGCCAAGCTTTGCCCCACACCTAGCAGAGCTCCAAAGAGTATATATGCCATGGTTTGTCCCACACCTAGCAGAGATCCAAAGAGTATATATGTCACGTTTTGTCCTACAACTAGCAGCGCTCCAAACAGTATATATGCCATGATTTGTCCTACACCTAGCACAGCTTCAAACAGTATATATGCCACGCTTTGTCCCACACCTAGCAGAGCTCGAAAGAGTATATAAGTCTCGCTTTGTCCCACACTTAACAGAGCTCCAAACAGTATATATGCCACGCTTTGTCCCACACCTACCAGAGCTCCAAACAGTATATATACCATGCTTTGTCCCACACCTAGCAGAGCTCCAAACAGTATATATGCCACGCTTTGATTCACACCTAGCAGAGCTTCTAAGTGTATATATGCCACGCTTTGTCCTACACCTAGCACAGCTGCAATGAATATATATGCCACGCTTTGTCCCACACCTACCAGAGCTCCAAACAGTAGCTATGCCACTCTTTGTCCCACACGTAGCAGAGCTCCTAACAGTATATATGCCACGCTTTGTCCCACACCAAGCAGAGCTCCAAAATATATATATGCCACACTTTGTCCCACACCTAGCTGACCTCTAAGAGTATATATGCCACGCTTTGTCCTACACCTAGCACAGCTCCAAAGTGTATATATGCCACCCTTTGTCCCACACCTAGCAGAGCTCCAAAGAGTATATATGCCACGCTTTGTCGGACACCTAGCAAAGCTCCAAAGAGTATATATGCCACGCTTTGCCCCACACCTAGCAGAGCTCCAAAGAGTATATATGCCACTCTTTGTCGGACACCTAGCAAAGCTCCAAACAGTATATATGCCACGCTTTGCCCCACACCTAGCAGAGTTCCAAACAGTATATATGCCACGCTTTGTCCCACACCTAGTAGAGCTCCAAACTGTATATATGCCACGCTTTGTCCCACACCTAGCAGAGCTCCCAAGAGTATATATGCCACGCTTTGTCCCACACCTAGCAGAGCTCCAAAGAGTATATATGCCACGCTTTGTCGGACACCTAGCAAAGCTCCAAACAGTATATATGCGACGCTTTGCCCCACACCTAGCCGAGCTCCAAAGAGTATATATGCCACGCTTTATCCCACACCTAGCTCAGCTCCAAAGGGTATATATGCCAGGCTTTCTCCTACAACTAGCACAGCTCCAAAGAGTATATATGCCACGCTTTGTTGGACACTTAGCAGAGCTCCAAAGAGTATATATGCCACGCTTTGCCCTACACCTAGGAGAGCTCAAAACAGTATATATGCCACGCTTTGTCGTACACCTGGCACAGCTACAAACAGTACATATGCCAAGCTTTGTTTCACACCTAGCAGAGCTCCAAAGTGTATATGTGCCACGCTTTGTCCCACACCTAGCAGTCCTCCAAAGAGTATATATGCTAAGCTTTGTCCTACACCTAGCAGAGCTCCAAACAGCATATATGCCACGCTTTGTCCCACATCAAGCAGAGCTCGAAAGAGTATATATGCCACACTTTGTCCCACACCTACCTGAGCTCCAAAGAGTGTATATGCCACGCTTTGTACTAGGCCTAGCACAGCTCCAAAGAGTATATATGCCACGCATTTTCCCACACCTAGCAGAGCTCCAAAGAGTATATATGCCACGTTTTTTCGGACAACTAGCAAAGCCCCAAACAGTATATATGCTACGCTTTGTCCCACACCTAGCAGAGCTCCAAACAGTATATATGCCCCGCTTTGTCCCACATCTAGCAGAGCTCCAAACAGTATATATGCCACGCTTTTTTTCACACCTAGGAGAGCTCCAAAGACTATATGTGCCACGTTTGTCCCACACCTAGCAGAGCTCCAAAGAGTATATATGCCTCGCTTTGTCGGACACGTAGCAAAGCTCCAAACAGTATATATGCCACGCTTTGCCCCAAACCTAGCAGAGCTCCAAAGAGTATATATGCCACGCTTTGTCCTACACCTAGCACAGCTCCACACAGTATATATGCAACGCTTTGTCTCACACCTACCAGAGCTCCAAACAGTAGATATGCCACGCTTTGTCCCACACGTAGCAGAGCTCCTAACAGTATATATGCCACGCTTTGTCCTACACCTAGCAAAGCTCCAAACATTATATATGCCACGCTTTGTCCCACACCAAGCAGAGCTCCAAAGAGTATATATGCCACGCTTTGTCCCACACCTAGCACAGCTCCAAAGTGTATATATGACACCCTTTGTCCCACACCTAGCAGAGCTCCAAAGAGTATATATGCCACGCTTTGTCCGACACCTAGCAGAGCTCCAAACTGTATATATGCCACACTTTGTCCAACACCTAGCAGAGCTCCCAAGAGTATATATGCCACGCTTTGTCCGACACCTAGCAGAGCTCCAAAGAGTATATATGCCACACTTTGCCCTACACCTAGCCAAGCCTCAAACAGTATATACGCCACGCTTTGCCCTACACCTAGGAAAGATCCAAAGTGTATATATGCCACACATTATGCCACACCGAGCAGAGCTCCAAAGAGTATATATGCCACGCTTTGTCCTACACCTAGCACAGCTCCAAAGTGTATATATGATACCCTTTGTTCCACACCTAGCAGAGCTCCAAAGAGTATATATGCCACGCTTTGTCGGACACCTAGCAAAGCTCCAAACAGTATATATGTCACGCTTTGCCCCACACCTAGCAGAGCTCCAAAGAGTATATATGCCACTCTTTGTCGGACACCTAGCAAAGCTCCAAACAGTATATATGCCACGCTTTGCCCCACACCTAGAAGAGCTCCCAACAGTATATATGCCACGGTTTGTCCGACACCTAGTATAGCTCCAAACTGTATATATGCCACGCTTTGTCCCTCACCGAGCATAGCTCCAAAGAGTATATATGCCACGCTTTGTCCGACACCTAGCAGAGCTCCAAGGTGTATATATGCCACGCTTTGTCCCACACCTAGCAGAGCTCCCAAGAGTATATATGCCACGATTTGTCCCCACACCTAGCAGAGCTCCAAAGAGTATATATGCCACACTTTGTCCCACACGTAGCTGAGCTCCAAAGAGTGTATATGCCACGCTTTGTACTACGCCTAGCACAGCTCCAAGGAGTATATATGCCACGCTTTGTCCCACACCTAGCAGACCTAAAAAGAGTATATATGCCACGCTTTGTCGGACACCTAGCAAAGCTCCAAACAGTATATATGCGACGCTTTGCCCCACACCTAGCCGAGCTCCAAAGAGTATATATGGCACGCTTTGTCCCACACCTAGCAGAGCTCCAAAGAGTATATATGCTACGATTTGTCCCACACCTAGCATAGCTCCAAAGTGTATATATGCCACGCTTTGTCCTACACCTAGCACAGCTGCAATCAATATATATGCCATGCTTTGTCCCACACCTACCAGAGCTCCAAACAGTAGCTATGCCACTCTTTGTCCCACACGTAGCAGAGCTAGTAACAGTATATATGCCACGCTTTGTCCCACACCAAGCAGAGCTCCAAAATGTATATATGCCACATTTTGTCCCACACCTAGCTGACCTCTAAAGAGTATATATGCCACGCTTTGTCCTAGACCTAGCACAGCTCCAAAGTGTATATATGCCACCCTTCTTCCCACACCTAGCAGAGCTCCAAAGAGTATATATGCCACGCTTTGTCGGACACCTAGCAAAGCTCCAAAGAGTATATATGCGACGCTTTGCCCCACACCTAGCAGAGCTCCAAAGAGTATATATGCCACGCTTTATCCCACACCTAGCTGAGCTCCAAAGGGTATATATGCCAGGCTTTCTCCTACACCTAGCAGAGCTCCAAACAGTATATATGTCACGCTTTGTCCTACACCTAGCAGAACTCTAAACAGCATATATGGCACGCTTTGTCTCACACCTAGCAGAGCTCCAAACAGTATATATGCCACGCTATCTCCCATACCTAGCAGATATCCACACAGTATATATCCCTCGCTTTGTCCCACACCAAGCAGAGCTCCAAAGAGTATGTATGCCACGCTTTGTCCTACACCTAGCACAGCTCCAAAGTGTATATATGCCACCCTTTGTCCCACACCTAGCAGATCTCCAAAGATTATATATGCCACACTTTGTCCGACACCTAGCAGAGCTCCAAACTGTATATATGTCACGCTTTGTCCCACACCTAGCAGAGCTCCAAAGAGTATATATGCCACGCTTTGTCGGACACCTAGCAAAGCTCCAAACAGTATATATGCTACGCTTTGCCCCACACCTAGAAGAGCTCCAAACAGTATATATGCCACGCTTTGTCCGACACCTAGTAGAGCTCCAAACTGTATATATGCCACGCTTTGTCCCTCACCGAGCATAGCTCCAAAGAGTATATATGCCACACTTTGTCCGACACCTAGCAGAGCTCCAAACTGTATATATGTCACGCTTTGTCCCACACCTAGCAGAGCTCCAAAGAGTATATATGCCACGCTTTGTCCTACACCTAGCACAGCTCCAAACAGTATATATGCCATGCTTTGTCCCACACCTACCAGAGCTCCAAACAGTACATATGCCACTCTTTGTCCCACACCTAGCAGAGCTCCTAACAGTATATATGCCTCGCTTTGTCCTACACCTAGCACAGCTCCAAACAGTATATATGCCACGCTTTGTCCCACACCAAGCAGAGCTCCAAAGACTATATATGCCACGCTTTGTCCTACACCTAGCAGAGCTCCAAAGAGTATATATGCCACGTTTTGTCCCACACCTAGCAGAGCTCCAAACTGTATATATGTCACGCTTTGTCCCACACCTAGGAGAGCTCCAAAGAGTATATATGCCACGCTTTGTCCTACACCTAGCACAGCTCCAAACAGTATATATGGCACGCTTTGTCTCACAACTACCAGAGCTCCAAACAGTAGATATGCCACTCTTTGTCCCACACGTAGCAGAGCTCCTAACAGTATATATGCCACGCTTTGTCCTACACCTAGCACAGCTCCAAACAGTATATATGCCACGCTTTGTCCCACACCAAGCAGAGCTCCAAAGAGTATGTATGCCACAATATGTCCCACACCTAGCTGACCTCCAAAGTGTATATATGCCACGCTTTGTCCCACACCTAGCACAGCTCCAAAGTGTATATATGCCACCCTTTTTCCCACACCTAGCAGAGCTCCAAAGAGTATATATGCCACGCTTTGTCCGACACCTAGGAGAGCTCCAAACTGTATATATGCCACGCTTTGTCCCACACCTAGCAGAGCTCCCAAGAGTATATATGCCACGCTTTGTCCGACACCTAGCAGAGCTCCAAAGAGTATATATGCCACACTTTGCCCTACACCTAGCCAAGCCTCAAACAGTATATACGCCACGCTTTGCCTTACACCTAGCAAAGATCCAAAGTGTATATATGCCACACTTTATCCCACACCGAGCAGAGCTCCAAAGTGTATATATGCCACGCTTTGTCCGACACCTAGTAGACCTCCAAAGTGTATATATGCCACGCTTTGTCCCACACCTAGCAGAGCTCGAAAGAGTATATAAGTCTCGCTTTGTCCCACATCTAACAGAGCTCCAAACAGTATATATGCCACGCTTTGTCCCACACCTACCAGAGATCCAAACAGTATATATACCATGCTTTGTCCCACACCTAGCAGAGCTCCAAACAGTCTATATGTCACGCATTGTCCTACACGTAGCAGAGCTCCAAACAGTATATATGCCACGCTTTCCCCTACACCTAGCAGAGATCCAAAGAGTATATATGCCACGCTTTGTCCCACACCTACCAGAGGTCCAAAGTGTATATATGCCACGCTTTGTCCCACACCTAGCAGAGCTCCAAACTGTATATATGCCACGCTTTCCCCTACACCTGGCAGAGATCCAAAGAGTATATATGCCATGCTTGGTCCGATACCTAGCGGAGCTCGAAACTGTTTATATACCACGCTTTGTCCCACACCGAGCAGAGCTCCAAACAGTATACATGCCACGATTTGTCCGACACCTAGCAGAGCTCCAAAGTGTATATATGCCACGCTTTGTCCCACACCTAGCAGAGCTCCCAAGGGTATATATGCCACGCTTTGTCCGACACCTAGCAGACCTCCAAAGAGTATATATGCCACGCTTTGACCCACACCTAGCAGAGCTCCAAACAGTATACATGCCACGATTTGTCCGACACCTAGCAGAGCTCCAAAGTGTATATATGCCACGCTTTGTCCCACACCTAGCAGACCTCCAAAGAGTATATATGCCACGCTTTCTCCCACACCAAGCGGAGCTCCAAATAGTATATATGCCACACTTTGTCCCACACCTAGCTAAGCTCCAAAGAGTGTATATGCCACGCTTTGTACTACGCCTAGCACGGCTCCAAAGTGAATATATTTCACGATTTGTCCCACACCTAGCAGAGCTCCAAAGAGTATATATGCCATGCTTTGTCCCACATCTAGCTGAGCTCCAAAGAGTATATATGCCACGCTTTTATTATGCCTAGCACAGCTCCAAAGGGTATATATGCCACGCTTTGTCCCCCACCTAGCAGAGCTCCAAAGAGTATATATGCCACGCTTTGTCCCACACCTAGCAGAGCTCCAAGGATTATATATGCCACCCTTTGTCCCACACCTAGCAGATCTCCAAACAGTATATACGACTCGCTTTGTCCCACACCAAGCAGAGCTCCAAAGAGTATATATGCCACGCTTTGTCCCACACCTAGCACAGCTCCAACGTGTATATATGCCATCCTTTCTCCCACACCTAGAAGAGCTCCAAAGAGTATATATGCCACGCTTTGTCGGACACCTAGCAGAGCTCCAAACAGTATATATGCCACGCTTTGCCCCACACCTAGCAGAGCTCCAAAGAGTATATATGCCACTCTTTGTTGGACACCTAGCAAAGCTCCAAACAGTATATATGCCACGCTTTGCCCCACACCTAGCAGAGCTCCAAACAGTATATATGCCACGCTTTGTCCGACACCTAGTAGAGCTCCAAACTGTATATATGCCATGCTTTGTCCCTCACCGAGCATAGCTCCAAAGAGTATATATGCCACGCTTTGTCCTACACCTAGCACAGCTCCAACGTGTATATATGCCATCCTTTGTCCCACACCTAGCAGAGCTCCAAAGAGTATATATGCCACGCTTTGCGGACACCTAGCAGAACTCCAAACAGTATATATGCCACGCTTTGCCCCACACCTAGCAGAGCTCCAAAGAGTATATATGCCACTCTTTGTCGGACCCCTAGCAAGGCTCCAAACTGTATATATGCCATGCTTTGTCCCTCACCGAGCATAGCTCCAAAGAGTATATATGCCACGCTTTGTCCGACACCTAGCAGAGCTCCAAGGTGCATATATGCCACGCTTTGTCCCACACCTAGCAGAGCTCCCAAGAGTATATATGCCACGCTTTGTCCCACTCCTAGCAGAGCTCCAAAGAGTATATATGCCACAATTTGCCCTACACCTAGCAAAGCTCCAAACAGTATATATGCCATGCTTTGTCCCTCACCAAGCAGAGCTCCAAAGAGTATATATGCCACACTTTGTCCCACACCTAGCTGAGCTCCAAAGAGTGTATATGCCACGCTTTGTACTACGCCTAGCACAGCTCCAAGGAGTATATATGCCACGCTTTGTCCCACACCTAGCAGACCTCCAAAGAGTATACATGCCACGCGTTGTCCCACACCTAGCAGAGCTCCAAAGAGTATATATGCCACGCTTTGTCCCACACCTAGCAGAGCTCCAAACAGGATATATGCCACGCTTTGTCCCACACCGAGCAGAGCTCCAAAGTGTATATATGCCACGGTTTGTCCCACACCAAGCAGAGCTCCAAAGAGTATATATGCCACACTTTGTCCCACACCTAGCTGAGCTCCAAAGGGTATATATGCCACGCTATGTCCTACACGTAGCACAGCTACAAACAGTACATATGCCACGCTTTGTTTCACACCTAGCAGAGCTCCAAAGAGTATATGTGCCACGCTTTGTCCCACACCTATCAGTGCTCCAAAGAGTATATATGCCACGCTTTGTCCTACACCTAGCACAGCTCCAAAGAGTATATATGCCACGCTTTGATTCACACCTAGCAGAGCTCCAAAGAGTATATTTGCCATGCTTTATCCCACACCTAGCAGAGCTCCAAAGGGTATATATGCCATGCTTTGTCCCACACCTAGCAGAGCTGCAAACCGTATATATGTCATGCTTTGTCCCACACTTAGAGATCTCCAAACGGCATATATGCCACGCTTTGTCTCACACCTACCAGAGCTCCAAACAGTATATATGCCACGCTTTCTCCCTCACCTAGCAGAGCTCCAAACAGTATATATGCCACGCTTTGTCCTACACCTAGCAGAGCTCCAAACAGCATATATGCCACGCATTGTCCCACACCAAGCAGAGCTCCAAAGAGTATATATGCCACACTTTGTCCCACACCTAGCTGAGCTCCAAAGAGTGTATATGCCACGCTTTGTACTACGCCTAGCAGAGCTCCAAAGAGTATATATGCCACGCTTTGTCGGATACCTAGAAAAGCTCCAAAAAGTATATATGCCACGCTTTGTCCCACAACTAGCAGAGCTCCAAACAGTATATATGCCACGCTTTGTCCCATACCTAGCAGAGCTCCAAACAGTATATATGCCACGCTTTGTTTCACACCTAGCAGAGCTTCAAAGTGTATATATGCGAAGCTTTGTCCCGCACCTAGCAGTGTTCCAAAGTGTATATATGCCACGATTTGTCCCACACCAAGCAGAGCTCTAAAGAGTATATATGCCACACTTTGTCCCACACCAAGCAGAGCTCCAAACAGTATATATGCCACGCTTTGTCCTACACCTAGCACAGCTCCAAGGTGTATATATGCCACGCTTTTTCCCACACCTAGCAGAGCTCAAAAGAGTATATATACCATGCTTTGTCGGACACCTAGCAAAGCTCCAAACAGTATATATGCCACGCTTTCTCCTACACCTAGCAGAGATCGAAAGAGTATATATGCCACGCTTTGTTTCTCAGCTAGCAGAGCTCCAAAGTGTATATATGCCACGCTTTGTCCGATACCTAGCAGAGCTTCAAAGTGTATATATGCCACGCTTTGTCCCACACCTAGTAGTGCTCCAAAGAGTATATATGCCACGCTTTGTCCTACACCTAGGACAGCTCCAAACAGTATATATGCCACGCTTTGTCCCACACCTACCAGAGCTCCAAACAGTAGATATGCCACTCTTTGTCCCACACGTAGCAGAGCTCCTAACAGTATATATGCCACGCTTTCTCCTACACCTAGCACAGCTCCAAACAGTATATATGCCACGCATTGTCCCACACCAAGCAGAGTTCCAAAGACTATATATGCCACGCTTTCTCCTACACCTAGCAGAGATCGAAAGAGTATATATGCCACGCTTTGTTTCTCAGCTAGCAGAGCTCCAAAGAGTATATATGCCACGTTTTGTCCTACACCTAGAAGCGCTCCAAACTGTATATATGTCACGCTTTGTCTCACACCTACCACAGCTCCAAACAGTAGATATGCCACGCTTTGTCCCACACGTAGCAGAGCTCCTAACAGTATATATGCGACGCTTTGTCCTACACCTAGCACAGCTCCAAACAGTATATATGCCACGCTTTGTCCCACACCAAGCAGAGCTCCAAAGAGTATATATGCCACAATATGTCCCACACCTAGCTGACCTCCAAAGAGTATATATGCCACGCTTTGTGCCACACCTAGCACAGCTCCAAAGTGTATATATGCCACCCTTTCTCCCACACCTAGCAGAGCTTCAAAGAGTATATATGCCACGCTTTGTCCGACACCTAGCAGAGCTCCAAACTGTATATATGCCACGCTTTGTCCAACACCTAGCAGAGCTCCCAAGAGTATATATGCCACGCTTTGTCCGACACCTAGCAGAGCTCCAAAGAGTATATATGCCACACTTTGCCCTACACCTAGCCAAGCCTCAAACAGTATATACGCCACGCTTTGCCCTACACCCAGCAAAGATCCAAAGTGTATATATGCCACACATTATCCCACACCGAGCAGAGCTCCAAAGTGTATATATGCCACCCTTTGTCCCACACCTAGCAGAGCTCCAAAGAGTATATATGCCACGCTTTGTCCTACACCTAGCACAGCTCCAAAGAGTATATTTGCCACGCTTTGTCCCACACCTAGCAGAGCTCCAAAGAGTATATATGCCACGCTTTGTTGGACACCTAGCAAAGCTCCAAACAGTATATATGCCACGCTTTGCCCCACACCTAGCAGAGCTCCAAAGAGTATATATGCCACTCTTTGTCGGACACCCAGCGAAGCTCCAAACAGTATATATGCCACGCTTTGTCCCACACCTAGTAGAGCTCCAAACAGTATATATGCCACGCTTTGTTTCACCCCTAGCAGAGCTTCAAAGTGTACATATGCCACGCTTTGTCCCACACCTAGCAGTGCTCAAAAGAGTATATATGCCACGCTTTGTCCTACACCTAGCACAGCAACAAACAGTATATATGCCACGCTTTGTCCCACACCTAGCAGAGCTCCAAAGTGTATATATGCCACGCTTTTTCCCACACCTAGCAGAGCTCCAAAGAGTATATATGCCACACTTTGTCCCACACCTTGCTGAGCTCCAAAGAGTGTATATGCCACGCTTTGTACTAAGGGTAGCAAATCTCCAAAGAGTATATATGCCACGCTTTGCCCCACACCTAGCAGCGCTCCAAAGAGTATATATGCCGCGCTTTGTCCCACACCTAGCAGAGGTCCAAAGTGTATATATGCCACGCTTTGTCCTACACCTAGCAGAGCTCCAAACAGTATATATGCCACGCTTTCCCCTACACCTAGCAGCGCTCCAAACAGTATATATGCCACGCTATGTCCCACACCTAGCAGAGCACCTAACAGTATATATGCCATTCCTTGTCCCACACCTAGCCGAGCTCCAAACAGTATATATGCCGTGCTTTGTTTCACACCTAGCAGAGCCTCAAAGTGTATATATGCCACGCTTTGTCCCACACCTACCAGATCTCGAAAGAGTATATAAGTCTCGCTTTGTCCCACACCTAACAGAGCTCCAAACAGTATATATGCCAAGCTTTGTCCCACACCTACCAGAGCTCCAAACAGTATATATACCATGCTTTGTCCGACACCTAGCAGAACTCCTAACAGTATATATGCCACGCATTGTCCTACACCTAGCAGAGCTCCAAACAGTATATATGCCATGCTTTCCCCTACAGCTAGCAGAGATCCAAAGTGTATATATGCCACGCTTTGTCCCACACCTACCGGAGGTCCAAAGTGTATATATGCCACGCTTTGTCCCACACCTAGCAGAGCTCCAAACAGTATATATGCCACGCTTTCCCCTACACCTGGCAGAGATCCAAAGAGTATATATGCCACGGTTTGTTACTCTGCTAGCAGCGCTCCATAGAGTATATATGGCATGCTTTGTCCGATACTAGCGGAGCTCCAAACTGTATATATACCACGCTTTGTCCCACACCGAGCAGAGCTCCAAAGAGTATACATGCCACGCTTTGTCCGACACCTAGCAGAGCTCCAAAGTGTATATATGCCACGCTTTGTCCCACACCTAGCAGAGCTCCCAAGAGTATATATGCCACGCTTTGTCCGACACCTAGCAGAGCTCCAAAGAGTATATATGCCACACTTTGCCCTACACCTAGCCAAGCCTCAAACAGTATATACGCCACGCTTTGCCCTACACCTAGCAAAGATCCAAAGTGTATATATGCCACACTTTATCCCACACCGAGCAGAGCTCCAAAGAGCATATATGCCACGCTTTGTCCTACACCTAGCCCAGCTCCAAAGCGTATATATGATACCCTCTGTCCCACACCTAGCAGAGCTCCCAAGAGTATATATGCCACGCTTTGCCCCACTCCTAGCAGAGGTCCAAAGAGTATATATGCCACACTTTGCCCTACACCTAGCAAAGCTCCAAACAGTATATATGCCATGCTTTGTCCCTCACCAAGCAGAGCTCCAAAGAGTATATATGCCACAATTTGTCCCACACCTAGCTGAGCTCCAAAGAGTGTATATGCCACGCTTTGTACTACGCCTAGCACAGCTCCAAGGAGTATATATGCCACGCTTGGTCCCACACCTAGCAGACCTCCAAAGAGCATATATGTGCCACGCGTTGTCCCACACCTAGCAGACCTCCAAAGAGAATATATGCCACGCTTTGACCCACACCTAGCAGAGCTCCAAACAGTATATATGCCACACTTTGTCCCACACCAAGCGGAGCTCCAAATAGTATATATGCCACACTTTGTCCCACACCTAGCTAAGATCCAAAGAGTGTATATGCCACGCTTTGTACTACGCCTAGCACGGCTCCAAAGTGAATATATTTCACGATTTGTCCCACACCTAGCAGAGCTCCAAAGAGTATATATGCCACGCTTTGTCCCACACCTAGCTGAGCTCCAAAGAGTATATATGCCACGCTTTTTCCCTCACCTAGCAGAGCTCCAAACAGTATATATGCCACGCTTTGTCCTACACCTAGCAGAGCTCCAAACAGCATATATGCCACGCATTGTCCCACACCAAGCAGAGCTCCAAAGAGTATATATGCCACACTTTGTCCCACACCTAGCTGAGCTCCAAAGAGTGTAGATGCCACGCTTTGTACTACGCCTAGCAGAGCTCCAAAGAGTATATATGCCACGCTTTGTCGGATACCTAGAAAAGCTCCAAAAAGTATATATGCCACGCTTTGTCCCACAACTAGCAGAGCTCCAAACAGTATATATGCCACGCTTTGTCCCATACCTAGCAGAGCTCCAAACAGTATATATGCCACGCTTTGTTTCACACCTAGCAGAGCTTCAAAGTGTATATATGCGAAGCTTTGTCCCGCACCTAGCAGTGTTCCAAAGTGTATATATGCCACGATTTGTCCCACACCAAGCAGAGCTCTAAAGAGTATATATGCCACACTTTGTCCCACACCAAGCAGAGCTCCAAACAGTATATATGCCACGCTTTCTCCTACACCTAGCAGAGCTCCAAAGAGTATAAATGCCACGTTTTGTCCCACACCTAGCAGAGCTCCAAACTGTATATATGTCACGCTTTGTCCCACACCTAGCAGAGCTCCAAAGTGTATATATGTTACGCTTTGTCCTACACCTAGCACAGCTCCAAACAGTATATATGCCACGCTTTGTCTCACACCTACCAGAGCTCCAAACAGTAGATATGCCACTCTTTGTCCCACACGTAGCAGAGCTCCTAACAGTATATATGCCACGCTTGGTCCTACACCTAGCACAGCTCCAAACAGTATATATGCCACGCATTGTCCCACACCAAGCAGAGCTCCAAAGAGTATGTATGCCACAATATGTCCCACACCTAGCTGACCTCCAAAGAGTATATATGCCACGCTTTGTCCCACACCTAGCACAGCTTCAAAGTGTATATATGCCACCCTTTGTCCCACACCTAGCAGAGCTCCAAAGAGTATATATGCCACGCTTTGTCCGACACCTAGGAGAGCTCCAAACTGTATATATGCCACGCTTTGTCAAACACCTAGCAGAGCTCCAAAGAGTATATATGCCACACTTTGCCCTACACCTAGCCAAGCCTCAAACAGTATATACGCCACGCTTTGCCTTACACCTAGCAAAGATCCAAAGTGTATATACGCCAGACTTTATCCCACACCGAGCAGAGCTCCAAAGTGTATATATGCCACGCTTTGTCCCACACCTAGCAGAGCTCGAAAGAGTATATAAGTCTTGCTTTGTCCCACATCTAACAGAGCTCCAAACAGTATATATGCCACGCTTTGTCCCACACCTACCAGAGATCCAAACAGTATAAATACCATGCTTTGTCCCACACCTAGCAGAGCTCCTAACAGTATATATGCCACGCTTTCCCCTACACCTAGCAGAGATCCAAAGAGTATATATGCCACGCTTTGTCCCACACATACCAGAAGTCCAAAGTGTATATATGCCACGCTTTGTCCCACACCTAGCAGAGCTCCAAACAGTATATATGCCACGCTTTCCCCTACACCTGGCAGAGATCCTAAGAGTATATATGCCATGCTTGGTCCGATACCTAGCGGAGCTCGAAACTGTTTATATACCACGCTTTGTCCCACACCGAGCAGAGCTCCAAACAGTATACATGCCACGATTTGTCCGACACCTAGCAGAGCTCCAAAGTGTATATATGCCACGCTTTGTCCCACACCTAGCAGAGCTCCCAAGGGTACATATGCCATGCTTTGTACGACACCTAGCAGACCTCCAAAGAGTATATATGCCACACTTTGACCCACACCTAGCTAAGCTCCAAAGAGTGTATATGCCACGCTTTGTACTACGCCTAGCACGGCTCCAAAGTGAATATATTTCACGATTTGTCCCACACCTAGCAGAGCTCCTAAGAGTATATATGCCATGCTTTGTCCCACATCTAGCTGAGCTCCAAAGAGTATATATGCCACGCTTTTATTATGCCTAGCACAGCTCCAAAGGGTATATATGCCACGCTTTGTCCCCCACCTAGCAGAGCTCCAAAGAGTATATATGCCACGCTTTGTCCCACACCTAGCAGAGCTCCAAGGATTATATATGCCACGCTTTGTCCTACACCTAGCAGATCTCCAAACAGTATATACGACTCGCATTGTCCCACACCAAGCACAGCTCCAAAGAGTATATATGCCACGCTTTGTCCTACACCTAGCACAGCTCCAACGTGTATATATGCCATCCTTTGTCCCACACCTAGCAGAGCTCCAAAGAGTATATATGCCACGCTTTGTCGGACACCTAGCAGAGCTCCAAACAGTATATATGCCACGCTTTGCCCCACACCTAGCAGAGCTCCAAAGAGTATATATGCCACTCTTTGTCGGACACCTAGCAAAGCTCCAAACAGTATATATGCCACGCTTTGCCCCACACCTAGCAGAGCTCCAAACAGTATATATGCCACGCTTTGTCCGACACCTAGTAGAGCTCCAAACTGTATATATGCCATGCTTTGTCCCTCACCGAGCATAGCTCCAAAGAGTATATATGCCACGCTTTGTCCCACACCTAGCAGAGCTCCAAAGGGTATATATGCCAGGCTATGTCCTACACGTAGCACAGCTACAAACAGTATATATGCCACGCTTTGTTTCACACCTAGCAGAGCTCCAAAGAGTATATGTGCCACGCTTTGTCCCACACCTAGCAGTGCTCCAAAGAGTATATATGCCACGCTCTGTCCTACACCTAGCACAGCTCCAAAGAGTATATAT
Organism: Lemur catta; assembly: GCF_020740605.2. NCBI lineage: Eukaryota > Metazoa > Chordata > Mammalia > Primates > Lemuridae > Lemur > Lemur catta. Next base: position 33,196,020 of record NC_059148.1, on the reverse strand, counting down.
GCCACGCTTTGATTCACACCTAGCAGAGCTCCAAAGAGTATATTTGCCATGCTTTATCCCACACCTAGCAGAGCTCCAAAGGGTATATATGCCATGCTTTGTCCCACACCTAGCAGAGCTCCAAACCGTATATATGTCATGCTTTGTCCCACACTTAGAGATCTCCAAACGGCATATATGCCACGCTTTGTCTCACACCTACGAGAGCTCCAAACAGTATATATGCCACGCTTTTCCCCTCACCTAGCAGAGCTCCAAACAGTATATATGCCACGCTTTGTCCTACACCTAGCAGAGCTCCAAACAGCATATATGCCACGCATTGTCCCACACCAAGCAGAGCTCCAAAGAGTATATATGCCACACTTTGTCCCACACCTAGCTGAGCTCCAAAGAGTGTATATGCCACGCTTTGTACTACGCCTAGCAGAGCTCCAAAGAGTATATATGCCACGCTTTGTCGGATACCTAGAAAAGCTCCAAAAAGTATATATGCCACGCTTTGTCCCACAACTAGCAGAGCTCCAAACAGTATATATGCCACGCTTTGTCCCATACCTAGCAGAGCTCCAAACAGTATATATGCCACGCTTTGTTTCACACCTAGGAGAGCTTCAAAGTGTATATATGCGAAGCTTTGTCCCGCACCTAGCAGTGTTCCAAAGTGTATATATGCCACGATTTGTCCCACACCAAGCAGAGCTCTAAAGAGTATATATGCCACACTTTGTCCCACACCAAGCAGAGCTCCAAACAGTATCTATGCCACGCTTTGACCTACACCTAGCACAGCTCGAAGGTGTATATATGCCACGCTTTTTCCCACACCTAGCAGAGCTCCAAAGAGTATATATACCACGCTTTGTCGGACACCTAGCAAAGCTCCAAACAGTATATATGCCACGCTTTCTCCTACACCTAGCAGAGATCGAAAGAGTATATATGCCACGCTTTGTTTCTCAGCTAGCAGAGCTCCAAAGAGTATATATGCCACGCTTTGTCCGATACCTAGCAGAGCTTCAAAGTGTATACCTGCCACGCTTTGTCCCACACCTAGTAGTGCTCCAAAGAGTATATATGCCACGCTTTGTCCTACATCTAGCAGAGCTACAAGCAGTGCATATGCCACCCTTTGTTTCTCAGCTAGCACAGCTCCAAAGAGTATATATGCCACGCTTTGTCCCACACCTAGCACAGCCCCAAAGTGTATATATGCCACCCTTTGTCCCACACCTAGTAGTGCTCCAAAGAGTATATATGCCACGCTTTGTCCTACATCTAGCAGAGCTACAAGCAGTGCATATGCCACCCTTTGTTTCTCAGCTAGCACAGCTCCAAAGAGTATATATGCCACGCTTTGTCCGACACCTAGCAGAGCTCCAAAGAGTATATATTCCACACTTTGCCCTACACCTAGCCAAGCCTCAAACAGTATATACGCCACGCTTTGCCTTACACCTAGCAAAGATCCAAAGTGTATATACGCCAGACTTTATCCCACACCGAGCAGAGCTCCAAAGTGTATATATGCCACGCTTTGTCCCACACCTAGCAGAGCTCGAAAGAGTATATAAGTCTCGCTTTGTCCCACATCTAACAGAGCTCCAAACAGTATATATGCCACGCTTTGTCCCACACCTACCAGAGATCCAAACAGTATATATACCATGCTTTGTCCCACACCTAGCAGAGCTCCTAACAGTATATATGTCACGCATTGTCCTACACGTAGCAGAGCTCCAAAGAGTATATATGCCACGCTTTGTCCCACACCTACCAGAGGTCCAAAGTGTATATATGCCACGCTTTGTCCCACACCTAGCAGAGCTCCAAACAGTATATATGCCACGCTTTCCCCTACACCTGGCAGAGATCCAAAGAGTATATATGCCATGCTTGGTCCGATACCTAGCGGAGCTCGAAAATGTTTATGTACCACGCTTTGTCCCACACCAAGCAGAGCTCCAAACAGTATACATGCCACGATTTGTCCGACACCTAGCAGAGCTCCAAAGTGTATATATGCCACGCTTTGTCCCACACCTAGCAGAGCTCCCAAGGGTATATATGCCATGCTTTGTCCGACAGCTAGCAGACCTCCAAAGAGTATATATGCCACGCTTTGACCCACACCTAGCAGACCTCCAAAGAGTATATATGCCACACTTTGTCCCACACCAAGCGGAGCTCCAAATAGTATATATGCCACACTTTGTCCCACACCTAGCTAAGCTCCAAAGAGTGTATATGCCACGCTTTGTACTACGCCTAGCACGGCTCCAAAGTGAATATATTTCACGATTTGTCCCACACCTAGCAGAGCTCCAAAGAGTATATATGCCACGCTTTGTCCCACACCTAGCTGAGCTCCAAAGAGTATATATGCCACGCTTTTTCCCTCACCTAGCAGAGCTCCAAACAGTATATATGCCACGCTTTGTCCTACACCTAGCAGAGCTCCAAACAGCATATATGCCACGCATTGTCCCACACCAAGCAGAGCTCCAAAGAGTATATATGCCACACTTTGTCCCACACCTAGCTGAGCTCCAAAGAGTGTATATGCCACGCTTTGTACTACGCCTAGCAGAGCTCCAAAGAGTATATATGCCACGCTTTGTCGGATACCTAGAAAAGCTCCAAAAAGTATATATGCCACGCTTTGTCCCACAACTAGCAGAGCTCCAAACAGTATATATGCCACGCTTTGTCCCATACCTAGCAGAGCTCCAAACAGTATATATGCCACGCTTTGTTTCACACCTAGCAGAGCTTCAAAGTGTATATATGCGAAGCTTTGTCCCGCACCTAGCAGTGTTCCAAAGTGTATATATGCCACGATTTGTCCCACACCAAGCAGAGCTCTAAAGAGTATATATGCCACACTTTGTCCCACACCAAGCAGAGCTCCAAACAGTATATATGCCACGCTTTGTCCTACACCTAGCAGAGATCGAAAGAGTATGTATGCCACGCTTTCTTTCTCAGCTAGCAGAGCTCCAAAGAGTATATATGCCACGCTTTGTCCGATACCTAGCAGAGCTTCAAAGTGTATACATGCCACGCTTTGTCCCACACCTAGTAGTGCTCCGAAGAGTATATATGCCACGCTTTCCCCTACACCTAGCAGAGATCCAAAGAGTATATATGCCACGCTTTGTCCCACACCTACCAGAGGTCCAAAGTGTATATATGCCACGCTTTGTCCCACACCTAGCAGAGCTCCAAACTGTATATATGCCACGCTTTCCCCTACACCTGGCAGAGATCCAAAGAGTATATATGCCATGCTTGGTCCGATACCTAGCGGAGCTCGAAACTGTTTATATACCACGCTTTGTCCCACACCGAGCAGAGCTCCAAACAGTATACATGCCACGATTTGTCCGACACCTAGCAGAGCTCCAAAGTGTATATATGCCACGCTTTGTCCCACACCTAGCAGAGCTCGAAAGAGTATATAAGTCTTGCTTTGTCCCACATCTAACAGAGCTCCAAACAGTATATATGGCACGCTTTGTCCCACACCTACCAGAGATCCAAACAGTATAAATACCATGCTTTGTCCCACACCTAGCAGAGACTCTAACAGTATATATGCCACGCTTTCCCCTACAACTAGCAGAGATCCAAAGAGTATATATGCCACGCTTTGTCCCACACCTACCAGAGGTCCAAAGTGTATATATGCCACGCTTTGTCCCACACCTAGCAGAGCTCCAAACTGTATATATGCCACGCTTTCCCCTACACCTGGCAGAGATCCAAAGAGTATATATGCCATGCTTGGTCCGATACCTAGCGGAGCTCGAAACTGTTTATATACCACGCTTTGTCCCTCACCGAGCAGAGCTCCAAACAGTATACATGCCACGATTTGTCCGACACCTAGCAGAGCTCCAAAGTGTATATATGCCATGCTTTGTCCGACACCTAGCAGACCTCCAAAGAGTATATATGCCACGCTTTGACCCACACCTAGCAGAGCTCCAAACAGTATATATGCCACACTTTGTCCCACACCAAGCGGAGCTCCAAATAGTATATATGCCACACTTTGTCCCACACCTAGCTAAGCTCCAAAGAGTGTATATGCCACGCTTTGTACTACGCCTAGCACGGCTCCAAAGTGAATATATTTCACGATTTGTCCCACACCTAGCAGAGCTCCAAAGAGTATATATGCCATGCTTTGTCCCACATCTAGCTGAGCTCCAAAGAGTATATATGCCACGCTTTTATTATGCCTAGCACAGCTCCAAAGGGTATATATGCGACGCTTTGTCCCCCACCTAGCAGAGCACCAAAGAGTATATATGCCACGCTTTGTCCCACACCTAGCAGAGCTCCAAGGATTATATATGCCACGCTTTGTCCCACACCTAGCAGATCTCCAAACAGTATATACGACTCGCTTTGTCCCACACCAAGCAGAGCTCCAAAGAGTATATATGCCACGCTTTGTCCTACACCTAGCACAGCTCCAACGTGTATATATGCCATCCTTTGTCCCACACCTAGCAGAGCTCCAAAGAGTATATATGCCACGCTTTGTTCGACACCTAGCAGAGCTCCAAACAGTATATATGCCACGCTTTGCCCCACACCTAGCAGAGCTCCAAAGAGTATATATGCCACTCTTTGTCGGACACCTAGCAAAGCTCCAAACTGTATATATGCCATGCTTTGTCCCTCACCGAGCATAGCTCCAAGGAGTATATATGCCACGCTTTGTCCGACACCTAGCAGAGCTCCAAGGTGCATATATGCCACGCTTTGTCCCACACCTAGCAGAGCTCCCAAGAGTATATATGCCACGCTTTGCCCCACTCCTAGCAGAGGTCCAAAGAGTATATATGCCACACTTTGCCCTACACCTAGCAAAGCTCCAAACAGTATATATGCCATGCTTTGTCCCTCACCAAGCAGAGCTCCAAAGAGTATATATGCCACAATTTGTCCCACACCTAGCTGAGCTCCAAAGAGTGTATATGCCACGCTTTGTACTACGCCTAGCACAGCTCCAAGGAGTATATATGCCACGCTTGGTCCCACACCTAGCAGACCTCCAAAGAGCATATATGTGCCACGCGTTGTCCCACACCTAGCAGACCTCCAAAGAGTATATATGCCACGCTTTGACCCACACCTAGCAGAGCTCCAAACAGTATATATGCCACACTTTGTCCCACACCAAGCGGAGCTCCAAATAGTATATATGCCACACTTTGTCCCACACCTAGCTAAGATCCAAAGAGTGTATATGCCACGCTTTGTACTACGCCTAGCACGGCTCCAAAGTGAATATATTTCACGATTTGTCCCACACCTAGCAGAGCTCCAAAGAGTATATATGCCACGCTTTGTCCCACACCTAGCTGAGCTCCAAAGAGTATATATGCCACGCTTTTTCCCTCACCTAGCAGAGCTCCAAACAGTATATATGCCACGCTTTGTCCTACACCTAGCAGAGCTCCAAACAGCATATATGCCACGCATTGTCCCACACCAAGCAGAGCTCCAAAGAGTATATATGCCACACTTTGTCCCACACCTAGCTGAGCTCCAAAGAGTGTAGATGCCACGCTTTGTACTACGCCTAGCAGAGCTCCAAAGAGTATATATGCCACGCTTTGTCGGATACCTAGAAAAGCTCCAAAAAGTATATATGCCACGCTTTGTCCCACAACTAGCAGAGCTCCAAACAGTATATATGCCACGCTTTGTCCCATACCTAGCAGAGCTCCAAACAGTATATATGCCACGCTTTGTTTCACACCTAGCAGAGCTTCAAAGTGTATATATGCGAAGCTTTGTCCCGCACCTAGCAGTGTTCCAAAGTGTATATATGCCACGATTTGTCCCACACCAAGCAGAGCTCCAAACAGTATATATGCCACGCTTTGTCCTACACCTAGCACAGCTCCAAGGTGTATATATGCCACACTTTTTCCCACACCTAGCAGAGCTCCAAAGAGTATATATACCACGCTTTGTCGGACACCTAGCAAAGCTCCAAACAGTATATATGCCACGCTTTCTCCTACACCTAGCAGAGATCGAAAGAGTATATATGCCACGCTTTCTTTCTCAGCTAGCAGAGCTCCAAAGAGTATATATGCCACGCTTTGTCCGATACCTAGCAGAGCTTCAAAGTGTATACATGCCACGCTTTGTCCCACACCTAGTAGTGCTCCAAAGAGTATATATGCCACGCTTTGTCCTACATCTAGCAGAGCTACAAGCAGTGCATATGCCACGCTTTGTTTCTCAGCTAGCACAGCTCCAAACAGTATATATGCCACGCTTTGTCCCACACCTAGCACAGCCCCAAAGTGTATATATGCCACCCTTTGTCCCACACCTAGCAGAGCTCCAAAGAGTATATATGCCACGCTTTGTCCGACACCTAGGAGAGCTCCAAACTGTATATATGCCACGCTTTGTCCAACACCTAGCAGAGCTCCCAAGAGTATATATGCCACGCTTTGTCCGACACCTAGCAGAGCTCCAAAGAGTATATATGCCACACTTTGCCCTACACCTAGCCAAGCCTCAAACAGTATATACGCCACGCTTTGCCGTACACCTAGCAAAGATCCAAAGTGTATATACGCCAGACTTTATCCCACACCGAGCAGAGCTCCAAAGTGTATATATGCCACGCTTTGTCCCACACCTAGCAGAGCTCGAAAGAGTATATAAGTCTCGCTTTGTCCCACATCTAACAGAGCTCCAAACAGTATATATGCCACGCTTTGTCCCACACCTACCAGAGATCCAAACAGTATATATACCATGCTTTGTCCCACACCTAGCAGAGCTCCTAACAGTATATATGTCACGCATTGTCCTACACGTAGCAGAGCTCCAAACAGTATATATGCCACGCTTTCCCCTACACCTAGCAGAGATCCAAAGAGTATATATGCCACGCTTTGTCCCACACCTACCAGAGGTCCAAAGTGTATATATGCCACGCTTTGTCCCACACCTAGCAGAGCTCCAAACTGTATATATGCCACGCTTTCCCCTACACCTGGCAGAGATCCAAAGAGTATATATGCCATGCTTGGTCCGATACCTAGCGGAGCTCGAAACTGTTTATATACCACGCTTTGTCCCACACCGAGCAGAGCTCCAAACAGTATACATGCCACGATTTGTCCGACACCTAGCAGAGCTCCAAAGTGTATATATGCCATGCTTTGTCCGACACCTAGCAGACCTCCAAAGAGTATATATGCCACGCTTTGACCCCCACCTAGCAGAGCTCCAAACAGTATATATGCCACACTTTGTCCCACACCAAGCGGAGCTCCAAATAGTATATATGCCACACTTTGTCCCACACCTAGCTAAGCTCCAAAGAGTGTATATGCCACGCTTTGTACTACGCCTAGCACGGCTCCAAAGTGAATATATTTCACGATTTGTCCCACACCTAGCAGAGCTCCAAAGCGTATATATGCCATGCTTTGTCCCACATCTAGCTGAGCTCCAAAGAGTATATATGCCACGCTTTTATAATGCGTAGCACAGTTCCAAAGGGTATATATGCGACGCTTTGTCCCCCACCTAGCAGAGCTCCAAAGAGTATATATGCCACGCTTTGTCCCACACCTAGCAGAGCTCCAAGGATTATATATGCCACGCTTTGTCCCACACCTAGCAGATCTCCAAACAGTATATACGACTCGCTTTGTCGCCACCAAGCAGAGCTCCAAAGAGTATATATGCCACGCTTTGTCCTACACCTAGCACAGCTCCAACGTGTATATATGCCATCCTTTGTCCCACACCTAGCAGAGCTCCAAAGAGTATATATGCCACGCTTTGTTCGACACCTAGCAGAGCTCCAAACAGTATATATGCCACGCTTTGCCCCACACCTAGCAGAGCTCCAAAGAGTATATATGCCACTCTTTGTCGGACACCTAGCAAAGCTCCAAACAGTATATATGCCACGCTTTGCCCCACACCTAGCAGAGCTCCAAACAGTATATATGCCACGCTTTGTCCGACACCTAGTAGAGCTCCAAACTTTATATATGCCATGCTTTGTCCCTCACCGAGCATAGCTCCAAAGAGTATATATGCCACGCTTTGTCCGACACCTAGCAGAGCTCCAAGGTGCATATATGCCACGCTTTGTCGCACACCTAGCAGAGCTCCCAAGAGTATATATGCCACGCTTTGCCCCACTCCTAGCAGAGCTCCAAAGAGTATATATGCCACACTTTGCCCTACACCTAGCAAAGCTCCAAACAGTATATATGCCATGCTTTGTCCCTCACCAAGCAGAGCTCCAAAGAGTATATATGCCACACTTTGTCCCACACCTAGCTGAGCTCCAAAGAGTGTATATGCCACGCTTTGTACTACGCCTAGCACAGCTCCAAGGAGTATATATGCCACGCTTTGTCCCACACCTAGCAGACCTCCAAAGAGTATATATGCCACGCGTTGTCCCACACCTAGCAGAGCTCCAAAGAGTATATATGCTACGCTTTGTCCCACACCTAGCAGAGCTCCAAACAGGATATATGCCACGCTTTGTCCCACACCGAGCAGAGTTCCAAAGTGTATATATGCCACGGTTTGTCCCACACCAAGCAGAGCTCCAAAGAGTATATATGCCACACTTTGTCCCACACCTAGCTGAGGTCCAAAGGGTATATATGCCACGCTATGTCCTACACGTAGCACAGCTACAAACAGTACATATGCCACGCTTTGTTTCACACCTAGCAGAGCTCCAAAGAGTATATGTGCCACGCTTTGTCCCACACCTAGCAGTGCTCCAAAGAGTATATATGCCACGCTTTGTCCTACACCTAGCACAGCTCCAAGGAGTATATGTGCCACGCTTTGTCCCACACCTAGCAGGGCTCCAAAGAGTATATATGCCACGCTTTGTCCTACACCTAGCACAGCTCCAAGGAGTATATATGCCACGCTTTGATTCACACCTAGCAGAGCTCCAAAGAGTATATTTGCCATGCTTTATCGCACACCTAGCTGAGCTCCAAAGGGTATATATGCCATGCTTTGTCCCACACCTAGCAGAGCTCCAAACCGTATATATGTCATGCTTTGTCCCACACTTAGAGATCTCCAAACGGCATATATGCCACGCTTTGTCTCACACCTACGAGAGCTCCAAACAGTATATATGCCACGCTTTTTCCCTCACCTAGCAGAGCTCCAAACAGTATATATGCCACGCTTTGTCCTACACCTAGCAGAGCTCCAAACAGCATATATGCCACGCATTGTCCCACACCAAGCAGAGCTCCAAAGAGTATATATGCCACACTTTGTCCCACACCTAGCTGAGCTCCAAAGAGTGTATATGCCACGCTTTGTACTACGCCTAGCAGAGCTCCAAAGAGTATATATGCCACGCTTTGTCGGATACCTAGAAAAGCTCCAAAAAGTATATATGCCACGCTTTGTCCCACAACTAGCAGAGCTCCAAACAGTATATATGCCACGCTTTGTCCCATACCTAGCAGAGCTCCAAACAGTATATATGCCGCGCTTTGTTTCACACCTAGCAGAGCTTCAAAGTGTATATATGCGAAGCTTTGTCCCGCACCTAGCAGTGTTCCAAAGTGTATATATGCCACGATTTGTCCCACACCAAGCAGAGCTCTAAAGAGTATATATGCCACACTTTGTCCCACACCAACAGAGCTCCAAACAGTATATATGCCACGCTTTGTCCTACACCTAGCAGAGATCGAAAGAGTATATATGCCACGCTTTGTTTCTCAGCTAGCAGAGGTCCAAAGAGTATATATGCCACGCTTTGTCCGATACCTAGCAGAGCTTCAAAGTGTATATATGCCACGCTTTGTCCCACACCTAGTAGTGCTCCAAAAAGTATATATGCCACGCTTTGTCCTACACCTAGCAGAGCTACAAGCAGTGCATATGCCACGCTTTGTTTCTCAGCTAGCAAAGCTCCAAAGAGTATATATGCCACGCTTTGTCCTACACCTAGCAGAGCTCCAAAGTGTATATATGCCACCCTTTCTCCCACACCTAGCAGAGCTCCAAAGAGTATATATGCCACGCTTTGTCCTACACCTAGGACAGCTCCAAACAGTATATATGCCACGCTTTGTCCCACACCTACCAGAGCTCCAAACAGTAGATATGCCACTCTTTGTCCCACACGTAGCAGAGCTCCTAACAGTATATATGCCACGCTTTGTCCTACACCTAGTACAGCTCCAAACAGTATATATGCCACGCATTGTCCCACACCAAGCAGAGCTCCAAAGACTATATATGCCACGCTTTGTCCTACACCTAGCAGAGCTCCAAAGGGTATATATGCCACGTTTTGTCCTACACCTAGCAGCGCTCCAAACTGTATATATGTCACGCTTTGTCCCACACCTCGCAGAGCTCCAAAGAGTATATATGCCACGCTTTGTCTCACACCTACCAGAGCTCCAAACAGTAGATATGCCACGCATTGTCCCACACGTAGCAGAGCTCCTAACAGTATATATGCCACGCTTTGTCCTACACCTAGCACAGCTCCAAACAGTATATATGCCACGCTTTGTCTCACACCTACCACAGCTCCAAACAGTAGATATGCCACGCTTTGTCCCACACGTAGCAGAGCTCCTAACAGTATATATGCCACGCTTTGTCCTACACCTAGCAAAGCTCCAAACAGTATATATGCCACGCTTTGACCCACACCAAGCAGAGCTCCAAAGAGTATATATGCCACAATATGTCCCACACCTAGCTGACCTCCAAAGAGTATATATGCCACGCTTTGTCCCGCACCTAGCACAGCTCCAAAGTGTATATATGCCACCCTTTGTCCCACACCTAGCAGAGCTTCAAAGAGTATATATGCCACGCTTTGTCCGACACCTAGCAGAGCTCCAAACTGTATATATGGCACGCTTTGTCCAACACCTAGCAGAGCTCCCAAGAGTATATATGCCACGCTTTGTCCGACACCTAGCAGAGCTCCAAAGAGTATATATGCCACACTTTGCCCTACACCTAGCCAAGCCTCAAACAGTATATACGCCACGCTTTGCCCTACACCCAGCAAAGATCCAAAGTGTATATATGCCACACATTATCCCACACCGAGCAGAGCTCCAAAGTGTATATATGCCACCCTTTGTCCCACACCTAGCAGAGCTCCAAAGAGTATATATGCCACGCTTTGTCCTACACCTAGCACAGCTCCAAAGTGTATATATGCCACCCTTTGTCCCACACCTAGCAGAGCTCCAAAGAGTATATATGCCACGCTTTGTTGGACACCTAGCAAAGCTCCAAACAGTATATATGCCACGCTTTGTCCCACACCTAGTAGAGCTCAAAACAGTATATATGCCACGCTTTGTTTCACCCCTAGCAGAGCTTCAAAGTGTACATATGCCACGCTTTGTCCCACACCTAGCAGTGCTCAAAAGAGTATATATGCCACGCTTTGTCCTACACCTAGCACAGCAACAAACAGTATATATGCCACGCTTTGTCCCACACCTAGCAGAGCTCGAAAGAGTATATAAGTCACGCTTTGTCACACACATAGCAGAGCTCCAAAGAGTATATATGCCATGCATTCTCCTACACCTAGCACAGCTCCAAAGTGTATATATACCATGCTTTTTCCCACACCTAGCAGAGCTCCAAAGAGTATATATGCCACGCTTTGTCCGACACCTAGCAGAGCTCCAAAGATTATATATGCCACGCTTTGCCCTACACCTAGCAGAGCTCAAAAGAGTATATATGCCACGCTTTGTTTCACACCTAGCAGAGCTCCAAAGGGCATATATGCCACGCTATGTCCTACACCTAGCACAGCTCCAAAGCGTATATATGCCACACTTTGTCCCACACGTAGCAGAGCTCCAAAGAGTATATATGCCACGCTTTGTCCGACACCTAGCAGAGCTCCAAAGTGTATATATGCCACGCTTTGTCCCACACCTAGCAGAGCTCGAAAGAGTATATAAGTCTCGCTTTGTCCCACATCTAACAGAGCTCCAAACAGTATATATGCCACGCTTTGTCCCACACCTACCAGAGATCCAAACAGTATATATACCATGCTTTGTCCCACACCTAGCAGAGCTCCAAACAGTCTATATGTCACGCATTGTCCTACACGTAGCAGAGCTCCAAACAGTATATATGCCACGCTTTCCCCTACACCTAGCAGAGATCCAAAGAGTATATATGCCACGCTTTGTCCCACACCTACCAGAGGTCCAAAGTGTATATATGCCACACTTTGTCCCAAACCTAGCAGAGCTCCAAACAGTATATATGCCACGCTTTCCCCTACACCTGGCAGAAATCCAAAGAGTATATATGCCATGCTTGGTCCGATACCTAGCGGAGCTCGAAACTGTTTATGTACCACGCTTTGTCCCACACCGAGCAGAGCTCCAAACAGTATACATGCCACGATTTGTCCGACACCTAGCAGAGCTCCAAAGTGTATATATGCCACGCTTTGTCCCACACCTAGCAGAGCTCCCAAGGGTATATATGCCACGCTTTGTCCGACACCTAGCAGACCTCCAAAGAGTATATATGCCACGCTTTGACCCACACCTAGCAGAACTCCAAACAGTATATATGCCACGCTTTGTCCCACACCAAGCAGAGCTCCAAATAGTATATATGCCACACTTTGTCCCACACCTAGCTAAGCTCCAAAGAGTGTATATGCCACGCTTTGTACTACGCCTAGCACGGCTCCAAAGTGAATATATTTCACGATTTGTGCCACACCTAGCAGAGCTCCAAAGAGTATATATGCCATGCTTTGTCCCACATCTAGCTGAGCTCCAAAGAGTATATATGCCACGCTTTTATTATGCCTAGCACAGCTCCAAAGGGTATATATGCCACGCTTTGTCCCCCACCTAGCAGAGCTCCAAAGAGTATATATGCCACGCTTTGTCCCACACCTAGCAGAGCTCCAAGGATTATATATGCCACGCTTTGACCCACACCTAGCAGATCTCCAAACAGTATATACGACTCGCTTTGTCCCACACCAAGCAGAGCTCCAAAGAGTATATATGCCACGCTTTGTCCTACACCTAGCACAGCTCCAACGTGTATATATGCCATCCTTTGTCCCACACCTAGCAGAGCTCCAAAGAGTATATATGCCACGCTTTGCGGACACCTAGCAGAACTCCAAACAGTATATATGCCACGCTTTGCCCCACACCTACCAGAGCTCCAAAGAGTATATATGCCACTCTTTGTCGGACCCCTAGCAAAGCTCCAAACTGTATATATGCCATGCTTTGTCCCTCACCGAGCATAGCTCCAAAGAGTATATATGCCACGCTTTGTCCGACACCTAGCAGAGCTCCAAGGTGCATATATGCCACGCTTTGTCCCACACCTAGCAGAGCTCCCAAGAGTATATATGCCACGCTTTGTCCCACTCCTAGCAGAGCTCCAAAGAGTATATATGCCACAATTTGCCCTACACCTAGCAAAGCTCCAAACAGTATATATGCCATGCTTTGTCCCTCACCAAGCAGAGCTCCAAAGAGTATATATGCCACACTTTGTCCCACACCTAGCTGAGCTCCAAAGAGTGTATATGCCACGCTTTGTACTACGCCTAGCACAGCTCCAAGGAGTATATATGCCACGCTTTGTCCCACACCTAGCAGACCTCCAAAGAGTATACATGCCACGCGTTGTCCCACACCTAGCAGAGCTCCAAAGAGTATATATGCTACGCTTTGTCCCACACCTAGCAGAGCTCCAAACAGGATATATGCCACGCTTTGTCCCACACCGAGCAGAGCTCCAAAGTGTATATATGCCACGGTTTGTCCCACACCAAGCAGGCCTCCAAAGAGTATATATGCCACACTTTGTCCCACACCTAGCTGAGCTCCAAAGGGTATATATGCCACGCTTTGTCCTACACCTAGCACAGCTCCAAAGAGTATATATGCCACGCTTTGATTCACACCTAGCAGAGCTCCAAAGAGTATATTTGCCATGCTTTATCCCACACCTAGCAGAGCTCCAAAGGGTATATATGCCATGCTTTGTCCCACACCTAGCAGAGCTGCAAACCGTATATATGTCATGCTTTGTCCCACACTTAGAGATCTCCAAACGGCATATATGCCACGCTTTGTCTCACACCTACCAGAGCTCCAAACAGTATATATGCCACGCTTTCTCCCTCACCTAGCAGAGCTCCAAACAGTATATATGCCACGCTTTGTCCTACACCTAGCAGAGCTCCAAACAGCATATATGCCACGCATTGTCCCACACCAAGCAGAGCTCCAAAGAGTATATATGCCACACTTTGTCCCACACCTAGCTGAGCTCCAAAGAGTGTATATGCCACGCTTTGTACTACGCCTAGCAGAGCTCCAAAGAGTATATATGCCACGCTTTGTCGGATACCTAGAAAAGCTCCAAAAAGTATATATGCCACGCTTTGTCCCACAACTAGCAGAGCTCCAAACAGTATATATGCCACGCTTTGTCCCATACCTAGCAGAGCTCCAAACAGTATATATGCCACGCTTTGTTTCACACCTAGCAGAGCTTCAAAGTGTATATATGCGAAGCTTTGTCCCGCACCTAGCAGTGTTCCAAAGTGTATATATGCCACGATTTGTCCCACACCAAGCAGAGCTCTAAAGAGTATATATGCCACACTTTGTCCCACACCAAGCAGAGCTCCAAACAGTATATATGCCACGCTTTGTCCTACACCTAGCACAGCTCCAAGGTGTATATATGCCACGCTTTTTCCCACACCTAGCAGAGCTCAAAAGAGTATATATACCATGCTTTGTCGGACACCTAGCAAAGCTCCAAACAGTATATATGCCACGCTTTCTCCTACACCTAGCAGAGATCGAAAGAGTATATATGCCACGCTTTGTTTCTCAGCTAGCAGAGCTCCAAAGTGTATATATGCCACGCTTTGTCCGATACCTAGCAGAGCTTCAAAGTGTATATATGCCACGCTTTGTCCCACACCTAGTAGTGCTCCAAAGAGTATATATGCCACGCTTTGTCCTACACCTAGGACAGCTCCAAACAGTATATATGCCACGCTTTGTCCCACACCTACCAGAGCTCCAAACAGTAGATATGCCACTCTTTGTCCCACACGTAGCAGAGCTCCTAACAGTATATATGCCACGCTTTCTCCTACACCTAGCACAGCTCCAAACAGTATATATGCCACGCATTGTCCCACACCAAGCAGAGTTCCAAAGACTATATATGCCACGCTTTCTCCTACACCTAGCAGAGATCGAAAGAGTATATATGCCACGCTTTGTTTCTCAGCTAGCAGAGCTCCAAAGAGTATATATGCCACGTTTTGTCCTACACCTAGAAGCGCTCCAAACTGTATATATGTCACGCTTTGTCTCACACCTACCACAGCTCCAAACAGTAGATATGCCACGCTTTGTCCCACACGTAGCAGAGCTCCTAACAGTATATATGCGACGCTTTGTCCTACACCTAGCACAGCTCCAAACAGTATATATGCCACGCTTTGTCCCACACCAAGCAGAGCTCCAAAGAGTATATATGCCACAATATGTCCCACACCTAGCTGACCTCCAAAGAGTATATATGCCACGCTTTGTGCCACACCTAGCACAGCTCCAAAGTGTATATATGCCACCCTTTCTCCCACACCTAGCAGAGCTTCAAAGAGTATATATGCCACGCTTTGTCCGACACCTAGCAGAGCTCCAAACTGTATATATGCCACGCTTTGTCCAACACCTAGCAGAGCTCCCAAGAGTATATATGCCACGCTTTGTCCGACACCTAGCAGAGCTCCAAAGAGTATATATGCCACACTTTGCCCTACACCTAGCCAAGCCTCAAACAGTATATACGCCACGCTTTGCCCTACACCCAGCAAAGATCCAAAGTGTATATATGCCACACATTATCCCACACCGAGCAGAGCTCCAAAGTGTATATATGCCACCCTTTGTCCCACACCTAGCAGAGCTCCAAAGAGTATATATGCCACGCTTTGTCCTACACCTAGCACAGCTCCAAAGTGTATATATGCCACCCTTTGTCCCACACCTAGCAGAGCTCCAAAGAGTATATATGCCACGCTTTGTTGGACACCTAGCAAAGCTCCAAACAGTATATATGCCACGCTTTGCCCCACACCTAGCAGAGCTCCAAAGAGTATATATGCCACTCTTTGTCGGACACCCAGCGAAGCTCCAAACAGTATATATGCCACGCTTTGTCCCACACCTAGTAGAGCTCCAAACATTATATATGCCACGCTTTGTTTCACCCCTAGCAGAGCTTCAAAGTGTACATATGCCACGCTTTGTCCCACACCTAGCAGTGCTCAAAAGAGTATATATGCCACGCTTTGTCCTACACCTAGCACAGCAACAAACAGTATATATGCCACGCTTTGTCCCACACCTAGCAGAGCTCCAAAGTGTATATATGCCACGCTTTTTCCCACACCTAGCAGAGCTCCAAAGAGTATATATGCCACACTTTGTCCCACACCTTGCTGAGCTCCAAAGAGTGTATATGCCACGCTTTGTACTAAGGGTAGCAAATCTCCAAAGAGTATATATGCCACGCTTTGTCCCACACCTAGCAGAGCTCCAAAGAGTATATATGCCGCGCTTTGTCCCACACCTAGCAGAGGTCCAAAGTGTATATATGCCACGCTTTGTCCTACACCTAGCAGAGCTCCAAACAGTATATATGCCACGCTTTCCCCTACACCTAGCAGCGCTCCAAACAGTATATATGCCACGCTATGTCCCACACCTAGCAGAGCACCTAACAGTATATATGCCATTCCTTGTCCCACACCTAGCCGAGCTCCAAACAGTATATATGCCGTGCTTTGTTTCACACCTAGCAGAGCCTCAAAGTGTATATATGCCACGCTTTGTCCCACACCTACCAGATCTCGAAAGAGTATATAAGTCTCGCTTTGTCCCACACCTAACAGAGCTCCAAACAGTATATATGCCAAGCTTTGTCCCACACCTACCAGAGCTCCAAACAGGATATATACCATGCTTTGTCCGACACCTAGCAGAACTCCTAACAGTATATATGCCACGCATTGTCCTACACCTAGCAGAGCTCCAAACAGTATTTATGCCATGCTTTCCCCTACAGCTAGCAGAGATCCAAAGTGTATATATGCCACGCTTTGTCCCACACCTACCGGAGGTCCAAAGTGTATATATGCCACGCTTTGTCCCACACCTAGCAGAGCTCCAAACAGTATATATGCCACGCTTTCCCCTACACCTGGCAGAGATCCAAAGAGTATATATGCCACGGTTTGTTACTCTGCTAGCAGCGCTCCAAAGAGTATATATGGCATGCTTTGTCCGATACTAGCGGAGCTCCAAACTGTATATATACCACGCTTTGTCCGACACCTAGCAGAGCTCCAAAGTGTATATATGCCACGCTTTGTCCCACACCTAGCAGAGCTCCCAAGAGTATATATGCCACGCTTTGTCCGACACCTAGCAGAGCTCCAAAGAGTATATATGCCACACTTTGCCCTACACCTAGCCAAGCCTCAAACAGTATATACGCCACGCTTTGCCCTACACCTAGCAAAGATCCAAAGTGTATATATGCCACACTTTATCCCACACCGAGCAGAGCTCCAAAGAGCATATATGCCACGCTTTGTCCTACACCTAGCCCAGCTCCAAAGCGTATATATGATACCCTCTGTCCCACACCTAGCAGAGCTCCCAAGAGTATATATGCCACGCTTTGCCCCACTCCTAGCAGAGGTCCAAAGAGTATATATGCCACACTTTGCCCTACACCTAGCAAAGCTCCAAACAGTATATATGCCATGCTTTGTCCCTCACCAAGCAGAGCTCCAAAGAGTATATATGCCACAATTTGTCCCACACCTAGCTGAGCTCCAAAGAGTGTATATGCCACGCTTTGTACTACGCCTAGCACAGCTCCAAGGAGTATATATGCCACGCTTGGTCCCACACCTAGCAGACCTCCAAAGAGCATATATGTGCCACGCGTTGTCCCACACCTAGCAGACCTCCAAAGAGTATATATGCCACGCATTGACCCACACCTAGCAGAGCTCCAAACAGTATATATGCCACACTTTGTCCCACACCAAGCGGAGCTCCAAATAGTATATATGCCACACTTTGTCCCACACCTAGCTAAGATCCAAAGAGTGTATATGCCACGCTTTGTACTACGCCTAGCACGGCTCCAAAGTGAATATATTTCACGATTTGTCCCACACCTAGCAGAGCTCCAAAGAGTATATATGCCACGCTTTGTCCCACACCTAGCTGAGCTCCAAAGAGTATATATGCCACGCTTTTTCCCTCACCTAGCAGAGCTCCAAACAGTATATATGCCACGCTTTGTCCTACACCTAGCAGAGCTCCAAACAGCATATATGCCACGCATTGTCCCACACCAAGCAGAGCTCCAAAGAGTATATATGCCACACATTGTCCCGCACCTAGCTGAGCTCCAAAGAGTGTAGATGCCACGCTTTGTACTACGCCTAGCAGAGCTCCAAAGAGTATATATGCCACGCTTTGTCGGATACCTAGAAAAGCTCCAAAAAGTATATATGCCACGCTTTGTCCCACAACTAGCAGAGCTCCAAACAGTATATATGCCACGCTTTGTCCCATACCTAGCAGAGCTCCAAACAGTATATATGCCACGCTTTGTTTCACACCTAGCAGAGCTTCAAAGTGTATATATGCGAAGCTTTGTCCCGCACCTAGCAGTGTTCCAAAGTGTATATATGCCACGATTTGTCCCACACCAAGCAGAGCTCTAAAGAGTATATATGCCACACTTTGTCCCACACCAAGCAGAGCTCCAAACAGTATATATGCCACGCTTTGTCCTACACCTAGCACAGCTCCAAGGTGTATATATGCCACGCTTTTTCCCACACCTAGCAGAGCTCCAAAGAGTATATATACCACGCTTTGTCGGACACCTAGCAAAGCTCCAAACAGTATATATGCCACGCTTTCTCCTACACCTAGCAGAGATCGAAAGAGTATATATGCCACGCTTTCTTTCTCAGCTAGCAGAGCTCCAAAGAGTATATATGCCACGCTTTGTCCGATACCTAGCAGAGCTTCAAAGTGTATACATGCCACGCTTTGTCCCACACCTAGTAGTGCTCCAAAGAGTATATATGCCACGCTTTGTCCTACATCTAGCAGAGCTACAAGCAGTGCATATGCCACGCTTTGTTTCTCAGCTAGCACAGCTCCAAACAGTATATATGCCACGCTTTGTCCCACACCTAGCACAGCCCCAAAGTGTATATATGCCACCCTTTGTCCCACACCTAGCAGAGCTCCAAAGAGTATATATGCCACGCTTTGTCCGACACCTAGGAGAGCTCCAAACTGTATATATGCCACGCTTTGTCCAACACCTAGCAGAGCTCCCAAGAGTATATATGCCACGCTTTGTCCGACACCTAGCAGAGCTCCAAAGAGTATATATGCCACACTTTGCCCTACACCTAGCCAAGCCTCAAACAGTATATACGCCACGCTTTGCCGTACACCTAGCAAAGATCCAAAGTGTATATACGCCAGACTTTATCCCACACCGAGCAGAGCTCCAAAGTGTATATATGCCACGCTTTGTCCCACACCTAGCAGAGCTCGAAAGAGTATATAAGTCTCGCTTTGTCCCACATCTAACAGAGCTCCAAACAGTATATATGCCACGCTTTGTCCCACACCTACCAGAGATCCAAACAGTATATATACCATGCTTTGTCCCACACCTAGCAGAGCTCCTAACAGTATATATGTCACGCATTGTCCTACACGTAGCAGAGCTCCAAACAGTATATATGCCACGCTTTCCCCTACACCTAGCAGAGATCCAAAGAGTATATATGCCACGCTTTGTCCCACACCTACCAGAGGTCCAAAGTGTATATATGCCACGCTTTGTCCCACACCTAGCAGAGCTCCAAACTGTATATATGCCACGCTTTCCCCTACACCTGGCAGAGATCCAAGGAGTATATATGCCATGCTTGGTCCGATACCTAGCGGAGCTCGAAACTGTTTATATACCACGCTTTGTCCCACACAGAGCAGAGCTCCAAACAGTATACATGCCACGATTTGTCCGACACCTAGCAGAGCTCCAAAGTGTATATATGCCATGCTTTGTCCGACACCTAGCAGACCTCCAAAGAGTATATATGCCACGCTTTGACCCCCACCTAGCAGAGCTCCAAACAGTATATATGCCACACTTTGTCCCACACCAAGCGGAGCTCCAAATAGTATATATGCCACACTTTGTCCCACACCTAGCTAAGCTCCAAAGAGTGTATATGCCACGCTTTGTACTACGCCTACCACGGCTCCAAAGTGAATATATTTCACGATTTGTCCCACACCTAGCAGAGCTCCAAAGAGTATATATGCCATGCTTTGTCCCACATCAGGCTGAGCTCCAAAGAGTATATATGCCACGCTTTTATAATGCGTAGCACAGTTCCAAAGGGTATATATGCGACGCTTTGTCCCCCACCTAGCAGAGCTCCAAAGAGTATATATGCCACGCTTTGTCCCACACCTAGCAGAGCTCCAAGGATTATATATGCCACGCTTTGTCCCACACCTAGCAGATCTCCAAACAGTATATACGACTCGCTTTGTCCCACACCAAGCAGAGCTCCAAAGAGTATATATGCCACGCTTTGTCCTACACCTAGCATAGCTCCAACGTGTATATATGCCATCCTTTGTCCCACACCTAGCAGAGCTCCAAAGAGTATATATGCCACGCTTTGTTCGACACCTAGCAGAGCTCCAAACAGTATATATGCCACGCTTTGCCCCACACCTAGCAGAGCTCCAAAGAGTATATATGCCACTCTTTGTCGGACACCTAGCAAAGCTCCAAACAGTATATATGCCACGCTTTGCCCCACACCTAGCAGAGCTCCAAACAGTATATATGCCACGCTTTGTCCCACACCTAGCAGAGCTCGAAAGAGTATATAAGTCACGCTTTGTCACACACATAGCAGAGCTCCAAAGAGTATATATGCCATGCATTCTCCTACACCTAGCACAGCTCCAAAGTGTATATATACCATGCTTTTTCCCACACCTAGCAGAGCTCCAAAGAGTATATATGCCACGCTTTGTCCGACACCTAGCAGAGCTCCAAATATTATATATGCCACGCTTTGCCCTACACCTAGCAGAGCTCAAAAGAGTATATATGCCACGCTTTGTTTCACACCTAGCAGAGCTCCAAAGGGCATATATGCCACGCTATGTCCTACACCTAGCACAGCTCCAAAGCGTATATATGCCACACTTTGTCCCACACGTAGCAGAGCTCCAAAGAGTATATATGCCACGCTTTGTCCGACACCTAGCAGAGCTCCAAAGTGTATATATGCCACGCTTTGTCCCACACCTAGCAGAGCTCGAAAGAGTATATAAGTCTCGCTTTGTCCCACATCTAACAGAGCTCCAAACAGTATATATGCCACGCTTTGTCCCACACCTACCAGAGATCCAAACAGTATATATACCATGCTTTGTCCCACACCTAGCAGAGCTCCAAACAGTCTATATGTCACGCATTGTCCTACACGTAGCAGAGCTCCAAACAGTATATATGCCACGCTTTCCCCTACACCTAGCAGAGATCCAAAGAGTATATATGCCACGCTTTGTCCCACACCTACCAGAGGTCCAAAGTGTATATATGCCACACTTTGTCCCAAACCTAGCAGAGCTCCAAACAGTATATATGCCACGCTTTCCCCTACACCTGGCAGAGATCCAAAGAGTATATATGCCATGCTTGGTCCGATACCTAGCGGAGCTCGAAACTGTTTATGTACCACGCTTTGTCCCACACCGAGCAGAGCTCCAAACAGTATACATGCCACGATTTGTCAGACACCTAGCAGAGCTCCAAAGTGTATATATGCCACGCTTTGTCCCACACCTAGCAGAGCTCCCAAGGGTATATATGCCACGCTTTGTCCGACACCTAGCAGACCTCCAAAGAGTATATATGCCACGCTTTGACCCACACCTAGCAGAACTCCAAACAGTATATATGCCACGCTTTGTCCCACACCAAGCAGAGCTCCAAATAGTATATATGCCACACTTTGTCCCACACCTAGCTAAGCTCCAAAGAGTGTATATGCCACGCTTTGTACTACGCCTAGCACGGCTCCAAAGTGAATATATTTCACGATTTGTGCCACACCTAGCAGAGCTCCAAAGAGTATATATGCCATGCTTTGTCCCACATCTAGCTGAGCTCCAAAGAGTATATATGCCACGCTTTTATTATGCCTAGCACAGCTCCAAAGGGTATATATGCCACGCTTTGTCCCCCACCTAGCAGAGCTCCAAAGAGTATATATGCCACGCTTTGTCCCACACCTAGCAGAGCTCCAAGGATTATATATGCCACGCTTTGACCCACACCTAGCAGATCTCCAAACAGTATATACGACTCGCTTTGTCCCACACCAAGCAGAGCTCCAAAGAGTATATATGCCACGCTTTGTCCTACACCTAGCACAGCTCCAACGTGTATATATGCCATCCTTTGTCCCACACCTAGCAGAGCTCCAAAGAGTATATATGCCACGCTTTGCGGACACCTAGCAGATGTCCAAACAGTATATATGCCACGCTTTGCCCCACACCTAGCAGAGCTCCAAAGAGTATATATGCCACTCTTTGTCGGACCCCTAGCAAAGCTCCAAACTGTATATATGCCATGCTTTGTCCCTCACCGAGCATAGCTCCAAAGAGTATATATGCCACGCTTTGTCCGACACCTAGCAGAGCTCCAAGGTGCATATATGCCACGCTTTGTCCCACACCTAGCAGAGCTCCCAAGAGTATATATGCCACGCTTTGTCCCACTCCTAGCAGAGCTCCAAAGAGTATATATGCCACAATTTGCCCTACACCTAGCAAAGCTCCAAACAGTATATATGCCATGCTTTGTCCCTCACCAAGCAGAGCTCCAAAGAGTATATATGCCACACTTTGTCCCACACCTAGCTGAGCTCCAAAGAGTGTATATGCCACGCTTTGTACTACGCCTAGCACAGCTCCAAGGAGTATATATGCCACGCTTTGTCCCACACCTAGCAGACCTCCAAAGAGTATACATGCCACGCGTTGTCCCACACCTAGCAGAGCTCCAAAGAGTATATATGCTACGCTTTGTCCCACACCTAGCAGAGCTCCAAACAGGATATATGCCACGCTTTGTCCCACACCGAGCAGAGCTCCAAAGTGTATATATGCCACGGTTTGTCCCACACCAAGCAGGCCTCCAAAGAGTATATATGCCACACTTTGTCCCACACCTAGCTGAGCTCCAAAGGGTATATATGCCACGCTATGTCCTACACGTAGCACAGCTACAAACAGTACATATGCCACGCTTTGTTTCACACCTAGCAGAGCTCCAAAGAGTATATGTGCCACGCTTTGTCCCACACCTAGCAGTGCTCCAAAGAGTATATATGCCACGCTTTGTCCTACACCTAGCACAGCTCCAAAGAGTATATATGCCACGCTTTGATTCACACCTAGCAGAGCTCCAAAGAGTATATTTGCCATGCTTTATCCCACACCTAGCAGAGCTCCAAAGGGTATATATGCCATGCTTTGTCCCACACCTAGCAGAGCTGCAAACCGTATATATGTCATGCTTTGTCCCACACTTAGAGATCTCCAAACGGCATATATGCCACGCTTTGTCTCACACCTACCAGAGCTCCAAACAGTATATATGCCACGCTTTCTCCCTCACCTAGCAGAGCTCCAAACAGTATATATGCCACGCTTTGTCCTACACCTAGCAGAGCTCCAAACAGCATATATGCCACGCATTGTCCCACACCAAGCAGAGCTCCAAAGAGTATATATGCCACACTTTGTCCCACACCTAGCTGAGCTCCAAAGAGTGTATATGCCACGCTTTGTACTACGCCTAGCAGAGCTCCAAAGAGTATATATGCCACGCTTTGTCGGATACCTAGAAAAGCTCCAAAAAGTATATATGCCACGCTTTGTCCCACAACTAGCAGAGCTCCAAACAGTATATATGCCACGCTTTGTCCCATACCTAGCAGAGCTCCAAACAGTATATATGCCACGCTTTGTTTCACACCTAGCAGAGCTTCAAAGTGTATATATGCGAAGCTTTGTCCCGCACCTAGCAGTGTTCCAAAGTGTATATATGCCACGATTTGTCCCACACCAAGCAGAGCTCTAAAGAGTATATATGCCACACTTTGTCCCACACCAAGCAGAGCTCCAAACAGTATATATGCCACGCTTTGTCCTACACCTAGCACAGCTCCAAGGTGTATATATGCCACGCTTTTTCCCACACCTAGCAGAGCTCAAAAGAGTATATATACCATGCTTTGTCGGACACCTAGCAAAGCTCCAAACAGTATATATGCCACGCTTTCTCCTACACCTACCAGAGATCGAAAGAGTATATATGCCACGCTTTGTTTCTCAGCTAGCAGAGCTCCAAAGTGTATATATGCCACGCTTTGTCCGATACCTAGCAGAGCTTCAAAGTGTATATATGCCACGCTTTGTCCCACACCTAGTAGTGCTCCAAAGAGTATATATGCCACGCTTTGTCCTACACCTAGGACAGCTCCAAACAGTATATATGCCACGCTTTGTCCCACACCTACCAGAGCTCCAAACAGTAGATATGCCACTCTTTGTCCCACACGTAGCAGAGCTCCTAACAGTATATATGCCACGCTTTCTCCTACACCTAGCACAGCTCCAAACAGTATATATGCCACGCATTGTCCCACACCAAGCAGAGTTCCAAAGACTATATATGCCACGCTTTCTCCTACACCTAGCAGAGATCGAAAGAGTATATATGCCACGCTTTGTTTCTCAGCTAGCAGAGCTCCAAAGAGTATATATGCCACGTTTTGTCCTACACCTAGAAGCGCTCCAAACTGTATATATGTCACGCTTTGTCTCACACCTACCACAGCTCCAAACAGTAGATATGCCACGCTTTGTCCCACACGTAGCAGAGCTCCTAACAGTATATATGCGACGCTTTGTCCTACACCTAGCACAGCTCCAAACAGTATATATGCCACGCTTTGTCCCACACCAAGCAGAGCTCCAAAGAGTATATATGCCACAATATGTCCCACACCTAGCTGACCTCCAAAGAGTATATATGCCACGCTTTGTGCCACACCTAGCACAGCTCCAAAGTGTATATATGCCACCCTTTCTCCCACACCTAGCAGAGCTTCAAAGAGTATATATGCCACGCTTTGTCCGACACCTAGCAGAGCTCCAAACTGTATATATGCCACGCTTTGTCCAACACCTAGCAGAGCTCCCAAGAGTATATATGCCACGCTTTGTCCGACACCTAGCAGAGCTCCAAAGAGTATATATGCCACACTTTGCCCTACACCTAGCCAAGCCTCAAACAGTATATACGCCACGCTTTGCCCTACACCCAGCAAAGATCCAAAGTGTATATATGCCACACATTATCCCACACCGAGCAGAGCTCCAAAGTGTATATATGCCACCCTTTGTCCCACACCTAGCAGAGCTCCAAAGAGTATATATGCCACGCTTTGTCCTACACCTAGCACAGCTCCAAAGTGTATATATGCCACCCTTTGTCCCACACCTAGCAGAGCTCCAAAGAGTATATATGCCACGCTTTGTTGGACACCTAGCAAAGCTCCAAACAGTATATATGCCACGCTTTGCCCCACACCTAGCAGAGCTCCAAAGAGTATATATGCCACTCTTTGTCGGACACCCAGCGAAGCTCCAAACAGTATATATGCCACGCTTTGTCCCACACCTAGTAGAGCTCCAAACAGTATATATGCCACGCTTTGTTTCACCCCTAGCAGAGCTTCAAAGTGTACATATGCCACGCTTTGTCCCACACCTAGCAGTGCTCAAAAGAGTATATATGCCACGCTTTGTCCTACACCTAGCACAGCAACAAACAGTATATATGCCACGCTTTGTCCCACACCTAGCAGAGCTCCAAAGTGTATATATGCCACGCTTTTTCCCACACCTAGCAGAGCTCCAAAGAGTATATATGCCACACTTTGTCCCACACCTTGCTGAGCTCCAAAGAGTGTATATGCCACGCTTTGTACTAAGGGTAGCAAATCTCCAAAGAGTATATATGCCACGCTTTGTCCCACACCTAGCAGAGCTCCAAAGAGTATATATGCCGCGCTTTGTCCCACACCTAGCAGAGGTCCAAAGTGTATATATGCCACGCTTTGTCCTACACCTAGCAGAGCTCCAAACAGTATATATGCCACGCTTTCCCCTACACCTAGCAGCGCTCCAAACAGTATATATGCCACGCTATGTCCCACACCTAGCAGAGCACCTAACAGTATATATGCCATTCCTTGTCCCACACCTAGCCGAGCTCCAAACAGTATATATGCCGTGCTTTGTTTCACACCTAGCAGAGCCTCAAAGTGTATATATGCCACGCTTTGTCCCACACCTACCAGATCTCGAAAGAGTATATAAGTCTCGCTTTGTCCCACACCTAACAGAGCTCCAAACAGTATATATGCCAAGCTTTGTCCCACACCTACCAGAGCTCCAAACAGTATATGTACCATGCTTTGTCCGACACCTAGCAGAACTCCTAACAGTATATATGCCACGCATTGTCCTACACCTAGCAGAGCTCCAAACAGTATATATGCCATGCTTTCCCCTACAGCTAGCAGAGATCCAAAGTGTATATATGCCACGCTTTGTCCCACACCTACCGGAGGTCCAAAGTGTATATATGCCACGCTTTGTCCCACACCTAGCAGAGCTCCAAACAGTATATATGCCACGCTTTCCCCTACACCTGGCAGAGATCCAAAGAGTATATATGCCACGGTTTGTTACTCTGCTAGCAGCGCTCCAAAGAGTATATATGGCATGCTTTGTCCGATACTAGCGGAGCTCCAAACTGTATATATACCACGCTTTGTCCGACACCTAGCAGAGCTCCAAAGTGTATATATGCCACGCTTTGTCCCACACCTAGCAGAGCTCCCAAGAGTATATATGCCACGCTTTGTCCGACACCTAGCAGAGCTCCAAAGAGTATATATGCCACACTTTGCCCTACACCTAGCCAAGCCTCAAACAGTATATACGCCACGCTTTGCCCTACACCTAGCAAAGATCCAAAGTGTATATATGCCACACTTTATCCCACACCGAGCGAGCTCCAAAGAGCATATATGCCACGCTTTGTCCTACACCTAGCCCAGCTCCAAAGCGTATATATGATACCCTCTGTCCCACACCTAGCAGAGCTCCCAAGAGTATATATGCCACGCTTTGCCCCACTCCTAGCAGAGGTCCAAAGAGTATATATGCCACACTTTGCCCTACACCTAGCAAAGCTCCAAACAGTATATATGCCATGCTTTGTCCCTCACCAAGCAGAGCTCCAAAGAGTATATATGCCACAATTTGTCCCACACCTAGCTGAGCTCCAAAGAGTGTATATGCCACGCTTTGTACTACGCCTAGCACAGCTCCAAGGAGTATATATGCCACGCTTGGTCCCACACCTAGCAGACCTCCAAAGAGCATATATGTGCCACGCGTTGTCCCACACCTAGCAGACCTCCAAAGAGTATATATGCCACGCATTGACCCACACCTAGCAGAGCTCCAAACAGTATATATGCCACACTTTGTCCCACACCAAGCGGAGCTCCAAATAGTATATATGCCACACTTTGTCCCACACCTAGCTAAGATCCAAAGAGTGTATATGCCACGCTTTGTACTACGCCTAGCACGGCTCCAAAGTGAATATATTTCACGATTTGTCCCACACCTAGCAGAGCTCCAAAGAGTATATATGCCACGCTTTGTCCCACACCTAGCTGAGCTCCAAAGAGTATATATGCCACGCTTTTTCCCTCACCTAGCAGAGCTCCAAACAGTATATATGCCACGCTTTGTCCTACACCTAGCAGAGCTCCAAACAGCATATATGCCACGCATTGTCCCACACCAAGCAGAGCTCCAAAGAGTATATATGCCACACTTTGTCCCACACCTAGCTGAGCTCCAAAGAGTGTAGATGCCACGCTTTGTACTACGCCTAGCAGAGCTCCAAAGAGTATATATGCCACGCTTTGTCGGATACCTAGAAAAGCTCCAAAAAGTATATATGCCACGCTTTGTCCCACAACTAGCAGAGCTCCAAACAGTATATATGCCACGCTTTGTCCCATACCTAGCAGAGCTCCAAACAGTATATATGCCACGCTTTGTTTCACACCTAGCAGAGCTTCAAAGTGTATATATGCGAAGCTTTGTCCCGCACCTAGCAGTGTTCCAAAGTGTATATATGCCACGATTTGTACCACACCAAGCAGAGCTCTAAAGAGTATATATGCCACACTTTGTCCCACACCAAGCAGAGCTCCAAACAGTATATATGCCACGCTTTGTCCTACACCTAGCACAGCTCCAAGGTGTATATATGCCACGCTTTTTCCCACACCTAGCAGAGCTCCAAAGAGTATATATACCACGCTTTGTCGGACACCTAGCAAAGCTCCAAACAGTATATATGCCACGCTTTCTCCTACACCTAGCAGAGATCGAAAGAGTATATATGCCACGCTTTCTTTCTCAGCTAGCAGAGCTCCAAAGAGTATATATGCCACGCTTTGTCCGATACCTAGCAGAGCTTCAAAGTGTATACATGCCACGCTTTGTCCCACACCTAGTAGTGCTCCAAAGAGTATATATGCCACGCTTTGTCCTACATCTAGCAGAGCTACAAGCAGTGCATATGCCACGCTTTGTTTCTCAGCTAGCACAGCTCCAAACAGTATATATGCCACGCTTTGTCCCACACCTAGCACAGCCCCAAAGTGTATATATGCCACCCTTTGTCCCACACCTAGCAGAGCTCCAAAGAGTATATATGCCACGCTTTGTCCGACACCTAGGAGAGCTCCAAACTGTATATATGCCACGCTTTGTCCGACACCTAGCAGAGCTCCAAAGAGTATATATGCCACACTTTGCCCTACACCTAGCCAAGCCTCAAACAGTATATACGCCACGCTTTGCCGTACACCTAGCAAAGATCCAAAGTGTATATACGCCAGACTTTATCCCACACCGAGCAGAGCTCCAAAGTGTATATATGCCACGCTTTGTCCCACACCTAGCAGAGCTCGAAAGAGTATATAAGTCTCGCTTTGTCCCACATCTAACAGAGCTCCAAACAGTATATATGCCACGCTTTGTCCCACACCTACCAGAGATCCAAACAGTATATATACCATGCTTTGTCCCACACCTAGCAGAGCTCCTAACAGTATATATGTCACGCATTGTCCTACACGTAGCAGAGCTCCAAACAGTATATATGCCACGCTTTCCCCTACACCTAGCAGAGATCCAAAGAGTATATATGCCACGCTTTGTCCCACACCTACCAGAGGTCCAAAGTGTATATATGCCACGCTTTGTCCCACACCTAGCAGAGCTCCAAACTGTATATATGCCACGCTTTCCCCTACACCTGGCAGAGATCCAAGGAGTATATATGCCATGCTTGGTCCGATACCTAGCGGAGCTCGAAACTGTTTATATACCACGCTTTGTCCCACACCGAGCAGAGCTCCAAACAGTATACATGCCACGATTTGTCCGACACCTAGCAGAGCTCCAAAGTGTATATATGCCATGCTTTGTCCGACACCAAGCAGAGCTCCAAACAGTATATATGCCACGCTTTGTCCTACACCTAGCACAGCTCCAAGGTGTATATATGCCACGCTTTTTCCCACACCTAGCAGAGCTCAAAAGAGTATATATACCATGCTTTGTCGGACACCTAGCAAAGCTCCAAACAGTATATATGCCACGCTTTCTCCTACACCTAGCAGAGATCGAAAGAGTATATATGCCACGCTTTGTTTCTCAGCTAGCAGAGCTCCAAAGTGTATATATGCCACGCTTTGTCCGATACCTAGCAGAGCTTCAAAGTGTATATATGCCACGCTTTGTCCCACACCTAGTAGTGCTCCAAAGAGTATATATGCCACGCTTTGTCCTACACCTAGGACAGCTCCAAACAGTATATATGCCACGCTTTGTCCCACACCTACCAGAGCTCCAAACAGTAGATATGCCACTCTTTGTCCCACACGTAGCAGAGCTCCTAACAGTATATATGCCACGCTTTCTCCTACACCTAGCACAGCTCCAAACAGTATATATGCCACGCATTGTCCCACACCAAGCAGAGTTCCAAAGACTATATATGCCACGCTTTCTCCTACACCTAGCAGAGATCGAAAGAGTATATATGCCACGCTTTGTTTCTCAGCTAGCAGAGCTCCAAAGAGTATATATGCCACGTTTTGTCCTACACCTAGAAGCGCTCCAAACTGTATATATGTCACGCTTTGTCTCACACCTACCACAGCTCCAAACAGTAGATATGCCACGCTTTGTCCCACACGTAGCAGAGCTCCTAACAGTATATATGCGACGCTTTGTCCTACACCTAGCACAGCTCCAAACAGTATATATGCCACGCTTTGTCCCACACCAAGCAGAGCTCCAAAGAGTATATATGCCACAATATGTCCCACACCTAGCTGACCTCCAAAGAGTATATATGCCACGCTTTGTGCCACACCTAGCACAGCTCCAAAGTGTATATATGCCACCCTTTCTCCCACACCTAGCAGAGCTTCAAAGAGTATATATGCCACGCTTTGTCCGACACCTAGCAGAGCTCCAAACTGTATATATGCCACGCTTTGTCCAACACCTAGCAGAGCTCCCAAGAGTATATATGCCACGCTTTGTCCGACACCTAGCAGAGCTCCAAAGAGTATATATGCCACACTTTGCCCTACACCTAGCCAAGCCTCAAACAGTATATACGCCACGCTTTGCCCTACACCCAGCAAAGATCCAAAGTGTATATATGCCACACATTATCCCACACCGAGCAGAGCTCCAAAGTGTATATATGCCACCCTTTGTCCCACACCTAGCAGAGCTCCAAAGAGTATATATGCCACGCTTTGTCCTACACCTAGCACAGCTCCAAAGTGTATATATGCCACCCTTTGTCCCACACCTAGCAGAGCTCCAAAGAGTATATATGCCACGCTTTGTTGGACACCTAGCAAAGCTCCAAACAGTATATATGCCACGCTTTGCCCCACACCTAGCAGAGCTCCAAAGAGTATATATGCCACTCTTTGTCGGACACCCAACGAAGCTCCAAACAGTATATATGCCACGCTTTGTCCCACACCTAGTAGAGCTCCAAACAGTATATATGCCACGCTTTGTTTCACCCCTAGCAGAGCTTCAAAGTGTACATATGCCACGCTTTGTCCCACACCTAGCAGTGCTCAAAAGAGTATATATGCCACGCTTTGTCCTACACCTAGCACAGCAACAAACAGTATATATGCCACGCTTTGTCCCACACCTAGCAGAGCTCCAAAGTGTATATATGCCACGCTTTTTCCCACACCTAGCAGAGCTCCAAAGAGTATATATGCCACACTTTGTCCCACACCTTGCTGAGCTCCAAAGAGTGTATATGCCACGCTTTGTACTAAGGGTAGCAAATCTCCAAAGAGTATATATGCCACGCTTTGTCCCACACCTAGCAGAGGTCCAAAGTGTATATATGCCACGCTTTGTCCTACACCTAGCAGAGCTCCAAACAGTATATATGCCACGCTTTCCCCTACACCTAGCAGCGCTCCAAACAGTATATATGCCACGCTATGTCCCACACCTAGCAGAGCACCTAACAGTATATATGCCATTCCTTGTCCCACACCTAGCCGAGCTCCAAACAGTATATATGCCGTGCTTTGTTTCACACCTAGCAGAGCCTCAAAGTGTATATATGCCACGCTTTGTCCCACACCTACCAGATCTCGAAAGAGTATATAAGTCTCGCTTTGTCCCACACCTAACAGAGCTCCAAACAGTATATATGCCAAGCTTTGTCCCACACCTACCAGAGCTCCAAACAGTATATATACCATGCTTTGTCCGACACCTAGCAGAACTCCTAACAGTATATATGCCACGCATTGTCCTACACCTAGCAGAGCTCCAAACAGTATATATGCCATGCTTTCCCCTACAGCTAGCAGAGATCCAAAGTGTATATATGCCACGCTTTGTCCCACACCTACCGGAGGTCCAAAGTGTATATATGCCACGCTTTGTCCCACACCTAGCAGAGCTCCAAACAGTATATATGCCACGCTTTCCCCTACACCTGGCAGAGATCCAAAGAGTATATATGCCACGGTTTGTTACTCTGCTAGCAGCGCTCCAAAGAGTATATATGGCATGCTTTGTCCGATACTAGCGGAGCTCCAAACTGTATATATACCACGCTTTGTCCCACACCGAGCAGAGCTCCAAAGAGTATACATGCCACGCTTTGTCCGACACCTAGCAGAGCTCCAAAGTGTATATATGCCACGCTTTGTCCCACACCTAGCAGAGCTCCCAAGAGTATATATGCCACGCTTTGTCCGACACCTAGCAGAGCTCCAAAGAGTATATATGCCACACTTTGCCCTACACCTAGCCAAGCCTCAAACAGTATATACGCCACGCTTTGCCCTACACCTAGCAAAGATCCAAAGTGTATATATGCCACACTTTATCCCACACCGAGCAGAGCTCCAAAGAGCATATATGCCACGCTTTGTCCTACACCTAGCCCAGCTCCAAAGCGTATATATGATACCCTCTGTCCCACACCTAGCAGAGCTCCAAAGAGTATATATGCCACGCTTTGTCGGACACCTAGCAAAGCTCCAAACAGTATATATGCCACGCTTTGCCCCACACCTAGCAGAGCTCCAAAGAGTATATATGCCACTCTTTGTCTGACACCTAGCAAAGCTCCAAACAGTATATATGCCACGCTTTGCCCACACCTAGCAGAGCTCCCAACAGTATATATGCCACGCTTTGTCCGACACCTAGTAGAGCTCCAAACTGTATATATGCCACGCTTTGTCCCTCATCGAGCATAGCTCCAAAGAGTATATATGCCACGCTTTGTCCCACACCTAGCAGAGCTCCAAAGAGTATATATGCCACGCTTTGTCGGACACCTAGCAAAGCTCCAAACAGTATATATGCGACGCTTTGCCCCACACCTAGCCGAGCTCCAAAGAGTATATATGCCACGCTTTGTCCCACACCTAGCAGAGCTCCAAAGAGTATATATGCTACGCTTTTTCCCACACCTAGCAGAGCTCCAAAGTGTATACATGTCACGCTTTGTCCTACACCTAGCAGAGCTCCAAACAGGATATATGCCACGCTTTGTCCCACACCTAGCAGAGCTCCAAAGTGTATATATGCCACGGATTGTCCCACACCTAGCAGAGCTCCAAACAGTATATATGCCACGCTTTGTCCCACACCTAGCAGAGCTCGAAATAGTATATAAGTCTCGCTTTGTCCCACACCTAACAGAACTCCAAACAGTATATATGCCACGCTTTGTCCACACCTACCAGAGATCCAAACAGTATATATACCATGCTTTGTCCCACACCTAGCAGAGCTCCAAACAGTATATATGCCACACTTTGATTCACACCTAGCAGACCTTCTAAGTGTATATATGCCACGTTTTGTCCCACACCTAGCAGTGCTCCAAAGAGTATATATGCCACGCTTTGTCCTACACCTAGCACAGCTGCAATCAATATATATGCAACGCTTTGTCCCACACCTAGCAGAGCTCGAAAGAGTATATAAGTCACGCTTTGTCCCACACCTATCAGAGCTCCAGACAGTAGCTATGCCACTCTTTGTCCCACACGTAGCAGAGCTCCTAACAGTATATATGCCACGCTTTGTCCCACACCAAGCAGAGCTCCAAAGAGTATATATGCCACACTTTGTCCCACACCTAGCTGACCTCTAAAGAGTATATATGCCACGCTTTGTCCTACACCTAGCACAGCTCCAAAGTGTATATATGCCACCCTTTGTCCCACAACTAGCAGAGCTCCAAAGAGTATATATGCCACACTTTGCCCTACATCTAGCAAAGCTCCAAACAGTATATATGCCACGCTTTGCCCCACACCTAGCAGAGCTCCGAAGAGTATATATGCCACTCTTTGTCGGACACCTAGCAAAGCTCCAAACAGTATATATGCCACGCTTTGCCCCACACCTAGCAGAGCTCCAAACAGTATATATGCCATGCTTTGTCCGACACCTAGTAGAGCTCCAAACTGTATATATGCCACGCTTTGTCCCACACCGAGCATAGCTCCAAAGAGTACATATGCCACGCTTTGTCCGACACCTAGCAGAGCTCCAAGGTGTATATATGCCACGCTTTGCCCCACACCTAGCAGAGCTCCAAAGAGTATATATG
Source organism: Lemur catta (assembly GCF_020740605.2). NCBI lineage: Eukaryota > Metazoa > Chordata > Mammalia > Primates > Lemuridae > Lemur > Lemur catta. The sequence goes on along the minus strand of NC_059148.1, from coordinate 33,161,427 downwards.
CCACACTTTGCCCTACACCTAGCAAAGCTCCAAACAGTATATATGCCACGCTTTGTCCCACACCAAGCAGAGCTCCAAAGAGTGTATATGCCAAGCTTTGTCCCACACCTAGCAGAGCTCCAAAGAGTATATATGCCACGCTTTGTCGGACACCTAGCAAAGCTCCAAACAGTATATATGCGACGCTTTGCCCCAAACCTAGCCGAGCTCCAAAGAGTATATATGCCATGCTTTGTCACACACCTAGCAGAGCTCCAAAGAGTATATATGCCACGCTTTGTCCCACACCTAGCAGAGCTCCAAAGTGTATATATGTCACCCTTTGTCCTACACCTAGCAGAGCTCCAAACAGTATATATGCCACGCTTTGTCCCACACCTAGCAGAGCTTCAAACTGTATATATGCCACGCTTTGTCCTACACCTAGCACAGCTACAAAATGTACATATGCTACGCTTTGTTTCACACCTAGGAGAACTCCAAAGAGTATACGTGCCACGCTTTGTCCCAAACCTAGCAGAGCTCCAAAGAGTATATATGCCACGCTTTGTCCCACACCTGGCAGAGCTCTAAACAGTATATATGCCACGCTTTTTCCCACACCTAGCAGAGCTCCCAACGGTATATATGCCACGCTTTGCCGTACACCTAGCAGAGCTCCAAAGTGTATATATGCCACGCTTTGTTTCACACCTAGCAGAGCTCCAAAGGGTATATATGGCACGCTTTGTCCTACACCTTGCAGAGCTACAAACAGTACAAATGCCACGCTTTGTTTCACACCTAGCAGAGCTCCAAAGAGTATATGAGCCACGCTTTGTCCCACACCTAGCAGAGCTCCAAAGAGTATATATGCCACGCTTTGTCGGACACCTAGGAAAGCTCCAAACAGTATATATGCCACGCTTTGTCCCACACCTAGCAGAGCTCCAAAGTGTACATATGTCACCCTTTGTCCTACACCTAGCAGAGGTCCATACAGTATATATGCCACGCTTTGTCCCACACCTAGCAGAGCTCCAAACAGTATATATGCCACGCTTTGTCCCACACCTAGCTGAGCTCCAAAGAGTATATATGCCACGCTTTCTCCTACACCTAGCACAGCTCCAAAGAGTATATATTCCACGCTTTGTTGGACACTTAGCAGAGCTCCAAAGAGTATATATGCCATGCTTTGCCCTACACCTAGGAGAGGTCAAAAGAGTATATATGCCACGCTTTGTCCCACACGTAGCAGAGCTCCTAACAGTATATATGCCACGCTTTGTCCTACACCTAGCACAGCTCCAAACAGTATATATGCCACGCTTTGTCTCACACCTACCACAGCTCCAAACAGTAGATATGCCACGCTTTGTCCCACACGTAGCAGAGCTCCTAACAGTATATATGCCACGCTTTGTCCTACACCTAGCAAAGCTCCAAACAGTATATATGCCACGCTTTGACCCACACCAAGCAGAGCTCCAAAGAGTATATATGCCACAATATGTCCCACACCTAGCTGACCTCCAAAGAGTATATATGCCACGCTTTGTCCCGCACCTAGCACAGCTCCAAAGTGTATATATGCCACCCTTTGTCCCACACCTAGCAGAGCTTCAAAGAGTATATATGCCACGCTTTGTCCGACACCTAGCAGAGCTCCAAAGTGTATATATGGCACGCTTTGTCCAACACCTAGCAGAGCTCCCAAGAGTATATATGCCACGCTTTGTCCGACACCTAGCAGAGCTCCAAAGAGTATATATGCCACACTTTGCCCTACACCTAGCCAAGCCTCAAACAGTATATACGCCACGCTTTGCCCTACACCCAGCAAAGATCCAAAGTGTATATATGCCACACATTATCCCACACCGAGCAGAGCTCCAAAGTGTATATATGCCACCCTTTGTCCCACACCTAGCAGAGCTCCAAAGAGTATATATGCCACGCTTTGTCCTACACCTAGCACAGCTCCAAAGTGTATATATGCCACCCTTTGTCCCACACCTAGCAGAGCTCCAAAGAGTATATATGCCACGCTTTGTTGGACACCTAGCAAAGCTCCAAACAGTATATATGCCACGCTTTGTCCCACACCTAGTAGAGCTCAAAACAGTATATATGCCACGCTTTGTTTCACCCCTAGCAGAGCTTCAAAGTGTACATATGCCACGCTTTGTCCCACACCTAGCAGTGCTCAAAAGAGTATATATGCCACGCTTTGTCCTACACCTAGCACAGCAACAAACAGTATATATGCCACGCTTTGTCCCACACCTAGCAGAGCTCGAAAGAGTATATAAGTCACGCTTTGTCACACACATAGCAGAGCTCCAAAGAGTATATATGCCATGCATTCTCCTACACCTAGCACAGCTCCAAAGTGTATATATACCACGCTTTTTCCCACACCTAGCAGAGCTCCAAAGAGTATATATGCCACGCTTTGTCCGACACCTAGCAGAGCTCCAAAGATTATATATGCCACGCTTTGCCCTACACCTAGCAGAGCTCAAAAGAGTATATATGCCACGCTTTGTTTCACACCTAGCAGAGCTCCAAAGGGCATATATGCCACGCTATGTCCTACACCTAGCACAGCTCCAAAGCGTATATATGCCACACTTTGTCCCACACGTAGCAGAGCTCCAAAGAGTATATATGCCACGCTTTGTCCGACACCTAGCAGAGCTCCAAAGTGTATATATGCCACGCTTTGTCCCACACCTAGCAGAGCTCGAAAGAGTATATAAGTCTCGCTTTGTCCCACATCTAACAGAGCTCCAAACAGTATATATGCCACGCTTTGTCCCACACCTACCAGAGATCCAAACAGTATATATACCATGCTTTGTCCCACACCTAGCAGAGCTCCAAACAGGCTATATGTCACGCATTGTCCTACACGTAGCAGAGCTCCAAACAGTATATATGCCACGCTTTCCCCTACACCTAGCAGAGATCCAAGGAGTATATATGCCATGCTTTGTCCCACACCTACCAGAGGTCCAAAGTGTATATATGCCACACTTTGTCCCACACCTAGCAGAGCTCCAAACAGTATATATGCCACGCTTTCCCCTACACCTGGCAGAGATCCAAAGAGTATATATGCCATGCTTGGTCCGATACCTAGCGGAGCTCGAAACTGTTTATGTACCACGCTTTGTCCCACACCGAGCAGAGCTCCAAACAGTATACATGCCACGATTTGTCCGACACCTAGCAGAGCTCCAAAGTGTATATATGCCACGCTTTGTCCCACACCTAGCAGAGCTCCCAAGGGTATATATGCCACGCTTTGTCCGACACCTAGCAGACCTCCAAAGAGTATATATGCCACGCTTTGACCCACACCTAGCAGAGCTCCAAACAGTATATATGCCACGCTTTGTCCCACACCAAGCAGAGCTCCAAAGAGTATATATGCCACACTTTGTCCCACACCTAGCTAAGCTCCAAAGAGTGTATATGCCACGCTTTGTACTACGCCTAGCACGGCTCCAAAGTGAATATATTTCACGATTTGTCCCACACCTAGCAGAGCTCCAAAGAGTATATATGCCATGCTTTGTCCCACATCTAGCTGAGCTCCAAAGGGTATATATGCCACGCTTTGTCCCCCACCTAGCAGAGCTCCAAAGAGTATATATGCCACGCTTTGTCCCACACCTAGCAGAGCTGCAAGGATTATATATGCCACGCTTTGACCCACACCTAGCAGATCTCCAAACAGTATATACGACTCGCTTTGTCCCACACCAAGCAGAGCTCCAAAGAGTATATATGCCACGCTTTGTCCTACACCTAGCATAGCTCCAACGTGTATATATGCCATCCTTTGTCCCACACCTAGCAGAGCTCCAAAGAGTATATATGCCACGCTTTGCGGACACCTAGCAGAACTCCAAACAGTATATATGCCACGCTTTGCCCCACACCTAGCAGAGCTCCAAAGAGTATATATGCCACTCTTTGTCGGACCCCTAGCAAAGCTCCAAACAGTATATATGCCACGCTTTGCCCCACACCTAGCAGAGCTCCAAACAGTATATATGCCACGCTTTGTCCGACACCTAGTAGAGCTCCAAACTGTACATATGCCATGCTTTGTCCCTCACCGAGCATAGCTCCAAAGAGTATATATGCCACGCTTTGTCCGACACCTAGCAGAGCTCCAAGGTGCATATATGCCACGCTTTGTCCCACACCTAGCAGAGCTCCCAAGAGTATATATGCCACGCTTTGTCCCACTCCTAGCAGAGCTCCAAAGAGTATATATGCCACAATTTGCCCTACACCTAGCAAAGCTCCAAACAGTATATATGCCATGCTTTGACCCTCACCAAGCAGAGCTCCAAAGAGTATATATGCCACACTTTGTCCCACACCTAGCTGAGCTCCAAAGAGTGTATATGCCACGCTTTGTACTACGCCTAGCACAGCTCCAAGGAGTATATATGCCACGCTTTGTCCCACACCTAGCAGACCTCCAAAGAGTATACATGCCACGCGTTGTCCCACACCTAGCAGAGCTCCAAAGAGTATATATGCTACGCTTTGTCCCACACCTAGCAGAGCTCCAAACAGGATATATGCCACGCTTTGTCCCACACCGAGCAGAGCTCCAAAGTGTATATATGCCACGGTTTGTCCCACACCAAGCAGAGCTCCAAAGAGTATATATGCCACACTTTGTCCCACACCTAGCTGAGCTCCAAAGGGTATATATGCCACGCTATGTCCTACACGTAGCACAGCTACAAACAGTACATATGCCACGCTTTGTTTCACACCTAGCAGAGCTCCAAAGAGTATATGTGCCACGCTTTGTCCCACACCTAGCAGTGCTCCAAAGAGTATATATGCCACGCTTTGTCCTACACCTAGCACAGCTCCAAAGAGTATATATGCCACGCTTTGATTCACACCTAGCAGAGCTCCAAAGAGTATATTTGCCATGCTTTATCCCACACCTAGCAGAGCTCCAAAGGGTATATATGCCATGCTTTGTCTCACACCTAGCAGAGCTCCAAACCGTATATATGTCATGCTTTGTCCCACACTTAGAGATCTCCAAACGGCATATATGCCACGCTTTGTCTCACACCTACCAGAGCTCCAAACAGTATACATGCCACGCTTTCTCCCTCACCTAGCAGAGCTCCAAACAGTATATATGCCACGCTTTGTCCTACACCTAGCAGAGCTCCAAACAGCATATATGCCACGCATTGTCCCACACCAAGCAGAGCTCCAAAGAGTATATATGCCACACTTTGTCCCACACCTAGCTGAGCTCCAAAGAGTGTATATGCCACGCTTTGTACTACGCCTAGCAGAGCTCCAAAGAGTATATATGCCACGCTTTGTCGGATACCTAGAAAAGCTCCAAAAAGTATATATGCCACGCTTTGTCCCACAACTAGCAGAGCTCCAAACAGTATATATGCCACGCTTTGTCCCATACCTAGCAGAGCTCCAAACAGTATATATGCCACGCTTTGTTTCACACCTAGCAGAGCTTCAAAGTGTATATATGCGAAGCTTTGTCCCGCACCTAGCAGTGTTCCAAAGTGTATATATGCCAGGATTTGTCCCACACCAAGCAGAGCTCTAAAGAGTATATATGCCACACTTTGTCCCACACCAAGCAGAGCTCCAAACAGTATATATGCCACGCTTTGTCCTACACCTAGCACAGCTCCAAGGTGTATATATGCCACGCTTTTTCCCACACCTAGCAGAGCTCCAAAGAGTATATATACCACGCTTTGTCGGACACCTAGCAAAGCTCCAAACAGTATATATGCCACGCTTTCTCCTACACCTAGCAGAGATCGAAAGAGTATATATGCCACGCTTTGTTTCTCAGCTAGCAGAGCTCCAAAGTGTATATATGCCACGCTTTGTCCGATACCTAGCAGAGCTTCAAAGTGTATATATGCCACGCTTTGTCCCACACCTAGTAGTGCTCCAAAGAGTATATATGCCACGCTTTGTCCTACACCTAGGACAGCTCCAAACAGTATATATGCCACGATTTGTCCCACACCTACCAGAGCTCCAAACAGTAGATATGCCACGCTTTGTCCCACACGTAGCAGAGCTCCTAACAGTATATATGCCACGCTTTGTCCTACACCTAGCACAGCTCCAAACAGTATATATGCCACGCATTGTCCCACACCAAGCAGAGTTCCAAAGACTATATATGCCACGCTTTCTCCTACACCTAGCAGAGATCGAAAGAGTATATATGCCACGCTTTCTTTCTCAGCTAGCAGAGCTCCAAAAGTATATATGCCACGTTTTGTCCTACACCTAGCAGCGCTCCAAACTGTATATATGTCACGCTTTGTCCCACACCTCGCAGAGCTCCAAAGAGTATATATGCCACGCTTTGTCTCACACATACCAGAGCTCCAAACAGTAGATATGCCACGCATTGTCCCACACGTAGCAGAGCTCCTAACAGTATATATGCGACGCTTTGTCCTACACCTAGCACAGCTCCAAACAGTATATATGCCACGCTTTGTCCCACACCAAGCAGAGCTCCAAAGAGTATATATGCCACAATATGTCCCACACCTAGCTGACCTCCAAAGAGTATATATGCCACGCTTTGTGCCACACCTAGCACAGCTCCAAAATGTATATATGCCACCCTTTCTCCCACACCTAGCAGAGCTTCAAAGAGTATATATGCCACGCTTTGTCCGACACCTAGCAGAGCTCCAAACTGTATATATGCCACGCTTTGTCCAACACCTAGCAGAGCTCCCAAGAGTATATATGCCACGCTTTGTCCGACACCTAGCAGAGCTCCAAAGAGTATATATGCCACACTTTGCCCTACACCTAGCCAAGCCTCAAACAGTATATACGCCACGCTTTGCCCTACACCCAGCAAAGATCCAAAGTGTATATATGCCACACATTATCCCACACCGAGCAGAGCTCCAAAGTGTATATATGCCACCCTTTGTCCCACACCTAGCAGAGCTCCAAAGAGTATATATGCCACGCTTTGTCCTACACCTAGCACAGCTCCAAAGTGTATATATGCCACCCTTTGTCCCACACCTAGCAGAGCTCCAAAGAGTATATATGCCACGCTTTGTTGGACACCTAGCAAAGCTCCAAACAGTATATATGCCACGCTTTGCCCCACACCTAGCAGAGCTCCAAAGAGTATATATGCCACTCTTTGTCGGACACCCAGCGAAGCTCCAAACAGTATATATGCCACGCTTTGTCCCACACCTAGTAGAGCTCCAAACAGTATATATGCCACGCTTTGTTTCACCCCTAGCAGAGCTTCAAAGTGTACATATGCCACGCTTTGTCCCACACCTAGCAGTGCTCAAAAGAGTATATATGCCACGCTTTGTCCTACCCCTAGAACAGCAACAAACAGTATATATGCCACGCTTTGTCCCACACCTAGCAGAGCTCCAAAGTGTATATATGCCACGCTTTTTCCCACACCTAGCAGAGCTCCAAAGAGTATATATGCCACACTTTGTCCCACACCTTGCTGAGCTCCAAAGAGTGTATATGCCACGCTTTGTACTAAGGCTAGCAAATCTCCAAAGAGTATATATGCCACGCTTTGTCCCACACCTAGCAGAGCTCCAAAGAGTATATATGCCGCGCTTTGTCCCACACCTAGCAGAGGTCCAAAGTGTATATATGCCACGCTTTGTCCTACACCTAGCAGAGCTCCAAACAGTATATATGCCACGCTTTCCCCTACACCCAGCAGCGCTCCAAACAGTATATATGCCACGCTATGTCCCACACCTAGCAGAGCACCTAACAGTATATATGCCATTCCTTGTCCCACACCTAGCAGAGCTCCAAACAGTATATATGCCGTGCTTTGTTTCACACCTAGCAGAGCCTCAAAGTGTATATATGCCACGTTTTGTCCCACACCTACCAGATCTCGAAAGAGTATATAAGTCTCGCTTTGTCCCACACCTAACAGAGCTCCAAACTGTATATATGCCAAGCTTTGTCCCACACCTACCAGAGCTCCAAACAGTATATATACCATGCTTTGTCCGACACCTAGCAGAACTCCTAACAGTATATATGCCACGCATTGTCCTACACCTAGCAGAGCTCCAAACAGTATATATGCCACGCTTTCCCCTACACCTGGCAGAGATCCAAAGAGTATATATGCCACGGTTTGTTACTCTGCTAGCAGCGCTCCAAAGAGTATATATGGCATGCTTTGTCCGATACCTAGCGGAGCTCCAAACTGTATATATACCACGCTTTGTCCCACACCGAGCAGAGCTCCAAAGAGTATACATGCCACGCTTTGTCCGACACCTAGCAGAGCTCCAAAGTGTATATATGCCACGCTTTGTCCCACACCTAGCAGAGCTCCCAAGAGTATATATGCCACGCTTTGTCCGACACCTAGCAGAGCTCCAAAGAGTATATATGCCACACTTTGCCCTACACCTAGCCAAGCCTCAAACAGTATATACGCCACGCTTTGCCCTACACCTAGCAAAGATCCAAAGTGTATATATGCCACACTTTATCCCACACCGAGCAGAGCTCCAAAGAGCATATATGCCACGCTTTGTCCTACACCTAGCCCAGCTCCAAAGCGTATATATGATACCCTCTGTCCCACACCTAGCAGAGCTCCAAAGAGTATATATGCCACGCTTTGTCGGACACCTAGCAAAGCTCCAAACAGTATATATGCCACGCTTTGCCCCACACCTAGCAGAGCTCCAAAGAGTATATATGCCACTCTTTGTCTGACACCTAGCAAAGCTCCAAACAGTATATATGCCACGCTTTGCCCACACCTAGCAGAGCTCCCAACAGTATATATGCCACGCTTTGTCCGACACCTAGCAAAGCTCCAAACAGTATATATGCGACGCTTTGCCCCAAACCTAGCCGAGCTCCAAAGAGTGTATATGCCAAGCTTTGTCCCACACCTAGCAGAGCTCCAAAGAGTATATATGCCACGCTTTGTCGGACACCTAGCAAAGCTCCAAACAGTATATATGCGACGCTTTGCCCCAAACCTAGCCGAGCTCCAAAGAGTATATATGCCACGCTTTGTCACACACCTAGCAGAGCTCCAAAGAGTATATATGCCACGCTTTGTCCCACACCTAGCAGAGCTCCAAAGTGTATATATGTCACCCTTTGTCCTACACCTAGCAGAGCTCCAAACAGTATATATGCCACGCTTTGTCCCACACCTAGCAGAGCTTCAAACGGTATATATGCCACGCTTTGTCCTACACCTAGCACAGCTACAAAATGTACATATGCTACGCTTTGTTTCACACCTAGGAGAACTCCAAAGAGTATACGTGCCACGCTTTGTCCCAAACCTAGCAGAGCTCCAAAGAGTATATATGCCACGCTTTGTCCCACACCTGGCAGAGCTCTAAACAGTATATATGCCACGCTTTTTCCCACACCTAGCAGAGCTCCCAACGGTATATATGCCACGCTTTGCCGTACACCTAGCAGAGCTCCAAAGTGTATATATGCCACGCTTTGTTTCACACCTAGCAGAGCTCCAAAGGGTATATATGGCACGCTTTGTCCTACACCTTGCAGAGCTACAAACAGTACAAATGCCACGCTTTGTTTCACACCTAGCAGAGCTCCAAAGAGTATATGAGCCACGCTTTGTCCCACACCTAGCAGAGCTCCAAAGAGTATATATGCCACGCTTTGTCGGACACCTAGGAAAGCTCCAAACAGTATATATGCCACGCTTTGTCCCACACCTAGCAGAGCTCCAAAGTGTACATATGTCACCCTTTGTCCTACACCTAGCAGAGGTCCATACATTATATATGCCACGCTTTGTCCCACACCTAGCAGAGCTCCAAACAGTATATATGCCACGCTTTGTCTCACACCTAGCACAGCCCCAAAGTGTATATATGCCACCCTTTGTCCCACACCTAGCAGAGCTCCAAAGAGTATATATGCCACGCTTTGTCCGACACCTAGGAGAGCTCCAAACTGTATATATGCCACGCTTTGTCCAACACCTAGCAGAGCTCCCAAGAGTATATATGCCACGCTTTGTCCGACACCTAGCAGAGCTCCAAAGAGTATATATGCCACACTTTGCCCTAAACCTAGCCAAGCCTCAAACAGTATATACGCCACGCTTTGCCTTACACCTAGCAAAGATCCAAAGTGTATATACGCCAGACTTTATCCCACACCGAGCAGAGCTCCAAAGTGTATATATGCCACGCTTTGTCCCACACCTAGCAGAGCTCGAAAGAGTATATAAGTCTCGCTTTGTCCCACATCTAACAGAGCTCCAAACAGTATATATGCCACGCTTTGTCCCACACCTACCAGAGATCCAAACAGTATACATACCATGCTTTGTCCCACACCTAGCAGAGCTCCTAACAGTATATATGTCACGCATTGTCCTACACGTAGCAGAGCTCCAAACAGTATATATGCCACGCTTTCCCCTACACCTAGCAGAGATCCAAAGAGTATATATGCCACGCTTTGTCCCACACCTACCAGAGGTCCAAAGTGTATTATGCCACGCTTTGTCCCACACCTAGCAGAGCTCCAAACTGTATATATGCCACGCTTTCCCCTACACCTGGCAGAGATCCAAAGAGTATATATGCCATGCTTGGTCCGATACCTAGCGGAGCTCGAAACTGTTTATATACCACGCTTTGTCCCACACCGAGCAGAGCTCCAAACAGTATACATGCCACGATTTGTCCGACACCTAGCAGAGCTCCAAAGTGTATATATGCCATGCTTTGTCCGACACCTAGCAGACCTCCAAAGAGTATATATGCCACGCTTTGACCCACACCTAGCAGAGCTCCAAACAGTATATATGCCACACTTTGTCCCACACCAAGCGGACCTCCAAATAGTATATATGCCACACTTTGTCCCACACCTAGCTAAGCTCCAAAGAGTGTATATGCCACGCTTTGTACTACGCCTAGCACGGCTCCAAAGTGAATATATTTCACGATTTGTCCCACACCTAGCAGAGCTCCAAAGAGTATATATGCCATGCTTTGTCCCACATCTAGCTGAGCTCCAAAGAGTATATATGCCACGCTTTTATTATGCGTAGCACAGTTCCAAAGGGTATATATGCGACGCTTTGTCCCCCACCTAGCAGAGCTCCAAAGAGTATATATGCCACGCTTTGTCCCACACCTAGCAGAGCTCCAAGGATTATATATGCCACGCTTTGTCCCACACCTAGCAGATCTCCAAACAGTATATACGACTCGCTTTGTCCCACACCAAGCAGAGCTCCAAAGAGTATATATGCCACGCTTTGTCCTACACCTAGCACAGCTCCAACGTGTATATATGCCATCCTTTGTCCCACACCTAGCAGAGCTCCAAAGAGTATATATGCCACGCTTTGTTCGACACCTAGCAGGGCTCCAAACAGTATATATGCCACGCTTTGCCCCACACCTAGCAGAGCTCCAAAGAGTATATATGCCACTCTTTGTCGGACACCTAGCAAAGCTCCAAACAGTATATATGCCACGCTTTGCCCCACACCTAGCAGAGCTCCAAACAGTATATATGCCACGCTTTGTCCGACACCTAGTAGAGCTCCAAACTTTATATATGCCATGCTTTGTCCCACACCGAGCATAGCTCCAAAGAGTATATATGCCACGCTTTGTCCGACACCTAGCAGAGCTCCAAGGTGCATATATGCCACGCTTTGTCCCACACCTAGCAGAGCTCCCAAGAGTATATATGCCACGCTTTGCCCCACTCCTAGCAGAGCTCCAAAGAGTATATATGCCACACTTTGCCCTACACCTAGCAAAGCTCCAAACAGTATATATGCCATGCTTTGTCCCTCACCAAGCAGAGCTCCAAAGAGTATATATGCCACACTTTGTCCCACACCTAGCTGAGCTCCAAAGAGTGTATATGCCACGCTTTGTACTACGCCTAGCACAGCTCCAAGGAGTATATATGCCACGCTTTGTCCCACACCTAGCAGACCTCCAAAGAGTATATATGCCACGCGTTGTCCCACACCTAGCAGAGCTCCAAAGAGTATATATGCTACGCTTTGTCCCACACCTAGCAGAGCTCCAAACAGGATATATGCCACGCTTTGTCCCAAACCAGCAGAGTTCCAAAGTGTATATATGCCACGGTTTGTCCCACACCAAGCAGAGCTCCAAAGAGTATATATGCCACACTTTGTCCCACACCTAGCTGAGGTCCAAAGGGTATATATGCCATGCTATGTCCTACACGTAGCACAGCTACAAACAGTACATATGCCACGCTTTGTTTCACACCTAGCAGAGCTCCAAAGACTATATGTGCCACGCTTTGTCCCACACCTAGCAGTGCTCCAAAGAGTATATATGCCACGCTTTGTCCTACACCTAGCACAGCTCCAAGGAGTATATGTGCCACGCTTTGTCCCACACCTAGCAGTGCTCCAAAGAGTATATATGCCACGCTTTGTCCTACACCTAGCACAGCTCCAAGGAGTATATATGCCACGCTTTGATTCACACCTAGCAGAGCTCCAAAGAGTATATTTGCCATGCTTTATCCCACACCTAGCTGAGCTCCAAAGGGTATATATGCCATGCTTTGTCCCACACCTAGCAGAGCTCCAAACCGTATATATGTCATGCTTTGTCCCACACTTAGAGATCTCCAAACGGCATATATGCCACGCTTTGTCTCACACCTACGAGAGCTCCAAACAGTATATATGCCACGCTTTTTCCCTCACCTAGCAGAGCTCCAAACAGTATATATGCCACGCTTTGTCCTACACCTAGCAGAGTTCCAAACAGCATATATGCCACGCATTGTCCCACACCAAGCAGAGCTCCAAAGAGTATATATGCCACACTTTGTCCCACACCTAGCTGAGCTCCAAAGAGTGTATATGCCACGCTTTGTACTACGCCTAGTAGAGCTCCAAAGAGTATATATGCCACGCTTTGTCGGATACCTAGAAAAGCTCCAAAAAGTATATATGCCACGCTTTGTCCCACAACTAGCAGAGCTCCAAACAGTATATATGCCACGCTTTGTCCCATACATAGCAGAGCTCCAAACAGTATATATGCCACGCTTTGTTTCACACCTAGCAGAGCTTCATAGTGTATATATGCGAAGCTTTGTCCCGCACCTAGCAGTATTCCAAAGTGTATATATGCCACGATTTGTCCCACACCAAGCAGAGCTCTAAAGAGTATATATGCCACACTTTGTCCCACACCAACAGAGCTCCAAACAGTATATATGCCACGCTTTGTCCTACACCTAGCACAGCTCCAAGGTGTATATATGCCACGCTTTTTCCCACACCTAGCAGAGCTCCAAAGAGTATATATACTACGCTTTGTCGGACACCTAGCAAAGCTCCAAACAGTATATATGCCACGCTTTCTCCTACACCTAGCAGAGATCGAAAGAGTATATATGCCACGCTTTGTTTCTCAGCTAGCAGAGGTCCAAAGAGTATATATGCCACGCTTTGTCCGATACCTAGCAGAGCTTCAAAGTGTATATATGCCACGCTTTGTCCCACACCTAGTAGTGCTCCAAAGAGTATATATGCCACGCTTTGTCCTACAGCTAGCAGAGCTACAAGGAGTGCATATGCCACGCTTTGTTTCTCAGCTAGCAAAGCTCCAAAGAGTATATATGCCACGCTTTGTCCTACACCTAGCAGAGCTCCAAAGTGTATATATGCCACCCTTTCTCCCACACCTAGCAGAGCTCCAAAGAGTATATATGCCACGCTTTGTCCTACACCTAGGACAGCTCCAAACAGTATATATGCCACGCTTTGTCCCACACCTACCAGAGCTCCAAACAGTAGATATGCCACTCTTTGTCCCACACGTAGCAGAGCTCCTAACAGTATATATGCCACGCTTTGTCCTACACCTAGTACAGCTCCAAACAGTATATATGCCACGCATTGTCCCACACCAAGCAGAGCTCCAAAGACTATATATGCCACGCTTTGTCCTACACCTAGCAGAGCTCCAAAGGGTATATATGCCACGTTTTGTCCTACACCTAGCAGCGCTCCAAACTGTATATATGTCACGCTTTGTCCCACACCTCGCAGAGCTCCAAAGAGTATATATGCCACGCTTTGTCTCACACCTACCAGAGCTCCAAACAGTAGATATGCCACGCATTGTCCCACACGTAGCAGAGCTCCTAACAGTATATATGCCACGCTTTGTCCTACACCTAGCACAGCTCCAAACAGTATATATGCCACGCTTTGTCTAACACCTACCACAGCTCCAAACAGTAGATATGCCACGCTTTGTCCCACACGTAGCAGAGCTCCTAACAGTATATATGCCACGCTTTGTCCTACACCTAGCAAAGCTCCAAACAGTATATATGCCACGCTTTGACCCACACCAAGCAGAGCTCCAAAGAGTATATATGCCACAATATGTCCCACACCTAGCTGACCTCCAAAGAGTATATATGCCACGCTTTGTCCCGCACCTAGCACAGCTCCAAAGTGTATATATGGCACCCTTTGTCCCACACCTAGCAGAGCTTCAAAGAGTATATATGCCACGCTTTGTGCGACACCTAGCAGAGCTCCAAACTGTATATATGGCACGCTTTGTCCAACACCTAGCAGAGCTCCCAAGAGTATATATGCCACGCTTTGTCCGACACCTAGCAGAGCTCCAAAGAGTATATATGCCACACTTTGCCCTACACCTAGCCAAGCCTCAAACAGTATATACGCCACGCTTTGCCCTACACCCAGCAAAGATCCAAAGTGTATATATGCCACACATTATCCCACACCGAGCAGAGCTCCAAAGTGTATATATGCCACCCTTTGTCCCACACCTAGCAGAGCTCCAAAGAGTATATATGCCATGCTTTGTCCTACACCTAGCACAGCTCCAAAGTGTATATATGCCAACCTTTGTCCCACACCTAGCAGAGCTCCAAAGAGTATATATGCCACGCTTTGTTGGACACCTAGCAAAGCTCCAAACAGTATATATGCCACGCTTTGTCCCACACCTAGCAGTGCTCAAAAGAGTATATATGCCACGCTTTGTCCTACACCTAGCACAGCAACAAACAGTATATATGCCACGCTTTGTCCCACACCTAGCAGAGCTCGAAAGAGTATATAAGTCACGCTTTGTCACACACATAGCAGAGCTCCAAAGAGTATATATGCCATGCATTCTCCTACACCTAGCACAGCTCCAAAGTGTATATATACCACGCTTTTTCCCACACCTAGCAGAGCTCCAAAGAGTATATATGCCACGCTTTGTCCGACACCTAGCAGAGCTCCAAAGATTATATATGCCACGCTTTGCCCTACACCTAGCAGAGCTCAAAAGAGTATATATGCCACGCTTTGTTTCACACCTAGCAGAGCTCCAAAGGGCATATATGCCACGCTATGTCCTACACCTAGCACAGCTCCAAAGCGTATATATGCCACACTTTGTCCCACACGTAGCAGAGCTCCAAAGAGTATATATGCCACGCTTTGTCCGACACCTAGCAGAGCTCCAAAGTGTATATATGCCACGCTTTGTCCCACACCTAGCAGAGCTCGAAAGAGTATATAAGTCTCGCTTTGTCCCACATCTAACAGAGCTCCAAACAGTATATATGCTACGCTTTGTCCCACAACTACCAGAGATCCAAACAGTATATATACCATGCTTTGTCCCACACCTAGCAGAGCTCCAAACAGTCTATATGTCACGCATTGTCCTACACGTAGCAGAGCTCCAAACAGTATATATGCCACGCTTTCCCCTACACCTAGCAGAGATCCAAAGAGTATATATGCCACGCTTTGTCCCACACCTACCAGAGGTCCAAAGTGTATATATGCCACACTTTGTCCCACACCTAGCAGATCTCCAAACAGTATATATGCCACGCTTTTCTCTACACCTGGCAGAGATCCAAAGAGTATATATGCCATGCTTGGTCCGATACCTAGCGGAGCTCGAAACTGTTTATGTACCACGCTTTGTCCCACACCGAGCAGAGCTCCAAACAGTATACATGCCACGATTTGTCCGACACCTAGCAGAGCTCCAAAGTGTATATATGCCACGCTTTGTCCCACACCTAGCAGAGCTCCCAAGAGTATATATGCCACGCTTTGACCCACACCTAGCAGAGCTCCAAACAGTATATATGCCACGCTTTGTCCCACACCAAGCAGAGCTCCAAATAGTATATATGCCACGCTTTGTCCCACACCTAGCTAAGCTCCAAAGAGTGTATATGCCACGCTTTGTACTACGCCTAGCACGGCTCCAAAGTGAATATATTTCACGATTTGTGCCACACCTAGCAGAGCTCCAAAGAGTATATATGCCATGCTTTGTCCCACATCTAGCTGAGCTCCAGAGAGTATATATGCCACGCTTTTATTATGCCTAGCACAGCTCCAAAGGGTATATATGCCACGCTTTGTCCCCCACCTAGCAGAGCTCCAAAGAGTATATATGCCACGCTTTGTCCCACACCTAGCAGAGCTCCAAGGATTATATATGCCACGCTTTGACCCACACCTAGCAGATCTCCAAACAGTATATACGACTCGCTTTGTCCCACACCAAGCAGAGCTCCAAAGAGTATATATGCCACGCTTTGTCCTACACCTAGCACAGCTCCAACGTGTATATATGCCATCCTTTGTCCCACACCTAGCAGAGCTCCCAAGAGTATATATGCCACGCTTTGCGGACACCTAGCAGAACTCCAAACAGTATATATGCCACGCTTTGCCCCACACCTAGCAGAGCTCCAAAGAGTATATATGCCACTCTTTGTCGGACCCCTAGCAAAGCTCCAAACTGTATATATGCCACGCTTTGTCCCACACCGAGCAGAGCTCCAAAGTGTATATATGCCACGGTTTGTCCCACACCAAGCAGAGCTCCAAAGAGTATATATGCCACACTTTGTCCCACACCTAGCTGAGCTCCAAAGGGTATATATGCCACGCTATGTCCTACACGTAGCACAGCTACAAACAGTACATATGCCACGCTTTGTTTCACACCTAGCAGAGCTCCAAAGGGTATATATGCCATGCTTTGTCCCACACCTAGCAGAGCTCCAAACCGTATATATGTCATGCTTTGTCCCACACTTAGAGATCTCCAAACGGCATATATGCCACGCTTTGTCTCACACCTACCAGAGCTCCAAACAGTATATATGCCACGCTTTCTCCCTCACCTAGCAGAGCTCCAAACAGTATATATGCCACGCTTTGTCCTACACCTAGCAGAGCTCCAAACAGCATATATGCCACGCATTGTCCCACACCAAGCAGAGCTCCAAAGAGTATATATGCCACACTTTGTCCCACACCTAGCTGAGCTCCAAAGAGTGTATATGCCACGCTTTGTACTACGCCTAGCAGAGCTCCAAAGAGTATATATGCCACGCTTTGTCGGATACCTAGAAAAGCTCCAAAAAGTATATATGCCACGCTTTGTCCCACAACTAGCAGAGCTCCAAACAGTATATATGCCACGCTTTGTCCCATACCTAGCAGAGCTCCAAACAGTATATATGCCACGCTTTGTTTCACACCTAGCAGAGCTTCAAAGTGTATATATGCGAAGCTTTGTCCCGCACCTAGCAGTGTTCCAAAGTGTATATATGCCAGGATTTGTCCCACACCAAGCAGAGCTCTAAAGAGTATATATGCCACACTTTGTCCCACACCAAGCAGAGCTCCAAACAGTATATATGCCACGCTTTGTCCTACACCTAGCACAGCTCCAAGGTGTATATATGCCACGCTTTTTCCCACACCTAGCAGAGCTCAAAAGAGTATATATACCATGCTTTGTCGGACACCTAGCAAAGCTCCAAACAGTATATATGCCACGCTTTCTCCTACACCTAGCAGAGATCGAAAGAGTATATATGCCACGCTTTGTTTCTCAGCTAGCAGAGCTCCAAAGTGTATATATGCCACGCTTTGTCCGATACCTAGCAGAGCTTCAAAGTGTATATATGCCACGCTTTGTCCCACACCTAGTAGTGCTCCAAAGAGTATATATGCCACGCTTTGTCCTACACCTAGGACAGCTCCAAACAGTATATATGCCACGCTTTGTCCCACACCTACCAGAGCTCCAAACAGTAGATATGCCACTCTTTGTCCCACACGTAGCAGAGCTCCTAACAGTATATATGCCACGCTTTGTCCTACACCTAGCACAGCTCCAAACAGTATATATGCCACGCATTGTCGCACACCAAGCAGAGTTCCAAAGACTATATATGCCACGCTTTCTCCTACACCTAGCAGAGATCGAAAGAGTATATATGCCACGCTTTGTTTCTCAGCTAGCAGAGCTCCAAAGGGTATATATGCCACGTTTTGTCCTACACCTAGCAGCGCTCCAAACTGTATATATGTCACGCTTTGTCTCACACCTACCACAGCTCCAAACAGTAGATATGCAACGCTTTGTCCCACACGTAGCAGAGCTCCTAACAGTATATATGCGACGCTTTGTCCTACACCTAGCACAGCTCCAAACAGTATATATGCCACGCTTTGTCCCACACCAAGCAGAGCTCCAAAGAGTATATATGCCACAATATGTCCCACACCTAGCTGACCTCCAAAGAGTATATAAGCCACGCTTTGTGCCACACCTAGCACAGCTCCAAAGTGTATATATGCCACCCTTTCTCCCACACCTAGCAGAGCTTCAAAGAGTATATATGCCACGCTTTGTCCGACACCTAGCAGAGCTCCAAACTGTATATATGCCACGCTTTGTCCAACACCTAGCAGAGCTCCCAAGAGTATATATGCCACGCTTTGTCCGACACCTAGCAGAGCTCCAAAGAGTATATATGCCACACTTTGCCCTACACCTAGCCAAGCCTCAAACAGTATATACGCCACGCTTTGCCCTACACCCAGCAAAGATCCAAAGTGTATATATGCCACACATTATCCCACACCGAGCAGAGCTCCAAAGTGTATATATGCCACCCTTTGTCCCACACCTAGCAGAGCTCCAAAGAGTATATATGCCACGCTTTGTCCTACACCTAGCACAGCTCCAAAGTGTATATATGCCACCCTTTGTCCCACACCTAGCAGAGCTCCAAAGAGTATATATGCCACGCTTTGTTGGACAACTAGCAAAGCTCCAAACAGTATATATGCCACGCTTTGCCCCACACCTAGCAGAGCTCCAAAGAGTATATATGCCACTCTTTGTCGGACACCCAGCGAAGCTCCAAACAGTATATATGCCACGCTTTGTCCCACACCTAGTAGAGCTCCAAACAGAATATATGCCACGCTTTGTTTCACCCCTAGCAGAGCTTCAAAGTGTACATATGCCACGCTTTGTCCCACACCTAGCAGTGCTCAAAAGAGTATATATGCCACGCTTTGTCCTACACCTAGCACAGCAACAAACAGTATATATGCCACGCTTTGTCCCACACCTAGCAGAGCTCCAAAGTGTATATATGCCACGCTTTTTCCCACACCTAGCAGAGCTCCAAAGAGTATATATGCCACACTTTGTCCCACACCTTGCTGAGCTCCAAAGAGTGTATATGCCACGCTTTGTACTAAGGGTAGCAAATCTCCAAAGAGTATATATGCCACGCTTTGTCCCACACCTAGCAGAGCTCCAAAGAGTATATATGCCGCGCTTTGTCCCACACCTAGCAGAGGTCCAAAGTGTATATATGCCACGCTTTGTCCTACACCTAGCAGAGCTCCAAACAGTATATATGCCACGCTTTCCCCTACACCTAGCAGCTCTCCAAACAGTATATATGCCACGCTATGTCCCACACCTAGCAGAGCACCTAACAGTATATATGCCATTCCTTGTCCCACACCTAGCAGAGCTCCAAACAGTATATATGCCGTGCTTTGTTTCACACCTAGCAGAGCCTCAAAGTGTATATATGCCACGCTTTGTCCCACACCTACCAGATCTCGAAAGAGTATATAAGTCTCGCTTTGTCCCACACCTAACAGAGCTCCAAACAGTATATATGCCAAGCTTTGTCCCACACCTACCAGAGCTCCAAACAGTATATATACCATGCTTTGTCCGACACCGAGCAGAACTCCTAACAGTATATATGCCACGCATTGTCCTACACCTTGCAGAGCTCCAAACAGTATATATGCCATGCTTTCCCCTACAGCTAGCAGAGATCCAAAGTGTATATATGCCACGCTTTGTCCCACACCTACCGGAGGTCCAAAGTGTATATATGCCACGCTTTGTCCCACACCTAGCAGAGCTCCAAACAGTATATATGCCACGCTTTCCCCTACACCTGGCAGAGATCCAAAGAGTATATATGCCACGGTTTGTTACTCTGCTAGCAGCGCTCCAAAGAGTATATATGCCATGCTTTGTCCGATACTAGCGGAGCTCCAAACTGTATATATACCACGCTTTGTCCCACACCGAGCAGAGCTCCAAAGAGTATACATGCCACGCTTTGTCCGACACCTAGCAGAGCTCCAAAGTGTATATATGCCACGCTTTGTCCCACACCTAGCAGAGCTCCCAAGAGTATATATGCCACGCTTTGTCCGACACCTAGCAGAGCTCCAAAGAGTATATATGCCACACTTTGCCCTACACCTAGCCAAGCCTCAAACAGTATATACGCCACGCTTTGCCCTACACCTAGCAAAGATCCAAAGTGTATATATGCCACACTTTATCCCACACCGAGCAGAGCTCCAAAGAGCATATATGCCACGCTTTGTCCTACACCTAGCCCAGCTCCAAAGCGTATATATGATACCCTCTGTCCCACACCTAGCAGAGCTCCAAAGAGTATATATGCCACGCTTTGTTGGACACCTAGCAAAGCTCCAAACAGTATATATGCCACGCTTTGCCCCACACCTAGCAGAGCTCCAAAGAGTATATATGCCACTCTTTGTCTGACACCTAGCAAAGCTCCAAACAGTATATATGCCACGCTTTGCCCACACCTAGCAGAGCTCCCAACAGTATATATGCCACGCTTTGTCCGACACCTAGTAGAGCTCCAAACTGTATATATGCCACGCTTTGTCCCTCACCGAGCATAGCTCCAAAGAGTATATATGCCACGCTTTGTCCCACACCTAGCAGAGCTCCAAAGAGTATATATGCCACGCTTTGTCGGACACCTAGCAAAGCTCCAAACAGTATATATGCGACGCTTTGCCCCACACCTAGCCGAGCTCCAAAGAGTATATATGCCACGCTTTGTCCCACACCTAGCAGAGCTCCAAAGAGTATATATGCTACGCTTTTTCCCACACCTAGCAGAGCTCCAAAGTGTATACATGTCACGCTTTGTCGTACACCTAGCAGAGCTCCAAACAGGATATATGCCACGCTTTGTCCCACACCTAGCAGAGCTCCAAAGTGTATATATGCCACGGTTTGTCCCACACCTAGCAGAGCTCCAAACAGTATATATACCACGCTTTGTCCCACACCTAGCAGAGCTCGAAATAGTATATAAGTCTCGCTTTGTCCCACACCTAACAGAACTCCAAACAGTATATATGCCACGCTTTGTCCACACCTACCAGAGATCCAAACAGTATATATACCATGCTTTGTCCCACACCTAGCAGAGCTCCAAACAGTATATATGCCACACTTTGATTCACACCTAGCAGACCTTCTAAGTGTATATATGCCACGTATTGTCCCACACCTAGCAGTGCTCCAAAGAGTATATATGCCACGCTTTGTCCTACACCTAGCACAGCTGCAATCAATATATATGCAACGCTTTGTCCCACACCTAGCAGAGCTCGAAAGAGTATATATGTCACGCTTTGTCCCACACCTACCAGAGCTCCAGACAGTAGCTATGCCACTCTTTGTCCCACACGTAGCAGAGCTCCTAACAGTATATATGCCACGCTTTGTCCCACACCAAGCAGAGCTCCAAAGAGTATATATGCCACACTTTGTCCCACACCTAGCTGACCTCTAAAGAGTATATATGCCACGCTTTGTCCTACACCTAGCACAGCTCCAAAGTGTATATATGCCACCCTTTGTCCCACAACTAGCAGAGCTCCAAAGAGTATATATGCCACACTTTGCCCTACATCTAGCAAAGCTCCAAACAGTATATATGCCACGCTTTGCCCCACACCTAGCAGAGCTCCGAAGAGTATATATGCCACTCTTTGTCGGACACCTAGCAAAGCTCGAAACAGTATATATGCCACGCTTTGCCCCACACCTAGCAGAGCTCCAAACAGTATATATGCCATGCTTTGTCCGACACCTAGCAGAGCTCCAAACTGTATATATGCCACGCTTTGTCCCACACCGAGCATAGCTCCAAAGAGTACATATGCCACGCTTTGTCCGACACCTAGCAGAGCTCCAAGGTGCATATATGCCACGCTTTGCCCCACACCTAGCAGAGCTCCAAAGAGTATATATGCCACACTTTGCCCTACACCTAGCAAAGCTCCAAACAGTATATATGCCACGCTTTGTCCCACACCAAGCAGAGCTCCAAAGAGTGTATATGCCAAGCTTTGTCCCACACCTAGCAGAGCTCCAAAGAGTATATATGCCACGCTTTGTCGGACACCTAGCAAAGCTCCAAACAGTATATATGCGACGCTTTGCCCCAAACCTAGCCGAGCTCCAAAGAGTATATATGCCACGCTTTGTCACACACCTAGCAGAGCTCCAAAGAGTATATATGCCACGCTTTGTCCCACACCTAGCAGAGCTCCAAAGTGTATATATGTCACCCTTTGTCCTACACCTAGCAGAGCTCCAAACAGTATATATGCCACGCTTTGTCCCAACCTAGCAGAGCTTCAAACTGTATATATGCCACGCTTTGTCCTACACCTAGCACAGCTACAAAATGTACATATGCTACGCTTTGTTTCACACCTAGGAGAACTCCAAAGAGTATACGTGCCACGCTTTGTCCCAAACCTAGCAGAGCTCCAAAGAGTATATATGCCACGCTTTGTCCCACACCTGGCAGAGCTCTAAACAGTATATATGCCACGCTTTTTCCCACACCTAGCAGAGCTCCCAACGGTATATATGCCACGCTTTGCCGTACACCTAGCAGAGCTCCAAAGTGTATATATGCCACGCTTTGTTTCACACCTAGCAGAGCTCCAAAGGGTATATATGGCACGCTTTGTCCTACACCTTGCAGAGCTACAAACAGTACAAATGCCACGCTTTGTTTCACACCTAGCAGAGCTCCAAAGAGTATATGAGCCACGCTTTGTCCCACACCTAGCAGAGCTCCAAAGAGTATATATGCCACGCTTTGTCGGACACCTAGGAAAGCTCCAAACAGTATATATGCCACGCTTTGTCCCACACCTAGCAGAGCTCCAAAGTGTACATATGTCACCCTTTGTCCTACACCTAGCAGAGGTCCATACAGTATATATGCCACGCTTTGTCCCACAGCTAGCAGAGCTCCAAACAGTATATATGCCACGCTTTGTCCCACACCTAGCTGAGCTCCAAAGAGTATATATGCCACGCTTTCTCCTACACCTAGCACAGCTCCAAAGAGTATATATGCCACGCTTTGTTGGACACTTAGCAGAGCTCCAAAGAGTATATATGCCATGCTTTGCCCTACACCTAGGAGAGGTCAAAAGAGTATATATGCCACGCTTTGTCCCACACGTAGCAGAGCTCCTAACAGTATATATGCCACGCTTTGTCCTACACCTAGCACAGCTCCAAACAGTATATATGCCACGCTTTGTCTCACACCTACCACAGCTCCAAACAGTAGATATGCCACGCTTTGTCCCACACGTAGCAGAGCTCCTAACAGTATATATGCCACGCTTTGTCCTACACCTAGCAAAGCTCCAAACAGTATATATGCCACGCTTTGACCCACACCAAGCAGAGCTCCAAAGAGTATGTATGCCACAATATGTCCCACACCTAGCTGACCTCCAAAGAGTATATATGCCACGCTTTGTCCCGCACCTAGCACAGCTCCAAAGTGTATATATGCCACCCTTTGTCCCACACCTAGCAGAGCTTCAAAGAGTATATATGCCACGCTTTGTCCGACACCTAGCAGAGCTCCAAACTGTATATATGCCACGCTTTGTCCAACACCTAGCAGAGCTCCCAAGAGTATATATGCCACGCTTTGTCCGACACCTAGCAGAGCTCCAAAGAGTATATATGCCACACTTTGCCCTACACCTAGCCAAGCCTCAAACAGTATATACGCCACGCTTTGCCCTACACCCAGCAAAGATCCAAAGTGTATATATGCCACACATTATCCCACACCGAGCAGAGCTCCAAAGTGTATATATGCCACCCTTTGTCCCACACCTAGCAGAGCTCCAAAGAGTATATATGCCACGCTTTGTCCTACACCTAGCACAGCTCCAAAGTGTATATATGCCACCCTTTGTCCCACACCTAGCAGAGCTCCAAAGAGTATATATGCCACGCTTTGTTGGACACCTAGCAAAGCTCCAAACAGTATATATGCCACGCTTTGTCCCACACCTAGTAGAGCTCAAAACTGTATATATGCCACGCTTTGTTTCACCCCTAGCAGAGCTTCAAAGTGTACATATGCCACGCTTTGTCCCACACCTAGCAGTGCTCAAAAGAGTATATATGCCACGCTTTGTCCTACACCTAGCACAGCAACAAACAGTATATATGCCACGCTTTGTCCCACACCTAGCAGAGCTCGAAAGAGTATATAAGTCACGCTTTGTCACACACATAGCAGAGCTCCAAAGAGTATATATGCCATGCATTCTCCTACACCTAGCACAGCTCCAAAGTGTATATATACCACGCTTTTTCCCACACCTAGCAGAGCTCCAAAGAGTATATATGCCACGCTTTGTCCGACACCTAGCAGAGCTCCAAAGATTATATATGCCACGCTTTGCCCTACACCTAGCAGAGCTCAAAAGAGTATATATGCCACGCTTTGTTTCACACCTAGCAGAGCTCCAAAGGGCATATATGCCACGCTATGTCCTACACCTAGCACAGCTCCAAAGCGTATATATGCCACACTTTGTCCCACACGTAGCAGAGCTCCAAAGAGTATATATGCCACGCTTTGTCCGACACCTAGCAGAGCTCCAAAGTGTATATATGCCACGCTTTGTCCCACACCTAGCAGAGCTCGAAAGAGTATATAAGTCTCGCTTTGTCCCACATCTAACAGAGCTCCAAACAGTATATATGCCACGCTTTGTCCCACACCTACCAGAGATCCAAACAGTATATATACCATGCTTTGTCCCACACCTAGCAGAGCTCCAAACAGTCTATATGTCACGCATTGTCCTACACGTAGCAGAGCTCCAAACAGTATATATGCCACGCTTTCCCCTACACCTAGCAGAGATCCAAAGAGTATATATGCCACGCTTTGTCCCACACCTACCAGAGGTCCAAAGTATATATATGCCACACTTTGTCCCACACCTAGCAGAGCTCCAAACAGTATATATGCCACGCTTTCCCCTACACCTGGCAGAGATCCAAAGAGTATATATGCCATGCTTGGTCCGATACCTAGCAGAGCTCGAAACTGTTTATGTACCACGCTTTGTCCCACACCGAGCAGAGCTCCAAACAGTATACATGCCACGATTTGTCCGACACCTAGCAGAGCTCCAAAGTGTATATATGCCACGCTTTGTCCCACACCTAGCAGAGCTCCCAAGGGTATATATGCCACGCTTTGTCCGACACCTAGCAGACCTCCAAAGAGTATATATGCCACGCTTTGACCCACACCTAGCAGAGCTCCAAACAGTATATATGCCACGCTTTGTCCCACACCAAGCAGAGCTCCAAATAGTATATATGCCACACTTTGTCCCACACCTAGCTAAGCTCCAAAGAGTGTATATGCCACGCTTTGTACTACGCCTAGCACGGCTCCAAAGTGAATATATTTCACGATTTGTCCCACACCTATCAGAGCTCCAAAGTGTATATATGCCATGCTTTGTCCCACATCTAGCTGAGCTCCAAAGAGTATATATGCCACGCTTTTATTATGCCTAGCACAGCTCCAAAGGGTATATATGCCACGCTTTGTCCCCCACCTAGCAGAGCTCCAAAGAGTATATATGCCACGCTTTGTCCCACACCTAGCAGAGCTCCAAGGATTATATATGCCACGCTTTGACCCACACCTAGCAGATCTCCAAACAGTATATACGACTCGCTTTGTCCCACACCAAGCAGAGCTCCAAAGAGTATATATGCCACGCTTTGTCCTACACCTAGCACAGCTCCAACGTGTATATATGCCATCCTTTGTCCCACACCTAGCAGAGCTCCAAAGAGTATATATGCCACGCTTTGTCCCACACCTAGCAGAGCTCCAAGGATTATATATGCCACGCTTTGACCCACACCTAGCAGATCTCCAAACAGTATATACGACTCGCTTTGTCCCACACCAAGCAGAGCTCCAAAGAGTATATATGCCACGCTTTGTCCTACACCTAGCACAGCTCCAACGTGTATATATGCCATCCTTTGTCCCACACCTAGCAGAGCTCAAAAGAGTATATATGCCACTCTTTGTCGGACCCCTAGCAAAGCTCCAAACAGTATATATGCCACGCTTTGCCCCACACCTAGCAGAGCTCCAAACAGTATATATGCCACGCTTTGTCCGACACCTAGTAGAGCTCCAAACTGTATATATGCCATGCTTTGTCCCTCACCGAGCATAGCTCCAAAGAGTATATATGCCACGCTTTGTCCGACACCTAGCAGAGCTCCAAGGTGCATATATGCCACGCTTTGTCCCACATCTAGCAGAGCTCCCAAGAGTATATATGCCACGCTTTGTCCCACTCCTAGCAGAGCTCCAAAGAGTATATATGCCACAATTTGCCCTACACCTAGCAAAGCTCCAAACAGTATATATGCCATGCTTTGTCCCTCACCAAGCAGAGCTCCAAAGAGTATATATGCCACACTTTCTCCCACACCTAGCTGAGCTCCAAAGAGTGTATATGCCACGCTTTGTACTACGCCTAGCACAGCTCCAAGGAGTATATATGCCACGCTTTGTCCCACACCTAGCAGACCTCCAAAGAGTATACATGCCACGCGTTGTCCCACACCTAGCAGAGCTCCAAAGAGTATATATGCTACGCTTTGTCCCACACCTAGCAGAGCTCCAAACAGGATATATGCCACGCTTTGTCCCACACCGAGCAGAGCTCCAAAGAGTATATATGCCACGCTTTGTCCTACACCTAGCACAGCTCCAAAGAGTATATATGCCACGCTTTGTCCTACACCTAGCACAGCTCCAAAGAGTATATATGCCACGCTTTGATTCACACCTAGCAGAGCTCCAAAGAGTATATTTGCCATGCTTTATCCCACACCTACCAGAGCTCCAAAGGGTATATATCCCATGCTTTGTCTCACACCTAGCAGAGCCTCAAAGTGTATATATGCCACGCTTTGTCCCACACCTACCAGATCTCGAAAGAGTATATAAGTCTCGCTTTGTCCCACACCTAACAGAGCTCCAAACAGTATATATGCCAAGCTTTGTCCCACACCTACCAGAGCTCCAAACAGTATATATACCATGCTTTGTCCGACACCTAGCAGAACTCCTAACAGTATATATGCCACGCATTGTCCTACACCTAGCAGAGCTCCAAACAGTATATATGCCATGCTTTCCCCTACAGCTAGCAGAGATCCAAAGTGTATATATGCCACGCTTTGTCCCACACCTACCGGAGGTCCAAAGTGTATATATGCCACGCTTTGTCCCACACCTAGCAGAGCTCCAAACAGTATATATGCCACGCTTTCCCCTACACCTGGCAGAGATCCAAAGAGTATATATGCCACGGTTTGTTACTCTGCTAGCAGCGCTCCAAAGAGTATATATGGCATGCTTTGTCCGATACCTAGCGGAGCTCCAAACTGTATATATACCACGCTTTGTCCCACACCGAGCAGAGCTCCAAAGAGTATACATGCCACGCTTTGTCCGACACCTAGCAGAGCTCCAAAGTGTATATATGCCACGCTTTGTCCCACACCTAGCAGAGCTCCCAAGAGTATATATGCCACGCTTTGTCCGACACCTAGCAGAGCTCCAAAGAGTATATATGCCACACTTTGCCCTACACCTAGCCAAGCCTCAAACAGTATATACGCCACGCTTTGCCCTACACCTAGCAAAGATCCAAAGTGTATATATGCCACACTTTATCCCACACCGAGCAGAGCTCCAAAGAGCATATATGCCACGCTTTGTCCTACACCTAGCCCAGCTCCAAAGCGTATATATGATACCCTCTGTCCCACACCTAGCAGAGCTCCAAAGAGTATATATGCCACGCTTTGTCGGACACCTAGCAAAGCTCCAAACAGTATATATGCCACGCTTTGCCCCACACCTAGCAGAGCTCCAAAGAGTATATATGCCACTCTTTGTCTGACACCTAGCAAAGCTCCAAACAGTATATATGCCACGCTTTGCCCACACCTAGCAGAGCTCCCAACAGTATATATGCCACGCTTTGTCCGACACCTAGCAAAGCTCCAAACAGTATATATGCGACGCTTTGCCCCAAACCTAGCCGAGCTCCAAAGAGTGTATATGCCAAGCTTTGTCCCACACCTAGCAGAGCTCCAAAGAGTATATATGCCACGCTTTGTCGGACACCTAGCAAAGCTCCAAACAGTATATATGCGACGCTTTGCCCCAAACCTAGCCGAGCTCCAAAGAGTATATATGCCACGCTTTGTCACACACCTAGCAGAGCTCCAAAGAGTATATATGCCACGCTTTGTCCCACACCTAGCAGAGCTCCAAAGTGTATATATGTCACCCTTTGTCCTACACCTAGCAGAGCTCCAAACAGTATATATGCCACGCTTTGTCCCACACCTAGCAGAGCTTCAAACGGTATATATGCCACGCTTTGTCCTACACCTAGCACAGCTACAAAATGTACATATGCTACGCTTTGTTTCACACCTAGGAGAACTCCAAAGAGTATACGTGCCACGCTTTGTCCCAAACCTAGCAGAGCTCCAAAGAGTATATATGCCACGCTTTGTCCCACACCTGGCAGAGCTCTAAACAGTATATATGCCACGCTTTTTCCCACACCTAGCAGAGCTCCCAACGGTATATATGCCACGCTTTGCCGTACACCTAGCAGAGCTCCAAAGTGTATATATGCCACGCTTTGTTTCACACCTAGCAGAGCTCCAAAGGGTATATATGGCACGCTTTGTCCTACACCTTGCAGAGCTACAAACAGTACAAATGCCACGCTTTGTTTCACACCTAGCAGAGCTCCAAAGAGTATATGAGCCACGCTTTGTCCCACACCTAGCAGAGCTCCAAAGAGTATATATGCCACGCTTTGTCGGACACCTAGGAAAGCTCCAAACAGTATATATGCCACGCTTTGTCCCACACCTAGCAGAGCTCCAAAGTGTACATATGTCACCCTTTGTCCTACACCTAGCAGAGGTCCATACATTATATATGCCACGCTTTGTCCCACACCTAGCAGAGCTCCAAACAGTATATATGCCACACTTTGTCCCACACCTAGCTGAGCTCCAAAGAGTATATATGCCACGCTTTCTCCTACACCTAGCACAGCTCCAAAGAGTATATATGCCACGCTTTGTTGGACACTTAGCAGAGCTCCAAAGAGTATATATGCCATGCTTTGCCCTACACCTAGGAGAGGTCAAAAGAGTATATATGCCACGCTTTGTCCGATACCTAGCGGAGCTCCAAACAGCATATATGCCATGCTTTGTCCCACATCAAGCAGAGCTCGAAAGAGTATATATGCCACACTATGTCCCACACCTAGCTGAGCTCCAAAGAGTGTATATGCCACGCTTTGTACTAGGCCTAGCACAGCTCCAAAGAGTATATATGCCACGCTTTGTCCCACATCAAGCAGAGCTCGAAAGAGTATATATGCCACACTATGTCCCACACCTAGCAGAGCTCCAAAGAGTATATATGCCACGTTTTGTCGGACAACTAGCAAAGCCCCAAACAGTATATATGCTACGCTTTGTCCCACACCTAGCAGAGCTCCAAACAGTATATATGCCCCGCTTTGTCCCACACCTAGCAGAGCTCCAAACAGTATATATGCCACGCTTTGTTTCACACCTAGCAGAGCTTCAAAGTGTATATATGCCACGCTTTGTCCCACACAAAGGAGAGCTCCAAAGAGTATATATGAAACACTTTGTCCCACACCTAGCTGAGCTCCAAAGAGTATATATGCCACGCTTTGTCGGACACCTAGCAAAGCTCCAAACAGTATATATGCCACGCTTTGCCCCACACCTAGCAGAGCCCCGAAGAGTATATATGCCGCGCTTTGTCCGATACCTAGCGGAGCTCCAAACTGTATATATACCACGCTTTGTCCCACACCGAGCAGAGCTCCAAAGTGTATACAAGCCACGCTTTGTGCGACACCTAGCAGAGCTCCAAAGTGTATATATTCCACGCTTTGTCCCACACCTAGCAGAGCTCCCTGGGGTATATATGCCACGCTTTGTTCGACACCTAGCAGAGCTCCAAAGAGTATATATGCCGCGCTTTGCCCTACACCTAGCAAAGCTCCAAAAAGTATATATGCCACGTTTTGCCCTACACCTACCAGAGCTCCAAACAGTATATATGCTACGCTTTGTCCTACAGCTAGCAGAGCTCCAAACAGTATATATCCCATGCTTTGTCCTACACCTAGCAGAGATCCAAACAGTATATATGCCACGCTTTGACCCACACCTAGCAGAGCTCCAAACAGTATATATGCCATGCTTTGTCCCACACCAAGCGGAGCTCCAAAGAGTATATATGCCACACTTTGTCCCACACCTAGCTGAGTTCCAAAGAGTGTATAAGCCACGCTTTGTACTACGCCTAGCACAGCTCCAAAGAGTATATATTCCACGCTTTGCCCCCACCTAGCAGAGCTCCAAAGAGTATATATGCCACGCTTTCCCCTACACCTAGGAGAGATCCAAAGAGTATATATGCCACGCTTTGTTTCTCTGCTAGCAGAGCTCCAAAGGATATATATGCCACGCTTTGTCCGATACCTAGCGGAGCTCCAAACTGTATATATACCACGCTTTGTCCCACACCGAGCAGAGCCCCAAAGCGTATATATGCCACACTGTGTCCCACACCTAGCACAGCTACAACAAGTGCATATGTCAAGCTTTGTTTCTCAGCTAGCAGAGCTCCAAAGAGTATATATGTCACGTTTTGTCCTACAAGTAGCAGCGCTCCAAACACTATATATGCCACGCTTTGTCCCACACCTAGCAGAGCTCCAAGGAGTATATATGCCACGCTTTGTCCCACACCTAGCAGAGCTCCAAAGAGTATATATGTCACGCTTTGTCCTACACCTATCAGAGCTCCAAACATTATATATGCCATGCTTTGTCCCACACCTAGCAGTGCTCCAAATAGTATATATGCCACGCTTTGTCCTACACATACCACAGCTTCAAACAGTATATATGCCATGCTTTGTCCCACACCTGGCAGAGCTTGAAAGAGTATATAAGTCACTCTTTGTCACACACCTAGGACAGCTAAAAACAGTATATAACAAACGCTTTGTCCCACACCCACCAGAGCTCCAAAGTGTATATATGCCACGCTTTGTCCCACACCTAGCAGAGCTCCTAACAGTATATATGCCACGCTTTGTCCTACACCTAGCAGAACTCCAAACAGCACATATGCCACGCTTTGTCCCACACCAAGCAGAGCTCCAAAGAGTATATATGCCACACTTTGACCCACACCTAGCTGAGATCCAAAGAGTATATATGCCAGGCTTGGTCTTAAAACTAGCAAAGCTCCAAAGTGTATATATGCCACGCTTTGTCCGATACCTAGCAGAGCTTCAAAGTGTATATATGCCACGCTTTGTCCCACACCTAGCAGACCTCCAAAGAGTATACATGCCACGCGTTGTCCCACACCTAGCAGAGCTCCAAAGAGTATATATGCTACGCTTTGTCCCACACCTAGCAGAGCTCCAAACAGGATATATGCCACGCTTTGTCCCACACCGAGCAGAGCTCCAAAGTGTATATATGCCACGGTTTGTCCCACACCAAGCAGAGCTCCAAAGAGTATATATGCCACACTTTGTCCCACACCTAGCTGAGCTCCAAAGGGTATATATGCCACGCTATGTCCTACACGTAGCACAGCTACAAACAGTACATATGCCACGCTTTGTTTCACACCTAGCAGAGCTCCAAAGAGTATATATGCCACGCTTTGTCCTACACCTAGCACAGCTCCAAAGAGTATATATGCCACGCTTTGTCCTACACCTAGCACAGCTCCAAAGAGTATATATGCCACGCTTTGATTCACACCTAGCAGAGCTCCAAAGAGTATATTTGCCATGCTTTATCCCACACCTACCAGAGCTCCAAAGGGTATATATCCCATGCTTTGTCTCACACCTAGCAGAGCCTCAAAGTGTATATATGCCACGCTTTGTCCCACACCTACCAGATCTCGAAAGAGTATATAAGTCTCGCTTTGTCCCACACCTAACAGAGCTCCAAACAGTATATATGCCAAGCTTTGTCCCACACCTACCAGAGCTCCAAACAGTATATATACCATGCTTTGTCCGACACCTAGCAGAACTCCTAACAGTATATATGCCACGCATTGTCCTACACCTAGCAGAGCTCCAAACAGTATATATGCCATGCTTTCCCCTACAGCTAGCAGAGATCCAAAGTGTATATATGCCACGCTTTGTCCCACACCTACCGGAGGTCCAAAGTGTATATATGCCACGCTTTGTCCCACACCTAGCAGAGCTCCAAACAGTATATATGCCACGCTTTCCCCTACACCTGGCAGAGATCCAAAGAGTATATATGCCACGGTTTGTTACTCTGCTAGCAGCGCTCCAAAGAGTATATATGGCATGCTTTGTCCGATACCTAGCGGAGCTCCAAACTGTATATATACCACGCTTTGTCCCACACCGAGCAGAGCTCCAAAGAGTATACATGCCACGCTTTGTCCGACACCTAGCAGAGCTCCAAAGTGTATATATGCCACGCTTTGTCCCACACCTAGCAGAGCTCCCAAGAGTATATATGCCACGCTTTGTCCGACACCTAGCAGAGCTCCAAAGAGTATATATGCCACACTTTGCCCTACACCTAGCCAAGCCTCAAACAGTATATACGCCACGCTTTGCCCTACACCTAGCAAAGATCCAAAGTGTATATATGCCACACTTTATCCCACACCGAGCAGAGCTCCAAAGAGCATATATGCCACGCTTTGTCCTACACCTAGCCCAGCTCCAAAGCGTATATATGATACCCTCTGTCCCACACCTAGCAGAGCTCCAAAGAGTATATATGCCACGCTTTGTCGGACACCTAGCAAAGCTCCAAACAGTATATATGCCACGCTTTGCCCCACACCTAGCAGAGCTCCAAAGAGTATATATGCCACTCTTTGTCTGACACCTAGCAAAGCTCCAAACAGTATATATGCCACGCTTTGCCCACACCTAGCAGAGCTCCCAACAGTATATATGCCACGCTTTGTCCGACACCTAGCAAAGCTCCAAACAGTATATATGCGACGCTTTGCCCCAAACCTAGCCGAGCTCCAAAGTGTGTATATGCCAAGCTTTGTCCCACACCTAGCAGAGCTCCAAAGAGTATATATGCCACGCTTTGTCGGACACCTAGCAAAGCTCCAAACAGTATATATGCGACGCTTTGCCCCAAACCTAGCCGAGCTCCAAAGAGTATATATGCCACGCTTTGTCACACACCTAGCAGAGCTCCAAAGAGTATATATGCCACGCTTTGTCCCACACCTAGCAGAGCTCCAAAGTGTATATATGTCACCCTTTGTCCTACACCTAGCAGAGCTCCAAACAGTATATATGCCACGCTTTGTCCCACACCTAGCAGAGCTTCAAACGGTATATATGCCACGCTTTGTCCTACACCTAGCACAGCTACAAAATGTACATATGCTACGCTTTGTTTCACACCTAGGAGAACTCCAAAGAGTATACGTGCCACGCTTTGTCCCAAACCTAGCAGAGCTCCAAAGAGTATATATGCCACGCTTTGTCCCACACCTGGCAGAGCTCTAAACAGTATATATGCCACGCTTTTTCCCACACCTAGCAGAGCTCCCAACGGTATATATGCCACGCTTTGCCGTACACCTAGCAGAGCTCCAAAGTGTATATATGCCACGCTTTGTTTCACACCTAGCAGAGCTCCAAAGGGTATATATGGCACGCTTTGTCCTACACCTTGCAGAGCTACAAACAGTACTAATGCCACGCTTTGTTTCACACCTAGCAGAGCTCCAAAGAGTATATGAGCCACGCTTTGTCCCACACCTAGCAGAGCTCCAAAGAGTATATATGCCACGCTTTGTCGGACACCTAGGAAAGCTCCAAACAGTATATATGCCACGCTTTGTCCCACACCTAGCAGAGCTCCAAAGTGTACATATGTCACCCTTTGTCCTACACCTAGCAGAGGTCCATACATTATATATGCCACGCTTTGTCCCACACCTAGCAGAGCTCCAAACAGTATATATGCCACGCTTTGTCCCACACCTAGCTGAGCTCCAAAGAGTATATATGCCACGCTTTCTCCTACACCTAGCACAGCTCCAAAGAGTATATATGCCACGCTTTGTTGGACACTTAGCAGAGCTCCAAAGAGTATATATGCCATGCTTTGCCCTACACCTAGGAGAGGTCAAAAGAGTATATATGCCACGCTTTGTCCGATACCTAGCGGAGCTCCAAACAGCATATATGCCATGCTTTGTCCCACATCAAGCAGAGCTCGAAAGAGTATATATGCCACACTATGTCCCACACCTAGCTGAGCTCCAAAGAGTGTATATGCCACGCTTTGTACTAGGCCTAGCACAGCTCCAAAGAGTATATATGCCACGCTTTGTCCCACATCAAGCAGAGCTCGAAAGAGTATATATGCCACACTATGTCCCACACCTAGCAGAGCTCCAAAGAGTATATATGCCACGTTTTGTCGGACAACTAGCAAAGCCCCAAACAGTATATATGCTACGCTTTGTCCCACACCTAGCAGAGCTCCAAACAGTATATATGCCCCGCTTTGTCCCACACCTAGCAGAGCTCCAAACAGTATATATGCCACGCTTTGTTTCACACCTAGCAGAGCTTCAAAGTGTATATATGCCACGCTTTGTCCCACACAAAGCAGAGCTCCAAAGAGTATATATGAAACACTTTGTCCCACACCTAGCTGAGCTCCAAAGAGTATATATGCCACGCTTTGTCGGACACCTAGCAAAGCTCCAAACAGTATATATGCCACGCTTTGCCCCACACCTAGCAGAGCCCCGAAGAGTATATATGCCGCGCTTTGTCCGATACCTAGCGGAGCTCCAAACTGTATATATACCACGCTTTGTCCCACACCGAGCAGAGCTCCAAAGTGTATACAAGCCACGCTTTGTGCGACACCTAGCAGAGCTCCAAAGTGTATATATTCCACGCTTTGTCCCACACCTAGCAGAGCTCCCTGGGGTATATATGCCACGCTTTGTTCGACACCTAGCAGAGCTCCAAAGAGTATATATGCCGCGCTTTGCCCTACACCTAGCAAAGCTCCAAAAAGTATATATGCCACGTTTTGCCCTACACCTACCAGAGCTCCAAACAGTATATATGCTACGCTTTGTCCTACAGCTAGCAGAGCTCCAAACAGTATATATCCCATGCTTTGTCCTACACCTAGCAGAGATCCAAACAGTATATATGCCACGCTTTGACCCACACCTAGCAGAGCTCCAAACAGTATATATGCCATGCTTTGTCCCACACCAAGCGGAGCTCCAAAGAGTATATATGCCACACTTTGTCCCACACCTAGCTGAGTTCCAAAGAGTGTATAAGCCACGCTTTGTACTACGCCTAGCACAGCTCCAAAGAGTATATATTCCACGCTTTGCCCCCACCTAGCAGAGCTCCAAAGAGTATATATGCCACGCTTTCCCCTACACCTAGGAGAGATCCAAAGAGTATATATGCCACGCTTTGTTTCTCTGCTAGCAGAGCTCCAAAGGATATATATGCCACGCTTTGTCCGATACCTAGCGGAGCTCCAAACTGTATATATACCACGCTTTGTCCCACACCGAGCAGAGCCCCAAAGCGTATATATGCCACACTGTGTCCCACACCTAGCACAGCTACAACAAGTGCATATGTCACGCTTTGTTTCTCAGCTAGCAGAGCTCCAAAGAGTATATATGTCACGTTTTGTCCTACAAGTAGCAGCGCTCCAAACACTATATATGCCACGCTTTGTCCCACACCTAGCAGAGCTCCAAGGAGTATATATGCCACGCTTTGTCCCACACCTAGCAGAGCTCCAAAGAGTATATATGCCACCCTTTGTCCCACACCTAGCAGAGCTCCAAAGAGTATATATGCCACGTTTTGTCCCACACCTAGCAGAGCTCCAAACTGTATATATGTCACGCTTTGTCCCACACCTAGCAGAGCTCCAAAGTGTATATATGCCACGCTTTGTCCTACACCTAGCAGAGCTCCAAACAGTATATATGCCACGCTTTGTCTCACACCTACCAGAGCTCCAAACAGTAGATATGCCACTATTTGTCCCACACGTAGCAGAGCTCCTAACAGTATATATGCCACGCTTTGTCCTACACCTAGCACAGCTCCAAACAGTATATATGCCACGCTTTGTCCCACACCAAGCAGAGCTCCAAAGAGTATGTATGCCACAATATGTCCCACACCTAGCTGACCTCCAAAGAGTATATATGCCACGCTTTGTCCCACACCTAGCACAGCTTCAAAGTGTATATATGCCACCCTTTGTCCCACACCTAGCAGAGCTCCAAAGAGTATATATGCCACGCTTTGTCCGACACCTAGGAGAGCTCCAAACTGTATATATGCCACGCTTTGTCCAACACCTAGCAGAGCTCCAAAGAGTATATATGCCACACTTTGCCCTACACCTAGCCAAGCCTCAAACAGTATATACGCCACGCTTTGCCTTACACCTAGCAACGATCCAAAGTGTATATACGCCAGACTTTATCCCACACCGAACAGAGCTCCAAAGTGTATATATGCCACGCTTTGTCCCACACCTAGCAGAGCTCGAAAGAGTATATAAGTCTCGCTTTGTCCCACATCTAAAAGAGCTCCAAACAGTATATATGCCACGCTTTGTCCCACACCTACCAGAGATCCAAACAGTATATATACCATGCTTTGTCCCACACCTAGCAGAGCTCCTAACAGTATATATGCCACGCTTTCCCCTACACCTAGCAGAGATCCAATGAGTATATATGCCACGCTTTGTCCCACACCTACCAGAGGTCCAAAGTGTACATATGCCACGCTTTGTCCCACACCTAGCAGAGCTCCAAACAGTATATATGCCACGCTTTCCCCTACACCTGGCAGAGATCCAAAGAGTATATATGCCATGCTTGGTCCGATACCTAGCGGAGCTCGAAACTGTTTATATACCACGCTTTGTCCCACACCGAGCAGAGCTCCAAACAGTATACATGCCACGATTTGTCCGACACCTAGCAGAGCTCCAAAGTGTATATATGCCACGCTTTGTCCCACACCTAGCAGAGCTCCCAAGGGTATATATGCCATGCTTTGTCCGACACCTAGCAGACCTCCAAAGAGTATATATGCCACGCTTTGACCCACACCTAGCAGAGCTCCAAACAGTATATATGCCACGCTTTGTCCCACACCAAGCGGAGCTCCAAATAGTATATATGCCACACTTTGCCCACACCTAGCTAAGCTCCAAAGACTGTATATGCCACGCTTTGTACTACGCCTAGCACGGCTCCAAAGTGATTATATTTCACGATTTGTCCCACACCTAGCAGAGCTCCTAAGAGTATATATGCCATGCTTTGTCCCACATCTAGCTGAGCTCCAAAGAGTATATATGCCACGCTTTTATTATGCCTAGCACAGCTCCAAAGGGTATATATGCCACGCTTTGTCCCCCACCTAGCAGAGCTCCAAAGAGTATATATGCCACGCTTTGTCCCACACCTAGCAGAGCTCCAAGCATTATATATGCCACGCTTTGTCCTACACCTAGCAGATCTCCAAACAGTATATACGACTCGCTTTGTCCCACACCAAGCACAGCTCCAAAGAGTATATATGCCACGCTTTGTCCTACACCTAGCACAGCTCCAACGTGTATATATGCCATCCTTTGTCCCACACCTAGCAGAGCTCCAAAGAGTATATATGCCACGCTTTGTCGGACACCTAGCAGAGCTCCAAACAGTATATATGCCACGCTTTGCCCCACACCTAGCAGAGCTCCAAAGAGTATATATGCCACTCTTTGTCGGACACCTAGCAAAGCTCCAAACAGTATATATGCCACGCTTTGCCCCACACCTAGCAGAGCTCCAAACAGTATATATGCCACGCTTTGTCCGACACCTAGTAGAGCTCCAAACTGTATATATGCCATGCTTTGTCCCTCACCGAGCATAGCTCCAAAGAGTATATATGCCACGCATTGTCCCACACCTAGCAGAGCTCCAAAGTGTATATATGTCACGCTTTGTCCTACACCTAGCAGAGCTCCAAACAGGATATATGCCACGCTTTGTCCCACACCGAGCAGAGCTCCAAAGTGTATATATGCCACGGTTTGTCCCACACCAAGCAGAGCTCCAAAGAGTATATATGCCACACATTGTCCCACACCTAGCTGAGCTCCAAAGGGTATATATGCCAGGCTATGTCCTACACGTAGCACAGCTACAAACAGTACATATGCCACGCTTTGTTTCACACCTAGCAGAGCTCCAAAGAGTATATGTGCCACGCTTTGTCCCACACCTAGCAGTGCTCCAAAGAGTATATATGCCACGCTTTGTCCTACACCTAGCACAGCTCCAAAGAGTATATATGCCACGCTTTGATTCACACCTAGCAGAGCTCCAAAGAGTATATTTGCCATGCTTTATCCCACACCTAGCAGAGCTCCAAAGGGTATATATGCCATGCTTTGTCCCACACCTAGCAGAGCTCCAAACCGTATATATGTCATGCTTTGTCCCACACTTAGAGATCTCCAAACGGCATATATGCCACGCTTTGTCTCACACCTACCAGAGCTCCAAACAGTATATATGCCACGCTTTTTCCCTCACCTAGCAGAGCTCCAAACAGTATATATGCCACGCTTTGTTTCACAACTAGCAGAGCTTCAAAGTGTATATATGCGAAGCTTTGTCCCGCACCTAGCAGTGTTCCAAAGTGTATATATGCCACGATTTCTCCCACACCAAGCAGAGCTCTAAAGAGTATATATGCCACACTTTGTCCCACACCAAGCAGAGCTCCAAACAGTATATATGCCACGCTTTGTCCTACACCTAGCACAGCTCCAACGTGTATATATGCCACGCTTTTTCCCACACCTAGCAGAGCTCCAAAGAGTATATATACCACGCTTTGTCGGACACCTAGCAAAGCTCCAAACAGTATATATGCCACGCTTTCTCCTACACCTAGCAGAGATCGAAAGAGTATATATGCCACGCTTTGTCCCACACCTAGTAGTGCTCCAAAGAGTATATATGCCACGCTTTGTCCTACATCTAGCAGAGCTACAAGCAGTGCATATGCGACGCTTTGTTTCTCAGCTAGCACAGCTGCAAAGAGTATATATGCCACGCTTTGTCCCACACCTAGCACAGCCCCAAAGTGTATATATGCCACCCTTTGTCCCACACCTAGCAGAGCTCCAAAGAGTATATATGCCACGCTTTGTCCGACACCTAGGAGAGCTCCAAACTGTATATATGCCACGCTTTGTCCAACACCTAGCAGAGCTCCCAAGAGTATATATGCCACGCTTTGTCCGACACCTAGCAGAGCTCCAAAGAGTATATATGCCACACTTTGCCCTACACCTAGCCATGCCTCAAACAGTATATACGCCACGCTTTGCCTTACACCTAGAAAAGATCCAAAGTGTATATACGCCAGACTTTATCCCACACCGAGCAGAGCTCCAAAGTGTATATATGCCACGCTTTGTCCCACACGTAGCAGAGCTCGAAAGAGTATATAAGTCTCGCTTTGTCCCACATCTAACAGAGCTCCAAACAGTATATATGCCACGCTTTGTCCCACACCTACCAGAGATCCAAACAGTATATATACCATGCTTTGTCCCACACCTAGCAGAGCTCCTAACAGTATATATGTCACGCATTGTCCTACACGTAGCAGAGCTCCAAACAGTATATATGCCACGCTTTCCCCTACACCTAGCAGAGATCCAAAGAGTATATATGCCACGCTTTGTCCCACACCTACCAGAGGTCCAAAGTGTATATATGCCACGCTTTGTCCCACACCTAGCAGAGCTCCAAACAGTATATATCCCACGCTTTCCCCTACACCTGGCAGAGATCCAAAGAGTATATATGCCATGCTTGGTCCGATACCTAGCGGAGCTCGAAACTGTTTATATACCACGCTTTGTCCCACACCGAGCAGAGCTCCAAACAGTATACATGCCACGATTTGTCCGACACCTAGCAGAGCTCCAAAGTGTATATATGCCACGCTTTGTCCCACACCTAGCAGAGCTCCCAAGGGTATATATGCCATGCTTTGTCCGACACCTAGCAGACCTCCAAAGAGTATATATGCCACGCTTTGACCCACACCTAGCAGAGCTCCAAACAGTATATATGCCACACTTTGTCCCACACCAAGCGGAGCTCCAAATAGTATATATGCCACACTTTGTCCCACACCTAGCTAAGCTCCAAAGAGTGTATATGCCACGCTTTGTACTACGCCTAGCACGGCTCCAAAGTGAATATATTTCACGATTTGTCCCACACCTAGCAGAGCTCCAAACAGTGTATATGCCAAGCATTGTCGGACACCTAGCAAAGCTCCAAAAAGTATATATGCCACGCTTTGCCCCACACCTAGCAGAGCTACAAAGAGTATATATGCCACACTT
The DNA here is from genome assembly GCF_020740605.2 of Lemur catta. Lineage (NCBI taxonomy): Eukaryota > Metazoa > Chordata > Mammalia > Primates > Lemuridae > Lemur > Lemur catta. The sequence continues at coordinate 33,120,178 of NC_059148.1, read as the reverse complement.
TGTCCCACACCTAGCAAACATCCAAACAGTATATATGCCACGCTTTGCCCCACACCTAGCAGAGCTCCAAACGGTATATATGCCACGCTTTGTCCACACCTAGCAGAGCTCCAAAGAGTATATATGCCACGCTTTGTGTCTCTGCTAGCGGAGCTCCAAAGGATATATATGCCACGCTTTGTCCGATACCTAGCGGAGCTCCAAACTGTATATATACCACGCTTTGTCCCACACCGAGCAGAGCTCCAAAGAGTATATATGCCACACTTTGTCCCACACCTAGCTGACCTCCAAAGAGTATATATGCAACGCTTTGTCCTACACCTAGCACAGCTCCAAAGTGTATATATGCCACCCTTTGTCCCACACCTAGCAGAGCTCCAAAGAGTATATATGCCACGCTTTGTCGGACACCTAGCAAGGCTCGAAACAGTATATATGCCACACTTTGCCCCACACCTAACAGAGCTCCAAAGAGTATATATGCCACGCTTCGTCGGACACCTAGCAAAGCTCCAAACAGTATATATGCCACGCTTTGCCCCACACCTAGCAGAGCTCCAAACAGTATATATGCCACGCTTTGTCCGACACCTAGCAGAGCTCCAAACTGTATATATGCCACGCTTTGTCCTACACCGAGCATAGGTCCAAAGAGAATATATGCCACGCTTTGTCCGACACCTAGCAGAGCTCCAAGGTGTATATATGCCACGCTTTGTCCCACACCTAGCAGAGCTCCCAAGAGTATATATGCCACGCTTTGTCCCACACCTAGCAGACCTCAAAAGAGTATATATGCCACACTGTGCCCTACACCTAGCAAAGCTCAAAACAGTATATATGCCACGCTTTGTCCCACACCAGGCAGAGCTCCAAAGAGTATATATGCCACACTTTGTCCCACACCTAGCTGAGCTCCAAAGAGTGTATATGCCACGACTTATACTATGCCTAGCACAGCTCCAAAGAGTATATATGCCACGCTTTGTCCCACACCTAGCAGAGCTCCAAACAGTATATATGCCAAGCATTGTCAGACACCTAGCAAAGCTCCAAAAAGTATATATGCCACGCTTTGCCCCACACCTAGCAGAGCTACAAAGAGTATATATGCCACGCTTTGTCCCACACCTAGCAGAGCTCCAAACAGTATATATGCCACGCTTTTTCCCACACGAAGCAGAGCTCCAAAGTGTATATATGTCACGCTTTGTCCTACACCTAGCAGAGCTCCAAACAGTATATATGCCACGCTTTGTCCCACACCTAGCAGAGCTCCAAACAGTGTATATGCCACGCTTTGTCCCACACCTAGCAGAGCTCCAAACTGTATATATACCACGGTTTGTCCCACACCGAGCAGCGCTCCACACAGTATATATGCCTTGCTTTTTCCGACACCTAGCAGAGCTCCAAAGTGTATATATGCCACGCTTTTTCCCACACCTAGCAGAAATCCCAAGAGTATATATGCCACGCTTTGTCCCACACCTAGCAGAGCTCCAAAGAGTATATATGCCACGTTTTTTCGGACAACTATCAAAGCCCCAAAGAGTATATATGCTACGCTTTGTCCCACACCTAGCAGAGCTCCAAACAGTATATATGCCCCGCTTTGTCCCACACCTAGCAGACCTCCAAACAGTATATATGCCAAGCTTTGTTTCACAGCTAGGAGAGCTTGAAAGTGTATATATGCCACGCTTTGTCCCAAACCTAATAGTGCTCCAAATAGTATATATGCCACGCTTTGTCCTACACCTAGCACAGCTCCAAACAGTATATATGCCACGCTGTGTCCCACACATAGCAGGGCTCGAAAGAGTATATAAGTCACGCTTTGTCCCACACCTAGCAGAGCTCCAAAGTGTATATATGCCACGCTTTGTTTCACACCTAGGAGAGCTCCAAAGACTATATGTGCCACGCTTTGTCCCACACCTAGCAGAGCTCCAAAGAGTATATATGCCACGCTTTGTCGGACACGTAGCAAAGCTCCAAACAGTATATATGCCACGCTTTGCCCCAAACCTAGCAGAGCTCCAAAGAGTATATATGCTACGCTTTGTCCCACACCTAGCAGAGCTAGAAAGAGTATACTTGCCACGCTTTGTCCGACACCTAGCAGAGCTCCAAAGAGTATATATGCCACGCTTTGTCCCACACCTAGCAGAGCTCCAAACAGTATATATGCCACGCTTTGTCCCACACCTAGCAGAGCTCCAAACACTATATATGCCACGCTTTGTTTCACACCTAGCAGAGCTTCAAAGTGTATATATGCCACGCTTTTTCCCACACAAAGCAGAGCTCCAAAGAGTATATATGAAACACTTTGTCCCACACCTATCTGAGCTCCAAAGAGTATATATGCCATGCTTTCTCCTACACCTATCAGAGCTCCAAGATGTATATATACCACTCTTTGTCCCACATAGCAGAGCTCCAAAGAGCATATATGCCACGCTTTGTTGGACACCTAGCAAAGCTCCAAACAGTATATATGCCACGCTTTGCCCCACACCTAGCAGAGCCCCAAGGAGTATATATGCCACTCTTTGTTTCTCTGCTAGCACAGCTCCAAAGAGTATATATGCCACGCTTTGTCCGATACCTAGCGGAGCTCCAAACTGTATATATACCACGCTTTGTCCCACACCGAGTAGAGCTCCAAAGTGTATACATGCCACGCTTTGTGCGACACCTAGCAGAGCTCTAAAGTGTATATATTCCACTCTTTGTCCCACACCTAGCAGAGCTCCCAGGAGTATATATGCCACGCATTGTTCGACACCTAGCAGAGCTCCAAAGAGTATATATGCCACGTTTTGCCCTACACCTACCAGAGCTCCAAACAGTATATATGCCACGCTTTGTCCTACACCTAGCAGAGCTCCAAACAGTATATATGCCACGCTTTGTCCCACACCTACCAGAGCTCCAAACAGTATATATGCCACGCTTTGTCCTACACCTAGCAGAGCTCCAAACTGTATATATGCCATGCTTTGTCCTACACCTAGCAGAGATCCAAACAGTATATATGCAACGCTTTGTCCCACACCTAGCAGAGCTCCAAACAGTATATATGCCACGCTTTGTCCTACACCTACCAGAGCTACAAACAGTATATATGCCATGCTTTGTCCCACACCAAGCAGAGCTCCAAAGGGTATATATGCCACACTTTGTCCCACACCTAGCTGAGCTCCAAAGAGTGTATAAGCCACGCTTTGTACTACGCCTAGCACGGCTCCAAAGAGTATATATGCCAGGCTTTGTCCCCCACCTAGCAGAGCTCCAAAGAGTATATATGCCATGCTTTGCCCTACACCTAGCAAACCTCCAAACAGTATATATGCCACGCATTCCCCTACAACTAGCAGAGATCCAAAGAGTATATATGCCACGCTTCGTTTCTCAGCTAGAAGAGCTCCAAAGAGTATATATGCCACGCTTTGTCCGACACCTAGCAGAGCTCCAAGCTGTATATATGCCACGCTTTGTCCCACACCGAGCAGAGCTCCAAAGAGTATATATGCCATACTTTGTCCCACACCTAGCAGAGCTCCCAAGAGAATATATGCCACGCTTTGTCCGACACCTAGCAGAGCTCCAAAGAGTATATATGCCACACTTTGCCCTACACCTAGCAAAGCTCCAAACAGTATATATGCCACGCTTTGTGTCTCTGCTAGCAGAGCTCCCAAGAGTATATATGCCACGCTTTTCCCTACATTTAGCTAGCTCCAAACAGTATATATGCCACGTTTTGCCCTACACCTACCAGAGCTCGAAACAGTATATATGCCACGCTTTGACCTACACCTAGCAGAGCACCAAACACTATATATGCCACGCTTTGTCCCACACCTAGCAGAGCTCCAAAGAGTATATATGCCACACTTTGTCCCACACCTAGCTGAGCTCCAAAGAGTATATATGCCACGCTTTGTCCTACACCAAGCAGAGCTCCAAAGAGTATATATGCCACTCTTTGTCCCACACCTAGCAGAGCTCCAAACAGTATATATGCCACGCTTTGTCCCACACCTAGCAGAGCTCCAAACAGTATATATGCCACGCTTTGTTTCACACCTAGCAGAGCTTCAAAGTGTATATATGCCACGCTTTGTCCAAAACCTAGCAGTGCTCAAAAGAGTATATATGCCGCGCTTTGTCCTATGCCTAGCACAGCTCCAAACAGTATATATGCCACGCTTTGTCCCACACCTAGCAGAGCTCCAAAGAGTATATATGTCACGCTTTGTCCTTCACCTAGCAGAGCTCTAAACAGTATATATGCCACGCTTTGTCCCACACCTAGCAGAGCTCCAAAGAGTATATATGCCACTCTTTGTCCCACACCTAGCAGAGCTCCTAACAGTATATATGCCACGCTTTGTCCTACACATAGCAGAGCTCCAAACTGTATATATGCCACGCTTTGTCCCACAGCAAGCAGAGCTCCAAAGAGTATATATGCCACACTTTGTCCGACACCTAGCTGAGCTCCAAAGAGTATATATGCCACTCTTTGTCGGACACCTAGCAATGCTCCAAACAGTATATATGCCACGCTTTGCCCCACATCTAGCAGAGCTCCAAACAGTATATATGCCATGCTTTGTCCCACACCTAGGAGAGCTCCAAACAGTATATATGCCACACTTTGCCCTACACCTAGCAGAGCTCCAAAGAGTATATATGCCACACTTTGTCCCACACCTAGCTGGGCTCCAAAGAGTATATATGCCACGCTTAGTCCTACACCAGGCAGAGCTCCAAAGAGTATATATGCCACGCGTTGTCCCACACCTAGCAGATCTCCAAACAGTGTATATGCCTCGCTTTGTCCCACACCAAGCAGAGCTCCAAAGAGTATATATGCCACGCTTTGTCCTACACCTAGCACAGCTCCAAAGTGTATATATGCCACCCTTTGTCCCACACCTAGCAGAGCTCCAAAGAGTATATATGCCACGCTTTGTCGGACACCTAGCAAAGCTCCAAACAGTATACATGCCATGCTTTGCCCCACACCTAGCAGTGCTCCAAACAGTATATATGCCACGCTTTGTCCGACACCTAGTAGAGCTCCAAACTGTATATATGCCTCGCTTTGTCCCTCACCGAGCATAGCTCCAAAGAGTATATATGCCACGCTTTGTCCGACACCTAGCAGAGCTCCAAGGTGTATATATGCCACGCTTTGTCCCACACCTAGCAGAGCTCCCAAGAGTATATATGCCACGCTTTGTCCCACACCTAGCAGAGCTCCAAAGACTATATATGCCACACTTTGCCCTACACCTAGCGAAGCTCCAAACAGTATATATGCCACGCTTTGTCCCTCACCAAGCAGAGCTCCAAAGAGTATATATGCCACACTTTGTCCCACACCTAGGTGAGCTCCAAAGTGTGTATATGCCACGCTTTGTACTACGCCTAGCACAGCTCCAAGGAGTATATATACCACGCTTTGTCCCACACCTAGCAGACCTCCAAAGAGTATATATGCCACGCTTTGTCCCACACCTAGCAGACCTCCAAACAGTATATATGCCAAGCTTTGTTTCACAGCTAGGAGAGCTTGAAAGTGTATATATGCCACGCTTTGTCCCAAACCTAATAGTGCTCCAAATAGTATATATGCCACGCTTTGTCCTACACCTAGCACAGCTCCAAACAGTATATATGCCACGCTGTGTCCCACACATAGCAGGGCTCGAAAGAGTATATAAGTCACGCTTTGTCCCACACCTAGCAGAGCTCCAAAGTGTATATATGCCACGCTTTGTTTCACACCTAGGAGAGCTCCAAAGACTATATGTGCCACGCTTTGTCCCACACCTAGCAGAGCTCCAAAGAGTATATATGCCACGCTTTGTCGGACACGTAGCAAAGCTCCAAACAGTATATATGCCACGCTTTGCCCCAAACCTAGCAGAGCTCCAAAGAGTATATATGCTACGCTTTGTCCCACACCTAGCAGAGCTAGAAAGAGTATACTTGCCACGCTTTGTCCGACACCTAGCAGAGCTCCAAAGAGTATATATGCCACGCTTTGTCCCACACCTAGCAGAGCTCCAAACAGTATATATGCCACGCTTTGTCCCACACCTAGCAGAGCTCCAAACACTATATATGCCACGCTTTGTTTCACACCTAGCAGAGCTTCAAAGTGTATATATGCCACGCTTTTTCCCACACAAAGCAGAGCTCCAAAGAGTATATATGAAACACTTTGTCCCACACCTATCTGAGCTCCAAAGAGTATATATGCCATGCTTTCTCCTACACCTATCAGAGCTCCAAGATGTATATATACCACTCTTTGTCCCACATAGCAGAGCTCCAAAGAGCATATATGCCACGCTTTGTTGGACACCTAGCAAAGCTCCAAACAGTATATATGCCACGCTTTGCCCCACACCTAGCAGAGCCCCAAGGAGTATATATGCCACTCTTTGTTTCTCTGCTAGCACAGCTCCAAAGAGTATATATGCCACGCTTTGTCCGATACCTAGCGGAGCTCCAAACTGTATATATACCACGCTTTGTCCCACACCGAGTAGAGCTCCAAAGTGTATACATGCCACGCTTTGTGCGACACCTAGCAGAGCTCTAAAGTGTATATATTCCACTCTTTGTCCCACACCTAGCAGAGCTCCCAGGAGTATATATGCCACGCATTGTTCGACACCTAGCAGAGCTCCAAAGAGTATATATGCCACGTTTTGCCCTACACCTACCAGAGCTCCAAACAGTATATATGCCACGCTTTGTCCTACACCTAGCAGAGCTCCAAACAGTATATATGCCACGCTTTGTCCCACACCTACCAGAGCTCCAAACAGTATATATGCCACGCTTTGTCCTACACCTAGCAGAGCTCCAAACTGTATATATGCCATGCTTTGTCCTACACCTAGCAGAGATCCAAACAGTATATATGCAACGCTTTGTCCCACACCTAGCAGAGCTCCAAACAGTATATATGCCACGCTTTGTCCTACACCTACCAGAGCTACAAACAGTATATATGCCATGCTTTGTCCCACACCAAGCAGAGCTCCAAAGGGTATATATGCCACACTTTGTCCCACACCTAGCTGAGCTCCAAAGAGTGTATAAGCCACGCTTTGTACTACGCCTAGCACGGCTCCAAAGAGTATATATGCCAGGCTTTGTCCCCCACCTAGCAGAGCTCCAAAGAGTATATATGCCACGCTTTGCCCTACACCTAGCAAACCTCCAAACAGTATATATGCCACGCATTCCCCTACAACTAGCAGAGATCCAAAGAGTATATATGCCACGCTTCGTTTCTCAGCTAGAAGAGCTCCAAAGAGTATATATGCCACGCTTTGTCCGACACCTAGCAGAGCTCCAAGCTGTATATATGCCACGCTTTGTCCCACACCGAGCAGAGCTCCAAAGAGTATATATGCCATACTTTGTCCCACACCTAGCAGAGCTCCCAAGAGAATATATGCCACGCTTTGTCCGACACCTAGCAGAGCTCCAAAGAGTATATATGCCACACTTTGCCCTACACCTAGCAAAGCTCCAAACAGTATATATGCCACGCTTTGTGTCTCTGCTAGCAGAGCTCCCAAGAGTATATATGCCACGCTTTTCCCTACATTTAGCTAGCTCCAAACAGTATATATGCCACGTTTTGCCCTACACCTACCAGAGCTCGAAACAGTATATATGCCACGCTTTGACCTACACCTAGCAGAGCACCAAACACTATATATGCCACGCTTTGTCCCACACCTAGCAGAGCTCCAAAGAGTATATATGCCACACTTTGTCCCACACCTAGCTGAGCTCCAAAGAGTATATATGCCACGCTTTGTCCTACACCAAGCAGAGCTCCAAAGAGTATATATGCCACTCTTTGTCCCACACCTAGCAGAGCTCCAAACAGTATATATGCCACGCTTTGTCCCACACCTAGCAGAGCTCCAAACAGTATATATGCCACGCTTTGTTTCACACCTAGCAGAGCTTCAAAGTGTATATATGCCACGCTTTGTCCAAAACCTAGCAGTGCTCAAAAGAGTATATATGCCGCGCTTTGTCCTATGCCTAGCACAGCTCCAAACAGTATATATGCCACGCTTTGTCCCACACCTAGCAGAGCTCCAAAGAGTATATATGTCACGCTTTGTCCTTCACCTAGCAGAGCTCTAAACAGTATATATGCCACGCTTTGTCCCACACCTAGCAGAGCTCCAAAGAGTATATATGCCACTCTTTGTCCCACACCTAGCAGAGCTCCTAACAGTATATATGCCACGCTTTGTCCTACACATAGCAGAGCTCCAAACTGTATATATGCCACGCTTTGTCCCACAGCAAGCAGAGCTCCAAAGAGTATATATGCCACACTTTGTCCGACACCTAGCTGAGCTCCAAAGAGTATATATGCCACTCTTTGTCGGACACCTAGCAATGCTCCAAACAGTATATATGCCACGCTTTGCCCCACATCTAGCAGAGCTCCAAACAGTATATATGCCATGCTTTGTCCCACACCTAGGAGAGCTCCAAACAGTATATATGCCACACTTTGCCCTACACCTAGCAGAGCTCCAAAGAGTATATATGCCACACTTTGTCCCACACCTAGCTGGGCTCCAAAGAGTATATATGCCACGCTTAGTCCTACACCAGGCAGAGCTCCAAAGAGTATATATGCCACGCGTTGTCCCACACCTAGCAGATCTCCAAACAGTGTATATGCCTCGCTTTGTCCCACACCAAGCAGAGCTCCAAAGAGTATATATGCCACGCTTTGTCCTACACCTAGCACAGCTCCAAAGTGTATATATGCCACCCTTTGTCCCACACCTAGCAGAGCTCCAAAGAGTATATATGCCACGCTTTGTCGGACACCTAGCAAAGCTCCAAACAGTATACATGCCATGCTTTGCCCCACACCTAGCAGTGCTCCAAACAGTATATATGCCACGCTTTGTCCGACACCTAGTAGAGCTCCAAACTGTATATATGCCTCGCTTTGTCCCTCACCGAGCATAGCTCCAAAGAGTATATATGCCACGCTTTGTCCGACACCTAGCAGAGCTCCAAGGTGTATATATGCCACGCTTTGTCCCACACCTAGCAGAGCTCCCAAGAGTATATATGCCACGCTTTGTCCCACACCTAGCAGAGCTCCAAAGACTATATATGCCACACTTTGCCCTACACCTAGCGAAGCTCCAAACAGTATATATGCCACGCTTTGTCCCTCACCAAGCAGAGCTCCAAAGAGTATATATGCCACACTTTGTCCCACACCTAGGTGAGCTCCAAAGTGTGTATATGCCACGCTTTGTACTACGCCTAGCACAGCTCCAAGGAGTATATATACCACGCTTTGTCCCACACCTAGCAGACCTCCAAAGAGTATATATGCCACGCTTTGTCGGACACCTAGCAAAGCTCCAAACAGTATATATGCAACGCTTTGCCCCACACCTAGCCGAGCTCCAAAGAGTATATATGCCACGCTTTGATTCACACCTAGCAGAGCTCCAAAGGGTATATGTGCCACGCTTTGTCCCACACCTAGCAGTGCTCCAAAGAGTATATATGCCACGCTTTGTCCTACACCTAGCACAGCTCCAAAGAGTACATATGCCACGCTTTGATTCACACCTAGCAGAGCTCCAAAGAGTATATTTGCCATGCTTTATCCCACACCTAGCAGAGCTCCAAAGAGTATATTTGCCATGCTTTATCCCACACCTAGCAGAGCTCCAAAGGGTATATATGCCATGCTTTGCCCCACACCTAGCAGAGCTCCAAAGCGTATATATGTCATCCTTTGTCCCACACTTAGAGATCTCCAAACGGCATATATGCCACGCTTTGTCTCACACCTACCAGAGCTCCAAACAGTATATATGCCACGCTTTGTCCCACACCTAGCAGAGCTCCAAACAGTATATATGCCACGCTTTGTCCTACACCTAGCAGAGCTCCAAACAGCATATATGCCACACTTTGTCCCACACCTAGCTGAGCTCCAAAGAGTGTATATGCCACGCTTTGTACTATGCCTAGCAGAGCTCCAAAGAGTATATATGCCACGCTTTGTCGGATACCTAGAAAAGCTCCAAAAAGTATATATGCCACGCTTTGTCCCACACCTAGCAGAGCTCCAAAGTGTATATATGCCACGCTTTGTTTGACACCTAGCAGAGCTTCAAAGTGTATATATGCGAAGCTTTGACCCGCACCTAGCAGTGTTCCAAAGTGTATATATGCCACGCTTTGTCCCACACCAAGCAGAGCTCTAAAGAGTATATATGCCACACTTTGTCCCACACCTAGCTGACCTCCAAAGAGTATATATGCCACTCTTTGTCCTACACCTAACACAGCTCCAAAGTGTATATATGCCACGCTTTTTCCCACACCTAGCAGAGCTCCAAAGAGTATATATACCACGCTTTGTCGGACACCTAGCAAAGCTCCAAACAGTATATATGCCACGCTTTCTCCTACACCTAGCAGAGATCGAAAGAGTATATATGCCACGCTTTGTTTCTCAGCTAGCAGAGCTCCAAAGAGTATATATGCCACGCTTTGTCCGATACCTAGCAGAACTTCAAAGTGTATATATGCCACGCTTTGTCCCACACCTAGCAGTGCTCCAAAGACTATATATGCCACGCTTTGTCCTACACCTAGCAGAGCTACAAGCAGTGCATATGCCACGCTTTGTTTCTCAGCTAGCAGAGCTCCAAAGAGTATATATGCCACGCATTGTCCTACACCTAGCAGAGCTCCAAAGTGTATATATGTCACCCTTTGTCCCACACCGAGCAGAGCTCAAAAGAGTATATATGCCACGCTTTGTCGGACACCTAGCAAAGCTCCAAACAGTATATATGCCACGCTTTGCCCCACACCTAGCAGAGCTCCAAAGAGTATATATGCCACGCTTTGCCCCACACCTAGCAGAGCTCCAAACAGTGTATATGCCACGCTTTCTCCGACACCTAGTAGAGCTCCAAACTGTATATATGCCACGCTTTGTCCCTCACCGAGCATAGCTCCAAAGAGTATATATGCCACGCTTTGTCCGACACCTAGCAGAGCTCCAAACTGTATATATGTGACGCTTTGTCCCACACCTAGCAGAGCTCCAAAGAGTATATATGCCACGCTTTGTCCTACACCTAGCACAGCTCCAAACAGTATATATGCCATGCTTTGTCCCACACCTACCAGAGCTCCAAACAGTAGATATGCCACTCTTTGTCCCACACGTAGCAGAGCTCCTAACAGTATATATGCCATGCTTTGTCCTACACCTAGCATAGCTCCAAACAGTATATATGCCACGCTTTGTCCCACACCAAGCAGAGCTCCAAAGACTGTATATGCCACGCTTTGTCCTACACCTAGCAGAGCTCCAAAGAGTATATATGCCACGTTTTGTCCTACACCTAGCAGAGCTCCAAACTGTATATATGTCACGCTTTGTCCCACACCTAGCAGAGCTCCAAAGAGTATATATGCCACGCTTTGTCCTACACCTAGCACAGCTCCAAACAGTAGATATGCCACGCTTTGTCCCACACGTAGCAGAGCTCCTAACAGTATATATGCCACGCTTTGTCCTACACCTAGCACAGCTCCAAACAGTATATATGCCACGCTTTGTCCCACACCAAGCAGAGCTCCAAAGAGTATATATGCCACAATATGTCCCACACCTAGCTGACCTCCAAAGAGTATATATGCCACGCTTTGTCCCACAACTAGCAGAGCTTCAAAGAGTATATATGCCACGCTTTGTCCGACACCTAGCAGAGCTCCAAACTGTATATATGCCACGCTTTGTCCAACACCTAGCAGAGCTCCCAAGAGTATATATGCCACGCTTTGTCCGATACCTAGCAGAGCTTCAAAGTGTATATATGCCACGCTTTGTCCCACACCTAGCAGTGCTCCAAAGAGTATATATGCCACGCTTTGTCCTACACCTAGCAGAGCTACAAGCAGTGAATATGCCACGCTTTGTTTCTCAGCTAGCAGAGCTCCAAAGAGTATATATGCCACGCTTTGTCCTACACCTAGCAGAGCTCCAAAGTGTATATATGCCACGCTTTGTCCCACACCTAGCACAGCTCCAAAGTGTATATATGCCACCCTTTGTCCGACACCTAGCAGATCTTCAAAGAGTATATATGCCACGCTTTGTCCGACACCTAGCAGAGCTCCAAACTGTATATATGCCACACTTTGTCCAACACCTAGCAGAGCTCCCAAGAGTATATATGCCACGCTTTGTCCGACACCTAGCAGAGCTCCAAAGAATATATATGCCACACTTTGCCCTACACCTAGCCAAGCCTCAAACAGTATATACGCCACGCTTTGCCCTACACCCAGCAAAGATCCAAAGTGTATATATGCCACACATTATCCCACACCGAGCAGAGCTCCAAAGTGTATATATGCCACCCTTTCTCCCACACCTAGCAGAGCTCCAAAGAGTATATATGCCACGCTTTGTCCGACACCTAGCAGAGCTCCAAGATGTATATATGCCACGCTTTGTCCCACACCTAGCAGAGCTCCAAAGAGTATATATGCCACGCTTTGTCCCACACCTAGCAGAGCTCCAAAGAGTATATATGCCACACTTTGCCCTACACCTAGCGAAGCTCCAAACAGTATATATGCCACGCTTTGTCCCTCACCAAGCAGAGCTCCAAAGAGTATATATGCCACACTTTGTCCCACACCTAGCTGAGCTCCAAAGTGTGTATATGCCACGCTTTGTACTACGCCTAGCACAGCTCCAAGGAGTATATATGCCACGCTTTGTCCCACACCTAGCAGACCTCCAAAGAGTATATATGCCACGCTTTGTCGGACACCTAGCAAAGCTCCAAACAGTATATATGCAACGCTTTGCCCCACACCTAGCCGAGCTCCAAAGAGTATATATGCCACGCTTTGTCCCACACCTAGCAGAGCTCCAAAGAGTATATATGCTACGCTTTGTCTCACACCTAGCAGAGCTCCAAAGTGTATATATGTCACGCTTTGTCCTACACCTAGCAGAGCTCCAAACAGGATATATGCCACGCTTTGTCCCACACCTAGCAGAGCTCCAAAGTGTATATATGCCACGGTTTGTCCCACACCTAGCAGAGCTCCAAACAGTATATATGCCACGCTTTGTTTCACACCTAGCAGAGCTCCAAAGGGTATATATGCCACACTATGTCCTACACGTAGCACAGCTACAAACAGTACATATGCCACGCTTTGTTTCACACCTAGCAGAGCTCCAAAGAGTATATGTGCCACGCTTTGTCCCACACCTAGCAGTGCTCCAAAGAGTATATATGCCACGCTTTGTCCTACACCCAGCACAGCTCCAAAGAGTATATATGCCACGCTTTGATTCACACCTAGCAGAGCTCCAAAGAGTATATTTGCCATGCTTTATCCCACACCTAGCAGAGCTCCCAAGAGTATATTTGCCATGCTTTATCCCACAACTAGCAGAGCTCCCAAGAGTATATTTGCCATGCTTTATCCCACACCTAGCAGAGCTCCAAAGCGTATATATGTCCTGCTTTGTCCCACATTTAGAGATCTCCAAACGGCATATATGCCACGCTTTGTCTCACACCTACCAGAGCTCCAAACAGTATATATGCCACGCTTTGTCCCACACCTAGCAGAGCTCCAAACAGTATATATGCCACGCTTTGTCCTACACATAGCAGAGCTCCAAACAGCATATATGCCACACTTTGTCACACACCTAGCTGAGCTCCAAATAGTGTATATGCCACGCATTGTACTACGCCTAGCAGAGCTCCAAAGTGTATATATGCCACGCTTTGTCGGATACCTAGAAAAGCTCCAAAAAGTATATATGCCACGCTTTGTCCCACAACTAGCAGAGCTCCAAACAGTATATATGCCACGCTTTGTCCCACACCTAGCAGAGCTCCGAAGTGTACATATGCCACGCTTTGTTTGACACCTAGCAGAGCTTCAAAGTGTATATATGCGAAGCTTTGTCCCGCACCTAGCAGTGTTCCAAAGTGTATATATGCCACGCTTTGTCCCACACCAAGCAGAGCTCTAAAGAGTATATATGCCACACTTTGTCCCACACCTAGCTGACCTCCAAAGAGTATATATGCCACTCTTTGTCCTACACCTAGCACAGCTCCAAAGTGTATACATGCCACGCTTTTTCCCACAACTAGCAGAGCTCCAAAGAGTATATATACCACGCTTTGTCGGACACCTAGCAAAGCTCCAAACAGTATATATGCCACGCTTTCTCCTACACCTAGCAGAGATCGAAAGAGTATATATGCCACGCTTTGTTTCTCAGCTAGCAGAGCTCCAAAGAGTATATATGCCACGCTTTGTCCGATACCTAGCAGAACTTCAAAGTGTATATATGCCACGCTTTGTCCCACACCTAGCAGTGCTCCAAAGAGTATATATGCCACGCTTTGTCCTACACCTAGCAGAGCTACAAGCAGTGCATATGCCACGCTTTGTTTCTCAGCTAGCAGAGCTCCAAAGAGTATATATGCCACGCTTTGTCCTACACCTAGCAGAGCTCCAAAGTGTATATATGTCACCCTTTGTCCCACACCGAGCAGAGCTCCAAAGAGTATATATGCCACGCTTTGTAGGACACCTAGCAAAGCTCCAAACAGTATATATGCCACGCTTTGCCCCACACCTAGCAGAGCTCCAAAGAGTATATATGCCACGCTTTGCCCCACACCTAGCAGAGCTCCAAACAGTGTATATGCCACGCTTTGTCCGACACCTAGTAGAGCTCCAAACTGTATATATGCCACGCTTTGTCCCTCACCGAGCATAGCTCCAAAGAGTATATATGCCACGCTTTGTCCGACACCTAGCAGAGCTCCAAACTGCATATATGTGACGCTTTGTCCCACACCTAGCAGAGCTCCAAAGAGTATATATGCCACGCTTTGTCCTACACCTAGCACAGCTCCAAACAGTATATATGCCATGCTTTGTCCCACACCTACCAGAGCTCCAAACAGTAGATATGCCACTCTTTGTCCCACACGTAGCAGAGCTCCTAACAGTATATATGCCATGCTTTGTCCTACACCTAGCATAGCTCCAAACAGTATATATGCCACGCTTTGTCCCACACCAAGCAGAGCTCCAAAGACTGTATATGCCACGCTTTGTCCTACACCTAGCAGAGCTCCAAAGAGTATATATGCCACGTTTTGTCCTACACCTAGCAGAGCTCCAAACTGTATATATGTCACGCTTTGTCCCACACCTAGCAGAGCTCCAAAGTGTATATATGCCACGCTTTGTCCTACACCTAGCACAGCTCCAAACAGTAGATATGCCACGCTTTGTCCCACACGTAGCAGAGCTCCTAACAGTATATATGCCACGCTTTGTCCTACACCTAGCACAGCTCCAAACAGTATATATGCCACGCTTTGTCCCACACCAAGCAGAGCTCCAAAGAGTATATATGCCACAATATGTCCCACACCTAGCTGACCTCCAAAGAGTATATATGCCACGCTTTGTCCCACAACTAGCAGAGCTTCAAAGAGTATATATGCCACGCTTTGTCCGACACCTAGCAGAGCTCCAAACTGTATATATGCCACGCTTTGTCCAACACCTAGCAGAGCTCCCAAGAGTATATATGCCACGCTTTGTCCGATACCTAGCAGAGCTTCAAAGTGTATATATGCCACGCTTTGTCCCACACCTAGCAGTGCTCCAAAGAGTATATATGCCACGCTTTGTCCTACACCTAACAGAGCTACAAGCAGTGAATATGCCACGCTTTGTTTCTCAGCTAGCAGAGCTCCAAAGAGTATATATGCCACGCTTTGTCCTACACCTAGCAGAGCTCCAAAGTGTATATATGCCACCCTTTGTCCCACACCTAGCTGACCTCCAAAGAGTATATATGCCACGCTTTGTCGGACACCTAGCAAAGCTTCAAACAGTATATATGCCACGCTTTGCCCCACACCTAGCAGAGCTCCAAAGAGTATATATGCCACTCTTTGTCGGACACCTAGCAAAGCTCCAAACAGTATATATGCCACGCTTTGCCCCACACCTAGCAGAGCTCCAAACAGTGTATATGCCACGCTTTGTCCGACACCTAGTAGAGCTCCAAACTGTATATATGCCACGCTTTGTCCCTCACCGAGCATAGCTCCAAAGAGTATATATGCCACGCTTTGTCCGACACCTAGCAGAGCTCCAAACTGTATATATGTCACGCTTTGTCCCACACCTAGCAGAGCTCCAAAGAGTATATATGCCACGCTTTGTCCTACACCTAGCACAACTCCAAACAGTATATATGCCACGCTTTGTCCCACACCAAGCAGAGCTCCAAAGACTATATATGCCACACTTTGTCCTACACGTGGCAGAGCTCCAAAGAGTATATATGCCACGTTTTGTCCTACACCTAGCAGAGCTCCAAACTGTATATATGTCACGCTTTGTCCCACACCTAGCAGAGCTCCAAAGTGTATATATGCCACGCTTTGTCCTACACCTAGCACAGCTCCAAACAGTAGATATGCCACGCTTTGTCCCACACGTAGCAGAGCTCCTAACAGTATATATGCCACGCTTTGTCCTACACCTAGCACAGCTCCAAACAGTATATATGCCACGCTTTGTCCCACACCAAGCAGAGCTTCAAAGAGTATATATGCCACAATATGTCCCACACCTACCTGACCTCCAAAGAGTATATATGCCACGCTTTGTCCCACACGTAGCACAGCTCCAAAGTGTATATATGCCACCCTTTGTCCCACACCTAGCAGAGCTTCAAAGAGTATATATGCCACGCTTTGTCCGACACCTAGCAGAGCTCCAAACTGTATATATGCCACGCTTTGTCCAACACCTAGCAGAGCTCCCAAGAGTATATATGCCACGCTTTGTCCGACACCTAGCAGAGCTCCAAAGAGTACATATGCCACACTTTGCCCTACACCTAGCCAAGGCTCAAACAGTATATACGCCACGCTTTGCCCTACACCCAGCAAAGATCCAAAGTGTATATATGCCACACTTTATCCCACACCGAGCAGAGCTCCAAAGTGTATATATGCCACCCTTTGTCCCACACCTAGCAGAGCTCCAAAGAGTATATATGCCACGCATTGTCCTACACCTAGCACAGCTCCAAAGTGTATATATGCCACCCTTTGTCCCACACCTAGCAGAGCTCCAAAGAGTATATATGCCACGCTTTGTCGGACACCTAGCAAAGCTCCAAACAGTATATATGCCACGCTTTGCCCCACACCTAGCAGAGCTCCAAAGAGTATATATGCCACTCTTTGTCGGACACCTAGCAAAGCTCCAAACAGTATATATGCCACGCTTTGTCCGACACCTAGCAGAGCTCCAAACAGTATATATGCCACGCTTTGTTTCACCCCTAGCAGAGCTTCAAAGTGTACATATGCCACGCTTTGTCCGACACCTAGCAGTGCTCAAAAGAGTATATATGCCACGCTTTGTCCTACACCTAGCACAGCAACAAACAGTATATATGCCACGCTTTGTCCCACACCTAGCAGAGCTCGAAAGAGTATATAAGTCACGCTTTGTCACACACATAGCTGAGCTCCAAAGAGTATATATGCCATGCATTCTCCTACACCTAGCACAGCTCCAAAGTGTATATATACCACGCATTTTCCCACACCTAGCAGAGCTCCAAAGAGTATATATGCCACGCTTTTTCCGACACCTAGCAGAGCTCCAAAGATTATATATGCCACGCTTTGCCCTACACCTAGCAGAGCTCAAAAGAGTATATATGCCACGCTTTGTTTCACACCTAGCAGAGCTCCAAAGGGCATATATGCCACGCTATGTCCTACACCTAGCACAGCTCCAAAGCGTATATATGCCACACTTTGTCCCACACATAGCAGAGCTCCAAAGAGTATATATGCCACGCTTTGTCCGACACCTAGCAGAGCTCCAAACTGGATATATGCCACGCTTTGTCCGACATCTAGCAAAGCTCCAAACATTATATACGCCACGCTTTGCCCTACACCTAGCAAAGATCCAAAGTGTATATATGCCACACTTTGTCCGACACCTAGTAGAGCTCCAAAGAGTATATATGCCACGCTTTGATTCACACCTAGGAGAGCTCCAAAGAGTATGTATGCCACGCTTTGTCCCACACCTAGCAGAGCTCCAAAGAGTATATATGCCACGCTTTGTCCCACAACTAGCAGAGCTCCAAAGAGTATATATGCCACGCTTTGCCCTACACCTAGCAGAGCTCCAAAGAGTATATATGCCACGCTTTGATTCACACATAGGAGAGCTCCAAAGAGTATATATGCCACGCTTTGTCCCACACCTAGCAGAGCTCCAAAGAGTATATATGCCACGCTTTGTCCCACACCTAGCAGAGCTCCAAAGTGTATATATGCCACGCTTTTTCCCACACCTAGCAGAGCTCCAAAGAGTATATATGCCACGCTTTGAAGGACACCTAGCAAAGCTCCAAACAGTATATAGCCACGCTTTGTCCCACACCAAGCAGAGCTCCAAAGAGTATATATGCCACACTTTGTCCGACACCTAGTAGAGCTCCAAAGAGTATATATGCCACGCTTTGATTCACACCTAGGAGAGCTCCAAAGAGTATATATGCCACGCTTTGTCCCACACCTAGCAGAGCTCCAAAGAGTATATATGCCACCCTTTGTCCCACACCTAGCAGAGCTCCAAAGAGTATATATGCCACGCTTTGCCCTACACCTAGCAGAGCTCCAAAGAGTACATATGCCACGCTTTGATTCACACATAGGAGAGCTTCAAAGTGTATATATGCCACGGTTTGTCCCACACCTAGCAGAGCTCCAAAGAGTATATATACCACGCTTTGTCGGACACCTAGCAAAGCTCCAAACAGTATATATGCCACGCTTTCTCCTACACCTAGCAGAGATCGAAAGAGTATATATGCCACGCTTTGTCCGATACCTAGCAGAGCTTCAAATTGTATATATGCCACGCTTTGTCCCACAACTAGCAGTGCTCCAAAGAGTATATATGCCACGCTTTGTCCTACACGTAGCAGAGCTACAAGCAGTGCATATGCCACGCTTTGTTTCTCAGCTAGCAGAGCTCCAAAGTGTATATATGCCACGCTTTGTCCTACACCTAGCAGAGCTCCAAAGTGTATATATGCCACCCTTTGCCCCACACCTAGCAGAGCTCCAAAGAGTATATATGCCACTCTTTGTAGGACACCTAGCAAAGCTCCAAACAGTATATATGCCACGCTTTGCCCCACACCTAGCAGAGCTCCAAAGAGTATATATGCCACGCTTTGTCCGACACCTAGCAGAGCTCCAAACTGTATATATGTCACGCTTTGTCCCACACCTAGCAGAGCTCCAAAGATATATATGCCACGCTTTGTCCTACACCTAGCAGAGCTCCAAACTGTATATATGTCACGCTTTGTCCCACACCTAGCAGAGCTCCAAAGGGTATATATGCCACGCTTTGTCCTACCCCTAGCACAGCTCCAAACAGTATATATGCCACGCTTTGTCCCACACCTACCAGAGCTCCAAACAGTAGATATGCCACTCTTTGTCCCACACGTAGCAGAGCTCCTAACAGTATATATGCCATGCTTTGTCCTACACCTAGCACAGCTCCAAACATTATATATGCCACGCTTTGTCCCATACCAAGCAGAGCTCCAAAGACTATATATGCCACGCTTTGTCCTACACCTAGCAGAGCTCCAAAGAGTATATATGCCACGTTTTGTCCTACACCTAGCAGAGCTCCAAACTGTATATATGTCACGCTTTGTCCCACACCTGGCAGAGCTCCAAAGAGTATATATGCCACGCTTTGTCCTACACCTAGCACAGCTCCAAACAGTAGATATGCCACGCTTTGTCCCACACGTAGCAGAGCTCCTAACAGTATATATGCCACGCTTTGTCCTACACCTAGCACAGCTCCAAACAGTATATATGCCACGCTTTGTCCCACACCAAGCAGAGCTCCAAAGAGTATATATGCCACAATATGTGCCACACCTAGCTGACCTCCAAAGAGTATATATGCCACGCTTTGTCCCACACCTAGCACAGCTCCAAAGTGTATATATGCCACCCTTTGTCCCACACCTAGCAGATCTTCAAAGAGTATATATGCCACGCTTTGTCCGACACCTAGCAGAGCTCCAAACTGTATATATGCCACGCTTTGTCCAACACCTAGCAGAGCTCCCAAGAGTATATATGCCACGCTTTGTCCGACACCTAGCAGAGCTCCAAAGAGTATATATGCCACACTTTGCCCTACACCTAGCCAAGCCTCAAACAGTATATACGCCACGCTTTGCCCTACACCCAGCAAAGATCCAAAGTGTATATATGCCACACATTATCCCACACCGAGCAGATCTCCAAAGTGTATATATGCCACCCTTTCTCCCACACCTAGCAGAGCTCCAAACAGTATATATGCCACGATTTCCCCTACACCTGGCAGAGATCCAAAGAGTATATATGCCACGCTTTGTCCCACAGCTACCAGAGGTCCAAAGTGTATATATGCCACGCTTTGTCCCACACCTAGCAGAGCTCCAAACAGTATATATGCCACGCTTTCCCCTACACCTGGCAGAGATCCAAAGAGTATATATGCCATGCTTGGTCCGATACCTAGCGGAGCTCGAAACTGTTTATATACCACGCTTTGTCCCACACCGAGCAGAGCTCCAAACAGTATACATGCCACGATTTGTCCGACACCTAGCAGAGCTCCAAAGTGTATATATGCCACGCTTTGTCCCACACCTAGCAGAGCTCCCAAGGGTATATATGCCATGCTTTGTCCGACACCTAGCAGACCTCCAAAGAGTATATATGCCACGCTTTGACCCACACCTAGCAGAGCTCCAAACAGTATATATGCCACGCTTTGTCCCACACCAAGCGGAGCTCCAAACAGTATATATGCCACACTTTGTCCCACACCTAGCTAAGCTCCAAAGACTGTATATGCCACGCTTTGTACTACGCCTAGCACGGCTCCAAAGTGAATATATTTCACGATTTGTCCCACACCTAGCAGAGCTCCAAAGAGTATATATGCCATGCTTTGTCCCACATCTAGCTGAGCTCCAAAGAGTATATATGCCACGCTTTCTCCCACACCTAGCAGAGCTCCAAGGATTATATATGACACCCTTTGTCCCACACCTAGCAGATCTCCCAACAGTATATACGACTCGCTTTGTCCCACACCAAGCAGAGCTCCAAAGAGTATATATGCCACGCTTTGTCGGACACCTAGCACAGCTCCAACGTGTATATATGCCATCCTTTGTCCCACACCTAGCAGAGCTCCAAAGAGTATATATGCCACGCTTTGTCGGACACCTAGCAGAGCTCCAAACAGTATATATGCCACGCTTTGCCCCACACCTAGCAGAGCTCCAAAGAGTATATATGCCACTCTTTGTCGGACACCTAGCAAAGCTCCAAACAGTATATATGCCACGCTTTGCCCCACACCTAGCAGAGCTCCAAACAGTATATATGCCACGCTTTGTCCGACACCTAGTAGAGCTCCAAACTGTATATATGCCATGCTTTGTCCCTCACCGAGCATAGCTCCAAAGAGTATATATGCCACGCTTTGTCCGACACCTAGCAGAGCTCCAAGGTGCATATATGCCACGCTTTGTCCCACACCTAGCAGAGCTCCCAAGAGTATATATGCCACGCTTTTTCCCACTCCTAGCAGAGCTCCAAAGAGTATATATGCCACACTTTGCCCTACACCTAGCAAAGCTCCAAACAGTATATATGCCATGCTTTGTCCCTCACCAAGCAGAGCTCCAAAGAGTATATATGCCACACTTTGTCCCACACCTAGCTGAGCTCCAAAGAGTGTATATGCCACGCTTTGTACTATGCCTAGCACAGCTCCAAGGAGTATATATGCCACGCTTTGTCCCACACCTAGCAGACCTCCAAAGAGTATACATGCCACGCGTTGTCCCACACCTAGCAGAGCTCCAAAGGGTATATATGCTACGCTTTGTCCCACACCTAGCAGAGCTCCAAACAGGATATATGCCACGCTTTGTCCCACACCGAGAAGAGCTCCAAAGTGTATATATGCCACGGTTTGTCCCACACCAAGCAGAGCTCCAAAGAGTATATATGCCACACTTTGTCCCCCACCTAGCTGAGCTCCAAAGGGTATATATGCCACGCTATGTCCTACACGTAGCACAGCTAAAAACAGTACATATGCCACGCTTTGTTTCACACCTAGCAGAGCTCCAAAGAGTATATGTGCCACGCTTTGTCCCACACCCAGCAGTGCTCCAAAGAGTATATATGCCACGCTTTGTCCTACACCTAGCACAGCTCCAAAGAGTATATATTCCACGCTTTGATTCACACCTAGCAGAGCTCCAAAGAGTATATTTGCCATGCTTTATCCCACACCTAGCAGAGCTCCAAAGGGTATATATGCCATGCTTTGTCCCAACCTAGCAGAGCTCCAAACCGTATATATGTCATGCTTTGTCCCACACTTAGAGATCTCCAAACGGCATATATGCCACGCTTTGTCTCACACCTACCAGAGCTCCAAACAGTATATATGCCACGCTTTCTCCCTCACCTAGCAGAGCTCCAAACAGTATATATACCAGGCTTTGTCCTACACCTAGCAGAGCTCCAAACAGCATATATGCCACGCATTGTCCCACACCAAGCAGAGCTCGAAAGAGTATATATGCCACACTTTGTCCCACACCTAGCTGAGCTCCAAAGAGTGTATATGCCACGCTTTGTACTACGCCTAGCAGAGCTCCAAAGAGTATATATGCCACGCTTTGTCGGATACCTAGAAAATCTCCAAAAAGTATATATGCCACGCTTTGTCCCACAACTAGCAGAGCTCCAAACAGTATATATGCCACGCTTTGTCCCATACCTAGCAGAGTTCCAAACAGTATATATGCCACGCTTTGTTTCACACCTAGCAGAGCTTCAAAGTGTATATATGCGAAGCTTTGTTCCGCACCTAGCAGTGTTCCAAAGTGTATATATGCCACGATTTGTCCCACACCAAGCAGAGCTCTAAAGAGTTTATATGCCACACTTTGTCCCACACCAAGCAGAGCTCCAAACAGTATATATGCCACGCTTTGTCCTACACCTAGCACAGCTCCAGGGTGTATATATGCCACGCTTTTTCCCACACCTAGCAGAGCTCCAAAGAGTATATATACCACGCTTTGTCGGACACCTAGCAAAGCTCCAAACTGTATATATGCCACGCTTTCTCCTACACCTAGCAGAGATCGAAAGAGTATATATGCCACGCTTTGTTTCTCAGCTAGCAGAGCTCCAAAGAGTATATATGCCACGCTTTGTCCGATACTTAACAGAGCTTCAAAGTGTATATATACCACGCTTTGTCCCACACCTAGTAGTGCTCCAAAGAGTATATATGGCACGCTTTGTCCTACACCTAGCAGACCTACAAGCAGTGCATATGCCACGCTTTGTTTCTCAGCTAGCAAAACTCCAAAGAGTATATATGCCACGCTTTGTCCTACACCTAGCAGAGCTCCAAAGTGTATATATGCCACCCTTTCTCCCACACCTAGCAGAGCTCCAAAGAGTATATATGCCACGCTTTGTCCTACACCTAGGACAGCTCCAAACAGTATATATGCCACGCTTTGTCCCACACCTACCAGAGCTCCAAACAGTAGATATGCCACTCTTTGTCCCACACGTAGCAGAGCTCCTAACAGTATATATGCCACGCTTTGTCCTACACCTAGCACAGCTCCAAACAGTATATATGCCACGCATTGTCCCACACCAAGCAGAGTTCCAAAGACTATATATGCCACGCTTTGTCCTACACCTAGCTGAGCTCCAAAGGGTATATATGCCACGTTTTGTCCTACACCTAGCTGCGCTCCAAACTGTATATATGTCACGCTTTGTCCCACACCTCGCAGAGCTCCAAAGAGTATATATGCCACGCATTGTCTGACACCTACCAGAGCTCCAAACAGTAGATATGCCACGCATTGTCCCACACGTAGCAGAGCTCCTAACAGTATATATGCCATGCTTTGTCCTACACCTAGCACAGCTCCAAACAGTACATATGCGACGCTTTGTCTCACACCTACCACAGCTCCAAACAGTAGATATGCCACGCTTTGTCCCACACGTAGCAGAGCTCCTAACAGTATATATGCCACGCTTTGTCCTACACCTAGCACAGCTCCAAACAGTATATATGCCACGCTTTGTGCCACACCTAGCACAGCTCCAAAGTGTATATATGCCACCCTTTCTCCCACACCTAGCAGAGCTTCAAAGAGTATATATGCCACGCTTTGTCCGACACCTAGCAGAG
This sequence comes from Lemur catta, assembly GCF_020740605.2. Classification (NCBI taxonomy): domain Eukaryota; kingdom Metazoa; phylum Chordata; class Mammalia; order Primates; family Lemuridae; genus Lemur; species Lemur catta. Next base: position 33,095,647 of record NC_059148.1, on the reverse strand, counting down.
CTCCAAACTGTATATATGCCACGCTTTGTCCAACACCTAGCAGAGCTCCCAAGAGTATATATGCCACGCTTTGTCCGACACCTAGCAGAGCTCCAAAGAGTATATATGCCACACTTTGCCCTACACCTAGCCAAGCCTCAAACAGTATATATGCCACGCTTTGTCCTACACCCAGCAAAGATCCAAAGTGTATATATGCCACACATTATCCCACACCGAGCAGAGCTCCGAAGAGTATATATGCCATGCTTTGTCCTACACCTAGCAAAGCTCCAAACAGTATATATGCCACGCTTTGCCCCACACCTAGCAGAGCTCCAAAGAGTATATATGCCACAGTTTGTCGGACACCCAGCAAAGCTCCAAACAGTATATATGCCACGCTTTGTCCCACACCTAGTAGAGCTCCAAACAGTATATATGCCACGCTTTGTTTCACCCCTAGCAGAGCTTCAAAGTGTACATATGCCACGCTTTGACCCACACCTAGCAGTGCTCAAAAGAGTATATATGCCACGCTTTGTCCTACACCTAGCACAGCAACAAACAGTATATATGCCACGCTTTGTCCCACACCTAGCAGAGCTCGAAAGAGTATATAAGTCACGCTTTGTCACACACATAGCTGAGCTCCAAAGAGTATATATGCCATGCATTCTCCTACACCTAGCACAGCTCCAAAGTGTATATATGCCACGCTTTGTCCGACACCTAGCAGAGCTCCAAAGATTATATATCCCACGCTTTGCCCTACACCTAGCAGAGCTCAAAACAGTATATATGCCACGCTTTGTTTCACACCTAGCAGAGCTCCAAAGGGCATATATGCCACGCTATGTCCTACACCTAGCACAGCTCCAAAGCGTATATATGCCACACTTTGTCCCACACGTAGCAGAGCTCCAAAGAGTATATATGCCACGCTTTGTCCGACACCTAGCAGAGCTCCAAAGTTTATATATGCCACGCTTTGTCCCACACCTAGCAGAGCTCGAAAGAGTATATAAGTCTCGCTTTGTCCCACATCTAACAGAGCTCCAAAGAGTATATATGCCACGCTTTGTTCGACACCTAGCAGAGCTCCAAACAGTATATATGCCACGCTTTGCCCCACACCTAGCAGAGCTCCAAAGAGTATATATGCCACTCTTTGTCGGACACCTAGCAAAGCTCCAAACAGTATATATGCCACGCTTTGCCCCACACCTAGCAGAGCTCCAAACAGTATATATGCCACGCTTTGTCCGACACCTAGTAGAGCTCCAAACTGTATATATGCCATGCTTTGTCCCTCACCGAGCATAGCTCCAAAGAGTATATATGCCACGCTTTGTCCGACACCTAGCAGAGCTCCAAGGTGCATATATGCCACGCTTTGTCCCACACCTAGCAGAGCTCCCAAGAGTATATATGCCACGCTTTGTCCCACTCCTAGCAGAGCTCCAAACAGTATATATGCCACACTTTGCCCTACACCTAGCAAAGCTCCAAACAGTATATATGCCATGCTTTGTCCCTCACCAAGCAGAGCTCCAAAGAGTATATATGCCACACTTTGTCCCACACCTAGCTGAGCTCCAAAGAGTGTATATGCCAGGCTTTGTACTACGCCTAGCACAGCTCCAAGGAGTATATATGCCACGCTTTGTCCCACACCTAGCATACCTCCAAAGAGTATATATGCCACGCGTTGTCCCACACCTAGCAGAGCTCCAAAGAGTATATATGCTACGCTTTGTCCCACACCTAGCAGAGCTCCAAACAGGATATATGCCACGCTTTGTCCCACACCGAGCAGAGCTCCAAAGTGTATATATGCCACGGTTTGTCCCACACCAAGCAGAGCTCCAAAGAGTATATATGCCACACTTTGTCCCACACCTAGCTGAGCTCCAAAGGGTATATATGCCACGCTATGTCCTACACGTAGCACAGCTACAAACAGTACATATGCCACGCTTTGTTTCACACCTAGCAGAGCTCCAAAGAGTATATTTGCCACGCTTTGTCCCACACCTAGCAGTGCTCCAAAGAGTATATATGCCACGCTTTGTCCTACACCTAGCACAGCTCCAAGGAGTATATATGCCACGCTTTGATTCACACCTAGCAGAGCTCCAAAGAGTATATTTGCCATGCTTTATCACACACCTAGCTGAGCTCCAAAGGGTATATATGCCATGCTTTGTCCCACACCTAGCAGAGCTCCAAACCGTATATATGTCATGCTTTGTCCCACACTTAGAGATCTCCAAACGGCATATATGCCACGCTTTGTCTCACACCTACCAGAGCTCCAAACAGTATATATGCCAAGCTTTGTCCCTCACCTAGCAGAGCTACAAACAGTACATATGCCACGCTTTGTCCTACACCTAGCAGAGCTCCAAACAGCATATATGCCACGCATTGTCCCACACCAAGCAGAGCTCCAAAGAGTATATATGCCACACTTTGTCCCACACCTAGCTGAGCTCCAAAGAGTGTAGATGCCACGCTTTGTACTACGCCTAGCAGAGCTCCAAAGAGTATATATGTCACGCTTTGTCGGATACCTAGAAAAGCTCCAAAAAGTATATATGCCACGCTTTGTCCCACAACTAGCAGAGCTCCAAACAGTATATATGCCACGCTTTGTCCCATACCTAGCAGAGCTCCAAACAGTATATATGCCACGCTTTGTTTCACACCTAGCACAGCTCCAAGGTGTATATATGCCTCGCTTTTTCCCACACCTAGCAGAGCTCCAAAGAGTATATATACCACGCTTTGTCAGACACCTAGCAAAGCTCCAAACAGTATATATGCCACGCTTTCTCCTACACCTAGCAGAGATCGAAAGAGTATATATTCCACGCTTTGTTTCTCAGCTAGCAGAGCTCCAAAGAGTATATATGCCACGCTTTGTCCGATACCTAGCAGAGCTTCAAAGTGTATATATGCCACGCTTTGTCCCACACCTAGTAGTGCTCCAAAGAGTATATATGCCACGCTTTGTCCTACACCTAGCAGAGCTACAAGCAGTGCATATGCCACGCTTTGTTTCTCAGCTAGCAAAGCTCCAAAGAGTATATATGCCACGCTTTGTCCTACACCTAGCAGAGCTCCAAAGTGTATATATGCCACCCTTTCTCCCACACCTAGCAGAGCTCCAAAGAGTATATATGCCACGCTTTGTCCTACACCTAGGACAGCTCCAAACAGTATATATGCCACGCTTTGTCCCACACCTACCAGAGCTCCAAACAGTAGATATGCCACTCTTTGTCCCACACGTAGCAGAGCTCCTAACAGTATATATGCCACGCATTGTCCTACACCTAGTAGAGCTCCAAACAGTATATATGCCACGCATTGTCCCACACCAAGCAGAGCTCCAAAGACTATATATGCCACGCTTTGTCCTACACCTAGCAGAGCTCCAAAGGGTATATATGCCACGTTTTGTCCTACACCTAGCAGCGCTCCAAACTGTATATATGTCACGCTTTGTCCCACACCTCGCAGAGCTCCAAAGAGTATATATGCCACGCTTTGTCTCACACCTACCAGAGCTCCAAACAGTAGATATGCCACGCATTGTCCCACACGTAGCAGAGCTCCTAACAGTATATATGCCACGCTTTGTCCTACACCTAGCACAGCTCCAAACAGTATATATGCCACGCTTTGTCTCACACCTACCACAGCTCCAAACAGTAGATATGCCACGCTTTGTCCCACACGTAGCAGAGCTCCTAACAGTATATATGCCACGCTTTGTCCTACACCTAGCACAGCTCCAAATAGTATATATGCCACGCTTTGACCCACACCAAGCAGAGCTCCAAAGAGTATATATGCCACAATATGTCCCACACCTAGCTGACCTCCAAAGAGTATATATGCCACGCTTTGTCCCACACCTAGCACAGCTCCAAAGTGTATATATGCCACCCTTTGTCACACACCTAGCAGAGCTTCAAAGAGTATATATGCCACGCTTTGTCCGACAACTAGCAGAGCTCCAAACTGTATATATGCCACGCTTTGTCCAACACCTAGCAGAGCTCCCAAGAGTATATATGCCACGCTTTGTCCGACACCTAGCAGAGCTCCAAAGAGTATATATGCCACACTTTGCCCTACACCTAGCCAAGCCTCAAACAGTATATACGCCACGCTTTGCCCTACACCCAGCAAAGATCCAAAGTGTATATATGCCACACATTATCCCACACCGAGCAGAGCTCCAAAGTCTATATATGCCACCCTTTGTCCCACACCTAGCAGAGCTCCAAAGTGTATATATGCCACGCTTTGTCCTACACCTAGCACAGCTCCAAAGTGTATATATGCCACCCTTTGTCCCACACCTAGCAGAGCTCCAAAGAGTATATATGCCACGCTTTGTCGGACACCTAGCAAAGCTCCAAACAGTATATATGCCACGCTTTGTCCCACACCTAGTAGAGCTCAAAACAGTATATATGCCACGCTTTGTTTCACCCCTAGCAGAGCTTCAAAGTGTACATATGCCACGCTTTGTCCCACACCTAGCAGTGCTCAAAAGAGTATATATGCCACGCTTTGTCCTACACCTAGCACAGCAACAAACAGTATATATGCCACGCTTTGTCCCACACCTAGCAGAGCTCGAAAGAGTATATCAGTCACGCTTTGTCACACACATAGCTGAGCTCCAAAGAGTATATATGCCATGCATTCTCCTACACCTAGCACAGCTCCAAAGTGTATATATACCACGCTTTTTCCCACACCTAGCAGAGCTCCAAAGAGTATATATGCCACGCTTTGTCCGACACCTAGCAGAGCTCCAAAGATTATCTTTGCCACGCTTTGCCCTACACCTAGCAGAGCTCAAAAGAATATATATGCCACGCTTTGTTTCACACCTAGCAGAGCTCCAAAGGGCATATATGCCACGCTATGTCCTACACCTAGCACAGCTCCAAAGCGTATATATGCCACACTTTGTCCCACACGTAGCAGAGCTCCAAAGAGTATATATGCCACGCTTTGTCCAACACCTAGCACAGCTCCAAACTGTATATATGCCACCCTTTGTCCCACACGTAGCAGAGCTCCCAAGAGTATATATGCCACGCTTTGTCCGACACCTAGCAGAGCTCCAAAGAGTATATATGCCACACTTTGCCCTACACCTAGCAAAGCTCCAAACATTATATACGCCACGCTTTGCCCTACACCTAGCAAAGATCCAAAGTGTATATATGCCACACTTTGTCCGACACTTAGTAGAGCTCCAAAGAGTATATATGCCACGCTTTGATTCACACCTAGGAGAGCTCCAAAGAGTATGTATGCCACGCTTTGTCCCACACCTAGCACAGCTCCAAAGAGTATATATGCCACGCTTTGTCCCACACCTAGCAGAGCTCCAAAGAGTATATATGCCACGCTTTGCCCTACACCTAGCAGAGCTCCAAAGAGTATATATGCCACGCTTTGATTCACACATAGGAGAGCTCCAAAGACTATATATGCCACGCTTTGTCCCACACCTAGCAGAGCTCCAAAGAGTATATATGCCACGCTTTGTCCCACACCTAGCAGAGCTCCAAAGAGTATATATGCCAAGCTTTTTCCCACACCTAGCAGAGCTCCAAAGAGTATATATGCCACGCTTTGACGGACACCTAGCAAAGCTCCAAACAGTATATATGCCACGCTTTGATTCACACCTAGGAGAGCTCCAAAGAGTATATATGCCACGCTTTGTCTAACACCTAGCAGAGCTCCAAAGAGTATATATGCCACGCTTTGTCCCACACCTAGCAGAGCTCCAAACAGTATATATGCCACGCTTTCCCCTACACCTGGCAGAGATCCAAAGAGTATATATGCCACGGTTTGTTACTCTGCTAGCAGCGCTCCAAAGAGTATATATGCCATGCTTTGTCCGATACCTAGCGGAGCTCCAAACTGTATATATACCACGCTTTGTCCCACACCGAGCAGAGCTCCAAAGAGTATACATGCCACGCTTTGTCCGACACCTAGCAGAGCTCCAAAGTGTATATATGCCACACTTTGTCCCACATCTAGCAGAGCCCCCAAGAGTATATATGCCACGCTTTGTCCGACACCTAGCAGAGCTCCAAAGAGTATATATGCCACACTTTGCCCTACACCTAGCCAAGCCTCAAACAGTATATACGCCACGATTTGCCCTACACCTAGCAAAGATCCAAAGTGTATATATGCCACACTTTATCCCACACCGAGCAGAGCTCCAAAGAGCATATATGCCACGCTTTGTCCTACACCTAGCACAGCTCCAAAGCGTATATATGCCACGCTTTGTCACACACCTAGCAGAGCTCCCAAGAGTATATATGCCACGCTTTGTCCGACACCTAGCAGAGCTCCAAAGAGTATATATGCCACACTTTGCCCTACACCTAGCCAAGCCTCAAACAGTATATACGCCACGATTTGCCCTACACCTAGCAAAGATCCAAAGTGTATATATGCCACACTTTATCCCACACAGAGCAGAGCTCCAAAGAGCATATATGCCACGCTTTGTCCCTCACCGAGCATAGCTCCAAAGAGTATATATGCCACGCTTTGTCCCACACCTAGCAGAGCTCCAAAGAGTATATATGCCACGCTTTGTCGGACACCTAGCAAAGCTCCAAACAGTATATATGCGACGCTTTGCCCCACACTTAGCCGAGCTCCAAAGAGTATATATGCCACGCTTTGTCCCACACCTAGCAGAGCTCCAAAGAGTATATATGCTACGCTTTTTCCCACACCTAGCAGAGCTCCAAAGTGTATACATGTCACGCTTTGTCCTACACCTAGCAGACCTCCAAACAGGATATATGCCACGCTTTGTCCCACACCTAGCAGAGCTCCAAAGTGTATATATGCCACGGTTTGTCCCACAACTAGCAGAGCTCCAAACAGTATATATGCCACACTTTGATTCACACCTAGCAGAGCTTCTAAGTGTATATATGCCACGTTTTGTCCCACACCTAGCAGTGCTCCAAAGAGTATATATGCCACGCTTTGTCCTACACCTAGCACAGCTGCAATCAATATATATGCAACGCTTTGTCCCACACGTAGCAGAGCTCGAAAGAGTATATAAGTCACGCTTTGTCCCACACCTACCAGAGCTCCACACAGTAGCTATGCCACTCTTTGTCCCACACGTAGCAGAGCTCCTAACAGTATATATGCCACGCTTTGTCCCACACCAAGCAGAGCTCCAAAGAGTATATATGCCACACTTTGTCCCACACCTAGCTGACCTCTAAAGAGTATATATGCCACGCTTTGTCCTACACCTAGCACAGCTCCAAAGTGTATATATGCCACCCTTTGTCCCACACCTAGCAGAGCTCCAAAGAGTATATATGCCACGCTTTGCCCCACACCTAGCAGAGCTCCCAAGAGTATATATGCCACTCTTTGTCGGACACCTAGCAAAGCTCCAAACAGTATATATGCCACGCTTTGCCCCACACCTAGCAGAGCTCCAAACAGTATATATGCCACGCTTTGTCCGACACCTAGTAGAGCTCCAAACTGTATATATGCCACGCTTTGTCCCACACCGAGCATCGCTCCAAAGAGTACATATGCCACGCTTTGTCCGACACCTAGCAGAGCTCCAAGGTGTATATATGCCACGCTTTGTCCGACACCTAGCAGAGCTCCCAGGAATATATATGCCAGGCTTTGTCCCACACCTAGCAGAGCTCCAAAGAGTATATATGCCACACTTTGCCCTACACCTAGCAAAGCTCCAAAAAGTATATATGCCACGCATTTTCCCACACCTAGCAGAGCTCCAAAGAGTATATATGCCACGCTTTTTCCGACACCTAGCAGAGCTCCAAAGATTATATATGCCACGCTTTGCCCTACACCTAGCAGAGCTCAAAAGAGTATATATGCCACGCTTTGTTTCACACCTAGCAGAGCTCCAAAGGGCATATATGCCACGCTATGTCCTACACCTAGCACAGCTCCAAAGCGTATATATGCCACACTTTGTCCCACACATAGCAGAGCTCCAAAGAGTATATATGCCACGCTTTGTCCGACACCTAGCAGAGCTCCAAACCTGATATATGCCACGCTTTGTCCGACATCTAGCAAAGCTCCAAACATTATATACGCCACGCTTTGCCCTACACCTAGCAAAGATCCAAAGTGTATATATGCCACGCTTTGTCCCACACCTAGCAGAGCTCCAAAGAGTATATATGCCACGCTTTGTCCCACAACTAGCAGAGCTCCAAAGAGTATATATGCCACGCTTTGCCCTACACCTAGCAGAGCTCCAAAGAGTATATATGCCACGCTTTGATTCACACATAGGAGAGCTCCAAAGAGTATATATGCCACGCTTTGTCCCACACCTAGCAGAGCTCCAAAGAGTATATATGCCACGCTTTGTCCCACACCTAGCAGAGCTCCAAAGTGTATATATGCCACGCTTTTTCCCACACCTAGCAGAGCTCCAAAGAGTATATATGCCACGCTTTGAAGGACACCTAGCAAAGCTCCAAACAGTATATAGCCACGCTTTGTCCCACACCAAGCAGAGCTCCAAAGAGTATATATGCCACACTTTGTCCGACACCTAGTAGAGCTCCAAAGAGTATATATGCCACGCTTTGATTCACACCTAGGAGAGCTCCAAAGAGTATATATGCCACGCTTTGTCCCACACCTAGCAGAGCTCCAAAGAGTATATATTCCACGCTTTGTCCCACACCTAGCAGAGCTCCAAAGAGTATATATGCCACGCTTTGCCCTACACCTAGCAGAGCTCCAAAGAGTACATATGCCACGCTTTGATTCACACATAGGAGAGCTTCAAAGTGTATATATGCCACGGTTTGTCCCACACCTAGCAGAGCTCCAAAGAGTATATATACCACGCTTTGTCGGACACCTAGCAAAGCTCCAAACAGTATATATGCCACGCTTTCTCCTACACCTAGCAGAGATCGAAAGAGTATATATGCCACGCTTTGTCCGATACCTAGCAGAGCTTCAAATTGTATATATGCCACGCTTTGTCCCACAACTAGCAGTGCTCCAAAGAGTATATATGCCACGCTTTGTCCTACACGTAGCAGAGCTACAAGCAGTGCATATGCCACGCTTTGTTTCTCAGCTAGCAGAGCTCCAAAGTGTATATATGCCACGCTTTGTCCTACACCTAGCAGAGCTCCAAAGTGTATATATGCCACCCTTTGCCCCACACCTAGCAGAGCTCCAAAGAGTATATATGCCACTCTTTGTAGGACACCTAGCAAAGCTCCAAACAGTATATATGCCACGCTTTGCCCCACACCTAGCAGAGCTCCAAAGAGTATATATGCCACGCTTTGTCCGACACCTAGCAGAGCTCCAAACTGTATATATGTCACGCTTTGTCCCACACCTAGCAGAGCTCCAAAGAGTATATATGCCACGCTTTGTCCGACACCTAGCAGAGCTCCAAACTGTATATATGTCACGCTTTGTCCCACACCTAGCAGAGCTCCAAAGGGTATATATGCCACGCTTTGTCCTACCCCTAGCACAGCTCCAAACAGTATATATGCCACGCTTTGTCCCACACCTACCAGAGCTCCAAACTGTAGATATGCCACTCTTTGTCCCACACGTAGCAGAGCTCCTAACAGTATATATGCCATGCTTTGTCCTACACCTAGCACAGCTCCAAACATTATATATGCCACGCTTTGTCCCATACCAAGCAGAGCTCCAAAGACTATATATGCCACGCTTTGTCCTACACCTAGCAGAGCTCCAAAGAGTATATATGCCACGTTTTGTCCTACACCTAGCAGAGCTCCAAACTGTATATATGTCACGCTTTGTCCCACACCTAGCAGAGCTCCAAAGAGTATATATGCCACGCTTTGTCCTACACCTAGCACAGCTCCAAACAGTAGATATGCCACGCTTTGTCCCACACGTAGCAGAGCTCCTAACAGTATATATGCCACGCTTTGTCCTACACCTAGCACAGCTCCAAACAGTATATATGCCACGCTTTGTCCCACACCAAGCAGAGCTCCAAAGAGTATATATGCCACAATATGTGCCACACCTAGCTAACCTCCAAAGAGTATATATGCCACGCTTTGTCCCACACCTAGCACAGCTCCAAAGTGTATATATGCCACCCTTTGTCCCACACCTAGCAGATCTTCAAAGAGTATATATGCCACGCTTTGTCCGACACCTAGCAGAGCTCCAAACTGTATATATGCCACGCTTTGTCCAACACCTAGCAGAGCTCCCAAGAGTATATATGCCACGCTTTGTCCGACACCTAGCAGAGCTCCAAAGAGTATATATGCCACACTTTGCCCTACACCTAGCCAAGCCTCAAACAGTATATACGCCACGCTTTGCCCTACACCCAGCAAAGATCCAAAGTGTATATATGCCACACATTATCCCACACCGAGCAGAGCTCCAAAGTGTATATATGCCACCCTTTCTCCCACACCTAGCAGAGCTCCAAACAGTATATATGCCACGCTTTCCCCTACACCTGGCAGAGATCCAAAGAATATATATGCCACGCTTGTCCCACAGCTACCAGAGGTCCAAAGTGTATATATGCCACGCTTTGTCCCACACCTAGCAGAGCTCCAAACAGTATATATGCCACGCTTTCCCCTACACCTGGCAGAGATCCAAAGAGTATATATGCCATGCTTGGTCCGATACCTAGCGGAGCTCGAAACTGTTTATATACCACGCTTTGTCCCACACCGAGCAGAGCTACAAACAGTATACATGCCACGATTTGTCCGACACCTAGCAGAGCTCCAAAGTGTATATATGCCACGCTTTGTCCCACACCTAGCAGAGCTCCCAAGGGTATATATGCCATGCTTTGTCCGACACCTAGCAGACCTCCAAAGAGTATATATGCCACGCTTTCACCCACACCTAGCAGAGCTCCAAACAGTATATATGCCACGCTTTGTCCCACACCAAGCGGAGCTCCAAACAGTATATATGCCACACTTTGTCCCACACCTAGCTAAGCTCCAAAGAGTGTATATGCCACGCTTTGTACTACGCCTAGCACGGCTCCAAAGTGAATATATTTCACGATTTGTCCCACACCTAGCAGAGCTCCAAAGAGTATATATGCCATGCTTTGTCCCACATCTAGCTGAGCTCCAAAGAGTATATATGCCACGCTTTTATTATGCCTAGCACAGCTCCAAAGGGTATATATGCCACGCTTTGTCCCCCACCTAGCAGAGCTCCAAAGAGTATATATGCCACGCTTTCTCCCACACCTAGCAGAGCTCCAAGGATTATATATGACACCCTTTGTCCCACACCTAGCAGATCTCCCAACAGTATATAAGACTCGCTTTGTCCCACACCAAGCAGAGCTCCAAAGAGTATATATGCCACGCTTTGTCCTACACCTAGCACAGCTCCAACGTGTATACATGCCATCTTTTGTCCCACACCTAGCAGAGCTCCAAAGAGTATATATGCCACGCTTTGTCGGACACCTAGCAGAGCTCCAAACAGTATATATGCCACGCTTTGCCCCACACCTAGCAGAGCTCCAAAGAGTATATATGCCACTCTTTGTCGGACACCTCGCAAAGCTCCAAACAGTATATATGCCACGCTTTGCCCCACACCTAGCAGAGCTCCAAACAGTATATATGCCATGCTTTGTCCCTCACCGAGCATAGCTCCAAAGAGTATATATGCCACGCTTTGTCCGACACCTAGCAGAGCTCCAAGGTGCATATATGCCACGCTTTGTCCCACACCTAGCAGAGCTCCCAAGAGTATATATGCCACGCTTTGTCCCACTCCTAGCAGAGCTCCAAAGAGTATATATGCCACACTTTGCCCTACACCTAGCAAAGCTCCAAACAGTATATATGCCATGCTTTGTCCCTCACCAAGCAGAGCTCCAAAGAGTATATATGCCACACTTTGTCCCACACCTAGCTGAGCTCCAAAGAGTATACATGCCACGCGTTGTCCCACACCTAGCAGAGCTCCAAAGGGTATATATGCTACGCTTTGTCCCACACCTAGCAGAGCTCCAAACAGGATATATGCCACGCTTTGTCCCACACCGAGAAGAGCTCCAAAGTGTATATATGCCACGGTTTGTCCCACACCAAGCAGAGCTCCAAAGAGTATATATGCCACACTTTGTCCCCCACCTAGCTGAGCTCCAAAGGGTATATATGCCACGCTATGTCCTACACGTAGCACAGCTACAAACAGTACATATGCCAAGCTTTGTTTCACACCTAGCAGAGCTCCAAAGAGTATATGTGCCACGCTTTGTCCCACACCCAGCAGTGCTCCAAAGAGTATATATGCCACGCTTTGTCCTACACCTAGCACAGCTCCAAAGAGTATATATGCCACGCTTTGATTCACACCTAGCAGAGCTCCAAAGAGTATATTTGCCATGATTTATCCCACACCTAGCAGAGCTCCAAAGGGTATATATGCCATGCTTTGTCCCAAACCTAGCAGAGCTCCAAACCGTATATATGTCATGCTTTGTCCCACACTTAGAGATCTCCAAACGGCATATATGCCACGCTTTGTCTCACACCTACCAGAGCTCCAAACAGTATATATGCCACGCTTTCTCCCTCACCTAGCAGAGCTCCAAACAGTATATATACCAGGCTTTGTCCTACACCTAGCAGAGCTCCAAACAGCATATATGCCACGCATTGTCCCACACCAAGCAGAGCTCGAAAGAGTATATATGCCACACTTTGTCCCACACCTAGCTGAGCTCCAAAGAGTGTATATGCCACGCTTTGTACTACGCCTAGCAGAGCTCCAAAGAGTATATATGCCACGCTTTGTCGGATACCTAGAAAATCTCCAAAAAGTATATATGCCACGCTTTGCCCCACAACTAGCAGAGCTCCAAACAGTATATATGCCACGCTTTGTCCCATACCTAGCAGAGCTCCAAACAGTATATATGCCACGCTTTGTTTCACACCTAGCAGAGCTTCAAAGTGTATATATGCGAAGCTTTGTCCCGCACCTAGCAGTGTTCCAAAGTGTATATATGCCACGATTTGTCCCACACCAAGCAGAGCTCTAAAGAGTTTATATGCCACACTTTGTCCCACACCAAGCAGAGCTCCAAACAGTATATATGCCACGCTTTGTCCTACACCTAGCACAGCTCCAGGCTGTATATATGCCACGCTTTTTCCCACACCTAGCAGAGCTCCAAAGAGTATATATACCACGCTTTGTCGGACACCTAGCAAAGCTCCAAACTGTATATATGCCACGCTTTCTCCTACACCTAGCAGAGATCGAAAGAGTATATATGCCACGCTTTGTTTCTCAGCTAGCAGAGCTCCAAAGGGTATATATGCCACGCTTTGTCCGATACTTAACAGAGCTTCAAAGTGTATATATACCACGCTTTGTCCCACACCTAGTAGTGCTCCAAAGAGTATATATGGCACGCTTTGTCCTACACCTAGCAGAGCTACAAGCAGTGCATATGCCACGCTTTGTTTCTCAGCTAGCAAAACTCCAAAGAGTATATATGCCACGCTTTGTCCTACACCTAGCAGAGCTCCAAAGTGTATATATGCCACCCTTTCTCCCACACCTAGCAGAGCTCCAAAGAGTATATATGCCACGCTTTGTCCTACACCTAGGACAGCTCCAAACAGTATATATGCCACGCTTTGTCCCACACCTACCAGAGCTCCAAACAGTAGATATACCACTCTTTGTCCCACACGGAGCAGAGCTCCTAACAGTATATATGCCACGCTTTGTCCTACACCTAGCACAGCTCCAAACAGTATATATGCCACGCATTGTCCCACACCAAGCAGAGTTCCAAACACTATATATGCCACGCTTTGTCCTACACCTAGCTGAGCTCCAAAGGGTATATATGCCACGTTTTGTCCTACACCTAGCAGCGCTCCAAACTGTATATATGTCACGCTTTGTCCCACACTTCGCAGAGCTCCAAAGAGTATATATGCCACGCTTTGTCTGACACCTACCAGAGCTCCAAACAGTAGATATGCCACGCATTGTCCCACACGTAGCAGAGCTCCTAACAGTATATATGCCATGCTTTGTCCTACACCTAGCACAGCTCCAAACAGTACATATGCGACGCTTTGTCTCACACCTACCACAGCTCCAAACAGTAGATATGCCACGCTTTGTCCCACACGTAGCAGAGCTCCTAACAGTATATATGCCACGCTTTGTCCTACACCTAGCACAGCTCCAAACAGTATATATGCCACGCTTTGTGCCACACCTAGCACAGCTCCAAAGTGTATATATGCCACCCTTTCTCCCACACCTAGCAGAGCTTCAAAGAGTATATATGCCACGCTTTGTCCGACACCTAGCAGAGCTCCAAACTGTATATATGCCACGCTTTGTCCAACACCTAGCAGAGCTCCCAAGAGTATATATGCCACGCTTTGTCCGACACCTAGCAGAGCTCCAAAGAGTATATATGCCACACTTTGCCCTACACCTAGCCAAGCCTAAAACAGTATATATGCCACGCTTTGTCCTACACCCAGCAAAGATCCAAAGTGTATATATGCCACACATTATCCCACACCGAGCAGAGCTCCAAAGAGGATATATGCCACGCTTTGTCCTACACCTAGCAAAGCTCCAAACAGTATATATGCCACGCTTTGCCCCACACCTAGCAGAGCTCCAAAGAGTATATATGCCACTGTTTGTCGGACACCCAGCAAAGCTCCAAACAGTATATATGCCACGCTTTGTCCCACACCTAGTAGAGCTCCAAACAGTATATATGCCACGCTTTGTTTCACCCCTAGCAGAGCTTCAAAGTGTACATATGCCACGCTTTGACCCACACCTAGCAGTGCTCAAAAGAGTATATATGCCACGCTTTGTCCTACACCTAGCACAGCAACAAACAGTATATATGCCACGCTTTGTCCCACACCTAGCAGAGCTCGAAAGAGTATATAAGTCACGCTTTGTCACACACATAGCTGAGCTCCAAAGAGTATATATGCCATGCATTCTCCTACACCTAGCACAGCTCCAAAGTGTATATATGCCACGCTTTGTCCGACACCTAGCAGAGCTCCAAAGATTATATATCCCACGCTTTGCCCTACACCTAGCAGAGCTCAAAACAGTATATATGCCACGCTTTGTTTCACACTTAGCAGAGCTCCAAAGGGCATATATGCCACGCTATGTCCTACACCTAGCACAGCT
This sequence comes from Lemur catta, assembly GCF_020740605.2. Lineage (NCBI taxonomy): Eukaryota > Metazoa > Chordata > Mammalia > Primates > Lemuridae > Lemur > Lemur catta. Next base: position 33,080,350 of record NC_059148.1, on the reverse strand, counting down.
CCAAAGCGTATATATGCCACACTTTGTCCCACACGTAGCAGAGCTCCAAAGAGTATACATGCCACGCTTTGTCCGACACCTAGCAGAGCTCCAAAGTTTATATATGCCACGCTTTGTCCCACACCTAGCAGAGCTCGAAAGAGTATATAAGTCTCGCTTTGTCCCACATCTAACAGAGCTCCAAACAGTATATATGCCACGCTTTGTCCCACGCCTACCAGAGATCCAAACAGTATATATACCATGCTTTGTCCCACACCTACCAGAGCTCCTAACAGTATATATGTCACGCATTGTCCTACACGTAGCAGAGCTCCAAACAGTATATATGCCACGCTTTCCCCTACACCTAGCAGAGATCCAAAGAGTATATATGCCACGCTTTGTCCCACACCTACCAGAGGTCCAAAGTGTATATATGCCACGCTTTGTCCCACACCTAGCAGAGCTCCAAACAGTATATATGCCACGCTTTCCCCTACACCTGGCAGAGATCCAAAGAGTATATATGCCATGCTTGGTCCAATACCTAGCGGAGCTCGAAACTGTTTATATACCACGCTTTGTCCCACACCGAGCAGAGCTCCAAACAGTATACATGCCACGATTTGTCCGACACCTAGCAGAGCTCCAAAGTGTATATATGCCACGCTTTGTCCCACACCTAGCAGAGCTCCCAAGGGTATATATGCCATGCTTTGTCCGACACCTAGCAGACCTCCAAAGAGTATATATGCCACGCTTTGACCCACACCTAGCAGAGCTCCAAACAGTATATATGCCACACTTTGTCCCACACCAAGCGGAGCTCCAAATAGTATATATGCCACACTTTGTCCCACACCTAGCTAAGCTCCAAAGAGTGTATATGCCACGCTTTGTACTACGCCTAGCACGGCTCCAAAGTGAATATATTTCACGATTTGTCCCACACCTAGCAGAGCTCCAAAGAGTATATATGCCATGCTTTGTCCCACATCTAGCTGAGCTCCAAAGAGTATATATGCCACGCTTTTATTATGCCTAGCACAGCTCCAAAGGGTATATATGCCACGCTTTCTCCCCCACCTAGCAGAGCTCCAAAGAATATATATGCCACGCTTTGTCCCACACCTAGCAGAGCTCCAAGGATTATATATGCCACGCTTTGTCCCACACCTAGCAGATCTCCAAACAGTATATACGACTCGCTTTGTCCCACACCAAGCAGAGCTCCAAAGAGTATATATGCCACGCTTTGTCCTACACCTAGCACAGCTCCAACGTGTATATATGCCATCCTTTGTCCCACACCTAGCAGAGCTCCAAAGAGTATATATGCCACGCTTTGTCGGACACCTAGCAGAGCTCCAAACAGTATATATGCCACGCTTTGCCCCACACCTAGCAGAGCTCCAAAGAGTATATATGCCACTCTTTGTCGGACACCTAGTAGAGCTCCAAACTGTATATATGCCATGCTTTGTCCCTCACCGAGCATAGCTCCAAAGAGTATATATGCCACGCTTTGTCCGACACCTAGCAGAGCTCCAAGGTGCATATATGCCACGCTTTGTCCCACACCTAGCAGAGCTCCCAAGAGTATATATGCCACGCTTTGTCCCACTCCTAGCAGAGCTCCAAAGAGTATATATGCCACACTTTGCCCTACACCTAGCAAAGCTCCAAACAGTATATATGCCATGCTTTGTCCCTCACCAAGCAGAGCTCCAAAGAGTATATATGCCACACTTCGTCCCACACCAAGCAGAGCTCCAAACAGTATATATGCCACGCTTTGTCCTACACCTAGCACACCTCCAAGGTGTATATATGCCACGCTTTTTCCCACACCTAGCAGAGCTCCAAAGAGTATATATACCACGCTTTGTCGGACACCTAGCAAAGCTCCAAACAGTATATATGCCACGCTTTGTCCTACACCCAGCCAAGATCCAAAGTGTATATATGCCACACATTATCCCACACCGAGCAGAGCTCCAAAGTGTATATATGCCACCCTTTGTCCCACACCTAGCAGAGCTCCAAAGAGTATATATGCCACGCTTTGTCCTACACCTAGCACAGCTCCAAAGTGTATATATGCCACCCTTTGTCCCACACCTAGCAGAGCTCCAAAGAGTATATATGCCACGCTTTGTCGGACACCTAGCAAAGCTCCAAACAGTATATATGCCACGCTTTGCCCCACACCTAGCAGAGCTCCAAAGACTATATATGCCACGCTTTGTCCCTCACCTAGAAGAGCTCCAAAGAGTATATATGCCACTCTTTGTCGCACACCCAGCAAAGCTCCAAACAGTATATATGCCACGCTTTGTCCCACACCTAGTAGAGCTCAAAACAGTTTATATGCCACGCTTTGTTTCACCCCTAGCAGAGCTTCAAAGTGTACATATGCCACGCTTTGTCCCACACCTAGCAGTGCTCAAAAGAGTATATATGCCACGCTTTGTCCTACACCTAGCACAGCAACAAACAGTATATATGCCACGCTTTGTCCCACACCTAGCAGAGCTCGAAAGAGTATATAAGTCACGCTTTGTCACACACATAGCTGAGCTCCAAAGAGTATATATGCCATGCATTCTCATACACCTAGCACAGCTCCAAAGTGTATATATACCACGCTTTTTCCCACACCTAGCAGAGCTCCAAAGAGTATATATGCCATGCTTTTTCCGACACCTAGCAGAGCTCCAAAGATTATATATGCCACGCTTTGCCCTACACCTAGCAGAGCTCCAAAGAGTATATATGCCACGCTTTGTTTTACACCTAGCAGAGCTCTAAAGGGCATATATGCCACGCTATGTCCTACACCTAGCACAGCTCCAAAGCGTATATATGCCACACTTTGTCCCACACGTAGCAGAGCTCCAAAGAGTATATATGGCACCCTTTGTCCGACACCTAGCAGATCTCCAAAGTGTATATATGCCACGCTTTGTCCAACACCTAGCACAGCTCCAAACTGTATATATGCCACCCTTTTTCCCACACGTAGCAGAGCTCCCAAGAGTATATATGCCACGCTTTGTCCGACACCTAGCAGAGCTCCAAAGAGTATATATGCCACACTTTGCCCTACACCTAGCAAAGCTCCAAACATTATATACGCCACGCTTTGCCCTACACCTAGCAAAGATCCAAAGTGTATATATGCCACACTTTGTCCGACACTTAGTAGAGCTCCAAAGAGTATATATGCCACGCTTTGATTCACACCTAGGAGAGCTCCAAAGAGTATGTATGCCACGCTTTGTCCCACACCTAGCACAGCTCCAAAGAGTATATATGCCACGCTTTGTCCCACACCTAGCAGAGCTCCAAAGAGTATATATGCCACGCTTTGCCCTACACCTAGCAGAGCTCCAAAGAGTATATATGCCACGCTTTGATTCACACATAGGAGAGCTCCAAAGAGTATATATGCCACGCTTTGTCCCACACCTAGCAGAGCTCCAAAGAGTGTATATGCCACGCTTTGTCCCACACCTAGCAGAGCTCCAAAGAGTATATATGCCAAGCTTTTTCCCACACCTAGCAGAGCTCCAAAGAGTATATATGCCACGCTTTGACGGACACCTAGCAAAGCTCCAAACAGTATATAGCCACGCTTTGTCCCACACCAAGCAGAGCTCCAAAGAGTATATATGCCACACTTTGTCCGACACCTAGTAGAGCTCCAAAGAGTATATATGCCACGCTTTGATTCACACCTAGGAGAGCTCCAAAGAGTATATATGCCACGCTTTGTCCCACACCTAGCAGAGCTCCAAAGAGTATATATGCCACGCTTTGTCCCACACCTAGCAGAGCTCCAAAGAGTATATATGCCACGCTTTGCCCTACACCTAGCAGAGCTCCAAAGAGTATATATGCCACGCATTGATTCACACGTAGGAGAGCTCCAAAGACTATATATGCCACGCTTTGTCCCACACCTAGCAGAGCTGCTAAGAGTATATATGCCACGCTTTGTCCCACACCTAGCAGAGCTCCAAAGAGTATATATGCCACGCTTTTTCCCACACCTAGCAGAGCTCCAAAGAGTATATATGCCACGCTTTGACGGATACCTAGCAAAGCTCCAAACAGTATATAGCCACGCTTTGTCCCACAGCAAGCAGAGCTCCAAAGAGTATATATGCCACACTTTGTCCCACACCTTGCTGAGCTCCAAAGAGTGTATATGCCACGCTTTGTACTAAGGCTAGCACAGCTCCAAAGAGTATATATGCCACGCTTTGTCCCACACCTAGCAGAGGTCCAAAGTGTATATATGCCACGCTTTCTCCTACACCTAGCAGAGCTCCAAACAGTATATATGCCACGCTTTCCCCTACACCTAGCAGCGCTCGAAACAGTATATATGCCACGCTTTGTCCCACACATAGCAGAGCACCTAACAGTATATATGCCATTCCTTGTCCCACACCTAGCAGAGCTCCAAACAGTATATATGCCGTGCTTTGTTTCACACCTAGCAGACCCTCAAAGTGTATATATGCCACGCTTTGTCCAACACCTACCAGATCTCGAAAGAGTATATAAGTCTCGATTTGTCCCACACCTAACAGAGCTTCAAACAGTATATATGCCAAGCTTTGTCCCACACCTAGCAGTGTTCCAAAGTGTATATATGCCACGCTTTGTCCCACACCAAGCAGAGCTCTAAAGTGTATATATGCCGCACTTTGTCCCACACCTAGCTGACCTCCAAATAGTATATATGCCACGCTTTTTCCCACATCTGGCAGAGCTCCAAAGAGTATATATACCACGCTTTGTCGGACACCTAGCAAAGCTCCAAACAGTATATATGCCACGCTTTCTCCTACACGTAGCAGAGATCGAAAGAGTATATATGCCACACTTTGTCCGATACCTAGCAGAGCTTTAAAGTGTATATATGCCACGCTTTCTCCCACACCTAGCAGTGCTCCAAAGAGTATATATGCCACGCTTTGTCCTACACCTAGCAGAGCTACAAGCAGTGCATATGCCACGCTTTGTTTCTCAGCCAGCAGAGCTCCAAAGAGTATATATGCCACGGTTTGTCCTACACCTAGCAGAGCTCCAAAGAGTGTATATGCAACGCTTTGTACTACGCCTAGCAGAGTTCCAAAGAGTATATATGCCACACTTTGTCCCACACCTAGCAGAGCTTCAAAGAGTATATATGCCACGCTTTGTCAGACCTAGCAAAGCTCCAAACAGGATATATGCCAAGCTTTGCCCCACACCTAGCAGAGCTCCAAAGAGTATATATGCCATGGTTTGTCCCACACCTAGCAGAGCTCCAAAGTGTATATATGCCACGCTTTGTCCCACACCTAGCAGAGATCCAAAGAGTATATATGTCACGTTTTGTCCTACAACTAGCAGCGCTCCAAACAGTATATATGCCACGCTTTGTCCCACACCTAGCAGAGCTCCAAAGAGTATATATGCCAGGCTTTGTCAAACCCCTAGGAAAGCTCCAAAGAGTATATATGCCACGCTTTGCCCGACACATAGCAGAGCTCCAAAGAGAATATATGCCACGCTTTGTCCCACACCTAGCAGAGCTCCAAAAGTATATATGCCACGCTTTGTCCCACACCTAGCAGAGCTCAAAGTGTACATATGTCACCCTTTGTCCTATACCTAGGAGAGGTCCAAACAGTATATATGCCACGCTTTGTACCACACCTAACAGAGCTCCAAACAGTATATATGCCACGCTTTGTCCCACACCTAGCTGAGCTCCAAAGGGTATATATGCCATGCTTTGTTGGACACTTAGCAGAGCTCCAAAGAGTATATATGCCACGCTTTGCCCTACACCTAGGAGAGCTCAAAAGAGTACATATGCCACGCTTTGTCGTACACCTGGCACAGCTACAAACAGTACATATGCCAAGCTTTGTTTCACACCTAGCAGAGCTCCAAAGAGTATATGTGCCACGCTTTGTCCCACACCTAGCAGTCCTCCAAAGAGTATATATGCCAAGCTTTGTCCTACACCTAGCAGAGTTCCAAACAGCATATATGCCACGCTTTCTCCCACATCAAGGAGAGCTCGAAAGTGTATATATGCCACACTTTGTCCCACACCTAGCTGAGCTCCAAAGAGTGTATATGCCACGCTTTGTACTAGGCCTAGCACAGATCCAAAGAGTATATATGCCACGCTTTGTCCCACACCTAGCAGAGCTCCAAAGAGTATATATGCCACGTTTTTTCGGATAACTAGCAAAGCCCCAAACAGTATATATGCTACGCTTTGTCCCACACCTAGCAGAGCTCCAAACAGTATATATGCCCCGCTTTGTCCCACACCTAGCAGAGCTCCAAACAGTATATACGCCAAGCTTTGTTTCACAGCTAGGAGAGCTTGAAAGTGTATATATTCCACGCTTTGTCCCACACCTAACAGTGCTCCAAATAGTATATATGCCACGCTTTGTCCTACACCTAGCACAGCTCCAAACAGTATACATGCCATGCTTTGTCCCACACCTAGCAGAGCTCCAAAGTGTATATATGCCACGCTTTGTTTCACACCTAGGAGAACTCCAAAGACTATATGTGCCACGCTTTGTCCCACACGTAGCAGAGCTCCAAAGAGTATGTATGCCACGCTTTGTCGGACACGTAGCAAAGCTCGAAACAGTATATATGCCACGCTTTGCCCCAAACCTAGCAGAGCTCCAAAGAGTATATACGCCACGCTTTGTCCTACACCTAGCACAGCTCCAAACAGTATATATACAACGCTTTGTCTCACACCTACCAGAGCTCCAAACAGTAGATATGCCACGCTTTGTCCCACACGTAGCAGAGCTCCAAACAGTAGATACGCCACGCTTTGTCCGACACCTAGCAGAGCTCCAAAGAGTATATATGCCACACTTTGCCCTACACCTAGCCAAGCCTCAAACAGTATATACGCCACGCTTTGCCCTACACCTAGCAAAGATCCAAAGTGTATATATGCCACACTTTATGCCACACCGAGCAGAGCTCCAAAGAGTATATATGCCACGCTTTGTCCTACACCTAGCACAGCTCCAATGTGTATATATGATACCCTTTGTCCCACACCTAGCAAAGTTCCAAACAGTATATATGCCACGCTTTGCCCCACACCTAGCAAGCTCCAAAGAGTATATATGCCACTCTTTGTCGGACACCTAGCAAAGCTCCAAACAGTATATATGCCACGCTTTGCACCACACCTAGCAGAGCTCCCAACAGTATATATGCCACGCTTTGTCCGACACCTAGCAGAGCTCCAAACTGTATATATGCCACGCTTTGTCCCTCACCGAACATAGCTCCAAAGAGTATATATGCCACGCTTTGTCCGACACCTAGCAGAGCTCCAAGGTGTATATATGCCACGCTTTGTCCCACACCTAGCAGAGCTCCCAAGAGTATATATGCCACGATTTGTCCCCACACCTAGCAGAGCTCCAAAGAGTATATATGCCACACTTTGCCCTACACCTAGCAAAGCTCCAAACAGTATATATGCCACGCTTTGTCCCTCACCAAGCAGAGCTCCAAAGAGTATATATGCCACACTTTGTCCCACACGTAGCTGAGCTCCAAAGAGTGTATATGCCACGCTTTGTACTACGCCTAGCACAGCTCCAAGGAGTATATATGCCACGCTTTGTCCCACACCTAGCAGACCTCCAAAGAGTATATATGCCACGCTTTGTCGGACACCTAGCAAAGCTCCAAACAGTATATATGCGATGCTTTTCCCCACACCTAGCCGAGCTCCAAAGAGTATATATGCCACGCTTTGTCCCACACCTAGCAGAGCTCCAAAGAGTATATATGCCACGCTTTGTCCCACACCTAGCAGAGCTCCAAAGTGTATATATGTCACGCTTTTTCCTACACCTAGCAGAGCTCCAAACAGGATACATGCCACGCTTTGTCCCACACCTAGCAGAGCTACAAAGTGTATATATGCCACGGTTTGTCCCACACCTAGCAGAGCTCCAAACAGTATATATGCCACGCTTTGTTTCACACCTAGCAGAGCTCCAAAGGGTATATATGCCACGCTATGTCCTACACGTAGCACAGCTACAAACAGTACATATGCCACGCTTTGTTTCACACCTAGCAGTGCTCCAAAGAGTATATATGCCACGCTTTGTCCCACACCTAGCAGTGCTCCAAAGAGTATATATGCCACGCTTTGTCCTACACCTAGCACAGCTCCAAAGAGTATATATGCCACGCTTTGATTCACACCTAGCAGAGCTCCAAAGAGTATATTTGCCACGCTTTGTCGGATACCTAGAAAAGCTCCAAAAAGTATATATGCCTCGCTTTGTCCCACAACTAGCAGAGCTCCAAACAGTATATATGCCACGCTTTGTCCCACACCTAGCAGAGCTCCAAACAGTATATATGCCACGCTTTGTTTCACACCTAGCAGAGCTTCAAAGTGTATATATGCGAAGCTTTGTCCCACACCTAGCAGTGTTCCAAAGTGTATATATGGCACGCGTTGTCCCACACCAAGCAGAGCTCTAAAGAGTATATATGCCGCACATTGTCCCACACCTAGCTGACCTCCAAAGAGTATATATGCCACGCTTTGTCCCACACCTAGCAGATCTCCAAACAGTGTATTTGCCTCGCTTTGTCCCACACCAAGCAGAGCTCCAAAGAGTATATATGCCACGCTTTGTCCTACACCTAGCACAGCTCCAAAGTGTATATATGCCACCCTTTGTCCCACACCTAGCAGAGCTCTAAAGAGTATATATGCCACGCTTTGTCGGACACCTAGCAAAGCTCCAAACAGTATATATGCCACGCTTTGACCCTCACCTAGCAGAGCTCTAAAGAGTATATATGCCACTCTTTGTGGGACACCTAGCAGAGCTCTAGAGAGTATATATGCCACGCTTTGCCCCACACCTAGCAGAGCTCCAAAGAGTATATATGCCACGTTTTGTCCTACACCTAGCAGAGCTCCAAACTGTATATATGTCACGTTTTGTCACACACCTAGCAGAGCTCCAAAGAGTATATATGCCACGCTTTGTCCCACACGTAGCAGAGCTCCTAACAGTATATATGCCACGCTTTGTCCTACACCTAGCACAGCTCCAAACAGTATATATGCCACGCTTTGTTCCACAGCAAGCAGAGCTCCAAAGAGTATATATGCCACAATATGTCCCACACCTAGCTGACCTCCAAAGAGTATATATGCCACGCTTTGTCCCACACCTAGCACAGCTCCAAAGTGTATATATGCCTCCCTTTGTCCCACACCTAGCAGAGCTTCAAAGAGTATATATGCCACGCTTTATCCGACACCTAGCAGAGCTCCCAAGAGTATATATGCCACGCTTTGTCCGACACCTAGCCAAGCCTCAAGCAGTATATACGCCACGCTTTGCCCTACACCCAGCAAAGATCCAAAGTGTATATATGCCACACTTTATCCCACACCGAGCAGAGCTCCAAAGTGTATATATGCCACCCTTTGTCCCACACCTAGCAGAGCTCCAAAGAGTATATATGCCACGCTTTGTCCTACACCTAGCACAGCTCCAAAGTGTATATATGCCACCCTTTGGCCCACACCTAGCAGAGCTCCAAATAGTATATATGCCACGCTTTTTCCGACACCTAGCAGAGCTCCAAAGATTATATATGCCACACTTTGCCCTACACCTAGCAGAGCTCAAAAGAGTATATATGCCACGCTTTGTTTCACACCTAGCAGAGCTCCAAAGGGCATATATGCCACGCTATGTCCTACACCTAGCACAGCTCCAAAGCGTATATATGCCACACTTTGTCCCACACGTAGCAGAGCTCCAAAGAGTATATATGCCACGCTTTGTCCGACACCTAGCAGAGCTCCAAACTGTATATATGCCACGCTTTCTCCAACACCTAGCACAGCTCGAAACTGTATATATGCCACCCTTTGTCCCACCCGTAGTAGAGCTCCCAAGAGTATATATGCCACGCTTTGTCCGACACCTAGCAAAGCTCCAAACATTATATACGCCACGCTTTGCCCTACACCTAGCAAAGATCCAAAGTGTATATATGCCACACTTTGTCCGACACCTAGTAGAGCTCCAAAGGGTATATATGCCACGCTTTGATTCACACCTAGGAGAGCTCCAAAGAGTATGTATGCCACGCTTTGTCCCACACCTAGCAGAGCTCCAAAGAGTATATATGCCACGCTTTGTCCCACACCTAGCAGAGCTCCAAAGAGTATATATGCCACGCTTTGCCCTACACGTAGCAGAGCTCCAAAGAGTATATATGCCACGCTTTGATTCACACATAGGAGAGCTCCAAAGAGTATATATGCCACGCTTTGTCCCACACCTAGCAGAGCTCCAAAGAGTATATATGCCACGCTTTGTCCCACACCTAGCAGAGCTCCAAAGAGTATATATGCCACGCTTTTTCCCACACCTAGCAGAGCTCCAAAGAGTATATATGCCACGCTTTGACGGACACCTAGCAAAGCTCCAAACAGTATATAGCCACGCTTTGTCCCACACCAAGCAGAGCTCCAAAGATTATATATGCCACGCTTTGTCCCACACCTAGCAGAGCTCCAAAGAGTATATATGCCACGCTTTGTCCCACACCTAGCAGAGCTCCAAAGAGTATATATGCCACGCTTTGCCCTCCACCTAGCAGAGCTCCAAAGAGTATATATGCCACGCTTTGATTCACACATAGGAGAGCTTCAAAGAGTATATATGCCACGCTTTGTCCCACACCAAGCAGAGCTCCAAAGAGTATATATGCCACGCTTTGTCCCACACCTAGCAGAGCTCCAAGGAGTATATATGCCACGCTTTTTCCCACACCTAGCAGAGCTCCAAGGAGTACATATGCCACGCTTTGACGGATACCTAGCAAAGCTCCAAACAGTATATAGCCACGCTTTGTCCCACACCAAGCAGAGCTCCAAAGAGTATATATGCCACACTTTGTCCCACACCTTGCTGAGCTCCAAAGAGTATATATGCCACGCTTTGTACTAAGGCTAGCACAGCTCCAAAGAGTATATATGCCGCGCTTTGTCCCACACCTAGCAGAGGTCCAAAGTGTATATATGCCAAGTTTTGTCCTACACCTAGCAGAGCTCCAAACAGAATATATGCCACGCTTTCCCCTACACCTAGCAGCGCTCCAAACAGTATATATGCCACGCTTTGTCCCACACCTAGCAGAGCACCTAACAGTATATATGCCATTCCTTGTCCCACACCTAGCAGAGCTCCAAAAAGTATATATGCCGTGCTTTCTTTCACACCTAGCAGAGCCTCAAAGTGTATATATGCCACGCTTTGTCCCACACCTACCAGATCTCGAAAGAGTATGTAAGTCTCGCTTTGTCCCACACCTAACAGAGCTCCAAACAGTATATATGCCACGCTTTGTCCCACACCTACCAGAGCTCCAAACAGTATATATACCATGCTTTGTCCGACACCTAGCAGAGCTCCTAACAGTATATATGCCACGCATTGTCCTACACCTAGCAGAGCTCCAAACAGTATATATGCCATGCTTTCCCCTACAGCCAGCAGAGATCCAAAGTGTATATATGCCACGCTTTGTCCCACACCTACCGGAGGTCCAAAGTGTATATATGCCACGCTTTGTCCCACACCTAGCAGAGCTCCAAACAGTATATATGCCACGCTTTCCCCTACACCTGGCAGACATCCAAAGAGTATATATGCCACGGTTTGTTTCTCTGCTAGCAGCGCTCCAAAGAGTATATATGCCACGCTTTGTCCGATACCTAGCGGAGCTCCAAACTGTATATATACCGCGCTTTGTCCAACACCGAGCAGAGCTCCAAAGAGTATACATGCCACGCTTTGTCCGACACCTAGCAGAGCTCCAAAGTGTATATATGCCACGCTTTGTCCCACACCTAGCAGAGCTCCCAAGAGTATATATGCCATGCTTTGTCCGACACCTAGCAGTCCTCCAAAGAGTATATATGCCACGCTTTGACCCACACCTAGCAGAGCTCCAAACAGTATATATGCCACGCTTTGTCCTACACCTAGCAGAGCTCCAAACAGTATATATGCCACGCTTTGTCCCACACCAAGCGGAGCTCCAAAGAGTATATATGCCACGCCTTGTATTATGCCTAGCAGAGCTCCAAAGGGTATACATGCCACGCTTTGTCCGACACCTAGCAGAGCTCCAAAGTGTATATATGCCACGCTTTGTCCCCCACCTAGCAGAGCTCCAAAGAGTATATATGCCACGCTTTGTCCCTCACCTAGCAGAGCTCCAAGGATTATATATGCCACGCTTTGTCCCACACCAAGCAGAGCTCCAAAGAGTATATATGTCACGCTTTGTCCTACACCTAGCAGAGCTCTAAACAGCATATATGCCACGCTTTGTCCCACACCTAGCAGAGCTCCAAACAGTATATATCCCACGCATTGTCCCACACCTAGCAGATATCCAAACAGTATATATGCCTCGCTTTGTCCCACACCAAGCAGAGCTCCAAAGAGTATATATGCCACGCTTTGTCCTACACCTAGCACAGCTCCAAAGTGTATATATGCCACCCTTTGTCCCACACCTAGCAGATCTCCAAAGAGTATATATGCCACGCTTTGTCGGACACCTAGCAAAGCTCCAAACAGTATATATGCCACGCTTTGCCCCACACCTAGCAGAGCTCCAAACAGTATATATGCCACGCTTTGTCCGACACCTAGTAGAGCTCCAAACTGTATATATGCCACGCTTTGTCCCTCACCGAGCATAGCTCCAAAGAGTATATATGCCACACTTTGTCCGACACCTAGCAGAGCTCCAAAGAGTATATATGCCACTCTTTGTCGGACACCTAGCAAAGCTCCAAACAGTATATATGCCACGCTTTGCCCCACACCTAGCAGAGCTCCAAACAGTATATATGCCAAGCTTTGTCCCACACCTACCACAACTCCAAATAGTAGATATGTCACTCTTTGTCGCACACGTAGCAGCGCTCCTAACAGTATATATGTCACGCTTTGCCCCACACCTAGCAGAGCTCCCAACAGTATATATGCCACGCTTTGTCCGACACCTAGTAGAGCTCCAAACTGTATATATGCCACGCTTTGTCCCTCACCGAGCATAGCTCCAAAGAGTATATATGCCACGCTTTGTCCGACACCTAGCAGAGCTCCAAGGTGTATATATGCCACGCTTTGTCCCACACCTAGCAGAGCTCCCAAGAGTATATATGCCACGATTTGTCCCCACACCTAGCAGAGCTCCAAAGAGTATATATGCCACACTTTGCCCTACACCTAGCAAATCTCCAAACAGTATATATGCCACGCTTTGTTCCTCACCAAGCAGAGCTCCAAAGAGTATATATGCCACACTTTGTCCCACACGTAGCTGAGCTCCAAAGAGTGTATATGCCACGCTTTGTACTACGCCTAGCACAGCTCCAAGGAGTATATATGCCACGCTTTGTCCCACACCGAGCAGAGCTCCAAAGAGTATATATGCCACGCTTTGTCGGACACCTAGCAAAGCTCCAAACAGTATATATGCGACGCTTTGCCCCACACCTAGCCGAGCTCCAAAGAGTATATATGCCACGCTTTGTCCCACACCTAGCAGAGCTCCAAAGAGTATATATGCTACGCTTTGTCCCACACCTAGCAGAGCTCCAAAGAGTATATATGCTACGCTTTGTCCCACACCTAGCAGAGCTCTAAAGAGTATATATGCCGCACTTTGTCCCACACCTAGCAGATCTCCAAACAGTGTATTTGCCTCGCTTTGTCCCACACCAAGCAGAGCTCCAAAGAGTATATATGCCACGCTTTGTCCTACACCTAGCACAGCTCCAAAGTGTATATATGCCACCCTTTGTCCCACACCTAGCAGAGCTCCAAAGAGTATATATGCCATGCTTTGTCGGACACCTAGCAAAGCTCCAAACAGTATATATGCCACGCTTTGCCCGTCACCTAGCAGAGCTCTAAAGAGTATATATGCCACGCTTTGCCCCACACCTAGCACAGCTCCAAACAGTATATATGCCACGCTTTGTCCCTCACCGAGCATAGCTCCAAATAGTGTATATGCCACGCTTTGTCCGACACCTAGCAGACCTCCCAGGTGTATATATGCCACGCTTTGTCCCACACCTAGCTGAGCTCCCAAGAGTATATATGCCACGCTTTCTCCCACACCTAGCAGAGCTCCAAAGAGTATATATGCCACACTTTGCCCTACACCTAGCGAAGCTCCAAACAGTATATATGCCACGCTTTGTCCCTCACCAAGCAGAGCTCCAAAGAGTATATATGCCACACTTTGTCCCACACCTACCTGAGCTCCAAAGTGTGTATATGCCACGCTTTGTACTACGCCTAGCACAGCTCCAAGGAGTATATATGCCACGCTTTGTCCCACACCTAGCAGACCTCCAAAAAGTATACATGCCACGCTTTGTCTCACACCTAGCAGAGCTCCAAAGAGTATATATGCCACGCTTTGTCCCACACCTAGCAGAGCTCCAAAGAGTATATATGCTACGCTTTGTCTCACACCTAGCAGAGCTCCAAAGTGTATATATGTCACGCTTTGTCCTACACCTAGCAGAGCTCCAAACAGGATATATGCCACGCTTTGTCCCACACCTAGCAGAGCTCCAAAGTGTATATATGTCACGGTTTGTCTCACACCTAGCAGAGCTCCAAAGTGTATATATGTCACGCTTTGTCCTACACCTAGCAGAGCTCCAAACAGGATATATGCCACGCTTTGTTTCACACCTAGCAGAGCTCCAAAGGGTATATATGCCACGCTATGTCCTACACCTAGCACAGCTACAAACAGTACATATGCCACGCTTTGTTTCACACCTAGCAGAGCTCCAAAGATTATATGTGCCACGCTTTGTCCCACACCTAGGAGTGCTCCAAAGAGTATATATGCCACGCTTTGTCCTACACCTAGCACAGCTCCAAAGAGTATATATGCCACGCTTTGATTCACACCTAGCAGAGCTCCAAAGAGTATATTTGCCATGCTTTATCCCACACCTAGCAGAGTTCCAAAGAGTATATTTGCCATGCTTTATCCCACACCTAGCAGAGCTCCAAAGGGTATATATGCCATGCTTTGTCCCACACCTAGCAGAGCTCCAAAGCGTATATATGTCATGCTTTGTCCCACACTTAGAGATCTCCAAACGGCATATATGCCACGCTTTCTCTCACACCTACCAGATCTCCAAACAGTATATATGCCCCGCTATGTCCTACACCTAGCAGAGCTCCAAACAGCATATATGCCACACTTTGTCACACACCTAGCTGAGCTCCAAATAGTGTATATGCCACGCTTTGTACTACGCCTAGCAGAGCTCCAAACTGTATATATGCCACGCTTTGTCGGATACCTAGAAAAGCTCCAAAAAGTATATATGCCACGCTTTGTCCCACAACTAGCAGAGCTCCAAACAGTATATATGCCACGCTTTGTCCCACACCTAGCAGAGCTCCAAAGTGTATATATGCCACGCTTTGTTTGACACCTATCAGAGCTTCAAAGTGTATATATATGCGAAGCTTTGTCCCGCACCTAGCAGTATTCCAAAGTGTATATATGCCACGCTTTGTCCCACACCAAGCAGAGCTCTAAAGAGTATATATGCCACACTTTGTCCCACACCTAGCTGACCTCCAAAGAGGATATATGCCACTCTTTGTCCTACACCTAGCACACCTCCAAAGTGTATATATGCCACGCTTTTTCCCACACCTAGCAGAGCTCCAGAGAGTATATATACCACGCTTTTTCGGACACCTAGCAAAGCTCCAAACAGTATATATGCCACGCTTTCTCCTACACCTAGCAGAGATCGAAAGAGTATATATGCCACGCTTTGTCCGATACCTAGCAGAGCTTCAAAGTGTATATATGCCACCCTTTCTCCCACACCTAGCAGTGCTCCAAAGAGTATATATGCCACGCTTTGTCCTACACCTAGCAGAGCTACAAGCAGTGCATATGCCACGCTTTGTTTCTCAGCTAGCAGAGCTCCAAAGAGTATATATGCCACGCTTTGTCCTACACCTAGCAGAGCTCCAAAGAGTATATATGCCACGCTTTGTCGGACACCTAGCAAAGCTCCAAACAGTATATATGCCACGCTTTGCCCCACACCTAGCAGAGCTCCAAAGAGTATATATGCCACTCTTTGTCGGACACCTAGCAAAGCTCCAAACCGTATATATGCCACGCTTTGCCCCACACCTAGCAGAGCTCCAAACAGTGTATATGCCACGCTTTGTCCGACACCTAGTAGAGCTCCAAACTGTATATATGGCACGCTTTGTCCCTCACCGAGCATAGCTCCAAAGAGTATATATGCCACGATTTGTCCGACACCTAGCAGAGCTCCAAACTGTATATATGTCACGCTTTGTCCCACACCTAGCAGAGCTCCAAAGAGTATATATGCCACGCTTTGTCCTACACCTAGCACAGCTCCAAAAAGTATATATGCCACGCTTTGTCCCACACCTACCAGAGCTCCAAACAGTAGATATGCCACTCTTTGTCCCACACGTAGCAGAGCTCCTAACAGTATATATGCCATGCTTTGTCCTACACCTAGCACAGCTCCAAACAGTATATATGCCACGCTTTGTCCCACACCAAGCAGAGCTCCAAAGGCTATATATGCCACGCTTTGTCCTACACCTAGCAGAGCTCCAAAGAGTATATATGCCACGTTTTGTCCTACACCTAGCAGAGCTCCAAACTGTATATACGTCACGCTTTGTCCGACACCTAGCAGAGCTCCAAAGTGTATATATGCCACGCTTTGTCCTACACCTAGCACAGCTCCAAACAGTATATATGCGACGCTTTGTCCCACACCAAGCAGAGCTCCAAAGAGTATATATGCCACAATATGTCCCACACCTAGCAGAGCTCCAAACTGTATATATGCCACGCTTTGTCCAACACCTAGCAGAGCTCCCAAGAGTATATATGCCACGCTTTGTCCGATACCTAGCAGAGCTTCAAAGTGTATATATGCCACGCTTTGTCCCACACCTAGCAGTGCTCCAAAGAGTATATATGCCACGCTTTGTCCTACACCTAGCAGAGCTCCAAAGTGTATATATGCCACCCTTTGTCCCACACCTAGCAGAGCTCCAAAGAGTATATATGCCACGCTTTGTCCCACTCCTAGCAAAGCTCCAAACAGTATATATGCCACGCTTTGCCCCACACCTAGCAGAGCTCCAAAGAGTATATATGCCACTCTTTGTCGGACACCTAGCAAATCTCCAAACAGTATATATGCCACGCTTTCCCCACACCTAGCAGAGCTCCAAACAGTGTATATGCCATGCTTTGTCCGACACCTAGTAGAGCTCCAAACTGTATATATGCCACGCTTTGTCCCACACCTAGCAGAGCTCCAAACTGTATATATGTCACGCTTTGTCCGACACCTAGCAGAGCTCCAAAGAGTATATATGCCACGCTTTGTCCTACACCTAGCACAGCTCCAAACAGTATATATGCCACGCTTTGTCCCACACCTACCAGAGCTCCAAACAGTAGATATGCCACTCTTTGTCCCACACGTAGCAGAGCTCCTAACAGTATATATGCCATGCTTTGTCCTACACCTAGCACAGCTCCAAACAGTATATATGGCACGCTTTGTCCCACACCAAGCAAAGCTCCAAAGACTATATATGCCACGCTTTGTCCTACACCTAGCAGAGCTCCAAAGAGTATATATGCCACGTTTTGTCCTACACCTAGCAGAGCTCCAAACTGTATATATGTCACGTTTTGTCACACACCTAGCAGAGCTCCAAAGAGTATATATGCCACGCTTTGTCCCACACGTAGCAGAGCTCCTAACAGTATATATGCCACGCTTTGTCCTACACCTAGCACAGCTCCAAACAGTATATATGCCACGCTTTGTCCCACACCAAGCGGAGCTCCAAAGAGTATATATGCCACGCTTTGTATTATGCCTAGCACAGCTCCAAAGGGTATATATGCCACGCTTTGTCCCCCACCTAGCAGAGCTCCAAAGAGTATATATACCACGCTTTGTCCCTCACCTAGCAGAGCTCCAAGGATTATATATGCCACGCTTTGTCCCACACCTAGCAGCGCTCCAAAGAGTATATATGTCACGCTTTGTCCTACACCTAGCAGAGCTCTAAACAGCATATATGCCACGCTTTGTCCCACACCTAGCAGAGCTCCAAACAGTATATATGCCACGCTTTGTCCCACACCTAGAAGATATCCAAACAGTATATATGCCTCGCTTTGTCCCACACCAAGCAGAGCTCCAAAGAGTATATATGCCACGCTTTGTCCTACACCTAGCACAGCTCCAAAGTGTATATATGCCACCCTTTGTCCCACACCTAGCAGATCTCCAAAGAGTATATATGCCACGCTTTGTCGGACACCTAGCAAAGCTCCAAACAGTATATATGCCACGCTTTGCCCCACACCTAGCAGAGCTCCAAAGAGTATATATGCCACTCTTTGTCGGACACCTAGCAAAGCTCCTAACAGTATATATGCCACGCTTTGCCCCACACCTAGCAGAGCTCCAAACAGTATATATGCCACGCTTTGTCCGACACCTAGTAGAGCTCCAAACTGTATATATGTCAAGCTTTGTCCCACACCTAGCAGAGCTCCAAAGAGTATATATGACACGCTTTGTCCTACACCTAGCACAGCTCCAAACAGTATATATGCCACACTTTGTCCCACACCTACCAGAGCTCCAAATAGTAGATATGTCACTCTTTGTCCCACACGTAGCAGAGCTCCTAACAGTATATATGCCTCGCTTTGTCCTACACCTAGCACAGCTCCAAACAGTATATATGCCACGCTTTGTCCCACACCAAGCAGATCTCCAAAGACTATATATGCCACGCTTTGTCCTACACCTAGCAGAGCTCCAAAGAGTATATATGCCACGTTTTGTCCTACACCTAGCAGAGCTCCAAACTGTATATATGTCACGCTTTGTCCCACACCTAGCAGAGCTCCAAAGAGTATATATGCCACGCTTTGTCCTACACCTAGCACAGCTCCAAACAGTATATATGCCACGCTTTGTCTCACACCTACCAGAGCTCCAAACAGTAGATATGCCACTCTTTGTCCGACATGTAGCAGAGCTCCTAACAGTATATATGCCACGCTTTGTCCTACAACTAGCACAGCTCCAAACAGTATATATGCCACGCTTTGTCCCACACCAAGCAGAGCTCCAAAGAGTATGTATGCCACAATATGTCCCACACCTAGCTGACCTCCAAAGAGTATATATGCCACGCTTTGTCCCAC
Organism: Lemur catta; assembly: GCF_020740605.2. Taxonomy (NCBI): domain Eukaryota; kingdom Metazoa; phylum Chordata; class Mammalia; order Primates; family Lemuridae; genus Lemur; species Lemur catta. Next base: position 33,060,931 of record NC_059148.1, on the reverse strand, counting down.
ACCTAACACAGCTCCAAAGTGTATATATGCCACGCTTTGTCCAACACCTAGCAGAGCTCCCAAGAGTATATATGCCACGCTTTGTCCGACACCTAGCAGAGCTCCAAAGAGTATATATGCCACACTTTGCCCTACACCTAGCCAAGCCTCAAACAGTATATACGCCACAATTTGCCTTACACCTAGCAAAGTTCCAAAGTGTATATATGCCACACTTTATCCCACACCGAGCACAGCTCCAAAGTGTATATATGCCACGCTTTGTCCGACACCTAGTAGAGCTCCAAAGTGTATATATGCCACACTTTGTTCGAAACCTAGTAGAGCTCCAAAGAGTATATATGCTACGCTTTGCCCTACACCTAGCAGAGCTCCAAAGAGTATATATGCCACGCTTTGTCCCACACTTAGCAGAGCTCCAAAGAGTATATATGCCACGCTTTGTCCCACACCAAGTGGAGCTCCAAATAGTATATATGCCACACTTTGTCCCACACCTAGCTAAGCTCCAAAGAGTGTATATGCCACGATTTGTACTACGCCTAGCACGGCTCCAAAGTGAATATATTTCACGATTTGTCCCACACCTAGCAGAGCTCCAAAGAGTATATATGCCATGCTTTGTCCCACATCTAGCTGAGCTCCAAAGAGTATATATGCCACGCTTTTATTATGCCTAGCACAGCTCCAAAGGGTATATATGCCACGCTTTGTCCCCCACCTAGCAGAGCTCCAAAGAGTATATATGCCACGCTTTGTCCCACACTTAGCAGAGCTCCAAGGATTATATATGCCACGCTTTGTCCCACACCTAGCAGATCTCCAAACAGTATATACGACTCGCTTTGTCCCACACCAAGCAGAGCTCCAAAGAGTATATATGCCACGCTTTGTCCTACACCTAGCACAGCTCCAAAGTGTATATATGCCATCCTTTGTCGAACACCTACCAGAGCTCCAAAGAGTATATATGCCACGCTTTGTCGGACACCTAGCAGAGCTCCAAACATTATATATGCCACGCTTTGCCCCACACCTAGCACAGCTCCAAAGAGTATATATGTCACTCTTTGTCGGACACCTAGCAAAGCTCCAAACAGTATATATGCCACGCTTTGCCCCACACCTAGCAGAGCTCCAAACAGTATATATGCCACGCTTTGTCCGACACCTAGTAGAGCTCCAAACTGTATATATGCCATGCTTTGTCCCTCACCGAGCATAGCTCCAAAGAGTATATATGCCACGCTTTGTCTGACACCTAGCAGAGCTCCAAAGAGTATGTATGCCACGCTTTGTCCGATACCTAGCGGAGCTCCAAACTGTATATATACCACGCTTTGTTTCACACCTAGCAGAGCTCCTAGGTGTATATATGCCACGTTTTGTCCGACACCTAGCAGACCTCCAAAGTGCATATATGCCACGCTTTGTCCCACACCTAGCAGAGCTCCTAGGAGTATATATGCCTCGCTTTGTCCGACACCTAGCAGACCTCCAAAGAGTATATATGCCACGCTTTGTCCGACACCTAGCAGAGCCCAAAGAGTATATATGCCACGCTTTGTCCTACACCTAGCAGAGCCCAAAGAGTATATATGCTACGCTTTGTCCCACACCGAGCAGAGCTCCAAAGTGTATATATGCCACGGTTTGTCCCACACCTTGCAGAGCTCCAAAGAGTATATATGCCACGCTTTGATTCACACCTAGCACAGCTCCAAACAGTATATATGCCACGCATTGTCCCACACCAAGCAGAGCTCCAAAGAGTATATATGCCACACTTTGTCCCACACCTAGCTGAGCTCCAAAGTGTATATATGCCACGCTATGTCCTACACGTAGCACAGCTACAAACAGTACATATGCCACGCTTTGTTTCACACCTAGCAGAGCTCCAAAGTGTATATATGCCACGCTTTGTCCCACACCTAGCAGAGCTCCAAACAGTATATATGCCACGCTTTGTTTCACACCTAGCAGAGCTTCAAAGTGTATATATGCCATGTTTTGTCCCACACCTAGCAGAGCTCGAAAGAGTATATAAGTCATGCTTTGTCCCACACCTACCAGAGCTCCAAACAGTAGATATGCCACTATTTGTCCCACACGTAGCAGAGCTCCTACCAGTATATATGCCACGCTTTGTCCCACACCAAGCAGAGCTCCAAAGAGTATACATGCCACACTTTGTCCCACACCTAGCTGACCTCCAAAGAGTATATATGCCACGCTTTGTCCTACACCTAGCACAGCTTCAAAGTGTATATATTCCACGCTTTTTCGGACACCTAGCAAAGCTCCAAACAGTATATATGCCACGCTTTGCCCCACACCTAGCAGAGCTCCAAAGTGTATATATGCCACTCTTTGTCGGACACCTAGCAAAGCTCCAAACAGTATATATGCCACGCTTTGCCCCACACCTAGCAGAGTTCCAAAGAGTATATATGCCACGCTGTGTCGGACACCTAGCAAAGCTCCAAACAGTATATATGCCACGCTTTGCCCCACACCTAGCAGAGCTCAAACAGTATATATGCCACGCTTTGTCTGAAACCTAGCAGAGCTCCAAGCTGTATATATGCCACGCATTGTCCCACACCGAGCACAGCTCCAAAGAGTATATATGCCAGCCTTTGTCCGACACCTAGCAGATCTCCAAGGTGTATATATGCCATGCTTTGTCCGACACCTAGCAGAGCTCCAAAGAGTATATATGCCACGCTTTGTCCCACACCTAGCACAGCTCAAAACAGTATATATGCCACGCTTTGTCCCACACCTAGCAGAGCTCGAAAGAGTATATAAGTCACGCTTTGTCCACACCTAGCAGAGCTCCACAGAGTATATATGCCACTCTTTGTCCTCCACCTTGCAGAGCTCCAAACTGTATATACGCCACGCTTTGTCCCACACCAAGCAGAGCTCCACAGAGGATATATGCCACACTTTGTCGCACACATAGCTGAGCTCCAAAGAGTATATATGCCATGCATTCTCCTACACCTAGCACAGCTCCAAAGTGTATATATACCACGCTTTGTGCCACACCTAGCAGAGCTCCAAAGAGTATATATGCAACGCTTTGTCCGACACCTAGCAGAGCTCCAAAGAGTATATATGCCACGCTTTGCCCTACACCTAGCAGAGCTCAAAAGAGTATATATGCCACGCTTTGTTTCACACCTAGCAGAGCTCCAAAGAGTATATGTGCCATGGTCTGTCCCACACCTAGCAGTGCTCCAAAGAGTATATATGCCACGCTTTGTCCTACACCTAGCACAGCTCCAAAGCGTATATATGCCAAGCTTTGTTGGACAACTAGTAAAGCTCCAAACAGTATATATGCCACGCTTTGCCCCACACCTAGCAGAGCTCCAAAGGGTATATATGCCACGCTTTGTCCCACACCAAGCAGAGCTCCAAAGAGTATATATGTTATGCTTTGTCCCACACTTAGAGATCTCCAAACGGTATATATGCCACGCTTTGTCTCACACCTACCAGAGCTCCAAACAGTATATATGCCACGCTTTGTCCCACACCTAGCAGAACTCCAAACAGTATATATGCCACGCTTTGTCCCACACCTAGCGGAGCTCCAAAGACTATATATGCCAAAATATGTCACACACCTAGCAGAGCTCCTAAGAGTATATATGCCACGCTTTGTCGGACACCTAGCAAAGCTCCAAACAGTATATATGCCACGCATTGCCCCACACCTAGCAGAGCTCCAATCAGTATATATGCCACGCTTTGTCCCACACCTAGCAGAGTTCCAAACAGTATATATGCCATGCTTTGCCCTGCACATAGCAGAGCTCCAAACAGTATACATGCCACGCATTCCCCTACACCTAGCAGAGATCCAAAGGGTATATATGCCACGCTTTGTTTCTCAGCTAGCAGAGCTTCAAAGAGTATGTATGCCACGCTTTGTCCGACACCTAGCGGAGCTCCAAATTGTATATATGCCACACTTTGCCCTACACCTAGCAAAGCTCCAAACAGTATATACGCCACGCTTTGCCCTACACCTAGCAGAGATTCAAAGAGTATATATGCCACGCTTTGTTTCTCAGCTAGCAGAGCTCCTAAGAGTATATATGCCACGCTTTGTCCTACACCTAGCAGAGCTGCAAAATCTATATATGCCACGCTTTATCCCACACCGAGCGGAGCTCCCAAGTGTATATATGCCACGCTTTGTCCGACACCTAGCAGAGCTCGAAAGTGTATATATGCCACACTTTGTCCGACACCTAGCAGAGCTCCAAAGAGTATATATGCCACGCTTTGCCCTACACCTAGCAGAGCTCCAAAGAGTATATATGCCACTGTTTGTTTCACACCTAGGAGAGCTCCAAAGAGTATATATGCCACGCTTTGTCCCACACCTAGCAGAGCTCCAAAGAGTATCTATGCCACGCTTTGACGGACACCTAGCAAAGCTCCAAACAGTATATATGCCACGCTTTGTCCCACACCAAGCAGAGCTCCAAAGAGTATATATGCCACACTTTGTCCCACACCTAACTGAGCTCCAAAGAGTGTATATGCCACGCTTTGTACTAAACCTAGCAAAACTCCAAAGAGTATATATGCCACGCTTTGTCCCACACCTAGCAGAGCTCCAAAGAGTATATATGCCACGCTTTGTCGGACACCTAGCAAAGCTCCAAACAGTATATATGCCACGCTTTGTCCCACACCTAGCAGAGGTCCAAAGTGTATATATGCCACGCTTTGTCCCACACCTAGAAGAGCTCCAAAGTGTATATATGCCGCGCTTAATCCCAGACCTAGCAGAGGTCCAAAGTGTATATATGCCACGCTTTGTCCCACACCTAGCAGAGCTCCAAACAGTATATATGCCACGCTTTGTCCCACACCTAGCAGAGCTCCAAACAGTATATATGCCACGCTTTGTTTCACACCTAGCAGAGCTTCAAAGTGTATATATGCCAAGCTTTGTTTCTCTGCTAGCAGCGCTCCAAAGAGTATATATGCCACGCTTTGTCCGATACCTAGCGGAGCTCCAAACTGTATATATACCACGCTTTGTCCCACACCTAGCAGAGCTCCAAAGTGTATATATGCCACGCTTTGTCCCACACCTAGCAGAGCTCCAGGGATTATATATGCCACGCTTTGTCCCACACCTAGCTGACCTCCAAAGTGTGTATATGCCACGCTTTGTACTATGCCTAGCACGGCTCCAAAGGGAATATATTTCACGATTTGTCCCACACCTAGCAGAGCTCCAAAGAGTATATATGCCACACTTTGTCCCACACATAGCTGAGCTCCAAAGAGTATATATGCTACGCTTTGTATTATGCCTAGCACAGCTCCAAAGGATACATATGCCATGCTTTGTCCCCCACCTAGCAGAGCTCCAAAGAGTATATATGCCACGCTTTGTCCCACACCTAGCAGAGCTCCAGGGATTATATATGCCACGCTTTGTCCCACACCTAGCAGAGCTCCAAAGAGTATATATGTCACGCTTTGTCCTACACCTAGCAGAGCTCTAAACAGTATATATGCCACGCTTTGTCCCACACCTAGCAGAGCTCCAAACAGTATATATGCCACGCTTTGTCCCACACCTAGCAGAGCTCCAAACAGTATATATGTCACGCTTTGTTTCACACCTAGCAGAGCTTCAAAGTGTATATATGCCACGTTTTGTCCCACACCTAGCAGTGCTCCAAAGAGTATATATGCCACGCTTTGTCCTACACCTAGCACAGCTCCAATCAATATATATGCCACGCTTTGTCCCACACCTAGCAGAGCTCGAAAGAGTATATAAGTCACGCTTTGTCCCACACCTACCAGAGCCCCAAACAGTAGATATGCCACTCTTTGTCCCACACGTAGCAGAGCTCCTAACAGTATATATGCCATGCTTTGTCCCACACCAAGCAGAGCTCCAAAGAGTATATATGCCACACTTTGTCCCACACCTAGCTGACCTTCAAAGAGTATATATGCCACGCTTTGTCCTACACCTAGCACAGCTCCAAAGTGTATATATGCCACCCTTTGTCCCACACCTAGCAGAGCTCCAAAGAGTATATATGCCACGCTTTGTCGGACACCTAGCAAAGCTTCAAACAGTATATATGCCACGCTTTGCCCCACACCTAGCAGAGCTCCAAACAGTATATATGCCACGCTTTGTCCGACACCTAGCAGAGCTCCAAACTGTATATATGCCACGCTTTGTCCCACACCGAGCATAGCTCCAAAGAGTATATATGCCACGCTTTGGCCGACACCTAGGAGAGCTCCAAACTGTATATATACCACGCTTTGTCCAACACCTAGCAGAGCTCCCAAGAGTATATATGTCACGCTTTGTCCGACACCTAGCGGAGCTCCAAAGAGTATATATGCCACACTTTGCCCTACACCTAGCAAAGCTCCAAACAGTATATATGCCACACTTTGCCCTACACCTAGCAGAGATTCAAAGAGTATATATGCCACGCTTTGTTTCTCAGCTAGCAGAGCTCCTAAGAGTATATATGCCACGCTTTGTCCTACACCTAGCAGAGCTCCAAACTCTATATATGCCACGCTTTGTCTTTATCGCACACCAAGCAGAGCTCCAAAGTGTATATATGCCACGCTTTGTCCGACACCTAGCAGAGCTCCCAAGTGTATATATGCCACACTTTGTCCGACACCTAGCAGAGCTCCAAAAAGTATATATGCCACGCTTTGCCTTACACCTAGCAGAGCTCCAAAGAGTATATATGCCACTCTTTGTTTCACACCTAGGAGAGCTCCAAAGAGTATATGTGCCACACTTTGTCCCACACCTAGCAGATCTCCAAAGAGTATATATGCCACGCTTTGACGGACACCTAGCAAAGCTCCAAACAGTATATATGCCACGCTTTGTCCCACACCAAGCAGAGCTCCAAAGAGTATATATGCCACACTTTGTCCCATACCTAACTGAGCTCCAAAGAGTGTATATGCCACGCTTTGTACTAAGCCTAGCACAACTCCAAAGAGTATATATGCCACGCTTTGTCCACACCTAGCAGAGCTCCAAAGAGTATATATGCCACGCTTTGTCGGACACCTAGCAAAGTTCCAAACAGTATATATGCCACGCTTTGCCCCACACCTAGCAGAGCTCCAAAGAGTATATATGCCGCGCTTTGTACCACACCTAGCAGAGGTCCAAAGAGTATATATGCCGCGCTTTGTACCACACCTAGCAGAGGTCCAAAGAGTATATATGCCCCGCTTTGTTTCTCTGCTAGCAGCGCTCCAAAGAGTATATATGCCACGCTTTGTCCAATACCTAGTGGAGCTCCAAACTGTATATATACCACGCTTTGTCCCACACCGAGCAGAGCTGCAAAGTGTATATATGCCACGCTTTGTCCGACACCTAGCAGAGCTCCAAAGAGTATATATGCCACTCTTTGTTTCACACCTAGGAGAGCTCCAAAGAGTATATGTGCCACACTTTGTCCCACACCTAGCAGATCTCCAAAGAGTATATATGCCACGCTTTGACGGACACCTAGCAAAGCTCCAAACAGTATATATGCCACGCTTTGTCCCACACCAAGCAGAGCTCCAAAGAGTATATATGCCACACTTTGTCCCATACCTAACTGAGCTCCAAAGAGTGTATATGCCACGCTTTGTACTAAGCCTAGCACAACTCCAAAGAGTATATATGCCACGCTTTGTCCACACCTAGCAGAGCTCCAAAGAGTATATATGCCACGCTTTGTCGGACACCTAGCAAAGTTCCAAACAGTATATATGCCACGCTTTGCCCCACACCTAGCAGAGCTCCAAAGAGTATATATACCGCGCTTTGTACCACACCTAGCAGAGGTCCAAAGAGTATATATGCCGCGCTTTGTACCACACCTAGCAGAGGTCCAAAGAGTATATATGCCCCGCTTTGTTTCTCTGCTAGCAGCGCTCCAAAGAGTATATATGCCACGCTTTGTCCAATACCTAGTGGAGCTCCAAACTGTATATATACCACGCTTTGTCCCACACCGAGCAGAGCTGCAAAGTGTATATATGCCACGCTTTGTCCGACACCTAGCAGAGCTCCAAAGAGTATATATGCCACGCTTTGTCCCACACCGAGCAGCGCTCCAAAGAGTATATATGCCACGCTTTGTCCCACACCGAGCACAGCTCCAAAGGGTACATATGCCACGCTCTGTCCCCCACCTAGCAGAGCTCTAAAGAGTATATATGCCACGCTTTGTCCCACACCTAGCAGAGCTCCAAACAGTATATATGCCACGCTTTGTCCCACACCTAGCAGTGCTTTAAAGAGTATATATGCCACGCTTTGTCCCACACCTAGCTGACTTCCAAAGAGTATATATGCCACGCTTTGTCCTACACCTAGCACAGCTCCAAAGTGTATATATGCCACACTTTGTCCCACACCTAGCAGAGTTCCAAAGAGTATATATGCCACGCTTTGTCGGACACCTAGCAAAGCTCCAAACAGTATATATGCCACCCTTTGTCCCACACCTAGCAGAGCTCCAAAGTGTATATATGGCACACTTTGTCCGACACCTAGCAGAGCTCGAAAGAGTATATATGCCACGCTTTGCCCTACACCAAGCAGAGCTCCAAAGAGTATATATGCCACTCTTTGTTTCACACCTAGGAGAGCTCCAAAGAGTATATGGGCCACGATTTGTCCCACACCTAGCAGAGCTCCAAAGAGTATATATGCCACGCTTTGACGGACACCTAGCAAAGCTCGAAACAGTATATATGCCACGCATTGTCCCACACCAAGCAGAGCTCCAAAGGGTATATATGCCACACTTTGTCCCACACCTAACTGAGCTCCAAAGAGTGTATACGCCACGCTTTGTACTAAGCCTAGCACAGCCCCAAAGCGTATATATTCCACGCTTTGTCCCACACCTAGCAGAGCTCCAAAGAGTATATATGCCACGCTTTGTCGGAGACCAAGCAAAGCTCCAAACAGTATATATGCCACGGTTTGCCCCACACCTAGCAGAGCTCAAAAGAGTATATATGCCACGCTTTGTCCCACACCTAGCAGAGCTCCAAAGAGTATATATGCCACGCTTTGTCCCACACCTAGCAGAGCTCAAAAACGTATATATGTCACGTTTTGTCCCAGAGTTAGCAGGGCTCCAAACAGTATATATGCCACGCTTTGTCCCAAACCTACCAGAGCTCCAAACAGTGTATATGCCACGCTTTGACCCACACCTAGCAGAGCTCCAAACAGTATATATGCCACGCTTTGTCCCACACCAAGCAGAGCTCCAAAGAGTATATTTGTCACATTTTGCCCCACACCTACCTGAGCTCCAAAGAGTATATATGCCACGCTTTCTTCCACACCTAGCAGAGCTCCAAAGAGTATATTTGCCACACTTTGTCCCACACCTAGCTGAGCTCCAAAGAGAATATATGCCACGCTTTGTACTACGCCTAGCACAGCTCCAAAGAGTATATATGCCACGCTTTCTCCCACACCTAGCAGAGCTCGAAAGAATATATAAGTCACGCGTTGTCCTACACCTAACAGAGCTCAAAACAGTATATATGCCACGCTTTGTCCCACACCAACCAGAGCTCCAAACAGTATATATGCCACGCTTTCTCCCACACCTAGCAGAGCTACTAACAGTATATATGCCACACTTTGTCCCACACCAAGCAGAGCTCCAAAGAGTATATATGCCACACTTTGTCCCACACTTAGCTGAGCTCCAAAGAGTATATATGCCACGCTTTGTCCTACACTTGCACAGCTCCAAAGTGTATATATGCCACCCTTGTCCCACACCTGGCAGAGCTCCAAAGAGTATATATGCCACGCTTTGCCCCACACCTAGCAGAGCTCCAAAGAGTATATATGCCACACTTTGTCCCACACCTAGCTGAGCTCCAAAGAGTGCATATGCCACGCATTGTACTACGCCTAGCACAGCTCCAAAGAGTATATATGCCACGCTGTGCCCCACACCTAAAAGAACTCGAAACAGTATATATGCCACGCTTTGTCCCACACCTAGCAGAGCTCCAAAAGTATATATGCCACGCTTTGTCCCACACCTAGCAGAGCTCCAAACCGTATATATGCCACGCTTTCCCCTACACCGAGCAGAGATCAAAAGAGTATATATTCCAAGCTTTCTTTCTCAGTTAGCAGAGCTCCAAAGAGTATATATGCCACACTTTGTCCTACACCTAGCAGAGCTCCAAAGTGTATATACGCCACGCTTTGTCCCACACCTAGCAGAGCTCCCAAGAGCATATATGCCATGCTTTGTCCGACACCTAGCAGAGCTCCAAAGAGTATATATGCCACGCTTTGCCCTACACCTAGCAAAGCTCCAAACAGGATATATGCCACGCTTTGCCCTACACCTAGCAGAGATCCAAAGAGTATATATGCCACGCTTTGTCCTACACCTAGCACAGCTCCAAAGTGTATATATGCCACGCTTTGTCCCACACCTAGCTGAGCTCCAAAGAGTATATATGCCACGCTTTGTTTCTCAGCTAGCAGAGCTACAAAGAGTATATATGCAACGCTTTGTCCAACACCTAGCACAGCTCCAAAGAGTATATATGCAACGCTTTGTCCAACACCTAGCAGAGCTCCAAAGAGTATATATGCCACGCTTTGTCCCACACCTAGCTGAGCTCCAAAGAGTATATATGCCACGCTTTGTCCCACACCTATCAGAGCTCCAAAAGTATATATGCCACGCTTTGCCCCACACCTAGCAGAGTTCCAAACAGTATATATGCGACGCGTTGTCCCACACCTACCAGAGCTCCAAACAGTATATATGCCACACTTTGTCCCACACCTAGCAGAGCTCCAAACTCTATATATGGCACGCTTTGTACCACACCTAGCAGTGCTCCAAAGAGTATATATGCCACGCTTTGTCCTACACATAGCACAGCTCCAAAGTGTATATATGCCACGCTTTGTCCCACACGTAGCCGAGCTCCAAAGAGTATATATGCCACGCTTTGTCGGACACCTAGCAGAGCTCCAAACAGTATATATGCCACGCTTTGCCCCAAACCTAGCAGAGCTCCAAACATTATATATGCCACGCTTTGTCCCACACCTAGCAGAGATCCAAACAGAAAATATGCCACGCTTTGCCCTACAACCAGAAAAGCTCCAAACAGTACTTATGCCACGCTTTCCCCTACACCTAGCAGAGATCCGAAGAGTATATATGCCACGCTTTGTATCTCAGCTAGCAGAGCTCCAAAGAGTATATATGCCACGCTTTGTACGACACCTACCAGAGCTCCTAACTTTATATATGCCACGCTTTGTCCTACACCAGGCACAGATACACACAGTACATATGCCACGCTTTGATTCACACCTAGCATAGCTCCAAAGAGTATATATGCCACGCTTTGTCCCACAACTAGCTGTGCTCCAAAGAGTATATATGCCACGCTTTGTCCTATACCTAACACAGCTCCAAAGTGTATATATGCCACGCTTTGTACTACGCCTAGCACAGCTCCAAAGAGTATATATTTCACGCTTTGTCCGCCACCTAGCAGAGCTCCAAAGAGTATATATGCCATGCTTTGCCCCACACCAAGCAGAGCTCCAAGCAGTATATATGGCACGCTTTGCCCCACACCTAGCAGAGCTCCAAAGAGTAAATATGCCACGCTTTGTCCCACACCTAGCAGAGCTCCAAACTGTATATATGCCACGCTTTGTTTCACACCTAGCAGAGCTTCAAAGTGTATATATGCCACGCATTGTCCAACACCAAGCAGTGCTCCAAAGAGTATATATGCCACGCTTTGTCCTACACCTAGCACAGCTCCAAACAGTATATATGCCACGGTTTGTCTCACACCTAGCAGAGCTCGAAAGACTATGCAAGTCACGCTTTGTCTCACACCTAGCAGAGCTCTAAAGGGTATATATGCCACGCTTTGTCCCACACCTACCAGAGCTCCAAAGAGTATATATGCACGCTTTGTCCGACACCTAGCAGAGCTCCAAAGAGTATATATGCCACGCTTTGTCCTACACCTAGCAGAGCTCCAAACAGTATATATGCGACGCTTTCCCCTTCACCAAGCACAGATCCAAAGACTATATATGCCACGCTTTGTCCCACACCTAGCAGAGGTCCAAAGTGTATATATGCCACGCTTTGTCCCACACCTAGCAGAGCTCCAAACAGTATATATTCCACGCTTTCCCCTACACCTAGCAGAGATCCAAAGAGTATATATGCCACTCTTGGTCCGACACATAGCAGAGTTCCAAAGAGGATATATGCCACGCTTTGTCCTACACCTAGCACAGCTCCAAAGAGTATATATCAAACGCGTTGTTCCACACCTAGCAGAGCTCCAAAGAGTATACATGCCACTCTTTGTCGGACAGCAAGCAAAGTTCCAACCACTATATATGCCACGCTTTCCCCCACACCTAGCAGAGCTCGAAAGAGTATATATGCCACGCTTTGTCCCACACCTAGCAGAGCTACAAAGAGTATATATGCCACGCTTTGTCCCACACCTAGCAGAGCTCGAAAACGTATATATGTCACGTTTTGTCCCAGACTTAGCAGGGCTCCAAACAGTATATATGCCACGCTTTGTCCCAAACCTACCAGAGCTCCAAAGAGTATACATGCCACGCTTTGACCCACACCTAGCAGAGCTCCAAACAGTATATATGCCACGCTTTGTCCCACACCAAGCGGAGCTCCAAATAGTATATATTCCACACTTTGTCCCACCCCTAGCTGAGCTACAAAGAGTGTATATGCCACGCTTTGTACTACGCCTAGCACGGCTCCAAAGAGTATATATTTCACGATTTGTCCCACACCTAGCAGAGCTCCAAAGAGTATATATGCCACACTTTGTCCCACACCTAGCTGAGCTCCAAAGAGTATATATGCCACGCTTTGTATTATGCCAAGCACAGCTCCAAAGGGTATATATGCCACGCTCTGTCCCCCACCTAGCAGAGCTCCAAAGAGTATATATGCCACGCTTTGTCCCACACCTAGCAGAGCTCCAAGGATTATATATGCCACGCTTTGTCCCACACCTAGCAGAGCTCCAAAGAGTATATATGTCACGCTTTGTCCTACACCTAGCAGAGCTCTAAAGAGTATATATGCCACGCTTTGTCCCACACCTAGCAGAGCTCCAAACAGTATATATGCCACGCTTTGTCCCACACCTAGCAGAGCTCCAAACAGTATATATGCCACGCTTTGTTTCACACCTAGCAGAGCTTCAAAGTGTATATATGCCATGTTTTGTCCCACACCTAGCAGAGCTCGAAAGAGTATATAAGTCATGCTTTGTCCCACACCTACCAGAGCTCCAAACAGTAGATATGCCACTATTTGTCCCACACGTAGCAGAGCTCCTACCAGTATATATGCCACGCTTTGTCCCACACCAAGCAGAGCTCCAAAGAGTATACATGCCACACTTTGTCCCACACCTAGCTGACCTCCAAAGAGTATATATGCCACGCTTTGTCCTACACCTAGCACAGCTTCAAAGTGTATATATTCCACGCTTTTTCGGACACCTAGCAAAGCTCCAAACAGTATATATGCCACGCTTTGCCCCACACCTAGCAGAGCTCCAAAGTGTATATATGCCACTCTTTGTCGGACACCTAGCAAAGCTCCAAACAGTATATATGCCACGCTTTGCCCCACACCTAGCAGAGTTCCAAAGAGTATATATGCCACGCTGTGTCGGACAGCTAGCAAAGCTCCAAACAGTATATATGCCACGCTTTGCCCCACACCTAGCAGAGCTCAAACAGTATATATGCCACGCTTTGTCTGAAACCTAGCAGAGCTCCAAGCTGTATATATGCCACGCATTGTCCCACACCGAGCACAGCTCCAAAGAGTATATATGCCAGCCTTTGTCCGACACCTAGCAGATCTCCAAGGTGTATATATGCCATGCTTTGTCCGACACCAAGCAGAGCTACAAAGAGTATACATGCCACGCTTTGTCCCACACCTAGCACAGCTCAAAACAGTATATATGCCACGCTTTGTCCCATACCTAGCAGAGCTCGAAAGAGTATATAAGTCACGCTTTGTCCACACCTAGCAGAGCTCCACAGAGTATATATGCCACTCTTTGTCCTCCACCTTGCAGAGCTCCAAACTGTATATACGCCACGCTTTGTCCCACACCAAGCAGAGCTCCACAGAGGATATATGCCACACTTTGTCGCACACATAGCTGAGCTCCAAAGAGTATATATGCCATGCATTCTCCTACACCTAGCACAGCTCCAAAGTGTATATATACCACGCTTTGTGCCACACCTAGCAGAGCTCCAAAGAGTATATATGCAACGCTTTGTCCGACACCTAGCAGAGCTCCAAAGAGTATATATGCCACGCTTTGCCCTACACCTAGCAGAGCTCCAAAGAGTATATGTGCCATGGTCTGTCCCACACCTAGCAGTGCTCCAAAGAGTATATATGCCACGCTTTGTCCTACACCTAGCACAGCTCCAAAGCGTATATATGCCAAGCTTTGTTGGACAACTAGTAAAGCTCCAAACAGTATATATGCCACGCTTTGCCCCACACCTAGCAGAGCTCCAAAGGGTATATATGCCACGCTTTGTCCCACACCAAGCAGAGCTCCAAAGAGTATATATGTTATGCTTTGTCCCACACTTAGAGATCTCCAAACGGTATATATGCCACGCTTTGTCTCACACCTACCAGAGCTCCAAACAGTATATATGCCACGCTTTGTCCCACACCTAGCAGAACTCCAAACAGTATATATGCCACGCTTTGTCCCACACCTAGCGGAGCTCCAAAGACTATATATGCCAAAATATGTCACACACCTAGCAGAGCTCCTAAGAGTATATATGCCACGCTTTGTCGGACACCTAGCAAAGCTTCAAACAGTATATATGCCACGCATTGCCCCACACCTAGCAGAGCTCCAATCAGTATATATGCCACGCTTTGTCCCACACCTAGCAGAGTTCCAAACAGTATATATGCCAGGCTTTGCCCTGCACCTAGCAGAGCTCCAAACAGTATACATGCCACGCATTCCCCTACCCCTAGCAGAGATCCAAAGGGTATATATGCCACGCTTTGTTTCTCAGCTAGCAGAGCTTCAAAGAGTATGTATGCCACGCTTTGTCCGACACCTAGCGGAGCTCCAAATTGTATATATGCCACACTTTGCCCTACACCTAGCAAAGCTCCAAACAGTATATACGCCACGCTTTGCCCTACACCTAGCAGAGATTCAAAGAGTATATATGCCACGCTTTGTCCGATACCTAGCGAGCTCCAAACTGTATATATACCACGCTTTGTCCCACACCGAGCAGAGCTCCAAAGAGTATATATGCCACGTTTTGTCCGACACCTAGCAGAGGTCCAAAGTGTATATATGCCACGCTTTGTCCTACACCTAGCAGAGCTCAAAACAGTATATATGCCATGCTTTCCCCTACACCTAACAGAGATCCAAAGAGTATATATGCCACGCTTTTTCCCACACCTAGCAGAGGTCCAAAGTGTATATATGCCACGCTTTGTTTCTCTGCTATCAGCGCTCCAAAGAGTATATATGCCACGCTTTGTCCGATACCTAGCGGAGCTCCAAACTGTATATATACCACGCTTTGTTCCACACCGAGCAGAGCTCCAAAGAGTATACATGCCACGCTTTGTGCGACACCTAGGAAAGCTCCAAAGTGTATATATGCCACGCTTTGTCCCACACCTAGCAGAGCTCCCAAGAGTATATATGCCATGCTTTGTCCGACATCTAGCACACCTCCAAAGAGTATATATGCCACGCTTTGACACACAGCTGGCAGAGCTCCAAACAGTATATATGCCACGCTTTGTCCCACACCAAGCGGAGCTCCAAATAGTATATATTCCACACTTTGTCCCACCCCTAGCTGAGCTACAAAGAGTGTATATGCCACGCTTTGTACTACGCCTAGCACGGCTCCAAAGAGTATATATTTCACGATTTGTCCCACACCTAGCAGAGCTCCAAAGAGTATATATGCCACAATTTGTCCCACACCTAGCTGAGCTCCAAAGAGTATATATGCCACGCTTTGTATTATGCCAAGCACAGCTCCAAAGGGTATATATGCCACGCTCTGTCCCCCACCTAGCAGAGCTCCAAAGAGTATATATGCCACGCTTTGTCCCACACCTAGCAGAGCTCCAAGGATTATATATGCCACGCTTTGTCCCACACCTAGCAGAGCTCCAAAGAGTATATATGTCACGCTTTGTCCTACACCTAGCAGAGCTCTAAAGAGTATATATGCCACGCTTTGTCCCACACCTAGCAGAGCTCCAAACAGTATATATGCCACGCTTTGTCCCACACCTAGCAGAGCTCCAAACAGTATATATGCCACGCTTTGTTTCACACCTAGCAGAGCTTCAAAGTGTATATATGCCATGTTTTGTCCCACACCTAGCAGAGCTCGAAAGAGTATATAAGTCATGCTTTGTCCCACACCTACCAGAGCTCCAAACAGTAGATATGCCACTATTTGTCCCACACGTAGCAGAGCTCCTAACAGTATATATGCCACGCTTTGTCCCACACCAAGCAGAGCTCCAAAGAGTATATATGCCACACTTTGTCCCACACCTAGCTGACCTCCAAAGAGTATATATGCCACGCTTTGTCCTACACCTAGCACAGCTTCAAAGTGTATATATTCCACGCTTTTTCGGACACCTAGCAAAGCTCCAAACAGTATATATGCCACGCTTTGCCCCACACCTAGCAGAGCTCCAAAGTGTATATATGCCACTCTTTGTCGGACACCTAGCAAAGCTCCAAACAGTATGTATGCCACGCTTTGCCCCACACCTAGCAGAGTTCCAAAGAGTATATATGCCACGCTGTGTCGGACAGCTAGCAAAGCTCCAAACAGTATATATGCCACGCTTTGCCCCACACCTAGCAGAGCTCAAACAGTATATATGCCACGCTTTGTCTGAAACCTAGCAGAGCTCCAAGCTGTATATATGCCACGCATTGTCCCACACCGAGCACAGCTCCAAAGAGTATATATGCCAGCCTTTGTCCGACACCTAGCAGATCTCCAAGGTGTATATATGCCATGCTTTGTCCGACACCTAGCAGAGCTCCAAAGAGTATATATGCCACGCTTTGTCCCACACCTAGCACAGCTCAAAACAGTATATATGCCACGCTTTGTCCCACACCTAGCAGAGCTCGAAAGAGTATATAAGTCACGCTTTGTCCACACCTAGCAGAGCTCCACAGAGTATATATGCCACTCTTTGTCCTCCACCTTGCAGAGCTCCAAACTGTATATACGCCACGCTTTGTCCCACACCAAGCAGAGCTCCACAGAGGATATATGCCACACTTTGTCGCACACATAGCTGAGCTCCAAAGAGTATATATGCCATGCATTCTCCTACACCTAGCACAGCTCCAAAGTGTATATATACCACGCTTTGTGCCACACCTAGCAGAGCTCCAAAGAGTATATATGCCACGCTTTGCCCTACACCTAGCAGAGCTCAAAAGAGTATATATGCCACGCTTTGTTTCACACCTAGCAGAGCTCCAAAGAGTATATGTGCCATGGTCTGTCCCACACCTAGCAGTGCTCCAAAGAGTATATATGCCACGCTTTGTCCTACACCTAGCACAGCTCCAAAGCGTATATATGCCAAGCTTTGTTGGACAACTAGTAAAGCTCCAAACAGTATATATGCCACGCTTTGCCCCACACCTAGCAGAGCTCCAAAGGGTATATATGCCACGCTTTGTCCCACACCAAGCAGAGCTCCAAAGAGTATATATGTTATGCTTTGTCCCACACTTAGAGATCTCCAAACGGTATATATGCCACGCTTTGTCTCACACCTACCAGAGCTCCAAACAGTATATATGCCACGCTTTGTCCCACACCTAGCAGAACTCCAAACAGTATATATGCCACGCTTTGTCCCACACCTAGCGGAGCTCCAAAGAGTATATATGCCAAAATATGTCACACACCTAGCAGAGCTCCTAAGAGTATATATGCCACGCTTTGTCGGACACCTAGCAAAGCTCCAAACAGTATATATGCCACGCATTGCCCCACACCTAGCAGAGCTCCAATCAGTATATATGCCACGCTTTGTCCCACACCTAGCAGAGTTCCAAACAGTATATATGCCATGCTTTGCCCTGCACCTAGCAGAGCTCCAAACAGTATACATGCCACGCATTCCCCTACACCTAGCAGAGATCCAAAGGGTATATATGCCACGCTTTGTTTCTCAGCTAGCAGAGCTTCAAAGAGTATGTATGCCACGCTTTGTCCGACACCTAGCGGAGCTCCAAATTGTATATATGCCACACTTTGCCCTACACCTAGCAAAGCTCCAAACAGTATATACGCCACGCTTTGCCCTACACCTAGCAGAGATTCAAAGAGTATATATGCCACGCTTTGTTTCTCAGCTAGCAGAGCTCCTAAGAGTATATATGCCACGCTTTGTCCTACACCTAGCAGAGCTGCAAAATCTATATATGCCACGCTTTATCCCACACCGAGCGGAGCTCCCAAGTGTATATATGCCACGCTTTGTCCGACACCTAGCAGAGCTCGAAAGTGTATATATGCCACACTTTGTCCGACACCTAGCAGAGCTCCAAAGAGTATATATGCCACGCTTTGCCCTACACCTAGCAGAGCTCCAAAGAGTATATATGCCACTGTTTGTTTCACACCTAGGAGAGCTCCAAAGAGTATATATGCCACGCTTTGTCCCAGACCTAGCAGAGCTCCAAAGAGTATCTATGCCACGCTTTGACGGACACCTAGCAAAGCTCCAAACAGTATATATGCCACGCTTTGTCCCACACCAAGCAGAGCTCCAAAGAGTATATATGCCACACTTTGTCCCACACCTAACTGAGCTCCAAAGAGTGTATATGCCACGCTTTGTACTAAACCTAGCAAAACTCCAAAGAGTATATATGCCACGCTTTGTCCCACACCTAGCAGAGCTCCAAAGAGTATATATGCCACGCTTTGTCGGACACCTAGCAAAGCTCCAAACAGTATATATGCCACGCTTTGTCCCACACCTAGCAGAGGTCCAAAGTGTATATATGCCACGCTTTGTCCCACACCTAGAAGAGCTCCAAAGTGTATATATGCCGCGCTTAATCCCAGACCTAGCAGAGGTCCAAAGTGTATATATGCCACGCTTTGTCCCACACCTAGCAGAGCTCCAAACAGTATATATGCCACGCTTTGTCCCACACCTAGCAGAGCTCCAAACAGTATATATGCCACGCTTTGTTTCACACCTAGCAGAGCTTCAAAGTGTATATATGCCAAGCTTTGTTTCTCTGCTAGCAGCGCTCCAAAGAGTATATATGCCACGCTTTGTCCGATACCTAGCGGAGCTCCAAACTGTATATATACCACGCTTTGTCCCACACCTAGCAGAGCTCCAAAGTGTATATATGCCACGCTTTGTCCCACACCTAGCAGAGCTCCAGGGATTATATATGCCACGCTTTGTCCCACACCTAGCTGACCTCCAAAGTGTGTATATGCCACGCTTTGTACTATGCCTAGCACGGCTCCAAAGGGAATATATTTCACGATTTGTCCCACACCTAGCAGAGCTCCAAAGAGTATATATGTCACACTTTGTCCCACACATAGCTGAGCTCCAAAGAGTATATATGCTACGCTTTGTATTATGCCTAGCACAGCTCCAAAGGATACATATGCCATGCTTTGTCCCCCACCTAGCAGAGCTCCAAAGAGTATATATGCCACGCTTTGTCCCACACCTAGCAGAGCTCCAGGGATTATATATGCCACGCTTTGTCCCACACCTAGCAGAGCTCCAAAGAGTATATATGTCACGCTTTGTCCTACACCTAGCAGAGCTCTAAACAGTATATATGCCACGCTTTGTCCCACACCTAGCAGAGCTCCAAACAGTATATATGCCACGCTTTCTCCCACACCTAGCAGAGCTCCAAACAGTATATATGTCACGCTTTGTTTCACACCTAGCAGAGCTTCAAAGTGTATATATGCCACGTTTTGTCCCACACCTAGCAGTGCTCCAAAGAGTATATATGCCACGCTTTGTCCTACACCTAGCACAGCTCCAATCAATATATATGCCACGCTTTGTCCCACACCTAGCAGAGCTCGAAAGAGTATATAAGTCACGCTTTGTCCCACACCTACCAGAGCCCCAAACAGTAGATATGCTACTCTTTGTCCCACACGTAGCAGAGCTCCTAACAGTATATATGCCATGCTTTGTCCCACACCAAGCAGAGCTCCAAAGAGTATATATGCCACACTTTGTCCCACACCTAGCTGACCTTCAAAGAGTATATATGCCACGCTTTGTCCTACACCTAGCACAGCTCCAAAGTGTATATATGCCACCCTTTGTCCCACACCTAGCAGAGCTCCAAAGAGTATATATGCCACGCTTTGTCGGACACCTAGCAAAGCTTCAAACAGTATATATGCCACGCTTTGCCCCACACCTAGCAGAGCTCCAAACAGTATATATGCCACGCTTTGTCCGACACCTAGCAGAGCTCCAAACTGTATATATGCCACGCTTTGTCCCACACCGAGCATAGCTCCAAAGAGTATATATGCCACGCTTTGGCCGACACCTAGGAGAGCTCCAAACTGTATATATACCACGCTTTGTCCAACACCTAGCAGAGCTCCCAAGAGTATATATGTCACGCTTTGTCCGACACCTAGCGGAGCTCCAAAGAGTATATATGCCACACTTTGCCCTACACCTAGCAAAGCTCCAAACAGTATATATGCCACACTTTGCCCTACACCTAGCAGAGATTCAAAGAGTATATATGCCACGTTTTGTTTCTCAGCTAGCAGAGCTCCTAAGAGTATATATGCCACGCTTTGTCCTACACCTAGCAGAGCTCCAAACTCTATATATGCCACGCTTTATCGCACACCAAGCAGAGCTCCAAAGTGTATATATGCCACGCTTTGTCCGACACCTAGCAGAGCTCCCAAGTGTATATATGCCACACTTTGTCCGACACCTAGCAGAGCTCCAAAAAGTATATATGCCACGCTTTGCCTTACACCTAGCAGAGCTCCAAAGAGTATATATGCCACTCTTTGTTTCACACCTAGGAGAGCTCCAAAGAGTATATGTGCCACACTTTGTCCCACACCTAGCAGAGCTCCAAAGAGTATATATGCCACGCTTTGACGGACACCTAGCAAAGCTCCAAACAGTATATATGCCACGCTTTGTCCCACACCAAGCAGAGCTCCAAAGAGTATATATGCCACACTTTGTCCCATACCTAACTGAGCTCCAAAGAGTGTATATGCCACTCTTTGTACTAAGCCTAGCACAACTCCAAAGAGTATATATGCCACGCTTTGTCCACACCTAGCAGAGCTCCAAAGAGTATATATGCCACGCTTTGTCGGACACCTAGCAAAGTTCCAAACAGTATATATGCCACGCTTTGCCCCACACCTAGCAGAGCTCCAAAGAGTATATATGCCGCGCTTTGTACCACACCTAGCAGAGGTCCAAAGAGTATATATGCCGCGCTTTGTACCACACCTAGCAGAGGTCCAAAGAGTATATATGCCCCGCTTTGTTTCTCTGCTAGCAGCGCTCCAAAGAGTATATATGCCACGCTTTGTCCAATACCTAGTGGAGCTCCAAACTGTATATATACCACGCTTTGTCCCACACCGAGCAGAGCTGCAAAGTGTATATATGCCACGCTTTGTCCGACACCTAGCAGAGCTCCAAAGAGTATATATGCCACGCTTTGTCCCACACCGAGCAGCGCTCCAAAGAGTATATATGCCACGCTTTGTCCCACACCGAGCACAGCTCCAAAGGGTACATATGCCACGCTCTGTCCCCCACCTAGCAGAGCTCTAAAGAGTATATATGCCACGCTTTGTCCCACACCTAGCAGAGCTCCAAACAGTATATATGCCACGCTTTGTCCCACACCTAGCAGTGCTTTAAAGAGTATATATGCCACGCTTTGTCCCACACCTAGCTGACTTCCAAAGAGTATATATGCCACGCTTTGTCCTACACCTAGCACAGCTCCAAAGTGTATATATGCCACACTTTGTCCCACACCTAGCAGAGTTCCAAAGAGTATATATGCCACGCTTTGTCGGACACCTAGCAAAGCTCCAAACAGTATATATGCCACCCTTTGTCCCACACCTAGCAGAGCTCCAAAGTGTATATATGGCACACTTTGTCCGACACCTAGCAGAGCTCGAAAGAGTATATATGCCACGCTTTGCCCTACACCAAGCAGAGCTCCAAAGAGTATATATGCCACTCTTTGTTTCACACCTAGGAGAGCTCCAAAGAGTATATGGGCCACGATTTGTCCCACACCTAGCAGAGCTCCAAAGAGTATATATGCCACGCTTTGACGGACACCTAGCAAAGCTCGAAACAGTATATATGCCACGCATTGTCCCACACCAAGCAGAGCTCCAAAGGGTATATATGCCACACTTTGTCCCACACCTAACTGAGCTCCAAAGAGTGTATACGCCACGCTTTGTACTAAGCCTAGCACAGCCCCAAAGAGTATATATTCCACGCTTTGTCCCACACCTAGCAGAGCTCCAAAGAGTATATATGCCACGCTTTGTCGGAGACCAAGCAAAGCTCCAAACAGTATATATGCCACGGTTTGCCCCACACTTGGCAGAGCTCCAAAGAGTATATATGCCACGCATTGTCCGACACCTAGCAGAGCTCCAAAGAGTTTATATGCCACGCTTTGTCCCACACCTAGCAGAGCTCCAAAGAGTATATATGCCGCGCTTTGTCCCACACCTAGCAGAGGTCCAAAGTGTATATATGCCACGCTTTGTCCTACACCTAGCAGAGCTCCAAACAGTATATATGCGACGCTTTCCCCTACACCTAGCACAGATCCAAAGACTATATATGCCACGCTTTGTCCCACGCCTAGCAGAGGTCCAAAGGGTATATATGCCACGCTTTGTCCAACACCTAGCAGAGCTCCAAACAGTATATATGCCACGCTTTCCCCTACACCTAGCAGAGATCCAAAGAGTATATATGCCACTCTTGGTCCGACACATAGCAGAGTTCCAAAGAGGATATATGCCACGCTTTGTCCTAAACCTAGCACAGCTCCAAAGAGTATATATCAAACGCTTTGTTCCACACCTAGCAGAGCTCCAAAGAGTATATATGCCACTCTTTGTCGGACACCAAGCAAAGTTCCAACCACTATATATGCCACGCTTTCCCCCACACCTAGCAGAGCTCAAAAGAGTATATATGCCACGCTTTGTCCCACACCTAGCAGAGCTCCAAAGAGTATATATGCCACGCTTTGTCCCACACCTAGCAGAGCTCAAAAACGTATATATGTCACGTTTTGTCCCAGAGTTAGCAGGGCTCCAAACAGTATATATGCCACGCTTTGTCCCAAACCTACCAGAGCTCCAAACAGTGTATATGCCACGCTTTGACCCACACCTAGCAGAGCTCCAAACAGTATATATGCCACGCTTTGTCCCACACCAAGCAGAGCTCCAAAGAGTATATTTGTCACATTTTGCCCCACACCTACCTGAGCTCCAAAGAGTATATATGCCACGCTTTCTTCCACACCTAGCAGAGCTCCAAAGAGTATATTTGCCACACTTTGTCCCACACCTAGCTGAGCTCCAAAGAGAATATATGCCACGCTTTGTACTACGCCTAGCACAGCTCCAAAGAGTATATATGCCACGCTTTCTCCCACACCTAGCAGAGCTCGAAAGAATATATAAGTCACGCGTTGTCCTACACCTAACAGAGCTCAAAACAGTATATATGCCACGCTTTGTCCCACACCAACCAGAGCTCCAAACAGTATATATGCCACGCTTTCTCCCACACCTAGCAGAGCTACTAACAGTATATATGCCACACTTTGTCCCACACCAAGCAGAGCTCCAAAGAGTATATATGCCACACTTTGTCCCACACTTAGCTGAGCTCCAGAGAGTATATATGCCACGCTTTGTCGTACACTTGCACAGCTCCAAAGTGTATATATGCCACCCTTGTCCCACACCTGGCAGAGCTCCAAAGAGTATATATGCCACACTTTGTCCCACACCTAGCTGAGCTCCAAAGAGTGCATATGCCACGCATTGTACTACGCCTAGCACAGCTCCAAAGAGTATATATGCCACGCTGTGCCCCACACCTAAAAGAACTCGAAACAGTATATATGCCACGCTTTGTCCCACACCTAGCAGAGCTCCAAAAGTATATATGCCACGCTTTGTCCCACACCTAGCAGAGCTCCAAACCGTATATATGCCACGCTTTCCCCTACACCGAGCAGAGATCAAAAGAGTATATATTCCAAGCTTTCTTTCTCAGTTAGCAGAGCTCCAAAGAGTATATATGCCAAGCTTTGTCCTACACCTAGCAGAGCTCCAAAGTGTATATACGCCACGCTTTGTCCCACACCTAGCAGAGCTCCCAAGAGCATATATGCCATGCTTTGTCCGACACCTAGCAGAGCTCCAAAGAGTATATATGCCACGCTTTGCCCTACACCTAGCAAAGCTCCAAACAGGATATATGCCACGCTTTGCCCTACACCTAGCAGAGATCCAAAGAGTATATATGCCACGCTTTGTCCTACACCTAGCACAGCTCCAAAGTGTATATATGCCACGCTTTGTCCCACACCTAGCTGAGCTCCAAAGAGTATATATGCCACGCTTTGTTTCTCAGCTAGCAGAGCTACAAAGAGTATATATGCAACGCTTTGTCCAACACCTAGCACAGCTCCAAAGAGTATATATGCAACGCTTTGTCCAACACCTAGCAGAGCTCCAAAGAGTATATATGCCACGCTTTGTCCCACACCTAGCTGAGCTCCAAAGAGTATATATGCCACGCTTTGTCCCACACCTATCAGAGCTCCAAAAGTATATATGCCACGCTTTGCCCCACACCTAGCAGAGTTCCAAACAGTATATATGCGACGCGTTGTCCCACACCTACCAGAGCTCCAAACAGTATATATGCCACACTTTGTCCCACACCTAGCAGAGCTCCAAACCTTATATATGGCACGGTTTGTACCACACCTAGCAGTGCTCCAAAGAGTATATATGCCACGCTTTGTCCTACACATAGCACAGCTCCAAAGTGTATATATGCCACCCTTTGTCCCACACGTAGCAGAGCTCCAAAGAGTATATATGCCACGCTTTGTCGGACACCTAGCAGAGCTCCAAACAGTATATATGCCACGCTTTGCCCCAAACCTAGCAGAGCTCCAAACATTATATATGCCACGCTTTGTCCCACACCTAGCAGAGATCCAAACAGAAAATATGCCACGCTTTGCCCTACAACCAGAAAAGCTCCAAACAGTACTTATGCCACGCTTTCCCCTACACCTAGCAGAGATCCGAAGAGTATATATGCCACGCTTTGTATCTCAGCTAGCAGAGCTCCAAAGAGTATATAGGAAACGCTTTGCCCCACACCTAGCAGAGCTCCAAAGAATATATATGCCACACTTTGTCCCACATCTAGCAGAGCTCCACACAGTATATATGCCACGCTTTGCCCTACACCTAGCAAAGCTCCGAACAGTATATATGCCACGCTTTCCGCTACACCTAGGAGCGATCCAAAGGGTATATATGCCACGCTTTGTTTCTCAGCTAGCAGAGCTCCAAAGAGTATATATGCCACGCTTTGTCCGACACCTAGCAGAGCTCCAAAGTGTATATATGCCACACTTTGTCCCACACCAAGCAGAGCTCCAACGAGTATATATGCCACACTTTGTCCCACACCTAGCAGACCTCCAAAGAGTATATATGCCACGCTTTGCTCTACACCTAGCAGAGATCCAAAGAGTATATATGGCACACTTTGTTTCTCGGCTAGCAGAGCTCCAAAGTGTATATATGCCACGGTTTCTCCTACACCAAGCAGTGCGCAAACGAGTATATATGCCACACTTTGTCCCACACCTAGCTGAGCTACAAACACTATATATGCCACGATTTGTCCCACAGCTAGCACAGCTCCAAAGTGTATATATGCCACCCTTTGTCCCTCACCTAGCAGAGCTCCAAAGAGTATATATGCCACGCTGTGTCGGACACCTAGCAAAGCTCCAAACAGTATATATGCCACGCTTTGCTCCAGACCTAGCAGAGCTCCAAACAGTATATATGCCACGCTTTGTCCCACACCTAGCAGAGCTCCAAACAGTATATATGCCACGCTTTGTTTCACACCTAGCAGAGCTTCAAAGTCTATATATGCTACGCTTTGTCCTACACCTAGAACAGCTCCAAACAGTACATATGCCACGCTTTGTCCCACACCTAGCAGAGCACGAAAGAGTATATAAGTCACGCGTTGTCCCAGGGCTAACAGAGCTCAAAACTGTATATATGCCACGCTTTGTCCCACACCGAAGAGAGCTCCAAACAGTATATATGCCACGCTTTGTCCGACACCTAGCAGAGCTCTAATGTGTATATATCCCACGCTTGGCCCCACACCTAGCAGAGTTCCAAAGAGTATATATGCCACGCTTTGCCCCACACCTAGCAGAGCTCCAAAGAGTATATATGCCACGCTTTGTCCCACACCTACCAGAGCTCCAAACAGTACATATGCCACGCTTCGTCCCACACCTAGCAGAGCTCCAAACAGTACATATGCCACGCTTCGTCCCACACCTAGCAGAGCTCCAAACAGTACATATGCCACGCTTCGTCCCACACCTAGCAGAGCTGCCAACAGTATATATGCCACGCGTTGTCCCACACCAAGCAGAGCTCAAACGAGTATATATGCCACACTTTGTCCCTCACCTAGCTGAGCTCCGAAGAATATATATGCCACGCTTTGTCCTACACCTAGCAAAGCACGAAACAGTATATATGCCACGCTTGGCCTCACACCTTGCAGAGTTCCAAACAGTATATATGCCACACTTTGTTTCACACCTAGCAGACCTTCAAAGTGTATATATGCCACGCATTGTCCCACACCAAGCAGTGCTCCAAAGAGTATATATGCCACGCTTTGTCCTACACCTAGCAGAGCTCCAAAGATTATATATGCCACGCTTTGCCCTACACCTAGCACAGCTCCAAACAGTATATATGCCACGCTTTGCTCCACACCTAGCAGAGCTCCAAAGAGTATATATGCCACGCTTTGCCCCACACCTAGCAGAGCTCCAAAGAGTATATATGTCACGTTTTGTCCCACACCTAGCACAGCTTCAAAGAGTATATATGCCACGCTTTGTCCGACACCTAGCAGAGCTCCACACTGTATATATGCCACGCTTTGTCCCACACCGAGCAGAGCTCCAAACAGTATAAATGCCACGCTTTGTCCGACACCTAGCAGAGCTCCAAAGAGTATATATGCCACGCTTTGTCCCACACCAAGAAGAGCTCCAAAGAGTATATATGCCACACTTTTTCCCACACCTACCTGAGCTCCAAAGGGTATATATGCCACGCTTTGTACTACGCCTAGAACAGCTCCAAAGTGTATATATGCCACGCTTTGTCCCACACCTAGCAGAGCTCCAAAGAGTATATATGCCACGCTTTGTCCGACACATAGCAGAGCTCCAAAGTGTATATATGCCACGCTTTCTCTCACACCTAGCAGAGCTCCAAAGAGAATATATGCCACGCTATGTCCCACAACTAGCAGAGCTCGAAAACGTATATATGTCACGCTTTGACCAACACTTAGCAGAGCTCCAAACAGTATGTATGCCACGCTTTGTCCCACACCTAGCAGAGCTCCAAACAGTATATATGCCACGCTTTGTCCCACACCTACCAGAGCTCCAAACAGTATATATGCCACGCTTTGCCCTACCCCAGCAAAGCTAAAAACAGTATATATGCCACGCTTTCCCCTACACCAAGCAGAGATCCAAAGAGTATATATGCCACGCTTTGTTTCTCAGCTAGCAGAGCTCCAAAGAGTATACATGCCACGCATTGTCCGACACCTAGGAGAGCTCCATACTGTATATATGCCACGCTTTGTCCCACACCGAGCAGAGCTCCAAAGAGTATATGTGCCACGCTTTGTCCGACACCTAGCAGAGCTCCAAAGTGTATATATGCCACGCTTTGTCGGACACCTAGAAGTTCTCCAAAGAGTATATAAGCCACGCTTTGCCCTACACCTAGCAGAGATCCAAAGTGTATATATGCCACGCATTGTCCCACACCAAGCAGTGCTCCAAAGAGTATATATGCCACGCTTTGTCCTACACCTAGCAGAGCTCCAAAGATTATATATGCCACGCTTTGCCCTACACCTAGCACAGCTCCAAACAGTATATATGCCACGCTTTGCTCCACACCTAGCAGAGCTCCAAAGAGTATATATGCCACGCTTTGTCCCACACCGAGCAGAGCTCCAAAGAGTATATGTGCCACGCTTTGTCCGACACCTAGCAGAGCTCCAAAGTGTATATATGCCACGCTTTGTCGGACACCTAGAAGTTCTCCAAAGAGTATATAAGCCACGCTTTGCCCTACACCTAGCAGAGATCCAAAGTGTATATATGCCACGCTTTGTCCTACACCTAGCACAGCTCCAAAGACTATATATGCCACGCTTTGTCGGACACCAAGCAAAGCTCCAAACAGTGCATATGCCACGCTTTGCCCCACACCTAGCAGAGCTCCAAACAGTATATATGCCACGCTTTGTCCCACACCAAGCAGAGCTCCAAAGAGTATATTTGCCACACATTGTCCCACGCCTACCTGAGCTCCAAAGTGTGTATATGTCACGCTTTGTACTACGCCTAGCACAGCTCCGAAGAGTATATATGCCACGCTTTGCCGCACACCTAGCAGAGCTCCAAACAGTATATATGCCACGCTTTGTCCTACACCTAGCAGAGCTCCAAACAGTATATATGCCACGCTTTGTCCCACACCTACCAGAGCTCCAAACAGTATATATGCCACGCTTTGTCGGACACCTAGCAAAGCTCCAAACAGTATATATGCGACGCTTTGCCCCACACCTAGCCGAGCTCCAAAGAGTATATATGCCACGCTTTGTCCCACACCTAGCAGAGCTCCAAAGAGTATATATGCCACGCTTTGTCCCACACCTAGCAGAGCTCCAAAGTGTATATATGTCACCCTTTGTCCTACACCTAGCAGAGCTCCAAACAGTATATATGCCACGCTTTCCCCTACACCAAGCAGAGATCCAAAGAGTATATATGCCACGCTTTGTTTCCAAGCTAGCAGAGCTCCAAAGAGTATACATGCCACGCTTAGTCCGACACCTAGCAGAGCTCCAAAGTGTATATATGCCACGCTTTGTCTCACACCTAGCAGATCTCCCAAGAGTATATATGCCACGCATTGTCCCACACCTACCAGTTCTCCAAAGAGTATATAAGCCACGCTTTGCCCTACACCTAGCAAAGCTCCAAACAGTATATATGCCACGCTTTGCCCTACACCTAGCAGAGATCCAAAGAGTATATATGCCACGCTTTGTTTCTAAGTTGGCAGAGCTCCAAAGTGTATATATGCCACGCTTTGTCCGACACGTAGCAGAGCTCCAAACTCTATATATGGCACGCTTTGTCCCACACCGAGCAGAGCTCCAAAGAGTATATATGCCACGCTTTGTCCGACACCTAGCAGAGCTCCAAAGTGTATATATTCCACGCTTTGATTCACACCTAGCAGAGCTTCAAAGGGTATATATGCCACGCTTTACCCTACCCCAGCAAAGCTCCAAACAGTATATTTGCCACGCTTTCCCTACACCAAGCAGAGATCCAAAGAGTATATATGCCACGCTTTGTTTCTCAGCTAGCAGAGCTCCAAAGAGTATACATGCAACGCATTGTCCGACACCTAGGGGAGCTCCAAAGAGTATATATGCCACGCTTTGTCCGACACCTAGCAGAGCTCCAAAGTGTATATATGCCACGCTTTGTCTCACACCTAGCAGATCTCCCAAGAGTATATATGCCACGCATTGTCCCACACCTACCAGTTCTCCAAAGAGTATATAAGCCACGCTTTGCCCTACACCTAGCAGAGATCCAAAGTGTATATATGCCACGCTTTGTCCGACACGTAGCAGAGCTCCAAACTCTATATATGGCACGCTTTGTCCCACACCGAGCAGAGCTCCAAAGTGTATATATGCCATGCTTTGATTCACACCTAGCAGAGCTCCAAAGGGTATATATGCCACGCTTTGCCCTACCCCAGCAAAGCTCCGAACAGTATATTTTCCACGCTTTCCCCTACACCAAGCAGAGATCCAAAGAGTATACATGCAACGCATTGTCCGACACCTAGGGGAGCTCCAAACTGTTTATATGCCATGCTTTGTCCCACACCTAGCAGAGCTCCAAAGAGTATATATGCCACGCTTTGCCCCATACCTAGCAGAGCTCCAAAGAGTGTATATGCCACGCTTTGTCCTGCACCCATTGTAGGCTCCAAATTCTATGTATGGAACACTGTGTCGTACACCCTCGAAAGGCTCCAAACAGTATATATGCCACGCTTTCTCCTACAACCCAGCATGAGCTCCAAAGTGTATATATGTGATCACTGAATGGGTTTCTCGTGCTCGTTTAAGGGACATCGGGGACAGCAGCTGCGAGCCCAGGGACAGATCAGGGGAGCGCTGAGCTGCAGGGCGCGGGCCTCCTTCGCCCCCCTGCAGATCCGGGGCGTAGCTGTGGAGGAGCCTGGAGCCCCCCGGGCCTACAGACAGGTAAGGGTCGCCCCGCCCCCTGGCCGTCTCGCTCCGCCCCCTGACCGTCCCGCCCCCGGACCCCCTGCCCCTGCCGCCCCGCCTCCAGTTTGCCCCGCTCCAGGCCGCAGTGTAGCCCCGCCCCCGGTCGCCCCGGCCCCAGGTAGCCCCGCCCCAGGCCGCAGTGTAGCCCCGCCCCCAGGCTGCAGTGTAGCCCCGCCCCCCAGGTAGCCCTGCCCCAGGCTGAAGTGTAGCCCCGCCCCAGGTAGACCCGCCCCAGGCCGCATCATAGCCCCGCCCCCAGTCGCCCCGGCCCCAGGTAGCCCCGCCCCAGGCCGCCGTGTAGCCCCGCCCCCAAGTAGCCCCTCCCCAGGCTGGCCCGCCCCCAGGTAACCCCGCCCCAGGACACAGTGTCGCCCCGCCCCCAGGTTTCCCCGCCCCATGCCATGGTGCCGCCCCGCCCCCAGGTAACCCCTCCCCAGGCCGCCCCGC